>NC_142891.1:25619166-26275833 GCF_054131105.1 Drosophila navojoa | reverse complement strand
AGAGCCAGATAGTTAGCGGAAAGCAGCGGGAGGATGATGAGGAATGACGACGAGCTGGATAGAGTGCATCCTGGTGAATCCTTGGCCGTCTCCCTGCTGCCGGCTGCCGCTACGTGTCCTGCCTGCAAAAGCATTCAAATTGTTTACCGTATGAGCGGGGCGCGCACGTGAAAGCCAAAGAAAATTGTAGTAAATTTTAAATGGAACACAGCAGCAAAAATGTGCATCGTCTGCCCGCACCAAGTCCTCACCTAGCACCGAGCACCGAGCACCGAGCACCGAGCGCCTAGGAGCTGCCGTTCGCCTTGACGCAGTGTAATTTATTGGCAGCACGTTTATCATGCCTTCTACTCCGGCTCCATCGCTGGCTCAGATGCAGGCACAGTCATTCAAGCCCCGCCTGCTGGTAAGCCCAAAAAATGCAACCATGCGGCGCATGCAAAAATGCCTATGCCAGGCGCAGGATGCCAGACAAGAGTAGCTCCGGATCCCTGCTAGCCTGGCTTCCCCGTCTGCCACAACATTTGCACAAATTGCATCCAGCAAGCGCCGGCAACAGCCTCATCCACATCCACATCCTCATCCTCATCCTCTTCCTCATCCTCATGCACTTTTACTTACATTTATTCTAGCCAATGTTTGCCGAGTGTTTTGCCAGTTTTCGAGCAGCTAGTCGAGGCCATTTTATTGTTTGCTTTGCAAAGCTGCGCCTGATGCAACATTCATTAAAATGTTGCCAATGTGTTTTTGTGGCAAATTGAAGCTGCCGAGCTTGGAAGCCCCACAAGCTCCCCGTAGGCCGTGGCCCCCTGCACCCCCTCAAACATTTGGATATGCATTTTCCAAGCAGTTGCATATGCGGGCAACACAACAAAGAGCATAAGGAGGATGAGGCGCACCTTGTGGCATCTGTAAATAGTAAGAGAAAGACACAGAAAGGGGAAGAGAGGGCGCGAGGGAGGCAACGACGGAATTGGCACAGTTTTATGAATGCAACACAAACCAAGTTTAAAGATCTCAACTGAGTTGCCAGTTTCAGTTTAAGTAAATTCTCTTTTCTGTAATATGCGAGCAATTGGATAAATATTTTCGTTTTGTTTTCTGGCAATGATAGCTTACAGTTAGATATCAGAATCATATAATTTAGATTCTTATTATATTCACTTATAGCAAGGGAGCTCGCTCAAATCCTATATGTAGCTCCTCCGAATACCTTGAAAAGTCCGTGTTGATAATGAAATTGTATTATGAATGTATTTATTGACCTATAACAAGGTTAAACATGTCGGATGTGCCAAAGTCGGAGGTACCTATCCTAATTACTTGATAATCATATATATATATATATATAGAGAGAGAGAGAAGGAGAGAGATAGAGAGAGATAGAGAGATAGAGAGAGAGAGAGAGAGAGAGTGAGAGAGAGAGAGAGAGAGAATCATAGAGATTACGAAGCAGCGCATAATTCAAACACATTTCAACGTTCACATATGTACATATATAGAAAAAAAGTTTATTACCATATTTCAATTGAAATATTTTAGCGAATGAATGAAGCAGAACTCACAGCTCTACATTGTTATACCCTGAACATATTGAAAATGGGAAATCAGTGTATAATGGTTTTGTGAAAAATTATGTAACGGGCAAAAGGAATCATCGCAGATCCCACAAAGTATATATATTATGGATCAAGGTGACGAGCTGAGTCGATATAGCCCTGTCCATCTGTTCGTTATAGGAGTTATAAGAGGTAATAAGACAGAGCTGAAATTTGGAATGCATACTCGTACATACCATACGCAGTGCAAGTTTATCATATTTTGTCGATATATCATCCGATAAATTTTTTACCGAGAATAATCGAAAAATTGATTTTTTTCAGCCTAATTTGAACACTTTCATACATATATGAATACAAACATTTTGTAATTTACAGATTTTTGATACCACACCGCTTCCGCTTCAAATTGTAAAAAACGTATTTCAACTACTAGACACTTGTGCCTTGGACACACATTTAATCATTGTGTTTACGTTCTGCAGATTGTTCATCTACAAGAGAAATTATTCAACAAATAAATTCTCGTAATATATAATTTAATGATCACCTAATATCAGCAGGATGGCAGCACCAGTTCTTAAAGAAGATAGTTTGAGAAGAACATTAATAGAGTTATGACTTGCACGGTGGTGACTAAAATAAGTTGAAGCATTACAATTTATAAGAAGTTGAACTACTGTTTAATTTGTGGAATCATTATATTTCTCAACACTCAGTTTTTTATAAAAAGCGCGCAATTACACATATACTATTACATAGAAGTGGGAATCGTTATTACCTATTGTAATCAATAGTACATGCATTTATACTTATGGAGCCCCTTATGAAGGCTGTGAAAAACATATCAAATCCAACAAACCCCGACTTTACATTACCAATGGGTACAGAGTAAGCGAGTAAATTACCCAAGAGTTCAGAGCTTTGTTATTAAATGGGATTTCGCAACGAATTCAGTTTGAAATTGTTTCTGCTAAGTTCAGCCAAAAAGTGAAAAGTGTATATATTCCAAACTATATTACACATTATAATATATATACTACTATTTACTTAAAACAGGGTGAGTGTGGCTATAGCAATAATCTACATACTTCTGCAGTGTTCAGCAGTCAGGAAACTGGATAAGAAGTGTTAGGGTTATTATTACGAAGTAGTGAAGCCTCTGTTTCAGTATGCTGCCTCAAACAATGATTATGAGAGAGGCGACCCAAAATCTGCAAAAACTCCAAACGAGCAGAGAACGAAAAATGAAGAATTATTACGCACAAGTTGCGTGAGAAAAAACTGGGATACTGCATAAATTGGTTTCCCGTGATGTGTAATTCGAGTTTGGTCGATGACGCTTGGACCGTAATTCAGCGTCGTCAGGACTACTCTGGCAGCTTCGATCGAAATATGAAGGAGTATAAGGAAGGTTTCGGAAACATAGAAGGCGAATATTTCATAGGTCTCGATAAGCTACACTCAATGACGAGCTTCCGGTAGTAAGAGTCGTATATTCATCTTAAGGATTATGAAGGGGGAGTGCAGTATGCGAGATACAACAATTTCTCCATTGGCGGAGAGGAATAAAACTTTAAACTAAAATCATTGGGAGACTATTTCGGAAACGCTGGAAATGGAAACGGAATCTCAATATGCAGTTCTCGACGCCCGATGAAGATTACGACAGTCATCCCAAAATGAGCTGCGCACTACTTCACAGTTCGGGATGGTGGTTCAGCAACTGTGGCGACAGGTGACTTATAAGACTTGAATTCAATAACTCAAACTAAATCAATCAGTTCCTAGTCGACTCAATGAAATCTTCAGAACTTGGAGACTACGGAACTGCACTTTGTTCGAATGATGATCAAACCTAGAGACAACAGTTAGTCAAATATTGATAAAGCGAATATGTGAATATGTCAACATATACTAATAATTATATATTTGTACAATATATAACTATTTCTAGCTTATAATTATATATGGAGCCTTCATTTCATTTTCATTGAACCAGGTATGCTCAATAGTAGAAACTTGGGCATTTCTAACTTAAGATCGACTCGGATCTACATTCCGAATTTCAGCGTTCTAGTTAACCACCTAATATGACTTCTGATATATCGGAAAATGCATTTTCCGCTTTGATGTAGAAAATGGCCCTAGTGGGCGGATCCGGAAATTTTAACACTTTATAAATCGAGGATATACACGAGGGATGTGTATCAAATTGCACAAAACCAATATACTCATTCCACTTTCCTGGATGAGTATAATAAAACCATTGCAGTTGCCCAGATCGGAGCATTCATACAGTGATTTGACATCAATTTTTCTATGTAAACAAATTGATTCGTGTGCATTAGCAGCAACTGCAACTAATTGTTGTTGATTGGAATTCTAAATGTTTTCGATTTAATCTCAGGTAAAGACCGTCTCTAGCAGCTCTGTTGACACTTGGTTGGCAATTAGCTTGGGTCAGTGTGTATGGGCAGGTTGCAGGGACCAGGGGGGGAAGGGAGGCAAGGGGCAAGCAAATATGCGGAATGAAATAATTTCTGTTCAATTAATTGGCCAACTACAAGGGAGAAAGAGAGTGCGCGAGAGAGAAATAGAGAGAGAGAGAGAGAGAGTGTGTGTGTGTGCGAGAGCGAGAGCTGTTAACTTTGGTTGAATATTAATTAAAATGTTGCTTTCCTTGCTATTTACTTAACAAATTGCTTCAAATGCGCATAAATCAAATTGTTCACACCGTTCGACAGGCGCCCAGTCTGCAGTTCCAATTCCCGGTTTCCGGCACCCAGTTGCCCAGTTGCTCTGTGTGTGTGCATGAGTGTGTGTGTTGTTTTTTTTTTTTCTGCAGCGTAAATTGAATTTACCATGCATATTTCATTTACTTTGTGTGTGCGAGTGTTTAAAGCCACACTCGAGTGTGGCCACTTGAGCGGGTGCCAGGACATGCGCCCAGAGACTGGGATCGGGACTGGCACTCGAACTGAAACTGGGGCCGCAATGCAAAACAAAAATAAGAACGAAATGAATGAACACAAAAGTTGTGCCACACACAGTGTGTGTGTGTGTGTGTGTGTGTGTGTGTGGATGGGTGTATTTGTTTTTGTTGCCGTTCCCTGTGCCTGGCAGCCTGACAATCGGCCGGACAGCCGGACCGGCAGCACAGCTGACAGGCCAGGCCTGCATTTGATTCATGCGTTAAATGAAAATTAATCCAATTTAATCTGTCGCTAATTAGGTTTACTCTGGGATTTGTTTCGCACCTCTCCAGCTGGCCACATGCTCGCCGCGTCGTTCTCTGTTTGCGCAATATGCGCGCTGGGGCCCTGCCAATGCACTGAGCCATCAATTAGGCGCACCAATTAAATTCAATGCTTGCCATTAATGCTGCACCGGCGTGTGTGCGACTTGCCTATGGGTAGAGCACGGCTTTAAAAACAAACAACAAACAATAAACAATCCGGCCCGAATCAATGCTGCTGACGACACTCATACGCACTGTTGCCTTTCAATCTCGACTGCAGCTGTGTGAATCAGCCCCGGCCCCAGCCCCAGCTGAGCCCCGCCCAGGCCAGCTCGTTGAGCACCTGCTTTTGTAGTTGCTGCTGTTGACAACATTGTTTCACTGGCTGGCTGGCTGGCTGGCTGCTCTAGTCTGGTCTAGTCCTTGTCACTGCCTCATTTCCATAACACACACGCACACGCACACACACAAAGCAGTCCAAACAAAGCCAAATATCTGAAGTTTCATTACGAAAGGATGCGCTGCTCCTGCTGCTCCTGCTCCTGCTGCTCCTGCTGCTCCTGCTGCTGCTGCTCTTCCTGCCTTCGTTTTTTGTTCCCTGTCAAAAATCCAGCAAAGCCAAAACAGATTCAGCTCATCGTTGTCGTCTGACTGTCGTCTGCCTCCGGCCTCCTGCCTCCTCAGCCTGCCGTCTGCCTGATCTGACTGTGCCCAGATAATATGCTTAATACGGTTTTTATGCGCCCGACAGGCGGCCTTTCGGGCTCCACCCTTTTTCTGCATTGTTATTGCCAACTGGTATTGACGGTTGCTCGCGTGAAATCAAATTTCCACTGAAATGACTTTCGGGCCCACAGCAGCTGGCTTTGTTGCTGTTGGTGGCCCATGAATTATGCAAAGGACTCGCGCCAGGCAGGCGTCGCCACTGCTCCTCGTTGCTAGCTTATCAAATGCTATTGACCCATTAACGGGTTTTTGCTGTTTGGTAGAACGCACTGCGAGCTCAGAGCTGAGAGCTGAGTTTCTGCTAACT
This sequence comes from Drosophila navojoa, assembly GCF_054131105.1. Taxonomy (NCBI): domain Eukaryota; kingdom Metazoa; phylum Arthropoda; class Insecta; order Diptera; family Drosophilidae; genus Drosophila; species Drosophila navojoa. The sequence continues at coordinate 26,270,000 of NC_142891.1, read as the reverse complement.
ACAAACTAATTAACATAACGCAAACACTTTGCAATTATGTCAAGTGTCGGCAGCACTAAGGCATCAAAGGATTACGCTCCACTGCCTCACTGCCTCACAGTGGCACAGCGGCTGCCTGATAGCTTCTTGCAACTGACAACCCATTTTTTCTCAGCTCGACTTGGACGCGCTTTTACACGCGCTCCCAACACTTTGACTGCGCTGCAGCGAGTCCGTTGTTGCGGCATCTGACGGCAAACAGCTCGCTGACTCGGAGCCGACTCGCCTCGCTGCATATTAAGCACCAAGACTCGCGCGGCGCCCGTTGAAGCACTCTGTCAAAGGCGACTGCATCAAGTTGCATTAAGCTGGTCGCAGCAACTGCAACTGCATAAGCATTCCTTGCTGCCTCTGCTGCCGCCGCTGCCGTAAATGAAATCTTTCGAGGAGGTTGCACCTATTAGAAAGCTGAGCTGACATTAGACGCGCTATCAGAAGGAATCGCTTTTGTGTGTGCTTATTGACGTTTATTCAAGGCATGGCTCGAAGTGAGCCGCTTGACAGGGTGCTTGTCACAGGGTGTTTTTGACAAGAGGCAGATTGAGAAATATCCAATTCATTTTGTACAAAGATATTTAAATAAAACTCAATTTTTAACACCTTTTCATACCTTCCTCATACCTTATTAATCTACGTCGAAAAAAAATGTTTCAAATCTGGATATAATGAAGATGTATTCTATAAATAATATTTTTGATGAAACAAAATTATTAAGCCTGATTAATGATTAATGATCAATGATATATTCACATTCAAAGCCAGCATATCAATAGCCTGCAGAAAAGAATAGGCTCTTTATGGGATATAAAGCGTCCTGAGTTTTGTTATCATGTGTAATTGTTGCTGACTAAAGCACAATATGGAAGGTATTATACTCACACTATGTAATATTATATTTTATATAGTATTCTATCACTACCAATATACACTACTAAAAATCGTTTAAAATAATTTAAAGCCTACATTAAAAAGGTTCATGCGAAGCCAAACTTAATTGCACAGAACTGTAAATTTCACAAAATAACAATAAATATTGTATTACATAAGCGTGTTCTGATCAGGAATCGCAGACAAAGAGATACCCTATAGATTGTTGGTCCACCATCTTCATATGACATGGAGAAATTAGTCAGGCAGTGAGTTATTAGATATCTGCATAAAATATCTTCAATGTCTCCGATTTTGAATATGCATAGTAACCCATTGGAACTGAAACACTCGAAGAGAAAATCTCTTATACCCTTTACTGTCCACTTTCAAGTCTTTAACTGATTTTAAAATTGTGAAAAATGTCGGCGGAATTGGCCAGTTTCGGGCATGTAATTTATGGGACACAAAGCTGGCCATAATAAGCAATTACATAAAAGTTGATGTAATTATTAATTATTTACACAAATACACATGTACATTAATAAAGCCGAAGCTCGCGAAGTGCGACTCGCTGGGTCGAGCCGCATGTGTGATGCGCAATAAATGTATTTAAATTTATTGCATAATAAAGATTAAATATTTATTTACACAACGTTTCAATTAACTTTCGGCTTTACAGTCAGCCACGCCTGCCACGCCCATTTGCGCACTCATTGTTTTTGTTTCACACCAATTTAATTATAATATTTATTGTTGTACCTCGCGCCAGCTACAAAATGGCGGCCCCGAAAACCGGAAGTAAACAAGTTGAACGACCTTACCCGAGTCCTGCATGGCCTATCCCACCACTCCCCCTCCCCCCGTCGGCTGGGAATGTGCCACATATTATGCGGCCGAGCGTATCGAGTATGCGTTGCCCGTATCCATGTGCATGGGCACCCAGAAACCCAGAAACTTGCCATAAATTTTAGGGCCGCACGCTGGCAAATGGCAAATGGGTTAAGGATTCCCACAGGCGACGGGCGAGTGGCTGGCTACGGGAAGTAGAGCATTTGCTGAATTTTTGTGTAAATTTCTCTCAATTGACATTGACTATGAGTCGAGTCGAGTCGAGTTGAGTCGAGTGGCGAGCATAGTCTGGGGAGTCTGCCCCCCTTTGGGGCACTTCAAAGTCAACGCAGCTGCTGTTGCTGCTGTCCGGAAAAAAATGCGGAAACTGCACGGAAACGGAAGTCGCAGTGGCTGCAGCACCGTCCCCCCACAACGATGACATCAGCTGCGCTGACCAGCGCCACACTTTCCTATCCGCCGTCCCGATCGCTACCCTACTACCCGACTACACACGGCAACACGGAGCAGCCGAAGCCGGACAGCTGCCCGTGGAGACGGCCGGCGGCGCTAAAGGCAACGTGCAGCACGAGAGGGGTGCAGCAGGCGCGGCAGCTGCTGTCGCTTTCAAAAATTCATATTCGTAATTGTTGACTGTATTGTCTCTGGCACTGCTGCCAACCAGGCAGACGACTCCACGGCCACAGACTGCACTCGCTAAAAGCGCACGGCAATTTGCTAGCTAAACCTTAAATTGAACTTTTCAATTAATGACTGAACGATTCTACAACAGTCGCTGCTGAGGGGGACCTATCAAGCTCTTGTGGTATAATTTATCAATGTTGACATTTATATAGCAGTTTAGTCTACAAAAAACAAATAGGTAATATAAGAATATAATTATATGAATTATAATATATGAATTAGAGATATATAATCTCTCTCCCTCTTTTTATCTTTGTCTCCCCCTCACAACGAGAGTTACAATTATTATTTGTATATTGAATAGTGAATAAAATCCTTTTTAGAGGCAAGGAAATTTGTCTGAGAGCCAACACATATTTAAATTACATAAAATTGGAAAATAAATAAAACTAGTTTCAAGCAGAAAATGTTGGATTGATTTCTGAATTTAAAATATTTCATATACAAAACTACAAAAGTCTATCATCTTTCAGAATTAATTTTCTTCAAACTTTCATAAAATGTGTGACAAGTGCTTAAAAATGATTTCTCTTAAGATAAAAGCTTTACATTTTAACAGAAATAATTTTGAGGCTATCCTAATTTGGTTTTCTTTTATGATTGAGTCTCCACTGTGGCGCTTAATATTTAAAGTCGTCTGTGCATTTTATACTTTATCTCTCGACATTTTGGAGCATGCGAAACATAAAATATTTTTCTGCTAATCTTTTGCGGCGGAACTTGCTAGTTCCGGCTCAGCTTTGCAAACACTTTCCGTTCATCCGAACGGCTTTACGCATATGTCTTGCTCCGCATACTCGGCATACTCCACAACTGGCTGCAGCCGGAAGGGATTTGATTTAGGACCATTAGAAGCAGCATATGGACGTGAGTAAGCTCTGAAATATGTGATCCATAAAGAGTTCACATAGAAATCTAAGTGTGCTTTGGCTTGATCTTCTAAACTAACGTAAACTATCTCACATATATTATGCCCGCTCTCCCCCTATACTTAGATCTCCATTTAGTGTAGATCCAACCCCCATAGAGAGAATAATCTATATGTATTTTTAGCTTTTCGACGATAAGCGAGAGTCTCAGCAGCGATGCCATTAGAAGAGTGCCGAGTGCCAAGTGCTGCCTGCATTATTAGTATGAGATATAACGACCACACATCATATTTATGATTATAAAAAGCCTCTGCACGCCCGCACTCGCCTGGGGAGAGGGAGATGGGTGGGTGAGAAGGGTGGGGAGGCGATGCAGGGCGGACTCCGGTCGGAGCTGGAGTCAAGTGTGGTTCTCTTAATTGCAGCGGAGGCCCTCGCTGATGAGTTTAATTGAAATAATGGGCTCGAGTCTCCGCGGGGGCAAAGCCGTAAAGTGTTTTTTGTATGCGCAGCATTAATAATATTTATTATTATTGTTCTTATTTTTTCTATTTTCTCTCTTTTCTTTCTGTTTTTGTCTTCTTCCTTCCCCTTGTTGTCTTTCTAATGAAGTTTATGTGGAGAAAGCGAAATGTTTAATTGCCAGCAACGGAGAGCGAAACACTCCGATGATCGAGGGGGAGAGTCGGGAATGGGCGGGTCGAGCCATTAGCCAAACGAAGCGCATGATTTGTCACAATTCTGGATTGCAGTTCCGCCTCTTCAATTGGACCATTCAAGTGCCCGTTGAATATGAAGAATTAGACATTAATGTCTTTAAGCTCGTCGTGACAAATAAGTAGATGCGAAATACAGTGAGGTCTCGGTAAATGCAACTGAGCTGCTGAAAACAATTTCACCTCGTTTCGTCTCAAGTTTTGCCAACTTTGCGCATATTTTCACAGCCGTCGAATGATCTATTGTGCTGGGTGGGCGTGGCCGGGTGGGCATGTCTGTGTGGGCAGGTCTCGTGGCATCCGAGCTGCTGGCGAGGTGAATGCGCAATAAATGCGTTACCTCCAGCCCAATGAATGGAACGAGCAACGTCGTCGCCGACTCCATGAGCCAAAAACTTGCGGCTGCCCGAAAAGTTAACTGAATTGTGCAAAAGTTTTTCGCTTTTCGGTTCCAGCAAAAAGTTTTAACCTTTATCTGTCTGTCTCTGTCTCTCTCTCTCTCTCTCTCTCGTTGTCTGTCTGTCGCTCTCTTTCTGTCTGTGTGTGTGATAAAAAGTGTGCCCACACCCGTGACCAGCCAAAAGGTAAATATGTCCCAGCACCAACAACAACTTGCAACGACAACAACAACAACATGCAACAACAATGAGTGGCAACAATGGCATTGGCAATGACCAAACAATGGAACCCCATAAAATGTGCTACAAAATGCAAAATGCCTTCTGTGGCTTCAATAGCAACGGCGACGGCGACGGCGACGGCGACGGCGACGGCGACGGCGACGGCTATGAAACTTTTATGGTAGCCGAGCTCCCCTAGCTGCCGCCTGGTAGGTGCCACGTTCGGGTGCTGCCACCTGGCCACCAGTTGCACGGCCATACGCAGGTGCCACAAAGAGAGAGAGAGAGAGAGTCGCATGCTGCCTGGATAAAGCAATAAATGTTGCATTTAATTTATTAACAATCGCCCCATATACATACAGACATGCATATATGATGTGAAATAAGCTGTGTCTGGGCACCCACTTAGCCTGATTTGATCGAGTCGAGCTAATTGGAAAAGTTCACTCTTCAGCTTGCCACAGATATGTGAGGAAAACTAAATTTGGTTTTGAAATACTTTTCTAATTTGCATAATGCTTCAAATGTGATTGGTTTTTAAGAGGCTTCGTACCTAATGATAAAAATAAAATTACATTAAACTACATTATAAGATACCTGCAATATGCATATATAAAGAAATATTTAAAACTACATTAAAATATTAATACACCAAATTAAGTTTATATTATGTATATTATCATTCAATTTTATATTAAAATCAATTTTTTTTATTTTAAAAAATACTCTTATGTATAAAAATTTGTTATGATATTTGTATAGTTTATTTATTTATATATTTTATAAATTCTGACTAAAAACATTTTAAATTCGTTGTGATATTTCAGGCTATATATGTATATAAACGGAAAATTCTTCATCCACTGCCTGAAAATAAATATAAATATATCAAAAATATTTTAAAATACGCCATAGATAAGGCTTGAAAAATATTATAATTGTTTTCTTTTTTTTAGGTTTTGCCAAAGGAAAGTGTTTTAACTTACAATTTTAAAGTAAATTCCCTATAGCCAGAAGCCTAAGTTTAGCTTGACTTTGTGTCTGCAATCAATACTCAAAACAATCTTTTCGAGACATTGTGTAGAGGTAGTAAATACTAAATGCGAGCGCTCCACCCTTTGTTAATTCACTTTGTAGGTGCTTTAATATCCTTTTAAGTCGATCATAAAAGATTTGAAATCTTTACGAGACTAGTAATCTACTCTGATTTCCTTTTAAAATCCAACATAAAATAGTTATCTATAACTTCATCCGCACAATGTGATTTCCGCTAAAATCACTTACACAAATTTCACAATTACTTTATTCACCTCCCTAATTTCTTTCCATTAGTTCTTTACTCATAAGCAGTAGTAACATTATTTATATATATACATATATACCTTACAATTGTTTGTTATAATATGATATTTTACTTCAGCCTACATCAATTACATCTATGATTCAGCTCTTCATAAGTCAATAAAAATCTGTAAACAGTGTTTTACTCCAATTTAACTTCACTCTTCTGTGGGCATGTCTCTGGCCCATCTGAAGGTTTTGTCCAATGAAGCGGTACATCTCGGTGCTGTTGCTTTAACTAAACTTTTATAAATTTCGATTTAAGCTCATTACGCTTCACTTCAGCCGCATAATCTGAATCAGTGGCCTCCTCAGAGTAACCAAATCCAGTTTGCATTGAATATTTCGATAGTCAAAAACCGAGAGCTGAAGCTCTACATGTGCTTAAGAGCAAATCCCTTGTATGGCAAACACTATAATCGCATAATGAAATTGGTACTTGGGTCGTGGGTAGCAGGAGACGGGAGGGGGAGGTGTGACGTGGTGCTTGTCTGCTGGCAGCTTTAGGGCTTCGGAGTACGAGAGGAGTATTAAAGAATATTACACGATGATGGATGCCTGGGTAACAGGTACATGCCCTGCGAGCGATTTCAAATATGTGCAAACGTAACTCAATACCATAAATCAAACTGGACACTTCAGCTAAGCTGCCCCACCCTTCCACTCTTCCCCCGCACCACTCGCATCACCTGAGCTATAAGCTGGCTTGGCAGTCGATTAATTGATTGTCTAAATGCACTTGTAAGCAAGTCGACAAATCAATGAAGTGTAGTGGAAAACATGTCAGAGCTGCAAACAATGTTCAAGAGTCCCATCCACTGCACTGCGCTGCCACGCCCACACACGACTGGCGAGTGCACAACGTAATGGAGAAGGTACCTGCTAACTGGCAACAACAAAAAGAGAACACAGCAGAGGGAGAAAAGAAAAAAGCTGCTGTCTGGGAATTGGATTTTGCGGTTTCACGTTTCGAATTACCATCGACAGCAGCTGACAGCAGATCCACGACGAAGGCAAAAGCAAAGGCAACAGCAAAGGCGAAGGTGAAGGCAGCTCCTCGCCAGAGTTAGCCATGGTTAATTGTCACTATCGTTGCTCCACCCTCTCCTCCTGCTGCAGCTCTCTGGGCATGCAATTATGTCATGTTGCAATGCAGTGGGCGATTCCCCTCTCTCTCTTTCTCTCTCTCTCTCACTCCCTCTGTTTTTATCTCTATCTATGACAGGAATACTTAAGAATGGTGCTCTCGACGTTACTCAATCGCAGCCATTGCTGACAATTTGCCAGAATTCACAAGCGAATGACTTTGCCTGGAATTCGCGTAAGCCACGCTTCGTTGACTACTCGGCCTCGCAGCGTTTCGTTTCGTTTCGTTTGTTGGCAAGTTCATCAAGTTGTTAAATATTTAACATTTTTCACATCTTTCTCAATCTCTCACTCACTGCGCCACCGCACACTGCAGCACGTTTAATCGCGTTAAACATTTTATGAACGCTCTCCGAGCTCTGCCTTCAGTCAGCTCCAGTTCGCCTTTTTGTTGGTGCACCAGAAAACCTTTTTGCGGTTGTCATAATTGTAATTTTGGTCACTGCAGGCTGCAGAGAATATTTGCATGAATTTATGATGAACGGCTCTGCTTGCACTAACAGCGCCAACAGCACTCCACTCCGCACCACCTCGCAACCTGCACCACCCTGGCCCACCGCGCAGCTGACACAGTTTCGGCAACGTCGTCTCCTGCCATAAATGTCACAGAAAGGCATTTAAATATACATATATGTATATATGGTATATACATGCTCCCTATATAAAGTCAGATGTGGAATATATTTGAATTTATGTAAATTTTAATTTCCACTGGTCAAAGACCGAATGAGAAGAGCGAAATAGCCCAAAGGATGTGGCTAAGTGCCTGCTGAGTGCAATTTTTGATTTTTTATTACATATATTTCACTTTTGTGACAAGCAAAAGTTTTGATATTCCATTAGAGCAAAGTGATTGCTGGAACTATGTAAATTCATAGAAGAGAATATCTCTTCTATATAGTTCTGACAAATCAATATGTACGGGAAATATGAATTGCTAAGACTCAAGCATTTCATTCGGTTATTTAACTGTATATATCAGGCTGAAATAATATACCTATGAGCACTACTGTTTTAAGCTCCCGACTGAGAGATACCCTGAAACTTTCATGTAATGCTTCTTACACATACCCAGCAAAAAACTCAGCCTGGTACGTCATTATAATCGAAAGTATTTTATCCATTTCAACTGTTGCCAAATGTTGAATTGAGTTAATACAAGTATAACATTTTCCGTCGTAAAATGGACGTAAACAGTTTATCAACATTTTTCTAAAAGTTTTTTTTAGCTATTTTTAAAATACATTCAATGAATATTTTATTTCCATGGTTAGTTTTCTCCTCTATTATAATGAATTAGAACATTTTTATTTCGTTAATATAAAAGTTCTCTTCAACTACTTTTTGAATAGTTTACAAGTATTCCAGATAAGATTATAAAATATAATGAGAATTACATACTAATGAGATTTCATTCAACCAAATATCACTTTTTATAACTTTTGATAGCAATATGACTTTACTTGTCTGTTAAACCATAAATTACAACTCTCCGAGTATAAATCCTATTTGGGAATTCTGTATATTTAATAATTATTAGAATATTACTTGATGAAAATACGTCTTTGGCCATCGCAGCTCCAATCACAATTGCTTCCACTTTTCTGTTGTTCTGGCCAGCTCGAGAGCGGGCCTCAATTTGGCCAGCAAACTTTTCAGCCTGTGCAGCCATGCAATTATTTTTGCTACACATTGTCAAATTGGAGTGGCCCTCCCATCCACTTTTATTGTTGGCTGAACATTTGCACAATTTATACGTCAACGTTTATTTTATTTAATACTGAAAACAATTTCCCATGGCTTAGAGCTCTGCCCAAAAAAACTGCAATCATATACCAGACCAGAGTAGTTAGCGATATGCAAAAATAGCAAAAATTGCATCAACTAAAATTGTTATCCTCGTTTATATGGCAGCCGAGCTGCCTGTCTGGCTAGTCCGGATGTCCAGCTGTCCGGCCATCCGACTGTCCCACTGTCCGGCTATACATTTGTCCGACTAGATGGTTGTTATCAATATCTAAACATGGCTGAATTGCTCTTAAATAACCAAACAATAACTTCAGAACAGAGTGTGGGTAAAGATGCCGCAACTGAGCTGTCCTTGCGCTCAGTTTGGTTGTTGTTTATGTTGCGCTACAGTAAAGCCAAAATAACTGCAGAAAAGTCCACAAAAATAAATTTGGTCAGCTCTCTCGAGTGCTGGGAAATGAAAATGGCATAAGCAGAGTACGTGCACTGTCCTATTTAATTGTTATAAGGATTCCTTCGAGTGGATGCCCATCAAAGTGTTCTTATTCAACAATAAGCCCCAGCCATCTAATCGAATATTTTGTATATTAATGAAGTGGTTAAGTTAACCCATTAATACTAAACTTGATTCCAAGTATTATTAATCATTTTATTATTAATAATTGTATGATTTTTTTGTATATATTGTGTGTAGACCGATTTCTGTCGTTTGAAGTATCATCATCATTACTGTTAGCATAAGCATTGATATTAAGATTGTTAACATCGTCATTGTTTTGTCCAATTTCAATATGAGGTTGACATTAGCATCATATCAATTCATATGGCAATATCCCAAGCATTAACAACACCATTTTCATTTTTATTGCCATTTTTGTGTCATTAGCATAATAATTAATATTTAACTTTATTGCCATTATATTTACTTTATTCAGCATCTTAATTATCATTACACTTCTAATTATCATTGGCCTAAATATTACATCTTATGTATATCATTAGTATAAGCACCATTTCCATTATTGTTCATCATCTTCTAATTCTATCAGCATCATAATCAATATCACTTTCAATAGCATTACATTTATCATTAACATAATTTTTAATACTTTCATAATGATTATAATTTTCATAATGATCATCGTTATTGTCATTACAGTTTTGATTGTTATATGAATAATTATTCCTAGACTATGAGTTCTGAGTTGTTGTTGTGCTCTCTCGAAGACTACTCCAAAATTCCAGAATCACAGATGGAAATACTATGCCATGCCATCGTAGCGCACTCAAAGGACTCCAAATAATTGGGCCGTCTAACCGGACAGGGCGTAGAGCCTCAATTTGTTTTAGCGCTAAAAATACAAATACAAAATACGCTCATGCCCATCTGGAGAGTGGACGAGTGTCGCCCGTAGCCCCCGACCAAAACCCGCACCAATTTGCAGCAGCCACGAACAGTTTACGTTAGATATTGTAAATTTTCGTAGGCAACGACCACGAGCTAAAAAACAACAACTAGCAATGGAAACCACAGAAAAAAATAAGCGGCCGAGTGAGGAGCAGGACGATGGGACATGGGACGATGGGATAGACGGGACGAAAAAATATGTCTATTTAAATTTGTTCTGTGGCCTCGTTGTGTTCGTCTGCGGTTCTTTTAGGTAATTTGCACATTTTACACGCCGACGGGACCAACACACAAATGGATATCGAATCGGGCGACAGGGCGACGGGGCGAAGGGGCGACGGAGCGGTCCTGGATGTTGGCTATAACGTAAATATTGAAATGTATTTGGCAGCTGTGCTCAAATTTCGGCCAAAAGTAAATAAGAGCGATGGCCGCTGTTCCGGCGGCGCCGGCAGGCGGGGAACAGGCTGAACACACGCATATGTGGCATGTTAGGCCGAAGCGTGATTTGAATTTAAAGCGATGCCCCAGCGCAGCTCTATTGGCTAATGTGCAATCATAATGCAGCACGAATTAAAGACGCCAAAATGTTAATCATACGCCGCGTGGCGCTCATTATGCACCACTCGAGAGACGCTAATGAAAAGTGAAAGGCAGCAAAAGATGCCAGCAACAGGGCAAAGGCTCAGGCGGAAGTAAAAAATATTTAATTAAAGCCAACGTCGCTGCAGGCTCCTCTACAGAGCAGAGAACCAAGAAGGAAGGAGGGAAAGAAAGAAAAGAAAGGGGCCAAGTGGCGCTACCTAAAGCTGATTTCATTTTAAGCGTTGCGATAGCAAGCCAAGTGGGAGTCGGAGTTGGAGCTGGTGCTGCAGCCCTTGGGGTGCCTTTTAGTGAAAAAATAATAAGCTACAAGTCGAGAGCAGCAGAGGAGCAGGAGAAGGAGGAGGAGAGGGAGAGGGAGAGGAAGTCGAAATGAAATACATGCTGCATCGATAGCCAAATTATAGCAGGCGAGGCAGTTACAGCTCCTTGCCTGCAGTCGGACACTTGCATACCTAATGGCTGCATCGCAGCTGCCTGGCCATATGTGAGGAGTGGGCGTGGTGGGTGGTGTGTGGGCTGTGTGCATGTGGGTTAATAACGTCATTTATTATGCACTTCTTTCCGGCATTTCCGGTATTTACCGCGCACGCGACACGACACATAAATGTTGCCATAAATTTAGCACTGCTCCGCCACAGGACACAGGACACACAGCAGGGGACGGCCGGGCATGCAGCACACGTAGCAACTGCAGCGATGCGGACGATGTCTTCACTGCGGTCTTAGGTACACGCTCGGAGCACTGAGCTCTCGGCAACTGCAGCAACTTTTGCTCAAATAACTTGCAATTTATTTGGTGTGCTGCGAAAAGCAACTTCCGTTGACGCCTCCGCCATTTTGTTGGCGCGCCGCAAACGCCATTTTGTAGCGGCAACATGGCCGCAGCGTCGCTAAAAGAAATGCAAATGTGAACGCGAATGGGTCTCGGATCTCGCAGTGGCAATGAGACACGGCTAGAGCAGGAGGCATGGTAATGCGAATAGCAAACGCGTGCTTGCCACCTGTCTGCCACCTGCCACCTGCCACCTGCCACCTGCCACTTGGTCGCTGCTGCACTTATTTATATGTATATATTTTTGCGGTTTATAAAGTTTTACATTTCACTTGGTATTTTTCAGTTTTATTTTTTCGTATTCTCGTTTTTGGATTTTACGGCGTAAACTTTACGACGTTTTATGCGGTGAAAGTGGCTTTAAATCGAACGCGAAGAGAAACACTTGAGCTCCTCCCGCCGAGTGCCGTTAGCCTCGGCTTATATGGCGCACATAAATTTCCATTTCGTTGCAGAACATTGCTTTCACATAGAAATGGAGTAGATACTCTCATAAATCTTGGCGAGTTCAATAACATAAATACCAAATTGAAGGTTCAACTTTTTCCTCTATGTCTTCTTCTGCTTCTTCCCCTACCTCTCTCATCCTTCGTCTTCTTCTACTTCACTCTTCCGCATTTGCATTTATTTTATGCTGATTTCTGAGCTGAAAATAAGACCACAAAAACGGAAGTGCATTAGCTGCAAATGCCTTACGTGTGTGTGTGTGTGTGTGTATATGTTTTTTCACAGTTTTTCGCTACTCTTGGAGCACACTAATCTATCATCTTTATAGCTGGCATAGGTCAAAACTTGCCAGATAAGAGAGCCAAAGTATCGCTTGATTGTCGATCATTGGCCCAGACAAGCGAATGCGTGAAATCAATTTACACCGAATATAAATAAACCTATTCATATCAATAGATATGATTCCACGAGTCTAAGTGATCCAATAATAAAGTTCAGGCGAAAGTTAAGTGACTGAGTTTGCGGTGCAAATATATTACGTTCCAGCTTTACTTTTAAAGACAACAAATACTCCCAAGACTGGAATCTTGAAATCAACTACAACATCTACTACGATATGTCAATTTCAAGGTGTAGGATATCATGGTTATTTAAATATATTTAAATAAATAACAATATATAATTATAGAGCATCAGAGTCCACTTAGTCATATTTGTCTCTTTACTATCAGACTGAGATAACTGCGCAAGTGAATGAGTAACCAGGCAGAAGGCTATGCCAGACTAGGAGACACCCTGAGCCGGGAGGAAGATAGATCGTTGCTCCACTCAAGAATATATGTATGTTCCCGAATCGCCATTTGCAGATCCAAAGATGGTTGACTGTGATACATTTGGATTAAAGGTAAACAGTCCAAGGTGACGTTTTACATCTTAGCTATTGCAAACAATTCTCATATGTATGACTCAAGAAAGGATAACATAGGATAGAGAATCAATGAATGTTAATGGTCTTCACTATCTGAGTTCATCATGCCCATTTGCTGAGCTCACGGAGGGTATGCAAACAGCAGACCACACGCAGAGTCGTCTGCGGCGTCTAATTAACTTTGACTTGAAGGCGCCAGCAGCAGCATTGCTCAATTGAAAAGCGTTCCTCAACCCTTCGGCCCTTCCTTCAGCCCTCCGTTCACCCGTTGATGGGGAAATAACATAAATTACTATTGCGAGAGCAGAAAAGACAACAGTTTCCTCTTGTCCGCCTGCTGTTTGTTTGTTTGTTCGCTGTCCCGCTGTCCCACTTTGTTTTTGCATTTATTATTTATTGCCTCAATTCTAACTAAATTTTTATCATTTCCCACTCGCAATCGGCCTGTCTGCTGAATTATGCAAAAATAATTATGCGCAAAGTGTAGCAAAACAAAATACGCTTCAGTTTCCTTCTAGTTTGCCCAACAAATTGCGCTCCTCTGACCGCCTGAGCACCGCCAGGACACTGCCAGAACACCGCCTGGACATGTCCTGGGCCCATCCGCCTCTCCATGATGACACTCCATGCCATTCCCTGCCATGCCATGCCATAGAGGCAAATGCAGTTGTAAATATGTCCGTTTATTTGTCTGGCTATCTGGCGGGTCCTGCCGTTTGTTAGCCTGTTTATTTGTTTGCCCGCTTTGCATACTTTATTCTCTATGTTGTTGTTGTTGCTGTTGTTGTTGGTTTTGGTTAGCGCATTGTAAAATTTTAAACTCATTTGATTTACAGGAAATTTCATAGCGTCGCTTTGATATGCGGACCGAGTATCATTTGATTTTCCATACAATTCACCAAATGTCCAAAAACTGAACATAGAAACCAAAACAAGAGTATGCACGACTAACAGATACTGCGTCATGTATATTCACTCAATTGTTGATCATTTCAAGAAAATGTTCATTTAACTCTCCCTCTCTCTCTCTCTTTATTTCTTCTTTCTCTCTTTACCTCTTTCATAACCACCCTTTCTCTCCCTCTCTTTCTCTTTATCACCCTTTATATCTCTATCCCTTGAATCTCATTTTATATTCATTTCTGTCTCTCTCTCTCTCTCTCTTTCTCTCTTTATGTCTGTCTTTCTTTCTCTCTTCATCTCACACTATCTCTCTCCATGTTTTCCTCTCTCACTCCCAAGCCCGGCATACCCTTGTGAACCAACACATCGATTGCAGGGTATATCAGCAATGCATACAACAAGAGTTTAAATGGGATGCGCATTTATAATTGTTTCACATTGTGCATTCCACACACACACACACATACCCACAGAGGGAGCGAGAAACAGAGAGAGAGAACGACAGGGGGCAGGGAAAAAAAGCCATTTTATCTGCAATTCAAGCTGAAGCTGAGCGAAAAATAATGAAAATGTAATTTCATTCGCGAACATATATGCCAATTCACTCAATTCACTCATTCCCACTAACCAAATGGCCAGCCCAGGCATTTGTTTGCTTTTTGGGGTCTCTGTTGTTTTTGCTTATGAAATTAATTTTCATTGATTTGGCAAATGTTGAATTCATAATTTTGACGCATTATTTTTGCGTGAATTTTGAATTGCATTTATCGCAAACGATGGCGCATGAAAAGATAATGAACTGTTTGCAAATTTGCATTTCAATTGGACTCCCTAAATAACCAGCGCAAGGCCCAATGGACTCTAATGGATGCGCAAGACGTACAAACATTGCGAATCTAATTACAGTTCTGTCGAAATTTTATACCATTCTCTTATTATATATGTATAGACTTTTCAGTCGAAAACCTAAGTCTAAAACAGTCCAGTTCCTTAAGTAATTATTTGACAAAAAGTTTCAAAATAAAATATTTATTAACATCTCTATGTATTTTAAGATAAGAATGAACTGCATCCTGGATCTGTCTAATCTTTCATATTACCTACAACATAAAAATGCCTTCCCCTACCTCAAAGTGCAGGCAATCAAGTCTTACTTCAAATACTCCAACCAGTAACAATTGTCTCTTTCTTTTCGTGCTGCTGTCGATTGGTATCATTTCATTTTGAAAAGAGACCGTGAATAATTGTTAGACTCAAAACAGTGAAAGCAATTGCTAGCGATAAGACTTGCTTCGCAAAACATCTCCCCATTTTGCGTCGCTCCCTGGCCCCTCCTGCCCCCTCCTACCCACATGCGACCACGCCCTGGCTGCCAGCCCCCAGCAACGAACCGCAACCTTGACATCTTAATTAACCAACTTTGGCAGCTGCTTGATGCCACTCGAGTGGGCAAGCAGCTGAAATTTCAAGAACATTTAACACATTGCCAAATCTAGCGTGGCCCGAGTCGCAGCAAACTACAGAACGGGCCTGGCGCAAGGAGTTCATGAAAATTTTATTTACACCCTGCCAAACGGTCCGAATTAATCTCTTGGCAAATTTATTTGAAAATGTGCCATAAAAATGCATGCAAAAAAATTCAAACAGCATTTCTACCCCAAGTCAGCGAGGGTGAAAGGCCGGACAAACAAGCAGCATTGAGTTGCGCCAGCGAGTTCGCTTCCTGCTCCGTGCTTGATTTTCGATTTGTTTCTTAATTTTTACGAATTTTTTCTATGCTCTTGGGTCTTGGGCAAACACAGGCGACAAAGAGCCAGCGATGTGGGTGAGCCCGGCTGTGGGTGGGTGGGGCTGAGGGTGAGCAGTGGGTGAGAGCCTCAGGCCACACTGATCCATAAATACTTCCCCTGTCAGCAGCTGATTTGCTTCTGATTTATTTGCAAATGCGAATTTGCTTTTTATGTTTCGTATTTTTATTTACTTTATATTCGCACCACGAATTTCAGGCAGCAGCTCGACCGACGCCTCTCCGCCCTCCCTGGTAGGTGTGAACGTGTTTTCTTTTACTCACCCGCCCTACCACCCCATCACAGTTGGGCGATTTTCCCTCATTTTTCGTCAGCTCTTTCATTCGTCTTCGCACTGCTTCGCTGCTGCCCGACCAAAACACACAATAATCATTTCAATTTTAATGCTCCAATAATTTGGAAATAGCTACGAAGGGTTATTTAGTTTTTCTCAAACTTTCTCTTTATCTCTCACTCCCTGCCCCCCTCAGCCTTAAGTAAGTTCGGGCAACTATATATGAAGTAAAGCAGAGTGAACCTTGAGTTCATTAGGTAACTTGACTGCATTTCCCCCTCTCTGAGTTCTGTTTGCTCAAGCTGCGTAATGTAGGTCAAATCTTTTTGCAATTGCAAATAGGATGAGCAGGAAAAGCAAAATTGCAATCGAACTATGCTCCAAGTTATGCTGAGATATATATATCTAAAGAATCAACTTCCTTTGGCAGATGTTTCAAGCAATGAAACTCAAAAGAGAGTAAAATATGCAATGCAGATCAAAGAAGATATCAAATAACCATAATTGAGTTTAGCCAAAAGAGCAAAGTTTATAGTTCACTTTTTTCTTGTCCCCATTCTCAGAATAAGCTTATGTAAAGTCCACAGCTTTCAAGCTTTTAACTGATGAAAACTATACAGAGGCTATCACTTTAGCTGTTTTTTGTTAACTTGTTTCATAGTTCGATTCATTTAGTTAACCAGAAGGATCAGTATTGAGCAGATAGGACCAAAAGATGCAGGCCGACAGGCAAAATCCATTCAGCTCTTGGCAGGCAGACAACTCAGCCGAGCAGAACTGCTCTCTAATGAACTCAGATTCAACCCTGCCAGAAAACGAAAAAAATGAGTCATATGTTGTGTAGATCAGCCCACCAGGAAATCACAGTTTACGACTCTATCGTAGCTCAGGTTATATTCCCAATGCACGCAGCGCAATGAATAAATGCGACAAATGTCAGTTAACGCCTAGCAGAAATACAAAGAAAAAAGGAGTCGGAATGTCTAAATAAATTTGCATTAGTGGCAGCAGACAGGAAGCGAGAGGATGGGCAGGGGGGCATTGCTCGACAGGGGTAAGGGGCGCGTCGCAACGTTCATATGCATAAATTATCTGGCAAAGGATGAACGCAACATTTTCATTTGGTAAGCCGAAAGCAGAACTTGTTTATATTCAAATTAGTAGGCAACACAAACAGAAACAGAAACAAAGGACACAGGACGAAGGACGAAGGACCAAAGCTGGCGCCCATGACTCTTTGACTGTTTTTATTGTCAGCAAGGACGAAAGGGTGACAACGACCAAAGCGCCTAGGACCTTGAGCTCTGCCATTTGCCATTTGCCATTTGATTTGCTTTGCTTCGTTCTGGTTTGGTTTTGGTTCATAATGAGCATTTTATGAGGATGCTCCCCTTCTGCTGCCACAGCTCCACCTCCACCTCCACCTCCACCTCCAGCTTCCAGCTGACAACTTAATTAAGTTTTCATTGTGTGTGTTTGAAGCAGGAGATGGTGCGAAATAGCGTTGGTTAGTTTCGGGGCAGTCAGCGCATATTGTGGGGAACAGAAATGTGTGCCACGCCCACGCATTCACGCCTGTCCCGCCGTCACCATCGAGTGGCAGCTGGACCAACCCACCAGCTCCGCAAACCACCAATGCGTGGTTCGCTTTGATCGATCGACCAGGCCATAGCGGCTCAGCGGCTCTGGCTGTGCAACAAATGGTTGCAATTAATTTGAGCGTTCGCTAATTAATTAATAACTGTGTCTACGCGGCCTGTCGCTGCTGCTGTATCAGCTGATGCCCCGCTGTCCCGCTGCCTTTTTGCATACCGTCTGCGACACGGGCAACAAGTCGACAAGCGGACAAGTAGACCTTGGACTGAAAACTTGTCCCTGGTCGCGGGTCTCTGCGGTGTCTCTGCTGCTGCTGCAACTCATTAGAGTCCAATTGAAATATGATTGTTGCCATGTAAATGCGACAGCTGATCAATCAAACCGGTTCGAAGTAACTGCCACAACGTGTTTCTCTGGCCGACAGCCAAGATTTTCTTCAACTTCTAGGTATAAAAGAGCTTGTTCGTTATCGATGCAAATAATTAATAATAATCACAATAATAATAATTATAGAAATAATAATAACAATAACAATAATAATAGTTATAATAATACTAATACTAAGAATTTATTGTCTTTACCTTGACATTTAATTGGCCCAAAGACCTAAAATAGAGTTTATATAAAAGGCAAATTTTAAAATTTTTTGGCTGATATTACAAATTTTAACAGATATGTATTATCGTTAAAGACAATAAGAACCAAAATATATCGATAAAAATCAATTTTGATTTTAGGACACAGCTCAGTGATTTTAGAGCAAAATAAAAATCAACATTCACGTTTTCTTGAACTAAAAGTAAATAATTTAAGTCTACCACTCATTCAATTCCATTCCATAGGGAGATTAGAGTTTAGAATAAACCTCAGATGAAACTTCATTCATTTATTTCAATTCAACGTAATCCTATAATAAGGCTTAAGGGCTCTGCTTAGCTACCAGCTTAGCTCCAGTGCTTGGACGCATATCAGGCGACATTTAACACAATCATTATGCTGCTCTCAGCTCCAGCAATATCTTTAATAAAGTGCCCAAAACTGTCAGAGGCAAAACACAAATTGCTTTCCCCCAGCCCAGACAGCCGCACGGCCGCTCGACTAAAATGAAATGTAAAATGCAAAGACTCAAAGGCATTGTCCAATGCACGCCCCGAAACTAGACTCATATTTATTTAAGCAATCAACAGACCGCTGTGGGCCTGCCCTAGCCATGGAGCACAGTCATCTGTGCTCCTTGTGCAAATCAAAAACACAAAACTAATTCCTTTGACAATGCCACACGCCGGCACCAGTCGACGCAGCAGAGACAAAAGACAGAATCGGAGGGGAGGTGGGCATGGGAATGGGCGATGGGCGATGGGAACTAGGAGCGCTGAATGGGAGCTGAGTCTTTCAGTCTTAACGAGCTAGCTGCTGGGCCGAGCTATGCCAAGTTGAGTTCAATTGAAACGAGCTGACTCGAGTCTGGCCGAGACGAGAGGAGACGAGTCGAGACGAGTCGAGTTGAACTGAGCTGTTGCTCCTGTCAAAGATGCATTCAAGGATTAAATTAATGTCACAGCAAGTGGACAATAGCAGCGCGCTGACACAGGGGACTGTCAGCCCTGCAATATTAACGCTTAATTGTTTAACGCTGGACCAGGGGCAGAGACAGAAGCAGAGCCAGGGGCAGAAGCTACCTGCTAAGGTCGGATGATGAAGCCATAAACAACTGACAGCTGGGTAACCTTTAAATATGGAAATGTATGCCCCGGCTCGTAGATTGCCCCGGGGATCTGTTGTCCTCATTCCGCTGCCGCTGCCTCTGCCGCTGCCTCTGCCGCTGCTGCTGCTGCTTCATCTTGCTCTTCATCTTGCCTTTTCATACTTTAAATCAAATCGCATTAACATTTCTTTACAATTTTTGCTGCTCAGCATCGTGACAAAAAAAAGAGAGAAGAGAAAATAAAGTGTTTGTTGGTCGGGGGCCAAAGCGCATAAAAAGGATATTTGACACTTTTAAATGTGCGCTTATTGTGTATGCCACGCCCTTCCGCTGCCCGCCCCTCGCCCTGCTCGCTCTGGCCGTTTCCTTTGTCTGTTGAACTATTTGCTGCCTGGCTTCTTGAATTTTTGTTATATTTCTTTCAAACGATTTTTTATTTTTCTTCGTTTTTTTTATTGTTTGCTTTTATGTCTTGGCCTTTGCTGCCTGCCAATGCCAATCCCTGTCCCACTCCCATTCCCATTCCCATTCCTATTCCCTGTCCCATTCCTTGTCCCTTTTCCATTCGGCTTCCTGCCTTGGAAAATCAAATCTATTGTCATTTTGCCAACTACGTCTAGGTTCGTCCTGTGTTTGGTCCTGTGCCTCAGCACTTTGTCGGCTTTTCGTTCCCGTCAACCTCATCGTCCTCGCCGTCCTCGCCGTCCTCGCAGCGTTTAAAAGCCATAAGCGTTTGCCTTTATTGAGCTTTTATTGTTTTTTATACCCTGCTACCCATCTTCCCAGCCAGACTGACGGACTGCGTACTGCTTCAAGCTCTTGCCTTTCTCGCTCTTTCATTCCTTGGGCTGCGGCTCTGCTGCATTGCTGATAGTTTTATTATCAGAAATCAACGATCTATCGGTACAGTAAGTACTGTTAGCAACGGACAGCTCAGACATGATTTTATTTTTTAAAGGAACTTTTTGATCAAATCAATTAGGACTATTAATGGAGGGTAAATTTATTAGAGTCTTAGAATTTTCAGTTACCTGTCTCACTCACCTTTAAGCGATACTGTTTATGATAGGCTTTGAGGGCAATCCTCGTCGACTCGAGGAGGCGTCTGTCAAATTCAGCAGCTGCGAATGTCTTGAAGACCTTCGCAGACGTCCCACTTCATCGCCAGACAAAGCACACACTGTGCTCAACACATCAAATCTATGTCAATAACACTGTCCAACACGGCATTGGGCTGCTGTCAGCATGGCGCTCCTCATCTTCCTCTCCCTGTCGTTCTCTCTCTCTCTCTCTCTCTGCCTGGGTTTCACGCCTCTGGCCATTGGTTGAATGCAATGCCACAGCATCAAATCGCATCTCAAGAAATTCATTTCATTTCATTTCCAGTCGAAATACAACAAAAAATCGAAGCAAGCAGTTCCATTAAATTGAGAATTGCGAATTGAGAAATGAGAAATATTCTGCAATCATTCGATGAAATTATGACAAACGCATTTCTAAGCTGTCGCATTGATTGAATTTTCTTTGGCCCTTTCTTTTGGCAACTCGCGCAAAACATTCCCTCCCCTCATCTACTCCCCTTCAGTCTAGCTGGCTCTATTGTGCTCGGATTTTTGCACCTTTCAACAGCGCGCTGCACGAAGCCGGATTAAAAATCTATGTCAGTTGTTCGTTCGGCTTGTTTGAATTTCATTTTCGGGTTTGCTATTGCTATTGCTATTGCTATTGCTATTGCCATTGGCATTGTCATTGCCATTGCATTTCCATTCTCGTTCTCTTTCTCATTTTCATTCCCTATTCCCTTTTCCATTTCTATTTCCATTTCAATTTCCATTCCCCTTTGTCAACACCTCGCCTATTGTGCCCATAATGAGGTATTCCGATTCGAGAACTTCATATTATGAAACGCTTAAAAATAAATTAAAGAGAGTTTAGCTGCAAACTGTTTACAGCTGGTCTTTGTGGCTTCCCTTTGTGTTCCGTGCGAGGCTCACCTTTGTGCATGTGTCATTCGACAAATGGGATTGCCGAGCATTAGTTTGAAACAGTGTCTGTAGGCTTCTTTCTCCCGCTACCGACGACAGTTATTTGCTTTCCTTTCGGAATTATTTCGAATACGTTGATTTCTTATTTGGTTTCTGCTGGTTGCTTAATCCCAGCCCTCCGTCCAGCCATGGCAGGCGTCACTGCCCCTAATTGACATTGACATCCGAGTGTTTCGAAGTGCCGTCGAAATCAATTTTCATAAATATTAAGACAGGCGCATAATTGATGCCCGCTCCACTGCCCCTGACCACCCTCCCACTCTTCAGGATCGACCAAAACTATTTACATTCCCTGGGATAGTTGAGAGTTGATTGATGGATGGAACCAGTGCCAGTCCGAAATTGACTTGCCGTTAGCTGGGTCTGCCTCAGCGTAAGCCTCCCTCTACCTCTCACTCTCCCTCTGCATCTCCGTCTCAGTCTCTGGGTCGGCCTCAGTAGTTGCCTCCAAGTAGGCCGTCCCACAATTTATTATCTATTTACACAGTATTTGTAGCGTAAATGCCGTTGCTGTCTTATCAAGCTGCCCCACACCATAAACCAGTCAGACCCGACTCGATTCTGTGGCCATATCAAAATGACTACTAATTGACTGGTTTTCCCAATTCCCGCTCTCTATCTCCTTCTTCGTTCCCCTACTGCCCAAGACTTTTTGTTTTATTAATGCGCCTCTGGTAGATTAAAATCTGCCAGCCCGCTTTCCACCTCCTGCCGGGCAGACAAGCGAACAGGCTGACGGAGAGACAGACACTAACTGCCTGCTGCGGCAATTTCTGTGCATTCGAGTGATCAATCATTTGATTGACGCCGCGTTGCTCAGCATGAATGATGTGCTATTTGTGTGGGTGCCTGTTTGCACGGGCTTATAATGGAATTGGCGCCAGCTCCTTGAAGAATTAGAATGCTGTTGCCGACACCTGTTTGGACAGACTCTGAAACATAAACATGTTTGGCCAACTGGTGATGCCTTCCTCTAATAAGACTTGTATATATGTATGTATGCCAAACAAAACTAAAGTAAATACATATATTTTTGAATGAGGGTTACATTTAAATTTAATATAAATATCATTATCCTCCTTCAGCATTTTACCATTATTATATTATTGATTTATTTTTCAGAAATAATACAAGTTAATTATTTTCCCTCAGATATCACAGGCACGCTATAAACTCTGATTGCTCCGACACGCGCTCTTGCTATAAGTGCTCTGCCGTGCTGTAGCTGACAGCTTTTGACACAGACGGCAGCACAAAGCAGATGTAATTGAATTGCTGCAACTAATTGAGACAAAAGCCGGCGCAAACTAATCGCGAAACAAAATTCATTGACATGTAAATAACGCACCAGTTCATCCTATGTACACTCACACACACACACACACACACACACTCGCACGCACATATGCTCGCATGTCTGTTTCTCTTTTGTTCGTCTGTTCCGCCTTTACCTCCACTCTCTGCGTGCTCGCTCTCTCTATTCACTTGTCTCTCTGCATTACTATTGCTTTTTGTTGTGCATAACTTATAACAAACGAGATGCGACGAGCCGCCACAATGGAACGGGACTTTTTCAATATTATTTGATGTGCTTCGCCAGCAACAACAACAACAGCAAGACAAAGAAGATGAGTAAATGCCAGCGAGAGGAAGAGAGCGAGAGAGTGTGAGCGGGACAGGGGCATATCAGGATCAGGGGGCGTTGTTCATCACGTGACCGCGCCATTTTGTTGTTAGCTTTAGCAGCACATATTTTTGCGCGACTACACAAGCACTCACACTCACGCACACACACACACACACACAATAGCAACAACAAAGCAGCAAACAGGCCGCAAACGTACAGCTTTTGCTTTCTTTTATTATTGAAAATCGCCAGCGCAAAAAAAAAGATGGAAGAAAAGCAAAAACAACATGACCAAAAAATGGGCTGCTAATTGCTTTTAAAATGCAAAAGCCAGTGGAAAAGAGCGAGAGAGCGAGAGGGAGGGAGAGCAAGCTATAGACCAACATTGACTCTGGCAGGACATGCGAAAAAGCCGCAGCTGCCTGGCTGGCTGTAATTGTTTATGGCAAAGCCCAGCGCGAACAGGACGCACAGGAGAGCACAGGATAGACCAGCGCCAGCAGGAGCACCAGCAGCAGGATACACATAAATCAAGGATAATGGCCAGCGTCGTCGAGTCGCATCGCCATCGCCATCGCCGCCGACGTCGCCGCCGTTGCCGTCGCTGATGTGCGGTTAAAATTCGTAATTCGATGCTTTTGCATTTGCTCAGCTTTTTGTATAATTTTGCGATTTTTTTTTTTTTTTGGCTTTTCTTGTTGTTTGCTTTATTAAAAATTGAAAACGCATTCAATTTATTCAGTCGCCGGCAACAAGGTCGTCCTCAGCCATCCAAATCGATTGAATGACTCCGCAGCGGGAGGGCGGCCAGCCGCTCACTCTTCCCCGTTTGCAATCAAGTTTGAAATTGGGATAGGGATTGGAACTGGGACTGAGACTGGGAGTGGGAGTGGGAGGGGCACTGAGATTGCGATTGGGATTAGGGCGTCGTCTGAGTGACGTTTCGTGGCAGTTGTGTGAAATGCTGGCCTCTCAGCGTCGCGTTTTTGTCTTTAAATCAATGTTAAAGCAATTTGTCACGGCCGCCGCATGGTGACAATCAGCAAGGGGGAGGGTGGCCGGGGCAAAGGGGTGGCCACTCGCCGTACCAGAAGCAGCAGCAGAAGCAAAAGCAGGACAAAAGCGCCATTGTCTGGCAGCCGAGTACACGGCATAGCCATTACCATTACCTGTCAAGTGGGCTGAAAACAAATCGCAGTGGGAATGTCAATAGGCCAACCGCCCAATTGCGAATGCAAAGTGGCGGCAAAAGGCCGTCAGCGATAGGGGCCACCAGCTCAATTGATTTAGGGCTTCAACTGAGCAGAGCCATAGATAATAATAGACCAGGGCGACAGAAAGAGAACGACTACGAGCGAAGCGATAAAATCTGTCAACGCGCGGCAAGCGACTAATTCAAACCCCTTGAAGAGCGGAAAAAATTCACTTTACACTGAGCAAAATTATTTGATGTAAGTAAAAATTAAAAAACCGGATATTTTTAATAAACTAAAATTGAGTTTTCATTGAAATATTAAATGTTTTAAGCCTTGTCTAAAGGTAAGTCAAGTGTGAAAAGGTAATATCAAAAATAAAATTAATGTCATAATATCATAGAATATCTACATCTCCATGGAATAATTCAAATAATTTATATTACTTTATTTATTGACGTTATAATTAAATTTTATTGTGCTTTGTATTCCCTGAACATATTTGTTGACAGTCATACT
Source organism: Drosophila navojoa (assembly GCF_054131105.1). Lineage (NCBI taxonomy): Eukaryota > Metazoa > Arthropoda > Insecta > Diptera > Drosophilidae > Drosophila > Drosophila navojoa. Next base: position 26,245,226 of record NC_142891.1, on the reverse strand, counting down.
TATATTTATAGTATTATATTTAAGTATTTACAAAAAATTAGGTACGTAAATAAAATACATATAATAATGAATATGTCTTTTTGAAAATATATTAAAATATAAAATACTTTTGAGAGATATTGTAATCATAATAAAGTACATCGTAAATTATACTTTATCACATGCGTATATCTTAATATAACAATATAATACTAACAGAGACATGAGAGCCCATGCCTGAAGTTTGATTCGATTTCCTTAAAATAATAAAATAACATAAGGCCTGAAATGCTTAAAGCAATCTATAAAATCACTTTTGTACAGAGTGCCTCATGGAGCGAGCTAATTAATTTAGAGAGGCGACAAATCAAAATTGGGCATCAATAGGCCCAGTAGACATTGCAACTGCAACAATTAAACTGAATGCAACATTTGCAGCAACTGCGGCAACAACAATAGTGCAAGCTCAGGTTAAAGTGTTTGAAGTGTGGCGTCGATGTCATTGATAGCCAGCGGGGCGTCGGCATGCCAAAGGCATTTGTGGCATTCAAAAAGCCGCAGACGCAGCCGCAGCAGCAGCAGCAGCATCAACAGCAGCATCGGGGCAGAGCACTGGGGCCATAAACAACGCAACGGATTTCCCGCAAGGAAGGCGACGTCGAAAAGGCAGCAAAGCCCAAGCCAGGCGCGCGTGCAGCGCGTGCAGTTCGCAGTGATAGCGATAATTACGTGGGCGTGGCTGGCAAAGCCGGCGACAACCTGCTGCTGCTGCTGCTGATTTTAACTCTCTTCTTCTCTCACTAGCAGTGCATCAAAGGAGAGTGCCGCACGTGGCGAAGGCGACAACGGTGAACCCTGCCGATTCCGATTCCCCAGACCATTCCTTCTACGCAGCGTGGGTGCAGCCAACCGCCGCAACAACCACTGTCGATAATCGCGGCTGATCGGCGGCATTTTTGCAACAGCGACAACTTTAGCTCATTCTACACCTCTGCCGCACCTCCGCCACCGCCCCCGGCCATCTGCCTCGTCGGCTTGCACTTCACTTAATTAAATTGCAACCCAGCGCCGCTTCGCGGATGCGCCGCACTAGAGGCAGTTCCTCCGGCTGTGCCACGACGTCACTTGAAAGTTGCCGCGCCATAATCGAATTGTGCGGCAAGTGCCGGCAACAAGAATTACGATGGCAAAGCGAAATCATTATTAAAACCTCATCAGCAATTGGCATGCAACGTGGGTGCCAGTCTCTACGTGTGCGTGTGTGTGGGAGGAATAGGAAACAACGACCCACAAATAATCGGAAGCCACGACTAGAAAATATCTTTATTAACTGACTTAAGTATAAGTATAAGTATAAGTATAAGTATAAGTATAAGTATAAGTATAAGTATAAGTATAAGTATAAGTATAAGTATAAGTATAAGTATAAGTATAAGTATAAGTATAAGTATAAGTATAAGTATAAGTATAAGTATAAGTATAAGTATAAGTATAAGTATAAGTATAAGTATAAGTATAAGTATAAGTATAAGTATAAGTATAAGTATAAGTATAAGTATAAGTATAAGTATAAGTATAAGTATAAGTATAAGTATAAGTATAAGTATAAGTATAAGTATAAGTATAAGTATAAGTATAAGTATAAGTATAAGTATAAGTATAAGTATAAGTATAAGTATAAGTATAAGTATAAGTATAAGTATAAGTATAAGTATAAGTATAAGTATAAGTATAAGTATAAGTATAAGTATAAGTATAAGTATAAGTATAAGTATAAGTATAAGTATAAGTATAAGTATAAGTATAAGTATAAGTATAAGTATAAGTATAAGTATAAGTATAAGTATAAGTATAAGTATAAGTATAAGTATAAGTATAAGTATAAGTATAAGTATAAGTATAAGTATAAGTATAAGTATAAGTATAAGTATAAGTATAAGTATAAGTATAAGTATAAGTATAAGTATAAGTATAAGTATAAGTATAAGTATAAGTATAAGTCTAAGTATAAGTATAAGTATAAGTATAAGTATAAGTATAAGTATAAGTATAAGTATAAGTATAAGTATAAGTATAAGTATAAGTATAAGTATAAGTATAAGTATAAGTATAAGTATAAGTATAAGTATAAGTATAAGTATAAGTATAAGTATAAGTATAAGTATAAGTATAAGTATAAGTACGTACACGACAAAAATAAATAAATAAATTATTTTAATTAAATTAATCTCATTAGCGAAGGTCGAGCACTTTAACATTATTTCCTGTCGGAATTCCTAACCTTAATGACTTACTCAAGGGAACCATCAGGCCAGGGAAGTCGTTGAGGATACTTTGATATTTATATGTTTATAAATAACAACAGAGAGAGACTAGAATTCCGTGAAAGTTCCATTCCGGAGCCACCTTAACGCGCAAACACTTTGCAATTCAATTGAAATGAAGCCAAATCAAATACTCGCATTCCCCTATCCATATAAGTACGCACAAATGTGCATATAACGTGTGCACATTGCCATGGCCATTATCGGCGACATCAGCCTCATCAGCTCCATCAGCCCCAACAGCCACTGCAGCGAAACGAAACGACGCTGTCGAGGAGCCAGAGCAGGAGCAGCAGCATCAGCTGCAGCATCTGTGATGCAATTCACGTGCAAGTGTTTTTATGTTTGTTGTTTTAGAATCGTCGTCTGTTGGCTCGCCATGAATTGAATGCGACAGGAAAATTATGTCCACACATTAAACAGACGCTGTTTGAAGGGGCGCAAGAGAAAGGGAGAGACAGAGAGTGGGACGGAGCTCAGTGCGTTGCTCGTTTGCTTTGGGGCCGGTGCAGCGGAACTACTCAAAACACGTTTGTACTACCGCATCTCGAAGCTTGTCAACTTAATTTATGCTCGATTCCGATTCCCCCTCGCATTTGGCCCGGGGTCCGTGGCTCGTTGCCCTTAGCCGGTCCTGCCGCATTTGGCAAGACTGCTCAACTATGGCCATGGCTATTCATCCATTGGGTCCGATCGCGTTTGCAACCCGCGACTCGTCATCATCGCTCAGGCGTCTTGTGGCGACATTTTTCATGTCTTCATGTGATCGAAGGCATAAATTATGCACACGTCGAGATCGCAGATCACAGCGAACTCGAACCAAACACAGACCCTGATTCATGCCCGGCCAGGGCAGGACCAGTTAGTCAGTCAGCCCGGGGCCTTCAATCTTTGTGTCAACAGAAATTATTTTTAACAGCAACTACAACGGCAGCAGCCAAGCAGCACCGATCTGAGCTGTGGACCCGGGTACGTGGCTGGCATGAGATTAATTGGCTCTGATTACAAATGTATTTTGTATGGCAAATGGAATGGGACTTGCGACTCCATTCGTATTCGTAAAATATGCATTTGGATCTATTAGCACTAAAAAGTGATAATGCCTCCCATAAAACCAATGTATGGCCTGCTGACTAGACGAGCACCGTGAAACATCCATTTAAATCAGAGAATGTGTTGAAAATTTAGCATTTATTTCAAGATGATATCTTAGAAAGTATTTCTCATATTATAGATAAATGAATGTCATTTTCTACAAAACAACGAGTGATCTACCCTAATTTTATATGGATCAATTCTTATACACAGAGCACAAACAAATAAAATAGACATATATAATATATAACATATATAATATATTTATGAACATAGCTTTATTTGTTTCAAGTAAAGACATCAAATTATAGAGATTTACAGATGATATATAAAAGATCGGTCTGAAAATGTTATTGGGAGATATGCAAATCTTTGAAGCATCAATCAAAACAAAACAAAAAATTAAATTTTCCAATTAGTAATCAATCTCTAATTACTTATTTAGTTGACAGCAATTTTTATGCACATCCTTATTCAAACAACCCTTGTGGCACCTGTTGTATGAACACGCTGTAGTCAGCATGTCAATTCATTATCAAAGCGAGAAATTATTTCAGTAATGATTAAATTCTTCTTTGGACATCTTAAAAAAGCTCAACATATATTAGGCTCACTCTACTATATTGCGCTACAAATATTTGAAAGTCTAGAAAAATGTTGCCAACAAGTGGACTACGCATATGGGAACCTATTTGGCTCAACTCTTAGTCGTAATCTGCAGTATCTTCCATTATCCCGTTTACGTAAGAAGCTTAACGTGGTTTCATGCTATCAAGTAAGTTTTGCGGCTTGCCCCGATCGAGTTGCATTGTCTGCCAAAGTTTGTGAGTTACGCCCCCGTTTAAACAAAGCCCTGGCACGGGACAAGCACTTTGAAGAAATACCTTAATAGTTTATTAATGATTTTCCTGCTGCGCCTGCCTCTTGAGCCAGTAAGTTTATTAAAAGTGTATGAGGGGCGTGGCGGGCGAGCGTCAAGAGCTGCTGACGGGCGAGCAAACTATCTGCAACTATCAAACCAGGCAAACACTTTGCTTTCACGTTTCCTTCACGTTTTTTAAACCAATTATAAGAGTGTGCTATGCAGGAGTATGGTAACACAGGAACGGAAGCTGTCTGCCCACAGAGACTGCCTGGCAACACTTCCCCTGCCACTCTGACCCTATTTGTGCCACCGCTCCTGCTTCTGCCCTGCTGCTGTCCTGCGCCTGCTCCTGCCTTTGCTTTCTACCTCTGCCCGTTGGCGTCTATGAAGCCATCATGTGGAAAAACACTTAATTACTTTAGAAGAGCTGGCGCACAAAAGTGTAAAGTGCCCGGCCACGCCCCTTCCATGATGACGGACGGGGGTTCGGTTCATAAACAGTTAACTAACTAAAGTAACTGCCAGTCGGAACAGTAGTTCTCTGATGGGCTTCTATCCCATCAAAGGTTGCCAACCAGCCAGCCAGCCAGCGACTCCCCCCGCCCCCCGTCTGATGTGTAGTCGTATTTAAATTAGATTTGCCTGAAATCGTGCGTGATTGTCAACGGTGCTGGGATCTGGAATGGGATCGGGAACGGGTACGGGAGCAGGAACCAAAACTGCTCCGGTCTGGGGCTTTGGGTAAACATCAAGCCGAAGAAATTTTGCGTGTGTGCACTCGAAAAACTTGCAAATTGGATTTCGGTTTTTGAGTTTTGCCTCAGCTCAAGACAAGAACTTTGCACTCACATAGCTAGAGTGTTAAAGTTTTTTCTTATTTTCCAGTGACGTGGGCGCCCTTGCCTAGAGGGAAAGACCCAATCCGAATCCGAAAGAGCCCGCTACGCCAATTTGCGAGTGTCTTTAATTTGAATCTTTCGAATTTTGGGTCAATTAAACTGAAGCTGCTCTCAATCAATTAAATGCCGCTGCAATTGTCTGAAGAGAGGCCCTCGAAGTGAACGCGACATAGTTAAACATAGTTGACGAAAACTTGTGTTCTTTTCAATTCCGTCGAGAGTCGCGAGAGGAAATGAATAATTTGATCGCCTTGGTCCGGCATATGGTCCATAAAATTTGTCTTCATCAGCGTTTGACTTGTGGGCTTCGTTTTAAAAAAGTGCTGGGAAATAAATTTGGGCAGAGGCCGGAGGTCTCGATTCCCAGGCACTAACTCAACGAATTCCAATTTCACGATCCATTATCATATCAAAAAACAATTGCACTCAAACTCGCACATGAAGTGAAACGGAAGCATAAATAAGAAACAATTAAAGGCATTTTAGCGCGCATTTCATGCCAGGCCAGGCCAGGCCAGACCAGACCAGACCAGGACACCGCAGGACATCGTTCCGAGACAGTCTTGCTCGTGTAGCACAGATAATAAATGAGGTTTAGGGCACGCCAGGAACGGGAGATGAGCTAAACTGTTTTGACTTTGTTAATAAATTGAAAAATTATGATAATGCCTCGAGAGGCAAGTCGAGTGTAGAGCGAAGGGAGGACGCCGCACACTAAATTAAAGGCGAAAGGACTCGAAGGACGTGCAGTGCGCAACGCAACATTAAACAGGCGACTGGCAACCGCCAACTGGCAACTGGCAACTGGCAACTGGCAAGGACATTAAGGCCACGGACGAGCGATGATGCAACATATTCTCATCGTCTACTCCTCCTAGTCCTACTCCGACTCCTGCTTCTGCTGCTGCTGCTGCTGCTGCTCAGTCTCTCGCTGTAACCAAGACGCCGCAAGTGCGCAATTACATTCGAGCGTGTCCTGCGTGCATATCCTGCAGCCGGCGCCGGCGGCTGCTGCGCTGCAATAAAGTGTCACTATAAATAAATAATAACGCCCACGAATACGCACCGAGTGCTCTGAGCTCAGCCGCCCGCTTCGCAAAAATATTGAAAAATTGTAATTGTATCTCATAGATAGAATTAAGGCACGGCCCGCGACACGTGACTGTCGCAACGCCTCGCCTCGCGTCGCATTGCCTCGGAGCGGGTCGAGTGCGAAAAGTCACCAACGGCATTCGGACGCCGGCGGCTGCAGCAACTCCGTCAGTTAATGGACCACAGTTCCGAAAAGCAAACAACAGTAACGCTTGATTGCGGGCCGTGGATCAACGGGGGAATATTTAGTTGATGCCCCTCGCAAAAGGGCAACTGGCCAACAGGGATAGCCGAGTAACTGGGCACAAGCGAGCTAAAGCAAACAAACAAACACACAGACAGGCGGACAAGCAGACGGACAGACGCACGGACAGATAGAACGAGAACCGGAAACGACTAACGTGCGTCGTGAGTGCCTCGAGGGCAGAGCGAACCGGAGGATGTGTTAAATGAGAAATGCTGAGAGCGGGCAAAAGTGTGAAATGAAAACCAAATGTGGGCGACAGCAAAATATTTTGAAGCCAGAAAAAGGCGTACCATTTCAGGTAGAGTACTGGGAAGCCCTTATACAGGGATGAAATGATTTGCCTAAGCGTTGTTTGATTCTCGGTATCTAGCCAGGGATAGGCCTTTACTGCTAAATTGCTTAATATAATTTAACAGTACAGCACTAAATGACTTTATTTGATTTCGAAAAGCCCAATATCTAAATTGCATAATATATAAGAACTATATCAAATATATTGAAAGCTATGTATGTACAGATCAATAATGATGGATGATCGCAACTTGACGATAGCAGTAAAATGATGGTAACACTAAACTAATTTAGATATAGAGATATACTTTTTCGATTTCGATTATTTTATTATTTTCGATCGAGCGAGAAGAATTTCGATTTCCGATATGTTATACCATTAATATAACGGCGGCATGAAATTTGTTTTGTTAAACTCTATAAAACACATATGTATATATATGGAATAGTATTTAGAGGGCAGAAATAGATAAACAATAAATAATAATAATGATAATAAAATAAATAAAAAATTAATAATAATAAAATATTAATAATAATATCTAAATAATATAAGTTTGCGTAAGCCTCCAATAAGATGCAATTATCGTTAAGTTTACACTCTCTAAGACTCCGTGTTGGTATTGTTCAATTCAGAATAAGCTCATAAGTGTATCATATTTACCACAATGATCTGCGATTAGATACGCCCAGTTTTCACATATCCCATGCCATTCACTAAGATATTGATAGAGTGAGAGAGAGAGAGAGAGAGGGAGACAGAAACAGGCTTATCGCAGCAGTTCCAAATAAAGCGCAAAGCCAGTGAAACATGCATGAAACTAAAGGCGACCACAGAGGGGGAGGCGCACTTGGAAACCCAGAAGCCGCAAGTAAAACCCGGCAGCCGTTCGCAGTGGTAGATGGGTTCGAAGGATGGAGTGGGCACGTCCAAGGGTAAGGGGTGGGGAGACGGCCAGAGATTTGAATGCGAGCAGGCGGAGGAGGCCAGAGCAAATCAATTCTGGCTGTGGGACTCTGACATTAATATGACATTTATTTGTCACAAGGCCTTTGCTTTTGCCTTTCCCTTTGCTGTGGCAAACGTTGAGGCTGCTCCGTCGGACCACCCCAGTCCCGCCCCATCCCACTTCAGGCCGTAAGATGCTGCTGGCTGCCAGACGCATAAATTCAGCTGCCGTTAAGCACTTGGCCGGTTATCAATGGGTTAATAAACGTTATAAAATATGAGTTCATTATGGTTGAGTTATAAATTTTTGTGCTTGTTGCACTGCAGGGGCTATAAATTCGTGGTGCCAGCAGCAGGAGCCGCCGGAGTCGCCGGAGTCCCATATGCCACAGAGTGAGCTCCGTTCGCCTTTGTGGTAGTTGTAATGAGAGATTATACTGCTTTATGCGTCTTGGCACTGGGCACACGCGTGTCCTTGTCTCTCCCAACTCGGACAGCGAGTGCTGTAGCAAGGGTTGTTGCACTCCCATTATACTGCAATAGTATGTCTGATAAATTAATCGAATATTCAAGTTTTACATGATATCTCTCTCATGGAGAGCTCACTGTAGTCTTTACCTGTGCCATCCACAATAGATGCTGGGCGTGCATTGTTCGGCTGCCCAATGGGAATAACTCGAATTACCCATTATAGCCGAAGATATCGTCCTGTGTGGCTCGATGGCCGACAATGGAAACTGATGCCATAATTGGAAGTAAAGTCTGAAGACAATGCCCAGCGATTTGCCCAGATAATGAGCACGGATAATACGCGTAAAATGAGCCAATCCACAGATGAAGCTGTTCGCCTAGTTAGCGCTAATCCGGGTCTACCTTCTCGGCACCTGCCCTGCAGTACTCAGCCAAGTCGGGACTCGTACAGTGACTGTCTGTGTACGCTGGTGTGGTCCGCTCGCAATGGGGGTCCGCACGGATTGTTAGACAAAAGAAATGGAAACGCATTGGAAAGAAAAGCAAACAAGTAACAGACAATAAATAAACAATTGATTGCTTCCACGTACAAATACATATGCCGAGGGGCTGTTGCAGGACATGTGTTTTGAATTTGTCGCCTGCATAAATTTGCTCAGTCCTGATCCTTTCCTTTCCTTTCCATTCCTTTGCTTTCGTTTCGTTTCGTTTCTTGAGTGCGTGTTGTGCCTTACAAATTTCATGCTAATGCCCATTTCCTTTGCATCTAGCCTATCCGATATCCAATATTGTGTAAACAAATGATGCCAGTAGGTGTCACCTTACAATGAATGCCCTTCCCCTGGCTCTGCTGCTGCTTCTGCCTATGTCTTCGCTCCGGCTGAGGCAGGCTCAAGTGAGGCAGGCTCAACTGTGCCTGTTCGATTGGTTGCCCCCACACCCATATGCCTTTATTGTCTGGCATTAGTTTTGAGTCATTCGAGTCATTGACAGTTGCCAGCAGCTGTTCCCCTGCTGCTGTTGCTCCTCCTTCCTCCTCCCTCCGCGCTTCCCCCTTCCCCGCTCTAACAATCCATTATCATGTGTGTTTATCTCCTGGTCCTCTCGACTGAAATGCGGGTGAACTATTGACACAATTGTTTTTGCCACAGCCGAGCAGCCGGCTAGACCTTCTCACTCACTCGAAACTCGGGCTATTTTTAATTATTTGTATTATGTTTCAGTTGCCTTTGTTGCGGTCGCCGAGTCGTTAATTATTGCTACAGCGTTGCTCAGATAATGCCAGCCAGAGTAGCTGCAGCAGGAGGAGGCGGGGGAGGCAAACACGCGACGCTTTTCCAATATTTGTCAATGGTCGAGGTTATGGTTACGCAGTTGGCCACTTAACCCACATGGTGGTCCGTCCGATCGACGGTTTCCAAATCGCCAGCACATTACTCTGTTTGTAATGGAATATTTGGATGGAGCTGCGCCAGCAGCAGTTGGGGAATAATGCGGTTCCCGTGTTAGGTCAGCGTCAGGCTCGCTTCGGTGAGGCTGGGCTCATTACAAAGTCCATTCGAGTGACTTTCTACCCCTAATATGTATGCGCATAGAGTAAATCCTCTTATTGCCTCATCCATCATTATCATTTAGGCAAGCTGAAAAATCACGCTTCTACCTTTCTGTGGGTATATATATAACGCTTTATTGCCAGATAATTTCATTATTTAGCCAAAACATAATCAAATGTGCCATATCCATCACATCTAAAGGTACACACACATGCACACACACACACACACACACACACACACACACACACACACATTAATGCACAATTAATTTCATAAGCTCATAAAAACGTGTGAAGATGAAAAAAAGGAGCTGCTGAAAAAAAAACCGCACACAGAGTTACAAAAATCAGATAAAGGTGGATAAGGTAGCCGAGAGGACTGGGGCGGGGCTGGCATAGAGTGTTGACGGCGATTGCATGAGAGAGTCAGCTAGAGAGGGAAAGGGAAAGGGAAAGAAAGAGACGGCGAGTGAGAGTGAGAGAGGGATCGGGAAATTATATATAATCCCGACGCGCAATCAGCGTGTAAATTATAAGCGGGCCTTCCCTCAAGGGGCGTGGCTGGGGCGAGACCAAGCCAAAGTACCGCAAAACTTGCAAGCGGTTGTGAAAATAAAGTAATGCGAAATAATCCTTGGGTTGTTATCACACACACACACACACATACGTCTATACTTGTATGTATTTGTGTATGTGCACAGCACGACATTCGCTGAGCTCGCGTGGCACACAAAAGCCTAAAGAGCGCCCGTATTTGGGCAGAGCACAGGGGAATGGGAGATGGAAAGGTGTGGAGAGGGGGCGCTGAAAATGGAAAATGCAAAATGGAAGCGAAGCCCTGACAGGGACAGCGACAAGGACAGCAACAGCGCCTGGGCACTGTGACAGGATATTTACACAGCGCGGATATTTGCTTAGACGTCTGTGTAAGCTCATATACGTGTGCATACGTATGTGTGTGTGTGTGTGTATAACGGTAATTTGAGCAGAGCAAAAGATATTATATACGTGGTGAATACATTGTATTGGCTATGTGTGGAATATATATCAGATTGTCGCTGCGCTACATTCAGCAAAACTGTTCCAATTGCGGGCAAGACATAGATATGCATATAGATATAAAACAAAATTTATGATCGAGCATGAATTTCGAATGTATCAAATTACCTCAGCGATCAGCAGCCTATAATTAGCTTACTTAAGTAGAGGCAGAGAGAGAGAGACAACACTATTCAATAAATGATTTATGCTCAAGTGGTTCTTTATAGAGGAAATGAAATTGTGAATAGCTCGGAGAGTATTTTGTCTAAGTTAAGAGCTTCGCATGAGACGTTAAAGAATAATTTGCTGAATACTTCTATGAACACTTCTTCTGAATACTTCTATGTGACAATCGAATATGTCTATTTTATATAAACAAAAAATTAAATATCTAAAAACAAACCAAAAATAAAATAAATAAATAAATTGCAAGAAAATCAGTTTATAATTTTAGCTGTAGTAAAATTAAATATTTTTTTATTAATATTTAAATCTACAAGGTATACAAATTTTTTCATAAAAATAGTACATGAACAATTTTAATAATAAATAAATGGATAAGTAAACACAAATAATAATTGAATAATTTATTTAATTAATAATTAAAATAACTTTCAGATAAACAATGTCATATTCATATTTAATTTAGCCAGATAATATTATTAGAAATATTATACGATCTCATGCTTAAACTTCGTTTAGTTTTGTTACTTCTGTTCCAGACACCAAGATATTAAATTAATATCAATATATTTCATTCTATACTCATAAACATATGTGGCCATTCTGCTCTATTACTGTCAGAGCACAGTCTTATCTGTTAGCACAGTTAGCTCCTAAAATATATGTACAGTGTACCGCCTTCTGCCAGCGAATATTGCCAGCATATTTTAAAACTCGAGCTCGCTTAGCCCAGCAAGCTCTATCCATGTACATATTCTTCTTTTTTGCATCTACCTCGGCAGTTATAATGGTTTTAATGAAATTTTTATCTTTTGTTGCACGAAGCCCAACAACAACAGCAGCAGCAGAAGCAGGAGAAGGAGCAGGAGCCACTGAAGCCGACGAGGCGTTGACAAGCCGCATTGTCATCAATGTTGCCTTTGAGAAAATACATAGCCGAAGGGAGGGCCGGGGCGTGGTGTGGGAGGAGAATTTACCCGGATGATGGATAGAAGGCAAGGTGTTCGGTCAACCATTTGATAGGCTTATAGTTTAGATTATGGAACATTTTTTAATTTATGCACAATTTCGCTTAGGCCCAAGTAACAAGCATAAACTGGGCTAGCGCTTCGAAAATGGGTCATTGTCACTAAATATGGAAGCAGCACAAGCAATTGGCCACGGCCATGGCAATAGCAGCGAGGGGAAGAAGGCGTCAGTGCTGCAGGAGACGGGCCTCGAAATCCGATTATGTGCGTGCAATCAATTGTGACCCTCGGGCAAAGCGGGCACTGAATGAATGAGCCCAAAGTGGATTAACGCTTCAATTGAGAATTCATTTAAAAAACTGAGCCGCAGCAGCACAACAAACGCCGTTCGAGCCTCCAGTTGAATCCTTTTTTCCAATCAATTGTTCACACAGCCCTCGCATCGAATTACACGAGCTCTGAAATATGAGTATGAGTAATTCTTCAGCATGTTCGCAGATGCAAGATACAACAGACGAGAGACAAGATACAAGCTACAAGATACAAGATACCAGATGCCAGATGCAAGATATGCTCCGTTCAAGCGCAAAATCTATAATTCGTGGAAGTAACATGTTAATTGAGTTATCAATGAGTGCCAGACACCTACACTGGGGCTTACTCGAGTCTCGTTACCTGAGAGATCTTTGCATTGTGATTTCATTAAAGCAATCGAGATCTCGAGTATCGTTTTCCGGCTATGGAAAACCCCTAGAAAGACAAGCATTGTGTTTCGCAGCAGCATTGACAGCTGAAGGATCGATGGTACGATTTGTGCCATAAACTATATATATTGGTGTGCTCTTTAAACCTTCGTTTAGCTTGCAAATGCCATTTGAACCGAACGGAGCCACATAAATATTTCTTCTCAATATGGCACAAAAAGTTTCGGTGGCCATAAGTCAAGCATGTCCTGATAGCCCGGCCCCAATGCAGCCATGCAAAGAAGAAATAACTCGTGTATTTTTGTGTGCCACAGCATTTTATTGATAAACTTGTGCCACAGTCACAGACCACAGCAAGTCCGAGGACCACAGCTCAGTCCACTGAGCACTGAGCAACACAAAAAGCCAACTCTGCTCCATGCACGACTTCAGCAATAGACGCTTCAATTTAACATTGCCATGGGTGAGGGGGTAGACCTTGCTGCTGCTGCTGCTGCTGCTCCACCCACTGCATCCTGGCGCAATCAAATCCCAGTTGTCGCAGACCACAGAAGCCTTGAGAAACACTTTTTTCTATAAACGCACAGAGCTGAAAACTTTCTGTGCACTTGAACCGGGTTGAGGTTGAGCGAACACCCATCGGCATTGGCAAATGGAGACAACGTTCGGAGTCTCCATGCTCGGAATGATTAACCAGCACGCACATGCCAGCCGTCTGAGCTCGTGGAATGCTGCCACCGTTGCAGCGTTGCTCGAGAATAATTGAATTGAAATCAATAAAAATATAAAATAAACTAGTTTGAGTGCTCCGATTCAAATGACTGCGCAATGCTCGCCCACGGCTGATAGAACTTGTCTGAAAAGTCTTTTGAGCTCAACTTTAGGTCATGGGACTATCTCTAGAATTACCTTGGGCTTGAATTCTGGCAGTCCGTCGTAATATTAGACTGAGATACTTCTCTCTCACACATAGCTAGTAGGGAAAGTAGCGCTAAGCATTTGTCTTAAGTAGCGACCACTCCTCTAGCGGTAAAACTAATGAGCATGTGCCTTTGCCTACGTTTATGGCGAAAAGTGAGCCACAGGCATCTGCCGATGCTCTCCTGACTGTACGTGAGGTCATGTGAGGATGTGGATATGTGGACATGTAGGCCGCCTCAATGGAGTGTTTAATTTATGCGTCGCATATGTCACCAGCAAATAGGTTAAAAAAACGACAGAGGCAGAGAGCGAGGTAGACCCATTGCCGAAGCACAGGTATTTCAGCCGTAGCCACAGCTGCGCCCAGCTCTACGCTCTCACGTAGGACGACGGGACAAAAATTTAATTAAATTGCACGCTGCACGAGTGCTCCCATTATTATTATTATTATTATTATTATTATTACTCTTATTATATTTTATTATATTAGCAAACTTCATATGTGATTCTTGTCGCTTGCCCATTTCGATTGCGGTTCCGGTTTCAGTTCGGTTCACCGCACGAATCAAGTTACAAAATAATAAATTGGATTTTCAGGTGACCTAGAACTGTGATGTTAGCCGAGTTTATGTATATTAGAGTAATATAAATGATATTACCTTTGGTTAATAATCTTTTTCACAGTAGATATCTTAAATGTTTAGATAAAATTGGGAAAGCTTTTTTGAAGAAATTAAAAAGCAAACCTATATATGCAAAATTAAATAAAATATAAAATTAGATTCAATATTGATATTATCTATAAAAAAAAAGAGTTGAAATAAAATAAAATAACATATTAATAAATATAATAGAACCACATTATTATTATTTTTTTTAAATGTTTATAGTAAACCAAGATAAACAGCATAATCTGGATAATTATTATGAAGACACTCAAGCGAGTTTATGAAACAATTAAATAATCAAATAAAAAGCTGCTTTCATTGAAATTCTTCTCGTTCTACTCGTTGTATACTCGTTCATAAACTTAAAAGAATTTGTTTCGAAACTTGAAACTCATTCGCTGATAACATCGTCTCCTTATATATTTTAGAGGTGTTCCCAATAAGAAACTTATATCCGTAGTATGTCAAATGCTATACATTCTAGGGAAATTTTGTATGAAATTAATAATAGCGATATAAAAATATGTAATAAATAAAAAAATGTTTTAAGCTAAGGAAACTTCTCAACATCTAAAGCAACAGTGGGCAATCGGCAAATGTTTGTCCTTAATGAATTTCCGGAGAACCGAATAACCCATAAATAGATCCAAAAACTATATTTTTTTTTTTCAAATAAACTTAACTCCGTCAATGAATACTATGCAAAGAATCATTCCCGACTGCAATATGTTTACTTGTTAAATTGTATCCATATGAACGCTCACCCAAAACCTAGTGGATATCAACCACTTTTCAAAGCATCATTTCTAAAGCTCTGCGATTCACAATATGCGAAGTCGTTCTCTCTTGTATATATGCGTAGACGTAATATAATCGCTATTAAGTTTAATCGAAGACATATTGAACGTTTTACTGATGCTTGGCTTGCATGCAGCTTAATTTGTGATGGCCTTATTTTAATTATTATCTGATTAAATTCTCAGCTTGCGTTCAATAATATGCTTTACAGCTGGAGTCCTAGTCCTACTCATGGCTAATCAGCTTAACGTTAACATCCTGAATTCATATTGTGCAGCAGTTGCAGTCGACCCCAGCTGTGGGGCACGGGATTGCCCTTGCCAGCTAGACAATATTAGAAAATAGCAAATGGCGCAACTGGATGCGATAGACAAACTCAGAGACCGAGCGGGGAACACAGACAGGACAGGGAGAGGCCGAGACCAAGGCAAATACAGAAGCATCATTAATCTTCGACCACATTCAATAATCATACATAGAGAGCAGCAGATAGTCCAGCTGGCAGACAAGCTAAATGCCTGGCTGGTGGCTGGTGGCTGCCTGGTTGCCTTGGCTACCCGGCATGTTCGTGCTGCATGCTGTGCGCACTTAACCCCATAATGCCCCCAAAAACTGCAGCAGCAATAATAATGCAAGAGTCGAGAGACAAGAGACAAGAGAAAAGAGCGAGAGAACTGAGCAAAAGCTTTAAATTATGCCAATGATTTGTTGCATAAAAGCAAGTGGCAAGTGGCAAGTGGCAATACGGCAATGTGGCAATGTGGCAGCTCAGCGATACGAGGCAACTATGCTTGCCGGCTGCTGGCTGGCTGGCTTTCAAGCGGATAGCCAAAAATGAAAGCCGACAAATTTGTGCAGCTGCAGTCGAAGCCGGCACAAAGCCAAGCCAACAACTTGGCTAACACGTCCATGTGTGTGCGAGTGTGTGCATGTGTGTGTGTATTGCTGATTTTGGCAGCAAGTGGCATGGCCACATTTGTCGCTTCAATGGGCCGCACCTCCCTCCCTCCCTCCCTCCTGCCACAGCTGCACAAGGCCCACTCCACCGACATCGACAGCAGTCTGCATAATTTTTATTCTATGAATGCCTTGGCAACGCTTCTGTTGCATCGCACAGAGGCCTCCTCCAATAACAGCAACAATAACAACAACAGCAGCAATGGCAACCCCCTTTGACAATGGCAAATGATTAAGTTGCTTATTCGACAAATTGATGTCGAAATTTGTAGGCGTTCGCAGTACAGCGCCTTTGAAAAGTAATGCTACACTGCTCTACAAAAATGCGAACAATTTTGTGAAAAGATACAGACAAAGATATACACGAAACCTATCGTATAGAGCATAGTAATTAACTAAAAATGGTACAATTAGTTAACTTTATTTAATTTTAGAAAAAATATTATATTTTATAAAAATGCCAACTCATTCACAATTGACAATATTTGCAGCTTATCTATTGAAGAAAAACTGGAACATTTATATGTAGGCTCAGAGATTGGCAGACAGGACTACATGAGCAGCTCTTCGCCCTGATTAAAAATACTTTAAGGAGATTGCCACGCCTCCTTCTGCCTGTTACATATACTTAACTAAAAACCATGGTACCCGGTTTCATCCGGGTATATATAATAATATATATACCATCGAATCTGCGACAAGATGCCGTTGTTATAGCTTGAACTAATTTTAAATATATTGAATAGCTAACCAGTAGTTAATTTGGATGCTTTTCAGAAACTATATTAAACATTATGAATTGCATGTTGACAAATAATTGATAGGATATTGGCAAGGCTACAAGATAATATAGTCGTACGCCAAAACGCCATGTCGCACCATAAAACATCCAAAGCGGACTTCTAATCGTAGAGTCGACTGTGACAGTGGCCCAAAGTTTTGTGTCGAAGCCAATAACTCAGGTCATTCCCCAAACGGGTTCGGCTTGCCCTGGTTTTGGGTGGCAGCAGCACTTGCAACAATTAATCACACGTGGGCCTTGGTCCAGTCCGCAGTCCGCAGTCCTTAGCTGGCGACATATGTGGGAAATTTTTGGCTAGCTGGACGGGCAACTGGCAACTGGAAACTCGACTCGCTCGCCAGCTAAGCGAAAACATTTTCGGATGAATAATGACAGCTGGCTGAAAGTCAAAGGCGAGTCAAAGGCGCAAAACGGCAACACGACAAACTGTTGGGCTGGATGAAAAATGAATGCAGGTGCCACGCTCTGGCATGTGGGGAGTATGTGTGGTAGAGGACGGGGAACAGGGAAGACCGCACAATCGATTGGCAGTGCCAAAAAAGAAAAAGAAAAAAATGAAGAAAAGTTTTAATGAATTTTCAGAGGCGTGATAATCTAGACGGAAGCCAGCTCCCATTATCAGCAACGTTGTCTCTACGGCATGTCGCTCACATCAAACGCTGTGCACGGCGGAGCCGCGGCACGACCGAGTAATTCAATAAAACTTTGCGACAAATGAAGCGCCCAACGTCGAGTTACAGCTAACTTCAATCGACATTCCATAGATGGAGCTAACTGAGGCTGAGCTCTGGCCTCGTGGATAGCAATGAGGCGTTGGCTGGCAAATGAAAATGATTTCCTTCCATGTCATTATTATGTATTCTGGCGCGACGAACGCGAATGTTTTCACTTTTGTCTGGTCTGGTCGGATTTCGACTTCGACTCAGCCTTCGACATCGACTCCAATCCACCAATTGCAAGTGGCCTTCTCTCCTTTGCAGTGCCTGCTTCTGCTCCTTCGCTGGCTCATCGAAGCTGCCGCTCAGATAAAAAGGGCAACGTTTGGCAGGGGGAGGGGCAGTGGGGCGATAGCTCTTAGCCAGCATCGAATTTGTTGGCGTTTGTCTGCGTTGTATGCTTTCCGTTTCCGCTTCCTTAGCTTTGCACTTTGTTGCTTCAGCCAACGCAGCCGACTACGCCCCGTCCCTCCCACCGGGCTTTTTTCGAAAAATTTTTCACATAAAAAATAATAAGAAAAGTTGTATGCTAATGCTGCTGCCGGTGCTTTAGCATTTGCCTCTTTCCTTTCGGCTGCTGCTGCTGCGTGTTTTATATATTGCCGAATAGAAAAGAAATTGAAAAACAATTTTTGCATTTGGCATTTCTCAGCAACAAAACTTTCAAGGCGAGCGCCTTAAAAAAAAGAGAAAACGAAAGAGAGAGAGACAGAGAGAGCATCCAAGTCAAATACTTGGACATTGATTATGTGAGCTCTTAAAGTTCAAAAGTTGCCAATAGCCCAACTGTGATTAGCCACTGCTGAGAGCAGCTCCCTGAAAGCCATAAGGGAAGAGAAGAGAAAAGAAAATCAACAACAACAACAACCCTTGCAACAACAACAATAACAACAACGACAACGACTACGACAACGACAACCGCAATCTTTAAAGCAATTCCAAATGAGTTTCATCAACTTTTTAATTAGTTTTGCAATCAGAAAAACATCAAACTTTGCTGCAGTTTAGAGCAATCAGTGGAGCCTGAGCGGGTACACAGTTAGCCAGCGATATCAGAAAACTTGGCCCTAATAATTTCAAAGGTAAATATTTATATTTGCGCTAATGCCTTCTGGCCATAATCAACAGCTTCGAGAAATGGCCACCAAACAAAAAAAAAACAAAAGAGAAGAAAAACTAAAACTGAAAATGCGTCGCGAGCTCTTTGAAAGTAATCAATTTTTGAGGCCAAGCCGACCCACATTGGCGCAAAAAGTTATTGCAGTCGCAGTTGACCCCCCATTCTCCTCAATTCTCCTGCTCAGCCGAACCGAACCTGGTCGAGCTCATCCGTTGAAAGTTCAAACATCACCTGGCGGAGCCGCAGGGCTGGCAATGGCTCCGTAGGGGACCAGAACTCCAGACTGACGACTACCTGTCGTCATTTTGTTGCTCTTGGCTTTTGAAGTGTTGTGGGCGCGGTCATAATGGGCCATAAGAGAAAGAGAGAGAGAAAGAGTGATAAAAGGAGAGAGAAGGAGGAGAGATAGCGGGGCGGTACTGTCAAAGTTTTTTTTTTTGGGCGCACACAGCTACTGAAAAATTGAAATGCTGCCTCACGTGCTATGAAATTTTTTATATTTGTTGATTTTTGGCTTAGAGTGTTGACCAACAACAAAGTTCCCAGTTTGCCAGTTGCCAGTTGCCAGTTGCCTTTTGTTTTTGTTTTGTTTCTGTTTTGTTTTTTCAATTTTGCCCCTTTTTGCTCAACATTCCATATTCCAATTCGTTTTTCCTGTGGCTCAAGTTTCAATGAGCTCCGCCACCATCACACCCCACCACCCCACAACCACCCAACCACCACGTAGTCCTGTTTTAGTTGTGTGCGACTTTTATGGCAATATTGGCTGGCGCGCACGCAAAAAATATAAATTGAAGTTCGACTCGCGTTGTTTTTAATAACTTAATATCTTTTGTCAATTTGCCGGAGCGCTTTAATTTGATTGAAACGAAACTGTTCAAAGTTTGCCTTTCGGCTTTCCCATTACTCCATTCCCTTTTAATCGCAGTAGCAGCAGCATCAAAATGGCAAATGCATCTATCTAATTGGTCTTTTGATTCGAAAGGATATTAACTGGTTAACTGTAGCAACCATAAGTACCGAGCTTTTTAAACAGTTATAAATATAGTATATATACCTGAAATACTCTTTTAAACATGCTATAAATTTGATTATAAATTAAAAGTTAGAAAACTCCAATCGGGATAGTGTCATTAGAAAATACCTTCTACCTTACACCTTTTTAATACGGTTACATATGTAGGCAAAGCATATTGTCAAGAACCTGAAAATAAAGCTTTACGAGTTCTCTTGACCGGAAGGAAGGAAGTATAGATATGATCATATGGACTCAGATCAGCGCGCTAATCAGCATTATGTGTAGAATATTTGCATATGCTTTATATGACCTGAGTGAGCATCGTAAACATTTTGACATAACCATTATATCCATTATTATTATCATCCTCATATAACAACAATTTATTATTTCTTTTCAGCTTTGAGATGGACTGCATACTACATTGTTAAATATTAAAAACCTGTCTGATTTTTCAATGCCAACTGATAAAGAATAAGTTTTATAATGTGTAAGATCAGAGTACCATTATTATCGATCATTTTTAAAAATTTTAAACAATTTTAAAATATTTGCGTTAGTTATAGAAAGTAAAAAATATTTTTTTTAATTCAAGCCTAAGTTTTACTTTTATTTAGTATACTCAAATGCTTTGAGAGATTCGAATACCTCGAATACTTGAACTCTGAACTCTGAACAATGTAGTATCATTCTGTTTGGTATGAGCTAAAGCTTTGTTAAAATATTACAACAACATTTAAAGTAAATATACTATATAGTAAATATTAAATAAATATGCACTCAAATCTACAATAATTCCGTAATTAGTATTTAACATGTTTCATAGGGATTACGTTTTGCGCTCTTTTAATTAACAGCAGACATTATGTTAAGCAGCTGCTAGCCGAAGGCAATCTGTTACACACAATTATGGCACTAATAGTCCGATAAAAAAGAGCTTAAAGCTATTCAACTCGACATTATCCCAACTCAAATACTAATAGTTTCGAGCGTCTCCCTATATTCTCGTACACTTTAAGCTCACAGTTGGGCCTTGTCGTTATGCCGTGGCTTTACTGTAACTGCTTTTCGTATTAGCTTTTGATTTGGATAGTGGCTTTAGTTAAATGCCAAGCAACTCGGCTGTGGCACGTGCCCAACGTGCCCGGCGTGCTCTTTGAGCGCTTTTTAAAGACATTGGCAGCGTTAACGCTGCGAGAGCAGCCAGAAAGCAGCCAGCAAGCAGCAGGACCAAAAACTAGTCGCTGTGACAGGCATATTAAAAAGGACACAGTCACACATCGTGCCTAGCCATGACGTGCCAAAAAACTAAGTAGTGTCAGTGCAGCCATCAAAGGGCATGCCATGAAATAGCGTCTACCTCATAAGCTCTGCACGCGCTTAGACAGGCACTACACGTACAGGTGTGTGGGCAGACCCTACTCCTCGCCCCTTCCGACTCTAGGGCCCTAGTGCTCACCTGGCCGCCTCCTCCTCAAATAGGCAGTTGGCATTACATGCCTTTTGTGTTGCCAGCACGCTTGGCCTGCCAAAGAGATTGGCTCGGGGCTGTGTTCACTTCAATATGTATGTGTATGTGTGTGTGTGTCTCTCTTTGTGTGTGTGTGTGTGTGCGTGTGTAGATTGCAGATGGTTAACCCAAACCCCCTGCATTTGTGCCAGCCTCAACATAGTGGAAACCCAAACAACACATTGCTCTTAGTACAAGTTGTTTTAGGGTAAGTGATGGGCGTGGCCAGGCTCAATTGTTAGCGATATACTTACACACGAATATATACATACTTACTTAGCTGTCGCCCCCATTTGCCCATTTTCCGTTTTACCATTTCCATTTCACAAATGCATTTCCATGGTTTTTGAATGTTATGCACGGACGTTTATTGAAATCGTTTTTCTTTTTCTTTCATTCTTCAAATTTGAAATCATAAGTGGAACTTAAAACTAATGCGAAATGCTTAAGTATATTACAAAACTTTTATTTTTCGTTCGTTCGGTTTGTTTCATTTGTAGACCTGCCGGAAGAGTAAAACCAAATGTCGTCGGGCTCCTTTCGGAAAAGTACTGCAGTGCACGGTTGGGTTTGCGACATGACATGTCGTCGTTAACATTAGTTAAATACAATAGATTCGAGTTTACTAGCACTACGGTCTTAGACATACATATACATACACATATAAATACATTTACATAGATATTCCATAATATATATATATATTTATATATTTTTTTTCTGCTGTTTATAAACGACAAAGTGACCCGAAGAACTCGTATATGCCTAGCCTAGGTTGGTGTACTATATGTTTGTATGGATCCTTTTATATCTCTTTAGCTATGTATCTATATAATGTTAAGTTATGCAAGTGCTTTGCGTGAGAGCTCTGCAGAAGGAGCTTTAACTGGGGTCTCTTCAGGGGGGACTTTACGTTGAACTACTACGTTTCTTGCATTGAAATGTCACATGTTTTCCTTTCATTCGTAACATACTATCCTAGAGACTAATTATAGATGGGGCAGCTATCAATAGAAGTTTCCTGTGATCTGCTCGGTCGACTACCACCCACATCATACATAAATAAGTAACTATTTATTGTGGGGGACAACAGTAGGCCCACACTCGTATCTATATCTCCCAAATTGGCGTTTACTTAGGCGCCCCTTAAGCGCTATAATTTAAATATGTCTTTGGAAACAGAGTTGCGGACGTCGTTTGCTGTGAAATCTTGCGACGTCGCCTCTTGTTGTATTTACAAGTCTTTGTATGCTTCATTACCGCAGGTTAAACATATCTGGTTATCTGAGTATGGAACTCCGATAGGCAAATCTGAAGCTGGCTGAACGAGGGACGCTCGGCGGGCATGGAGGCCCAGCAGTAGGCCATAATAGTGAAGCTGTAATTAGCAGAGCAGAAACGAAAGACATTGAGTTTGCGTCTCACCTCGCAATATTTCCCCCACCGAATACTTACAGTTCGTCGGGACAGTTGAAGGGCTGTGCCAGCCTGTAGCCGTCCTTTAGATAATGCTCCATTTCATAGGGATCGATCTCGGCATAGGGCAGCTTGCCCAACGTGCACATCTCCCACATGAGCACACCAAAGGACCAGACGTCGCTGCCCTCGTTGTAGTGCGACTTCTGCAATGCCTCGAGCGACAACCACTTGATGGGTCGGTACTCCCCGTCGCCCAGGCAATTGTAGTCGCCAGCGAAGAGGTCACGGCTGAGAGCGCTGTCAGTTAACTTGACGCGCAACTGATCGTCAATGCTGGAGGAAGCAGAGGTCAAAGAGCAGAGGGTTGAAAATGGTCGATTAGACATTAGGATTACAAATGGCAAACACCAAATCGGCGATTAGGTCGCTCTACCAGGCATATGCTGAATGTTGATGAGGGCTTAGCTCTACTTACACACAGTTCCGGGCCGCAATGTCCTTGTGAATAACGCCGTGGTTGTGTAAATGCTCCATGGCCATGGCCAGCTGGGAAGCCATTAGCACCGTCTGTATGGTGGTCACGCTTCGGGCATACGACGGATCCTGCAGGAAGGTCTTCAAATTACGAACGCTGCCCGTGGCGGCATACAGCACAAAGGGTGTGGCATAGTCTTCGATGGAAATGCCAAGCACGGCCATTACGTTGGGATGAGTTGCCTCGTAGAGCATCATGGACTCCTGGAGCAGTAGATTTACTTGGAGCTGGCTTGCATGCTGCGCCACAGTCTTGACCAGAACCTCCTGACAGTCGTTGTAAGTGCCGCGATAGATACGCCCAAAGTTGCCCTCTTGGACGAGGCAGGAGAGGCGCACGCGGCATTTTTGGACTGTCAACTCTTGGAGACGGCGGTTGAACTCCTCAGGCTCATGCTCATATTCGCGAAAGGGCCGCGTCAGTGTCGCGTATGTGGGTGTTATGGTCGAAGGGCAGACATAGATCGAGTTGTGAGCAGTGGACGAGATAGTGGGCAGGCGCTGGAAGCTGGAGGTCTTGATCAGATGGACACCGTTTGAGGGATGACGTTTCGATGGACCCTTCGCGCAGTAGGCAATCAGAATGAGTGTAGAGACGAGCACCAGGGCCAAAATGCCGCCCACTATCAAGGTGATGAGTCCGCTAGTGGGTGGCACTAAAGTCTCCCGCAACAGTGGATCGTATTCGTTGTTCGCACCCGCTCCCGCTGACCCGGCACCGCGTCCCACAACCACCGTTGGTTCTGTCACCAGCACACGGTGTCGCTCCGTCGGCTTGCCATGCTCCACATTGGTTGGCAAGTGGCCGTCGGATATGATGTGCTCTGCAGTGTCCTCGTTGTGTTCCGTGTAGTGGATGTCATCGTGCCCGCTCAGATCCGGATGCAGCGGCTCCTCGTCATCGTATTCCTCGCGTGCATCGTTCGGCTCGTCTTTCAAGCAAATTTTCTTCCGTTTAAAGATGAGATTCGTATTGTTGTTGGTCGCCCGGTCCAGTATAACCTCCACGCTGATGGTAACGGTTACCTCGGCGGCCCGTGTGCCCGAACACTTGAGACTGACGCCCCACGTCTGCGGCTCCTGCGGCACATTACCGATGCGCGAGATGTTCAGCAGTGGGCGTGGCAGCACACCCACATCCGATGTGGCCACATTGATGCTGTAGGGTAGAGGATGCTCAACGAGCGACTGCCACGTGAAGGTAACATCGCTGATGTTCGCCGGCACCGGCACCGCAAAATTCAGGGCATAGTCATTGATGGCTCCCTCCCGCACATAGTAGAGCTCCGCGGAAACGCCTGCAAGAGTAAGGGAAGACAAAAAACTTAGATGCATGTACGAAACGGCTGCTTACACGGCATCCCGAACTCGGCCCAACCCAGCAACGCTGAGAAAATTAATGATACGCTCGGTGACCCAATCGAAGCTGGGCAACTTTTGGCCAGTCACTCGACTCGGCTGCACAATCAATCACCAGGGATAACAGTTTTCTTTACTTTGTCAAATTGATTTTCTTCAAGGAAGGAATGGAAGAGCTGCTGCCTGCCTGCCGGCTGATGGCTGGCTGCCTGCTGCCACTAGACTCTGCATTATCTGTCCACTTAGACACTTCGGTGACATATTGAACGAGTTAAATAGCTGAACCCCCCGGCAGCAACAGCGCCAAATGCCAGGCAATTTCTTATTGCTTTCTCCCCACCCAAAAATCAATCAAAGACGACAAACAAGTTGGCCAGAAACGAAGACTTTCGTCGTAAAGGGGTAGAGCTGGAAAGGCTTAATATCCCACTGAAGCAATATTAAATGGAATTCAAATATTTGTGTGCTTCAATCTGGGTTTAGTTTTCTAATGTAAAAGTAAATTAAATTCTTTTTTTTAATCATATAAAATACATTTGTATATAGATTTTTATCTCTTATATCTGGATTTAGTTTATGGCTTAGTTTTCAATGTTTAAATTGTTCAACAGTTTTGTATTTCATTATTTTACACTAGTTATGCTTGAGATTCATCTGCCTAACATTTATGTTACTTAACAGCTTCCATTAACATTTATTATGCATGTGAGGAAGCTCTTAAGCAACAGATTCTAAGCATAAATTTAATTTAAATTTACATTTTCTTATACAAATTTTAACATATTTAAAATTAATTAAATATACAAAATTAATTAACATATGTATGTTACTTTTAACAGACTTCGTATATACTTTTATGGCATATGCTTCAGTTGGAGCGCATAACATTTGCATGTCATGTTAATGACGCGCTCACATGTAAATTAACTGAGCTGTGGGCTGTGGGTATATCTACCCCATCTAAAGGCCTATCTAGGCACCTGTCCAGCTATCGCTTTCTGTGTCCATGTCTATGTATATACATATCTAATAGTTATGACAGCTCCGCTGATCGCTGCTCGCCCGCGCGTTGCCCTTTTTCAATTCATTTAATTAAATTAGCGGGAGCAACATGTGAAGGTTGTTCCTCCGGGCAAGGGCCTACAGCCGGCGCCTTCGCTGTTACCTGAGCTGGCTGCACTTGCCACTTGCCACATGCCGCCGGGCACTTGCCGCTCTGGTGTCGGCTCAATAAATCAATCAAAATTATAAAATGCGACTCGGACAAAACAGAGAGCGGGACCCTTCGCTTGCTGCGCGCGGACTGTGCACGCGACGTTCTGTTCGTGGGCGTGTCCCGGGGGCAGGTTAAATGTTTATGCTTAATTAATGTTGATGTTGTTGCTGTTGCCGTTGCCGTTGTTGCTGCTGCTGCACATATGTTGCATGCCTCAGTGTGTTCACGGAGCCGCGGCTAGCCGCAGCGCGGCCTGTTTATTTTAGATTTTATCGCAGTCGACGTCGCAGTTACATTTTATACTTGTACATTTTATTTTAATTTATGCCACTTATGCGTCCACCGACTGTACCTATGCCTCAGCATACATATATACATACATATACATATACATATACATATCGTACTAATTAGTGAAGCAAGCCCAGCTACGTTCTAGTTGCCGTTCCCATTCCCAATCCCGTTCCCGTTCTCGTTCCCGCTCCCTCTCCCTTTCCACGCACGCTTCGTTTGCACTTTGAAAATGTAATTAGTGAAAGCGGCTGCTGGTGGACCACGCCGTGATGCGTGTGCATGTATACGTGTGCCTGTTTGTGTGTGTGTGGGTGCAGAAATGTGACGTATTGCAGATATGAATACTGTGCCGCATAATGAACCAAGGCAGATAGCAAAGTTGTGATAGCGCCCAAAGGGTTAATGGGCCCCAGACATGTAACCTGGCAGCCACGTTTAATGAAGAGCGAAATACAAAAATTGTTGCTTAAATTTGTCGCATTAAAGTTGCTTCCTCTCACCCTCCCCCTCCCCCTCCCCCTCCGCCTGCCGTACGCAATTAAAATTCCACAGACATCAAAACTTTCGCATACCCCACGCACCCCAATTATAGACAAATAATAGCAAATTATTCGCCAGAACCCTCGAACCAACTCGCTTTGCATCTCAAGTGCCGGGCGCGCTAATTAGAGTTGATTGCTGAGCAAATGAAGTCAGTGCCCCAAACTCCTCAAGTACTCCGACAATAGGCAATACCTGAGCGCTCTTCTCTCTTTCAATTTCCCCCTTTGTCTTTTCTCCCTGTCACCTAAAGAAAATCGATTTTCCTTATCCAAGCAAGACACCCTCACTCTCGACTCCTGCCAGCAACTTCGTCAAGCGCCGCTGACATAAATATCTGCCACAAAAAGTAAAAGTTGCCCCAAAAAAGCGCAAAAGATGCTGTGAAAATATGCTTAAAGAGCTACAAATTGCCAAAGCATGAAGAGCAAAGCAGAGGCCGAAAGAGAATGGAGTGCAGAGATAGTAGATAGGAGTAATGTGTGCCATGATGTTGATAAGGTGCTATGCAAAATCGACAACCAAAAGGAGCCCGCAAGGGGGAGAGTGTGAATAGCTTGTTCAAGTATCAATGAGCTGATATGGCTACGAACTCTACCAAACGAGTTTCTTAAAGTTCTATGAGCTTTGATTTATAGTATGAAAACTCTTGAGGGCTTTAATGCGTAGGTTTGTGTTTTATCTTGTCCTTACTAGAGATATTTCGACTGTACCCAAAAACTAACCCTGATTACGTATTGATCATTCGAGTCTGAAATCCCTACAGTGAAAACTTTATACTTTAACGTTGCTCAAGACCCTTCAACCGTTATACATATTTTCACTTTTTCTTTTAGCTTCTTTAACTCTTTAAAACATGCTTAGCTATGCAACGAATTCTAAAAAAAAGAAAAAAAACATGAAGGCAAAAGCACAACGATTTGAATTCATGGCACGACATCTATTTAATTTCAATTACAACCCTAAAATACCAGAACAGACGCATAAACCAAAACTTTCTATGTGCCAAAGACGAGAAGAAAAGGAAAAAAATGAGAAAAAAGAGAAAAATAAAATAAAATGGCAATTTTTGCGCCCCAAATACGACGGGACCACGCATCCCTCCCATGGAACGCCAGTCCGGCGGGGCTTCAACCCTAATTTATGCAAAACCAAAAAGCTGAGCGAGATTTAAATGTATGTCTGAGCGAATGTATGTCTCGCCTACTCGCTAGTGGATATCGCTTTATGCTTTCTTAACATATTTTTTGCTTCCCCTATGCTAATGCAACGGACTCCATTCCGTCCGCCCACTATGCGTCATTTGGTCGCCGTCGCCGTCGCCGTTGTCGTCGGACTTCAGCCCGGGGATTTCGCAGGCCATAAATCCGAAATTGTCTTTTGACACATGAATATGTTGTGCATTAAACGCAGACGGAAGACTAGGCCACAGTCAGCGCCAGAGCCAGAGCCAGAGCCGGAGCCGGAGTCAGAGATATACATTACAGTGTCCGACTCCCACTCTGGGCGGCAGACGGCAGCCGACAGACATTTTTATTATTATCAATGTATGTACGAGTTTTTGTCTGGGGCTAGTCTCTGCCCTGCCTCCATCTCTGCCTCCGCTTCTGCCTCTGCCCGCGGCTGATGATGACATTGGTGACCACCGAGCTGAAGCTGATGCTGATTTAGGGCCTTTTTGGGGTTGCGTATGTGCTTGCAAGGGTTGCGTGTATGATCTCTCCCACCAGCCCCCATTCCACTCCATATCTCGGTCTGCGCAAAAAAGACAAACTTTTTATGAGCTGCAAATTTGAGTATGGGGAACGGGACAGGCAGGGCACATGCTAATGTCTTTAGCAAGGGGCAATCATAACTCAAGCAAATTCAATTTGTTCACATTTGATTCGGTCCGCAGCCAAGTCGTGCCACAGACGAGCTGGCTAAGCCAAAAGTCAAGAGCCAGATTTATGGAATGATAGAACGATGGGATGATGGAATGATGATGCGCTTGCAGCTGATTAAATCGCACCACTACAAAGTCAGCCCGCAGCTTCAGGTAACTCAGACAGACTTCAGTGGCCAAGCCATAGAAGGTCGGCTCTCATGCAACGAGAAGACAAGTCCCTGGTCCAGGCACAGGCCCAGGCAGAGGCAGAGACCGACGTCAGACGAAGGCGAGTCAGGGCAAGGCAATTTTTATGCCCAAATGGTCATGATTCGCTAGCTCGTTTGGGTTCCATGCTCGAATGCTTGGTTAGCAAGACGTTTCTCTGTCTGGCCAAACAACTTCACTTCAGCTCGCTGCCGTGAGGAGCGTCAGAGTGAAAGACAAACAAGCTAAAGGACATGTGAAGTGCACGATGCTCTCTGGCAACTTCATTGCCAGTCAGACTCTACGTGCAGCTCGCAACTCAAGCAACTCGCAACGTGCAACGTGCAACGCCAACGGTAGCTGCCAAGTATTTCTATTTGTATTTCATCGCCCTGGTCGAGCAGCTGCAATTTATTTGCCTCGGTCTTTCGGTCCCCGTCTCCTTCTCCTCTCTCCTGCCCCTGTCTCCTGTATCTGTGCCTTTGCTCTGTCCAAGTCGGCTGACGGTTGTTGCCTTCAGGCCAGACGCAATCAACGTCGCCAGCCCTCAACCCTTTCTGGCCGTCTTGCAGTTTATGTGTTTTCTTTTATATTATCACCTCAACGACTGCGACTGCGACTGCGACTGCGACTGCGACTGCGACTACGACTGCGGCTTCAGCTCCATCGATGATGCCGGCCTGGACCTCGGCCTGGCTATAAATTCAAGTTCATTGGGATGGAGCGGCCAGCGGGTGTTGCATAAATTATGATCTTGTAGATTTCTATGACAAACCATAAAAAAAGACATTACGTTTATGGTGATGTTGCCATGAACGAGCTGTAGTTGCGTTTTCAATTTAAAATGTAAATACAAACTACCCAGACGTCGGCACCCTCTGCCCGCCTCACGCCTCTACCGCCACACACGCACTCACATTTAAGGAGAGAGAACAATTCCTGGTAGAACTCGGCTGAGAGCATTGCTAATTAACGCTTTGAAAGGACCATTTAGGTCAAAGCACTCAGGCGGCACGATAAACGCATAATTAATCTAGCCGATTTCTGAAGTGCTTGCCTTTTAGTGCACACACACACATATATATATACATATATATATAAATCTCTTAAGGGTCCGGCCGAGCAGTCCCAACCAAAAGACGTGCAAATTATTAGCTCGTAAAAATCAGAGAGGTCCGAAATATAATGTGTTTATCGGAAAAAGTTAATGTGATTATTAGCCAAAAGTCCAGACTCGATTGCGTGAGACGACAGCCAGAGAGGCCCGAACACCTGACCATTGTGTGAGCCACCCACAGTCGTTCATCAGGTGGTGGCCGACTGTGATTGCGGGCCGAGTCGAGCTGAAAGCTGGCCATTAATTTGGCACCGGTGTAAAGTTTTCTTTCAATTTCGGGCAACGCTCTTGCGTGATGTAATGAAATTTTTATCACCTCTGGACGCAATCCCAGACAGAGCTAGCGGGTTCTCAAATCGTGTCTAGGCGCTGCCATCAAATTTATGGATAGCCATAAAGCCTGGCCCGGCTTGCAGCAGGTGCAGGCGCTGGGGTGGTGTGGTGTGGTGTGGTGTGGTGTGGGGTGGTCCGCTGGTGCGGTTTAGAGTGGCCCAGTTAGTTGAGTTTTGTTGCGGCTTTGGCTGCTTGGGTCAGCTTGTAATGTGCCCTGTGGTTTGATTTGCATGCGCCTCTGTGGTCAAAGCCCAAGCAGCCTAGTTGTTCGACGGCCTAACGGCCTGACGGACGGGCAGACAGGCGGACGGACTGACTGCCTGGGTGGCCCAGACCGAACATGGCCCAACGCAACCCAAAGCGGAGCAGCACAGTCGGGTCGGGCCGTTAAAAGACATTCTGTGGCAAAGTTGCAGATGTGCGTGAGTTTGTGTACGCGTTAAGTAAACAAGAACTTCCTGTGCCGAATTTTCGGGCCAAGAGCTGGAATTTATGAACACTTTTGACATGGCCGAACAACAGAGAGCTGCGAGACGATTCTGCCAGCGACACTAGCCAGAGGGAGCACAGCGCAAATTGTTCAAGCCAACACCTCCGGGGCCATAGTCCAATACAAACAAACAAACGGCAACATCAACAACAACAACACACACACACACACAGAGAGAGTTTTCAATAGCACCCCCGGGATGGCGTAATTTATGACTCTGACCGAGTGAGCAGCGCTTCGTATTGACTTTTTCGGCCAGCCGAGAAGGCAACGCAGTTGCTCGCCAGCTGCTCATGCTTGTGCTAACAATAAGTGCTACTACGTTGCCCATTACCCGTCCCAGGCCGAGGACCAGGCCCAAGTCCCAGTTGAGTCCCTCTCACACAATCCCATTTCCCTGTCCCTGTGGCAGTTCCAGGTCTCCACAACAAAATGTAAGAGAGATTAGCATGGATGCATTGGTCTCTACATGTACATGAATCTATATGAGTGAGTATGTGTGTGTGTGTGTGTCCGTGTGTGCGGGTGTAGGCGAGGCCACTGAAGTGGACGCATTGCCTCCTCAAACTCTGCTGTCCGCTGCTGTTTGTTGAAAAGTTTTTGGCTTTGTTTATGACAACGTATTTTATTTTTTTCTTATTTTGCTTATGGGTCAAAAAAACACACACACACATGGCCATAAGTTTGTATATATGCATGCATGTTTTTTGGCTTTGGTTTTTATCGGGTGTTTACGTTGAAAAGTAGTTAAGGGGTTTATCATCTTGTAAACGTGACGAAGCGAAAACTTTTTGAAGAGGACCACCCACAAAACAAGCCAGAACAGAAGCAGCTCGAGGTAGAGCTGAGGGCGGGCTGCACGTTGTATTAGTTTGGTCCATGGCATAACTTAATGACTTCAAAACAACACCTAATTCGAAACAGGGCAGAGTTGGCCCACAATGTGCTGCAAGCCTCGTCAGAGCAAGCAACCACAGGTCAGGCATTACCCCAGCCAATTAGCAGCATATAAAAATAGATAGATAGTATAGATAGTCACATCTGAGACTAAAGTAACAACGGAAATTCATAACATTTAATTTTAATCGTAGTAATTAGTGGAGAACACACTCAATCTTAGTCATGTAGTATATGTACTTCATATTCAATTTTCTTTTATTTTTTACAGCAGATTCAATTGAAATATTCAAAACATATTTGTATTCTTGTTTCAGTTTGAATCCTCTTTGCATAAATTTGACTGAATGTGGTTTCAGCTTATGCCTGAATACGAATTCCGCTTTGAGTCTGAACTCCTTTCCTATCTTTATTCAGTCAGCTTCATTATTTATAAGTTCTCGCATTTTGTGGTGCTCGAATTCATTTATTCGCTGTGCTTATCCGCATTTAAATATGTTAATGATAATGTTGCTAATATTCTCACACCCAACTCAACGACCCACTCAACGCCATTAGTCTGTCCAAATAGATGTCTATAAAACACAAACACGCACACACACTCGCACACACATTTCACGGTATTTGTTGGCCTGGCAGGGGCTCACAAAAAGATGAGAATTGATAATAAACGGAGCGAGGCGGCAAATGAATGTACGGCGGCAAATGAATGTCGAGTGAATGCGCTATGAAGAGGCCAGAACGAATCGCATTTGCCATGGAACGAATTGGCTAAGCCCAGGCGCTATGTTTCGCCGGCAAATGAAATTAATGCGAATATGTTTTTAAATACACAGATATATGTATGTATGCAGTTGCTCAAGTGTGCACTGAGCGCTTAATTAAAGTTAAAACGGCCCGCCGAATAATCAGGACTCGTCTCGGCATTACTTGTTGCCACATAATTGCGCCTCGACTCGACTCGACTCGACTCGATTCCAGCCCCTGTCCCGATTGCGATCCTCCTGCTTGATGTGCCATGTGCGCGTTTTATCACGCGTGACAGGGAAATTACCGCAGACGGAGCGGCCCCCAGGCCACGGCGCTGTCATCAGTCAGTTTTCCAGTCAGTCAGTCAGTCAGTCAGTCAATCAGTCACTCGGTGTGATTGAAAGCATGAATTACATGCCGCGTTGAGTCTTACTCAAAGGCCAAGCACGCATTTGATATTTTGATTAGCGCGCAATTCAACAAAACATTTCGCATATGTCTGCCGACAGTTGTTCCTTATCAACGATGGAGGAAATGGAGAAATGGGGATTGGGGGAATCGAAAATGGGTGCCATCTCGGAAGTGGGTCAAGCCAAAATAAACAATTATAGATTAGATCATGAAAATCTATGGAACTCTAGATTACCCACCCCATGACTCATGTTCCCCTGGTGCTCAGCTATTCTCAAAACAATTTTTATTTAGAATATATTTTCTTTAATCTCTATTATTGGCTTATCGGACGCCTCGAGTACAATGCTCCAAGTTTTTAATTACTCAATATTTAATCAGCCGCGAAGCCCCCCTGAGCTCCCGTTCAAGTGCTCCCTCTCCGAAATATTACTTAAGGCTGCGTGGGAAGCTGTTCGAGGGTTGCTCGAGTGCAATGGAACACCGAGTCCAAGGCTGCGGGCGTGTGAAAATTTCCAATATGTTGCAATTGGTAATATATCTATAAGTATATACTTATTATAGCCGAGGGAGAAAGTTATAGATGATGAGCAAAAGTGAATGGAAGCGACAGAGATAGACAGAGAGAGAGAGAGAGAAACATGGACAAATAGAGCGAATGAACTGGGGCAAAATTATTGCGCTTGTTTTTCAAACAAGTTTCCAATGTTTTCTTATGTAATTGAACGAAAAGTAATTAAAATTCTTAGAAAATGGGGCGCAAAATGGGACATTGAAACCCAACTGCTCCAGTTCCATGAGGCATAGACATTTGTAGATGTTCCATGAGTAGAAATACCCAAGACTTAGTAGGAATTTATAAAGAGAATAAAGGGTATATAAATATTGGTTCTTCTTCGTCTCCTCCAAGTCCTGCTTAACCTCGTTGAGCTAAAGCTAATATGGATGTTATGTATCCTATAACGTAACGTAATCAACATCTTAAGCCTAAACAGTTTGGGGAATTTAGCGAACGGTTCAGATGCAGCTACCCCTTTGTGGGCTGCATCCGCATATCCGATTCCCACAATCAATTCGAAATCAAATGGCCGACAAACACGCGTCCTTCATCCGTTCGTTTTTTATGTGAGTCAAACAAACAGCAATGAAAAAATTAAATACGAAATAATAAAAAATAATTTACGGTCTCATTAAGAGTATGAGAGGCAGATAAAGAGCGAGAGAGAGAGAGAGGGTGAGTGAGGCGCCCGCTTGGAATTCGCTCGGCAATAAAAATATGAGACGACATCAGCATAGACTGCGACTGCGACGGCGACTGCGACTGCGACAGAGACTAAAGCAGTAGCTTAAGGGTCGGCAGTCGCGGTCCACCCTCGGGTGGCGTTTCAAATGAAGCCCTCAACAGCGTGGCTAGCTGCTGAAAGTGAATGGCGGAGACTGGGGGCGGGGCTGGGCGGTGCGGTGCGGTGCGGAACGTGGTGGGGTGGCATTGCTGCGGCGTGCTCAAGTGCTGGCGGCTGCCTCGTGCGTTGCCGTCGCATCGTATTTCGCTTCCGGGCTTCGTTTGTTTGCATACGCAGCAGGACGAGCAGCGAGTGGGGAGAGAGAGAGAGAGAAGAGAGAGACCTAGCAGGACAAGCAAGCTGAAAAATATATATGGGAACGGGCAGAGGCACGGACAGGAGCACGGCACGGCAGCAAGCATAGGGCAGAGGCAGGGGAGGCAAGGGAACTGGCTCTGTGTTTGCATAGCGCATTTCTGGTCCATTAAGTAGCGATGTTGTTGTTGCTGCTGTTGCTATTCAATGTTGTTGTTGTTGATGTTGTTGTTCTTGTTGTTGTAAAGGTAGCTACCCCTCTGGCTGGCAGCGTTTGTCATTGTTGTGTGCGACTTTTCTCACTTTGCAGATGCAGCCGGAAGAGAGGCAGAGCGGCGGTGGGGGCAGGGGGAGGAACAGCATAAAGTCGTACAAGATACAAATGCTTCGAGCGCGGGCAGCACGCGTCACTTGCGTTGTTTATTTAGAAGTTAGTTGTTGCAGCTAAGCTGCAGATGCAACAGCCCCGACCACCTAATCACCGAGCAAGCAACCGAGCCACCGAGCCACCGAGCGAGCGGGCGAATTGTGGGAAAGCGTTTGCCTAAGCACAAGTTAATTACGCTAAATGGCAGACATGGCGAGGCTCTGGCTTATCCTGGAATGGCCCAAACGCGGATATTATTTGAAGCGGCATTTCCTAATGCAAATACCATGTACTTTATTATCTGTGGCATTAACATAATTTAAGCATTGCCACTGGCACAGTCCGAGGATTAGGCGGCTATAAATTTATGCGATATTATTTCGACTGCAAACGGGCAGTTGCGCAATTTATCTTTAGAGCCCCATCCCAGTCCCAGTCCCCGTCGTTCGAAACTGGGCAATATCAAAATTTGGGCATCTATTCATAGCCACAGTTGCCACATCGTCATCGTTGTCAAGTAGGTGTCAGTGAGCATTTGACGACCCACATGTGCTGGCCATCAGAGACGCCAATTAAATCGCCTCATAATGGGCGCAGCAATTTGTCAGTGCCGTTAATTGTGCGAGCTGATGCAGCGATTATTACAAAATAAAAGAGAGAAAAACTCTATAAAAAATGATAGAAGCAAAATTTCCAAACAAGTCAATTGGGCATTGTGCAATCCATTCGCTTGGCTCTGGAAAGCGGAATTTCGCTTTGGGTGGCTTCTCCCACTTTGCTCGGTTTCCTTCGGCTTGATTTCCGTTTCGTGTCTAGAGGCTACCAATCATACCAACAGACAGGCCCCCACTTTTTATACAGAAACTAAAACATAAACAATTGAAACTGATTAAATTCATTTGATAACGAGGCGGAGCCCGAGTCTGGGGAACGCCACTTGAGATATGCGACTCGGTCTCTTGGGGGTGGTCTGCAACTGCAACTGTTCTATCCCTGCCATAATATATACAAATATACAAAATACACAATATACAAATATACACACACATATGTGTGCTTGTGTGCGTGTTGGAACTCATTAATTGCTAAGTGGAAATGTAAAATATGTTCCGCAACTGAATAAATTTTAATAAAACTCAACGTCAACGAGTTCCAAAAAAATATAAAAACGTCGGAACTCGAATTTCTGACTGCATTTGATATATAAATGAGGCTGTGTATCAAATTCGTCAATTACAAATAGTTCAATAATTCATTTATGCATTTAACATGAACAAAATTAGTCAAATAAATAAAAATTAATATTATTAAATACATATATTGGTATATATTTCTGTGAAGCATCAAGTGTTGAGAGAATAAATCAATTAATTTTTCGTAATACCCAAATTACAAATGTTTAAATAATGAAAATCAAATATTCTTAAACAAAAAAATATATATTTAAAAATCTAATTATCTAATATTCTTCGAATTCCGTTTTACAGCTATGAACAACCATACCAATTTTTTAACATATTCAGGGCATATTCCTAAAGCAATCAAATTAAAAATTATGCAAAACTAAATCAACTATTAACTAAAGTAAAATCATAGGCTCACCCAATTTCCAATCAAAAGATGAATAAGCACTTAAACTTAATGAAAAATTAATTGGCATAATAATAATAATGACAATTAATTATTAATTGCTCGTAAAAAAAGAAAAGTAGAATCCTAAATAATTTCGACAGGCTCTCTCAGTAGAGCAGAGTAAGATTACAATACATTACTTTAATCATTCTCAAATATTGACTGATTCTGCACATCTGATGAAAATCATAATTCTGTTATTTTATAACAGATAACAACAAAAATTAAACTTCAGGCAAACACCCAATACATAAAGCATTTACTTACGTTTATTGTAATCAATTCAGCATGTACGGTATGAGAGACTCAATTATAATTAATTGGACAAAATGGCATCAGATTTCGCCTATATTAAATTTAATCTAAGCTTATGCATGAAGATGCATTAGGGATGCAAATATGAATATAAATATGCGGATATTATTCAAAATATTAGAAAAATATATATATATTATATATATTATATTTCTATGGATTCAGCAAAAATCATATGTTAAATTTCTCTATTCAAATAGATTTCTCCTTAATTGCATTAATATGAATATATTTTATACTGAAATAAACAATAGATATTTCATAACTTAAAAAAAAAAAAGTAAATCTATATAATATTCTTATTCATATTTATTTAATGGCAACATAATAGGAAAAAACTTTTATTCCGACAAAAATCCAATTAAATGTACATATATATATGTATATGTATGTAGTTCCTAATATTTTAGTTTTAGCTATAATAAAATATTTCCCTAATTCTAATAAGTATTTTTAGCCAGGGTAAATGTAGTTGCTCAATCTTGATAAATTAAATAAATTAATCAATTCAATTATGCAAAGCATCCAAATAATTTATGCACCTTGATTATGTTATGAAGTAACAAAGTCTTTTGTTGTTGACATTATGTTGGCTTATGCATTATCCAATGCGTTATCCAATGCACACGTTAGAGATTTAGTTGTTGTTTTTGTTCATATTTTTGTCACAAGCGACAGCAACAACAACAACAACATCCGCAGAACATTTAGCGTTTTAATTAAGCGCAAATGGGCGTCGCTCCTTGTTGTTGTTGCTCTTGTTATTGTTGCTGTGGCTGATGCATTGGCTTAGCCCGTATATTTGGGCGTGTATTAATGGGCGTGGCCAGCAATCCATGACCGTTTGCTGAAGTGTGAACTGTTTACGCAACGAAGGGCCAATGACTTGCATGAAGATGAAGAGCCAGCAACAACAACAACAACAACAACAGCAACAGCAGCAGGAGGAGGACAATTGTGTTGTAGGTGGCTTTAGGTGGAATTGATGTTGCAAGCAATGCTGACGTTGACACGTGTGGCCGTCATGGCTAAGTGGCAACTGCACACACACACACACACACACACACACACACACACACAAAGGAAGAGAGAGCGAGAGCGATGTATACAGCTGACAAGTGGCAGGTCCCTAGCGGCCAAACCACCGAACCACCCTCGTAATTAAGCGCATTGAAATGCAACTGAGATTTTGCTTCGCCTACGCTTTAGCTGCATCATCGTTGCCCTCGCCCTCCCTCTTTCTCGTCCTCTCTCTATCTCTTTCTCTTTATATTGTGGCTGTGAAGCCGCCGTCGTCGTCGTCGTCGTCTGCGTCCCTCATTCATTTGCCAATTACGCACTCTCTGCAATAACTCTCGTCCGCTAGGCAGTCAGACATGCTAACGACATGCTCTAGAGTTGTTTATAATGTCGTCATCCCAACAGCAACAGCAGCAGCAGCAATGGCAATCGCAATTGCAACAACAGTTGCTGCCACAACGGCAACATGCCAAGCGGCGCCTCTCCGATTTCAAGTCTCCCGCCGCCTCCTGTTCCCCGCTCGCCCTCTATCGACTTGCATTTATTAATTATTCTGTGTGGCAAAGTCGTCTCAACCGAAAATTCGGCACGCACGTTGCGCATTTCTCGCCAAGATTTTCCCCGATGGGCTTAAAAGGCTTTCCGCTATTCACAGCTGTTGCTGTTGCTGTTGTTGTTGTCGTCGCTTTTCACTAATTGAGTTCACATTACTTGGCAAAATAAATGCGTTTTGTGTATTTTTAGCCAAATGTTTTGCCGTTTTATTAGCTAAACGTGAGTTGGCAACATTTAACAAAAAAAATCTTTCAGTCTCCTGCTGCTCCTGCTGCTACTCCTGCTATTGCCTAGTTGGGATTGTCAATCGCTCGCAGATGGGTTGAGATTAGAGCTCTTGATACACTGCCTTACATGACTTGCGATTCCCAAATGGCATGATGATGGTATATGCAGAGATCCAGACAGGGCACTCAGCTCGAGCATCAAGTGACCCATGAAGCGTGTTCGATTATAAAAGGACTTTCGATATTCTTATTTATATATTTATTCCATTTTAAGGTCTACTGCATTTTGATTACGTGTTGCTTTACTATGCCAACATATGCATTATGAATATATATTTTATTTACTCTGCAAGCAATTCGTAGCACATTTCATCAATTTTATTTGCATAGCATATTGAGATCAAGTTTTTTGACCATTTTCTTTAGAAATTTCAGCGACGGGTTGCTCAGTGCTACATACGCAACACTGAGCTGGCGACAAATAATTTCTTGTTCCCTTGAACCGAGACGTATTAAACGATAAATTAACCAAATCTCTGTTTAAACTGTATTTCTTTCACTCACTAACGTTATTTGCTTGCTTGCAGCCTGCTTCAAAGAAGAACCCACACGAAAGACTTCTGATTTTTCTTTAATATAGAAACTATCCCTCAACTTAGCGTAATTTATTTATTTTTTGTTATTAATTTTTTTTTATCTGAAAAATATTACAAGTCTCTGCATAACAAAGCAAAATAAATTTTAATTTTATTAAAAATTTATATATTTATATACATATGTAAATACATATATGCTATAGAGCAAACGTTTCTCGACCTGTAGCTTCACTAGTTTAAGTCCATTCATAACAAATCCAATCAACACATTTGTTGTTCCAAATTAAAAGTGCAGTAGACATATTATTAGTTGGCCAATTAGCAAAGCCTCAATTATTTCTAATATAAATAATTACACAAATTGTACGACAATTTTTTTTTGGGCTCATACGTGTTTGTTCATACATGTTATAATTAAATATTTATTGACGTCAATATAACAATTTAGTCGGATTTAAATTTTGTGTATACCAAAATTTGATTTCAAATTATGCAATAGAAAAATATAGGAAAAATATATTTACATATAAACAAAAAAACAAAACAGAAAAAACATAAAAATAAAGTCGTTGAAAAAAAAAGTAAAGATTAGTTAAAGGAGTCCACAGATTGGGAAATATTTTATTTTAGAGCTACAGCCCAAGGATACTGATGTTGAATACTAATCAGAGCAGACTATATAAAATATGTTTTATATGATACATTCAATGAAACATAACAATGCCATAGGCTTAGAAATTGTCAAAGCTCAAATAAACTCTGCACTACAGAGGGGCCCATTGGCCCCATTGAGAAGATAACTCCTATGCTCTATATATTGGGTGATCACTAATTACGTGGCAGCCACAGTCTCTGCTCCCCACTGCAGGGAAGAGCATTTATTTATGCTCTGGTTGGCGGTGTGTCATTTAAGCTGCAAACCCATTAAAGATTCTACGTGTCGCTCATTCCGTTAACGAGCTGCCGCCGCACTGTGCCAGTCCCTGACATCGTTTATATGTGTATGTGTGAGTGTGTGTGTGTGTGTGTGTGTGTGTAGACTTTGGCCAGAGCTGCAATTTGGCTGTGAGCGTCCTTTAGCCCACTTCACCAATAGTAGTTGCTGCAGTTACCCAGCTCGCTCGGTCCGATCCACAAGCGTAAGCTAACGAGCACCAAATGCCGGAGCTGTCGTGTGTATGTGTGTGTGTGTGTTTTTTTTTTCTCTTTTTTTTCATGTGGTCTGACAATTTAATTGATGTACACGCATGCACACAAAGACAGCTCACACACACACACACACACACACATGGACTGTTGTATTGGAGTGAAGCTTTTGAACAAACCGCTAAAAAATGACACCTACCACGAGAGAGAGAAAGAGATAGAGGGGGGAGACTGAGAGGGCCGCCCGAAAAGGTAGCCAAAAGTAGGTCAGGCATGCAACCTGCTGTCAGCGCTGGATAATTGAAGGAGGGTGCCCAGCCACCACTCATCAATGGGGCAAGTTGCAATTGCAACGCAAAACGATAAACACAACAATAGCCACACACACACACACACAAACATACAGGCACACAGTAGGCGAATCGATTAGTGGCTTAAAATTTGACTTTGTTTGACACGCGGCTGACACAACTAATAAATTTCCATAGCATTTGATGGATCACCCGAGCTTGCCAATTGCCAGTGGGCGACCAGCACTGGCGATGCACTGCTGCAACCTGATTGATTGTCCGGCGCTCCGATAACCCGAGCAACACCACCAACCGAAATCCCCGAACATGAATTACGACGAGCAGCACACGGCGATAGCTGCCAGATAAGCGCCTGATTAGCACTCGCACTCGCGCTCCTTCAAATATTTACTCAGTTATTCAGAACTGACGCGATTTGTAGCCCGATCTCATGAGGAGAGAGAGAGGGAGGGACCAATATGCCACCTACACATACACACACACACACACATACATGAATATGTATGCAGGCAGCTACCATCAATCACTCGACCTGTTTGCATAGGCAGCCCAGTAAGCTGAGAGTTGTAAATTTTACAACATAATTTCTGATAATTCAACCATATCTTGCCCTATGCATGTGCTTTACGATTCCCCAACATAGATTTATTTATTTTATATACATGTATATGTGTATGAAAAGGGTTTTTACTGCAGTTTTTGGCAGCAGCTCGTAAAACACTTTTCGGTTTTTATGCGTTTTGTTTTCAGAAAGTAAAGTTTATCTTCGATATATAAATACTCGTATATAAATATAATCCTGTTGATTTGTGAGCTGACAACACATGAAGCAATGTGTTAATATGAAGGCACTCTAATAAAATTCCCCATTAAAAAATATTTAAAAAACATTTCTCAAATATTAATTAAAGAACAAAGCACAAAAAAAACTGATTAAACACTAGACTCTACCATTTAATTTATAATTCACTACAAACTAAAAACCAATTTTGATACGTAATTATTTAAAAGATAACTCAATTGAAAACAAATATTTTTCCAAATATTCCTATCAAATGAAAAAATGTATTTTAATTTCATTTAATACTCAAACCCAGTTTGCAGCGAAAAATTCGATGCTTCCAGCCATCAAAATGCGATTTAATTTCAAAATAGTTGAATCAACAAAATTTGCAGCTAATTGGTATTTGATAGACAATTAATTTCGCATTCATTAAATTAAAAACTATTCATATATCCGAAAGGAGGCAAATCAGGCAACTCACCGATTAGTCGTAGCACCTCGTGTAGATTCAGAAATATATTCAAATGCGTTTGGCCGCCGCTGAGCAGCGCCAGAAATAATCCGATTGTGAAGAGGCCTTTAAAGTTCTGCTCCATGGCTGGCATTGGCTTGGTAATCACACTTTAATTGTTTGAGTAATAATTGCTTGTTTATTGTTTACTTCGCTTCGATTGACACTGGCTAAACACTCGCCGAATTTCGCACAATTTTTGAATCTTAAAATATGGCGCGCATTTTGCTTTTGCAATATTTCACAGTGCGTTTTTGGCACTTCGCCTCGCGGAAGTTTCAGACGCGCATATTCCAATTGGAATTAACACCTAGACGTGCGTGGCTCTGCTGAAGAGCCGAGACAAATTTAATGCCCGTTGGGTTATTTGGTTTTCCGCGACCAATTTTCGTTGATGCGCGCACCGTGACGATTTTCCACAAACTGTCAACTGGATAAACAAAACAATGCTATTGCCGAAGTATCTTTCAGATAATTTTAACAGACTCTGTTATGGCCACGCTCTGTTATGTTAATCGACACGAGCCTAACACTTACAGTGGTTGCTTCTGTTCTGCACCTTCGGCTTTCGAACAACAGAGCCGCTTGCACAGCTGTTTCGGGAAGTTTCGAAGATTGTGTTTATTACAAGTCTGTTAAACTTCTGTTAAACTGCCGATATATTCAAACATTTTAAGGAAAAGGAAATATTCATACTATAAATATAGAATTCAAATTAACATTTCTACATATTATTAATTATCATAATTTGCTTCAAAGTATAAATATAATACAAATGGACATGTTAACTACAGCTTGTGGATGCTATCGCGCCACCTTACGTAAATATTTAGTACTACAACCAGATTATAACAGTTTACTTTGCAAGGGGAAATGCAATTCCATTATTATACATTTTATGTATTACCCCTTGTTACAACAAGGGGCTACAGCTACAAGCTACAGCTTCTACAGAAAAAATACTTAGGAGTATTTCTCAGGCTGTCTCTAAATTATGAGAAATAATGAAGTTGATACTACGCGTATTTTATTTTTATAAATTATGACTGGATCATAGAATTAGCTGCACTTTAAGCTTAAACTCAAAATACATATCATATGAATGTAGTATATGTTATAAATTATAGTTAAATTAATGTAGCTTTGGACACTCATACTGCTTTAGGTAGGGACATACATACATATGTATCTATCTGACTACACAATAATATTTTAAGACATTTTAAGTACTCTCAAATACTTTTACACTTTTGACACACCAATTTGGCCTACATGAATAATACGATTATTGCCTTAAATGACTATTCTTTGACTGTTAGCTGTTCAATGGAGCTCAGCGTCGTTTCTATCAACAAATTGTAGTCCAATTCGTTGAGGCTCGCCTTAGCCGTGAGCAGGTCCAAGAAGGAGTCCAGCGGAGACAACGTTTCAGCCGTGAGATCTACAAAGAAAATAACAAATAAAATTGAATTGAAACAATCATAGAAGCCATTCAGTAAATACATTCAACGACAAATCCACAGACTGACAGACACAAACAGGTGCGCTGCTTACCAACCAGAAGATGATCGGCAGTTGGGGATAACTATGTGATTACCAAATGGCAGATCGCTGCACAAGCACGAAGCGCGCAATGCTTAAAATGGCTGTGGTTAAAATGATAAGCAAAAAACCCAAAAGCAACGAGTGACAAATGATGGTGGGGGGCTTGCCCAGTGCTAGACCGGGTGTTGGATGACAGAGTGCAAATGAAAATGCGTTAAGCTAAGTGTCACAAATGATCAAGAATATAAAGTTGCTTCCTACCAGTTCTGGCATGCATTCGCGACTGTGAAACGCCACCAGATCCGCGCCGCTGTGCCGGCTCCTGATGCTGACCTGATAAGATATTGGCGGCATGCTCTCGACCGCGTATCATAAGACTCTCTGGATGCTGCCAGCATTTTAGCAAACGCTGAGCACGCTGCTTAGGCAGAGCCGAGAGCAGCGACAGCTTACGCTCGATGCCCTGCGGCGTGTCCTCGATATCTGCAAGGAACACAATGGGACCATTCTCATAATGAGCGAGAGAATCGAACTGAGTATACACACCGAAAACAATTGCCTTCATGACATCCACTTGCAGCTCAAACACATGATTCTCCACGTATTGCAAAAACATGTCATAGTCCAGCGCGCGATAGCCCAAGTACGTGAAGAACGACGCGAAGCCTTCAGGCAGCGGGAACGCAATCGACTCCACGGCCAAACAATAACGTTCAAGTATCAGGAACAGCGAGTGCTGTTGATTGCTGGACATCTGGTCACTAGGGAACATAGAGTGGAATTTTATATATGCAAAACATTTATATAAATATAAAACCCACATCAGTTGAAAGCCACGCAGTGTCTCCAGGCGCGCATCCAAGCCGGCCGCCCGGCAAACCAGCGAGCACAGCGCACGGGACAGCTCCAGCTGAGCGGAAACGAATTGGGAAGCAACTGCATGAACATGGGCTGGAGCCTGCGAGCGCTCGAAAAAGGTTTCCTTTAGCCAGCGGAAGCCCGAATGCGGCTTTGACGAATGCTTCACCAAATGCACGCTGAGCTCTCGCAAATACTGAAAGAAAGGATATAATACATATGGAAATTCCTTAAAGCTAAATTCCTGCTTTAACGTACAACGGAAAGGACGTGCTCCTGCTTGCTGGCCGTGCAGCCCTCGAGCTCAATGAACGGCAGCACTTCGTTGCTGAAGGGAAATGCGCTGCCGCTGCTGTAGTCGCCAAAGCCGCCACTGCCTGCGTCCGGCGTCATGGGCGTCGTGCAGCGGGAAAGTGCCTCCGGCTGGTAGCAGGCCAGACTAAAGATCAGTTTCTCCGTCACCTGCTCGGCTGCGAAGCGCGGCTGCTCCTGCTTGGCAGACTCATTCAGTAGCTCCCACAGCCGCGTCCAGATGTCAGTGCGATAAGGAGACAAGCGCTGCTGCGGCGACAATAACATCATGCTTGTATTATGCAGCGCCTCGTGCGATATGCCCACGTTGATGTCTGCGACGCGCGCTTGAATGGGTCGCGTGGCAATCGCCGTGGTCAGCGGGAGCAGCCGCATCAGCGGCTTTGCCTCCTCGGGCAGACCGCGCACTGCTGCTGCATAGCTGCCGGCAATGAGCGCCTCTTTAAGCAGCGCAACGGTGTCCAGCGAAAGGGGGCGCTCCAATATGCTGCTCAGCAACTCGGCCAGAACATCCATGTCAGTGGAATGGATCAGGAAGTAGTGGATGATGCTGATGCGGTTGTCGAGCGAGGTATC
This sequence comes from Drosophila navojoa, assembly GCF_054131105.1. Lineage (NCBI taxonomy): Eukaryota > Metazoa > Arthropoda > Insecta > Diptera > Drosophilidae > Drosophila > Drosophila navojoa. The sequence goes on along the minus strand of NC_142891.1, from coordinate 26,200,266 downwards.
ATTTCGGAATGTTTCAATCAGATGCGCCTTTGGCACACTCAGCGAGACCAGGTCTAAGGTGGCGGCATCGAAGGCTAGTGCGCCCCACTTGCGCAGCGGCACCAGGTGAGTGACATCGGGACCTCGATTGACTACGGCCGGGCACACAATGTGGCACGTGGGCTCGTGGTGCAGGCCCACATCCAGCAGGTGCACAAAGATTGCAGATGAGACCAACAGATGATGCGAGCCCTGCAGCGCAAAGGTGGGACGCAGCAGGCGCGCCTTGTGCCAGGGCACGCCCGGCATGACGCAGTGCACCACACATCCGTGGTGCAACAGCGACACGGAGTAGGCAAAGTGCACATCCTGCTGCTGCTGCTGCTGCTTAGTTGCCTTGTTTTCCTGCGCATGCTGTGGCTGCATGGGCTGGTACAGATAATAGTGGCACACGAAGAACATGCCCGAGCTATCGGCCAGGATGATCAGATTCAGTGAGCTGTCGTGCACGCGCAGTGGCACAGCGTCGTCATCGTAGCTCGGTGGCTCCTCTGCAGCATTCGCGGGAAGTTTCGGCAAATTTAGCGGAATGTTGAGCTAGCGAAAATGGAAATTATAAATCTCAATGCAAGCTCCATTTCACTGTCCATTCGATCTCACTTACAACCGTTTCCGTGGGCTGCTTCTCGTTAAACTGAAATGCTGACAGAGTGGGACTGAGCACCGGCGCCGCCTGTTCGCCCGTCTGCTCCCGCTCGTCCAGCAAGCTGAGACTAACGGCCTTCGGCTTGAGGTGTATGTAGTAGAGTGCTTGGCACTCTGCATCCCACTGCGCCCAGCTGAAGTTCTTGGCCAGCGTCTCATGGGTTAATATGCTGACGTCCAGGCGCCAGGCGCTGCCCTCCACACAACCGGTTTGTGAGGCTGTTGAGCTTTGTTTGACGGTGCAGCTGTACTGCTTAATAGCTGAATGAGTGGTTTATTAAGTCAAGAATATCGCACTTACTGACTTACTGACTACTTACAGTCCTCGTGTGTGAGCACCAAGAGTTTGTCCTGCCAGCAGGTGCGCGTGGCGCTCTCCACTCGCCAAAGGAACTGGGTCATAATCTGCCGAGTCGACGGCTCGGCCGTGAGGCATGTGGGCGTCCCGCCCTCGCTGCTGCGCACCTCCACAATATAGGCCTGATAGCGCAGCGACGCTTTAACCACATAGGACAACAAGGTAATGCTGCTATTGATGCTCGCCTGGATGATTTCCACGCAGCCGGGCAGGGTCCAGAGCACGCGTACCTGCTTCTTGGTGGCATGGAAGTGGCCAATGCAGGTTTCCCGCTTATTCGGTTCGTCCATATATTCGAATATCCATGAGGTTAGAAGCGACCCGTCCTGCTCCTGGCCCAAAATGCGCCATTCGTTCGCCTTTTCTGCATGCGAAAATGTGACAAAATTATTTGGATTGGTTCCAATACTTTCTCTGCCAACTGCAACACTTGCCTTTGTAGCCCTGAGCCGCCAAAAGCCCGCAGAAATTTGCGGCCAAGTTCTCTTGCCGCAGCATGGTAACTTTAATTTATTTATTTTCAAAATATTGTCGCCTTTACAGCATCTTCAATTTTCAGCGAAGCACTCAAGAAATCAATAAACATTACCGAAAGTTGGCAACGCGACAATCAGCTGTGCAGGGTGACCATATATACATATTTAACTATGTGGCAACGCCACCTTAAATATCTTTAAAGACATGGCGCCCAGCACCGTTATATTTAATATGTTGCGTAACATTTTACAAAATTAAAAAATTACTGATAATGCCAAGTGAAATAATTACACTACAATTAGGCCAATGCGGCAATCAGAGTAAGTTATTTATAAACTTATCTAAGGTGGTAATTTTCATATGCTTACCCAAAAGTTGGCTTTGAGTTTTGGAAACGCCTTTGCCTGGAGCATGGCATTTCCCCGGATGGGGTGCTCGAAGACTTTGCGGCCGATGGACACGATCGCAAAGATGTCTTCTTCTATCAGGCAGATGACAACCATTATATACCTCGTGCTGTCTTGCTGGACCTGGAGCCCCGGGTCATTCACAATATAATGAGCTCCCCGTATGCAAAGGTAGATACATACATATGTATATACATACATACATAAATCGAAATTAATTACATATGAAATCAATTTAAATTGTTCGAATTCTCAGCTCTATAATCCGGAGAACGTTTACTTGTCCAAGCATGGCGGCGGCGCTGGAAATAACTGGGCTTCTGGCTTTAGCCAAGGCGAAAAGGTGCAGGAGGAGGTGTTTGACATACTTGATCGTGAGGCCGATGGCAGCGATTCACTTGAAGGATTTGTGCTCTGTCACTCCATAGCCGGCGGAACAGGCTCTGGCATGGGTTCATACGTGCTTGAGCGCCTGTCCGATCGTTTTCCAAAGAAGCTCATCCAAACGTACAGTGTCTTTCCCAACCAGGACGAGATTAGCGACGTTGTTGTGCAGCCCTACAACTCAATACTCACCCTAAAGCGGCTTACAAAGTGCGCCGACTGTGTCGTGGTGCTGGACAACACGGCCCTGAATCGCATTGCCACTGAGCGTCTGCACATACAAACACCTACCTTCACCCAGATCAACAATCTGGTGTCTACGATCATGAGCGTCAGCACCACTACCTTGCGCTATCCCTCCTACATGAACAATAATCTGATTGGGCTCACAGCCCCGTTAATTCCTACGCCCCAGCTTCACTTTCTTATGACGGGCTATACTCCACTGATCACAGATTATGAGGTGAGAATGTAAATGAATTAGAATGAAGATTGATTTTCAACTATCATTGAGCGTTTTGACCAATGGCAGACGAAGACCAATGTGCGCAAGACAACAGTTCTCGACGTGATGCGCCGCCTGCTGCAGCCGAAGAATATGATGGTCTCCTCGACCGCCGACAAGCGGCACTGTTACATCTCCATACTGAACATAATACAGGGCGAGGTGGATCCCACGCAGGTGCACAAGTCGTTGCAGCGCATACGCGAGCGCAAATTAGCCCAGTTTATACCGTGGGGTCCGGCTAGCATTCAGGTGGCACTGTCGCGCAGCTCGCCCTACGTTCAGACGGCGCACAAAGTATCCGGCCTTATGATGGCCAATCATACGGGCGTGAGTGCTCTCTTCAATCGTGCATTGGCCCAGTATGATAAGCTGAAGAAGCGCAATGCCTTTCTGGATCAGTTTCGCCGTGAGCCTATGTTCCAGGACGATTTGACCGAGCTGGATTCAGCCCGCGACACGGTTGACTGCCTGGTGCAGGAGTACGAAGCTGCCACACAGGTGGACTACCGACACTGGAGTCCGCTGACGAATGGAGCAAAGGTCACAGCATAGTCATTGTTCAGCTGTCTCAATCCCGAAATAATATTTAAAGCCAAGTAGGCCTTGCTTTTACATTGTTCTAAGCCGAGTTCACCTAAATCTGCCTCATTCCATTTTAGGGATAATATGAAGTAACATTAAATTTTCAAATTTCTCTGGGTGCCGGCAATTGAGTGGTTCGTATGTGGATATTTATTTTAAAATACACTAAGTTTATAACCAATCATTCATTTCCTTTTTTGTTTAGTTGTACAGCCATGTCGAAAATAAAGAGGTCATTGAAGACTTTAAGCCATACCATCAAGGATTACTTGGGCTTGGGAGTCCAGCGAACTCTCAATCTATTCGGATACCTTGGGGGTATAGCATTTCGAAACTGAGTTTTACAATACACAATTGCCGGCTGTTTATCTTAAACCCAACCCCGTTCCACACACAACAAAATGAATTAGCAGAAATGCTAAACACAAACCCGTTTAGATTATTTTAAAAATTATATCGTACGAACTATGTTAAAAATTAGTGAAAATATGGAAACATTAATTGTGTGAGCCAATAAATAAGCAGGAAGTGCACTTGAAAAATGATATTGAAAAATGTTTTGTCCTGAACTTCTCTTTAGCTAGTGATTATGGTTCATAAAACGATTTAAGGATACAAATAAGTAATAATTGTCGAATCTATGATATCCCGGATGATGCGGGACGATTGAAGTAAACGCAATTTCTCGAGTTGAGGGTACTTCCGAAGTGTGAAAAGTGTATAAAACACAATTAAAAATGTTACCAACTCGTGCTTTTATCAATATGAACTTCGTGTTTATTACAAGCGCAAGAAAGTTTTTTTTTTTTTTTTTTTTTTGGTTTACATTATTTTTTTGTTACATTTTTGAAATGCTGCATTATTCTTGTTGATCGAAGCAGACGGTGGAACAGATTGATCCATTGGCTCCTCGGCAGTCAACAGCCGACGCCAGGGGCCATCAGGTCTGCCGTCGTTCAACAGCCACAGCAGAAGGAGCATTGCAAAAACGCCGGGGTGCAGGGCGAGAAACACATCTCAACGCAACAGGATTGACAACAGGGTCCGCCACACGGCGGGCCACAGAATGAACACCATCCAGCCGGACCACAGCACATTCTGCGATATCAACTCTGCTAAGACTCCTCTCGCATTCACAGTTAATACTTACGTTTAAAAGATAGGTGAAATTAAAGTTCTTCGGGCAATATCAGAATATATTATTCGTTGAAATTTGGTTATAGCTTTTGTGTGTGCTGAGCGGCTTTTAGGAGGAGAACACCTAACAAAAAAATAATGTAAGTTTTTTACAAAACTTTTTATGTGCTTACTACACGAATTTTGAACCAAATCTGAAGATCTCAACCAGATTCGTTCCTGCCTAGCCAAAAATTGAAGCTCGTTTTCAAGGCCTGTTTCGATTCTAATTCAAACATCGAAATTACTCGGCTTGAGTGTTTTCTTATACGATTTATTTCTAACAATTGTTCAGTTTATTATTGGGCTTTATTTTTTGGCGGTTCTGTGAACTTTAGACAAAATTGGGGGAGTGACAAATGTTGGCGTGGGTTGATGAAAAATGACGAAGATTAAACTCGTCTAGAAAAAACAACTTAACTGGTGGTGGTATCATTAGATAAACCTCTAAGATTACGCGTTATTTGTATATAAACTGATCTTAAGTATATGTATATAGACATGTATATGTGCGTATCTATGTATGTGCGAATCCACAAATGTTCATATCAAACTCATATCCATATACCCTAACTTTAGTGAACAATGCGAAGCTTCATATCTATGCGCGAATTGGCTATATTTTAAACCAACTGCAAGACCTGCTAGTCCTAGATATATAATTGTATTGAGTGTCATTGATACACATTGTCTTTAAGACTTAAAGCTGAAACATAACCACATACATAAACTGTGTTTCAATAGGCCTTGCTTTAACACACATAAACATGCCTCACATGGCTCTAATATATTTCAGTTTCAAGCAACACCTGGAGTCGATAGGTTTGGCTTCATTTCTGATAAATCGCAACCAAACTTAGTCCTTTAGTAAGTAGTTAGAAAAGATAATTCGCTTCGAGAATATATATTTCGTTGATTCCATCTGCAGGGTGTGGGCCATCATGTGCTGCCAAAGCCGCTACTACCGGGAGACACCCTGTGTCCAGTGCTGCCTAGTCGATTGCAGCTACTGCTGCTATCGAACACGATGCGCGGGTCCCTGTGGCCCCTGCAGGACTGCGGCGCCCTGTTGCTGCGGAGCTGTCGGCGATCTCAACTACAAATACTCCTTCTTTGGACTACATTTACTCTAGGCGGAAATCAGTGAAATTCCTTTGTTTCTTCTTCTAGCAGCGGCAGCAGCAGCACTTGATTCATCGACCTTGACTATCCTTAGACTAACTGCGACTCACGAAATTTGTTATGCAAAATTATCAGTTGAAAATATATGTCTAAACAAGAAGGGTGCTCCAGTCGGGATTGCTCGACTAGGAGATACCCTAAGCACTGTAAACAGCTGATATTGCAATCGTTCCATTTTGTATTTCATACAAAAGAGTTCCAGTTTTTAGTAAATCTTTAGTCTCTAGGTCATACGGCTTATAAGTTAAAGTGAAAACAGGATGAGTCGTATCTCCCCCCTTGACGACGTGGGACGTCCCTCAACGGAATGCAGCAAGTTAGAGAGCTCTAGGCGAGACAGAGATAGGATTGAGATAGGATGAGAACTTACCAATGTAGGATAATTGTTTTCCTTCGCAAGCCTGAAAGTAAACTGATTTCGTTTACTTTTAGCTATTCTCATTCCTTCCCAGTAAATAAAACAAATGGTTAATTTATTAAAAACAAAATTATTTAATTTTTATTTTTAATAGTTTTTCTTTTGTTTTTGTGATGGAAATAGAAATTCTTACAATACAATTGTTGTTTGCTGTTTTTTGTTTTTTATCTTTTATATTTACTGTTACACAACATTTTTTAAATGTTAATTAATACAATATATAATAATAATAATAGAATATAATATAATATAATAATAATAATTTCATTTTTAATTTATGTACTTCGAAAATTGTGGCCCCTAAGCATTTAAAAGACTTTTATATTTGCTTCAAGTTCTGTTTGGTTGTAGTTTGGTTTTTTTTTTAATTTTAATTTTTTTTTTTTTTTTTTTTACTGTTATTCGAGTACACAATTATATTAATCAAATGCATACAAATGAGTTTTTCATTAATTTCAGATTTCTTTTGTTCCTTTTTCGTTTTTTTTTTTCTTTTTTGTGTATAAAAATATTTGTATATATTTTACCATTTTCTTCTATTACCGTTATTCATGTTGCCTCTCACTTACACATTAGAATAATGAGTGTTCAACTGCTTTATGTTTTTTTTTTTTAATTTTTTTTTTTTATAGTATCATTTAGGCATACAATTATAATCGTAATAATAATAGTATTTAATGAGTTACTAATAACTTTCACATTTATGACATCGGTATTCGATTACGATTACGATTACGATTATATATACATATATGTGTATATATATTTGTGTATACATGTATTTATTTTTGCTTTCAATTTTTCATTCAAAAATATGAATACATAAAAATATATGTATGTATGTATGTAAATGCCATTCATATGCGATTTTTGTAGTACTTATAGATGTGGGTTGTTGTTGTGGTGTGTGGTATTAATATTTGTTTTTTTTTTTTATGTATGTAGGTAGTTGCATATGCAGGGTGTTCACTGTACTGTGTGGTTGTGTGTAATACAGAGAGCTCAACTGGCAGTTGGAGTAGTTAGCAAATAATTCGAATTAAGTACAATTAAAAAGAGAGAGAGGGAGAGTTGGAATGAGATGTACATATGTATGTAGTATAAGTATTACTATATGCATTTTATATGAAACAGTGCGCATATAGTATGCCTTGGTGGGTGTGTGTGTGTATTTATCTTCTTCATCTTTGTCTTCGTCTTCGTCTTATATTTTTGTTTTGTTTTCTTAACAGATTAACATAAATTTAACAATTTCCCGAAACAGCCAAAGAGTGCGGGCAACACTCAAAGTTACACATTTATATTTGTTTTCCTTTTTATATTGATTTTTTATATATATGTGTATACATATATATATATATATATATTTTTTGTATTACATGCCAACCCATCTCTATACTTTCATTGATATATTAATTACCTTTCAGTCCATTAGTCCATATATATATATATATATATATATATATATATATATATATATATTTGGTATTTTTTCCTTTTTTTTTTTCTTAACAAACTTTCATTCACTTTAAAAAACTAAATTTGAGCGAAAAATGCTTTAACTAAGATTTGTTATTGTTGTTTTAATCGTTTATTTAGATCAGAAATAACTGTATGTATAGAAAACATGTAAATGTGTATGTGTGAACAAATGTGTTTAGATGTGTGTGAGTATGTGAGTGTGTGTGTGTTTATATATGTAAAGCCATTTAGCAACACCCTGTATACTATGTCTTATTTGAAAATTCAACTTCTTCCTCTTCTGCCATTTAGCAGAGAGTTCAAATGTTCAAAAATAAAAATCATTGGTAAATGTTTTGTTTTTGTTTTATAAAATGCTTAAAACGTTTGCTAAAACTTAATTGTAACGACATTTAACATTAAATTGGTGTTTTTTTTTTTTTAGATTTTTATAGTTATAAAAATACATATATTTATATATATGTCGACATATAATAATATATAATAATTTGTAAAATGACTAGATGACGATATCATGGATCATGATGTAAGTATGTATGTATACTATATATATATTTATATTTGCAAATGCTATGATGAATGATGTACGATGATCAAATGTATTTATGTATGTATGTATGTACGTCAATTAGAATTCTTAGCAAATTGTTTCATATGAATGGTGTGTGTGTGTGTGTTGCGGTTCGACCGCAGAGACTCATTAAACTAGATCTAGATTTTATATATGTATATGTATATATATGTATATACATATACATTAAATTGAGTCCCAAAATTGATTTAAATTATTTCTGTATTAAATTGTGTAATTGCAAAAAACGTAAATATCCAATTAGCATTATTTAATCATGATGAAAACAATGTCAACACAAATATGAAAACAAGTAAAAGTATTCCAGTCGTCAATGACCGACTTATTTGTTGATTAAGCTTTCGTGGCATCATTGTAGTAATGAAAACAATATATAAAAGAAGGCGTGGCATAAAAGTTTCAAATCCGCAGCTACGTTTCGGGATCAAAGCTAGTTAACTTTTCTACCTCTTCAATGGATTCAGGACATAAAAAACAGTTGTGCAAAAATTGGAATGAATTAATAGAACGCTTCAAATATAACCTATAAATGTTTAAGAAATAGAAACAATATATATTTATAAATATATATATTGTTTTATAAATATTTTGTTTGTTTTTTTTTTTTTTTTTTTAGTTCAGTTCTCTTGCAAATTAAAAAGAAAATTCGTGTGTTCTGGCTGCACTCGGTCTGCCAGGTTGTTTAGCTTTTTACGCGTAACTGTAAATAAATAAAAAGAAAAGTGCAAAAGTTTATGAAAATAAATAAAACAACACAAATATATGCTTTACTTTTTTTTTGTGAAAACAAGTGAAATATCTTTAAGCTTTAATGAATACAAAAAAATAAGCAACGTCGAACAAAATACAAAATTAATACCATATGTAAAAGTATATCTATAATGTTTTTCTATGGAAATTTAAAGCAAAATTAAAATAATTTCTAAAAATTACATACAGAATTTTTAACGTATTGCAAATTCATTAACAAATTCTTATTATATTTATTTTATTTTTATTTGCCAAGCTGCACTTGACTCGAGTTGGATCTCTGAATACATACATATATGTGTACATACATACATATATATATGCATATTTAAGCAAAATACATGGTATAAATATTTCTTAAGATGCGTATAAATACATTAAAATACAAATACAAACTACAAATGCTTGGATATGAATGTGTTGGTAGTCTTCAATAGGAAGTATAAGCAGCTAACAACAAACAGTTATCTATTATATACTATATACATATATCATATGTATTACATACTACTACATATATGCATGTATTTAGATATATATACTATAAATAGTTGTTTTGTTTCTAATCATTTTTGCATGTTCAACTTTTCGTTCGCTTACAAATAGAAAATGGAAAATATGATGAAAATATTTTCTATATTCTATATTCCAAATTATGATTATTATAATTATTGTTACTATTTAAATTTCTCTTGCGCGCAAAGCAAAGTAAAAGAACAGTTCAGTGAGGTTTAGTTTTAAGTTAAGGATGAAGTGGAAGTGAAAGCCTATCAATTTTCCAATGAACCAAAAAGCAGAGTTGTGAAAGTTCCCTAAACGAGTCTCAATCTATGTTTTCTGTTTCTTTTTATTTTACAAAGGTTTCGTTTTTTATTTTTAATTAATATAAATATTTATTATAATATTTTTTTTTTTAGTTTTATTTCACGTTTACGTTTTCGAAGCAGTCTAAGATTTTGTTGTTCTTTGTTAAGTGTAATAAAAATGTTGTTTTTACCGTTAAGTTTCACTACGAATTCGAGAGAGAATCAAGCACACACACACACGCACACGCATGCACACACATGCATCTCGAGGCAGGTGCATGTGCCCGCTGTGTGTATGTGTGTGTGAGTGCGTGTATATAGTTGTAAGTATAAATATATACATATATAGTAGCAACATTATATATATATATTTATATGTAAAGATGTATGTATATAGTAGTATATGTATAATTATGTGTAAATGTTTTCGTGTAAAAATCAGTCATAGTTGTAATTGTTTATCAATTATGTATGTATGTTCGCATGTGCGCTCCGTATGTGAGGATGTGTGTGTCGCTCATATGCGAAAGCAAAGAGAGAGAGAGCGCAAAAAGCTTTGATGAATAAAGCTCAGATTTTGAAAGAGCAGAACACACATGCACACACACACGTACACGCACCCATACTTACTTAAGTAAGTATGTAAGTATGCATGTTGCCAGCACAGTGTAACCATAAGCAGTGAAAAGTACTGCATATGCGAGTTTTTGTCAAATTGATCTTGTGTTTGCTTTTGTTTTTGTTTTATATATCATTTTCGTTTGCTTAGGTTAAAAAAAACTACAGGCGACAACAACAATGAAAAATAGTACATATTCATATGTACAATTGCATGTGTGTATACATGTATTTATCATATTTATATATCTTGTATCATCGACAAACTACGCAAGCAAGCTTTGAATAATTGATATAGTTGAATTTTCCAAAAAAATATACATACAAACATTTATTGGCATGTATGGATGTTAATATATACATATATATGAATTTATGCCTGTACACATGCATGCTAATTTGGGCTCTCTAACATTCAATTTAACATTTTTGTTTCGATCTTATTCATAGATAAATATGTGTTCATTATTATTAGAATAAATATTCTACGAGTATTTCCATTTCCTATGCTGACGGATTATCGAATTTTAGCTGTCTACTTAAAAGAAAAGAAAAACAAATGAGAGGTTTTAATTCAAATAATACAAAATACATACATATGTAAGTATTTATGGATACATGTATATGCATTCAATTCTTGCTGAATTTCATTAGTTTTCACTATTTTCTAATATAGTCTAATAATACTTAAAAACACTTCTACGAAGCCAGTTTGAATTTTGTTTATTTAGTTCGCTGCTGCCGCTTGTCAATAATCGTTATCGGTTTTATTTTATTTTTTAATACATGTACAAATTCTAAATTGCGTACAAAATGCTCAACAATGTTTCATAGGGATTTCAATTTTATTTTGTATTTAATTTTTTTTTTTGCTTTTTGTTTGCGTTTGCTTTTGCTTATCATTTTGCTTTGATTTTGGATTTGTTTTGTTTAATAACATTTATCAAAAATATAAACTACATTAAAAATTATTTTTATGCATATCCATGGGCTCAATTCTAGATCTAGATCATTCAACTTGTGCCGACAGTCTCTCAACCTCAAACTCAACTGCAACCCAAACCAAACACGAAACGATACCTATACCTACACTTTGTCCACTTCACCTTCTTCTATATATTTCTCTATTCCTTAGATGTGTGTAACCCGACTTGGACTGCTGAAGTCTAAATATTAGTGTAACATTCATAGCCTAACAATGAAAAACGTGTCGGTTTTTGCCACAATTCAGCACATTCAACACTCCCTTATACTTATGCCTAAATATGATTTAGATATATCATTTTCTCATCGATCTTTACCGATTTTGATTCCTCTTCAATGTGTTCTTATATTTTTCTTTTTTTTATCATTTTCTTTTTTGGTGGTAGTTGTGAGACGTTTGAATTTTCAACGAGGCGGCGTCCAAATAAACTAATCACAAATGCCGGCACACGCATACCAACTACATATAGTTGTTAATATAGGGTTAAAATTCACGAATTGCCAGCGCGAGCTACAAAGTTATCGCTTATCGTTAATAGACGCTCTATATGTATATGTATGTATATGTATATGTATGCGTCTATGTGTGTATGTATATTTAGAGAGCACAGTTAATTGGCGGTATAAAAAGTTTACATTTTAGTAGAATTTTTACTTCGTTTTGGAAAAAATACATATCCTTAAAATGTTTAATATATTTATGTATGTATATGTATATATACCGGATTTATGCATATAGTTTTAATTGGTTTTCTTTTATATTATATATAGATAGATAGCGCTGTTTTACAATTACACGATTTAGCTTACATAAATATGTTTTTGGGCTTTAGTTCTTTAAATATATATACCAATACAAATATATATATTTTAAAAAAATTGTTACATATTCATTTTGCACAGTCTATTAGATTCTCAATTCATCAAAATTTTTATCAACATACATTTATATCGTCTCTAAATTTTAGATTCTTCCATATGCATCAAAGTGCATCCTCACGAATGTTCTGTATGGGCGAGAGGGACAGCGCCATTGCGGGCAAGTGAGAGAAAAATGTTCGAATGTTCGCCTGCAGCGTCCCACTGTGCGGCACATTCTCTGTTAGTTAACTAACTGCATCACATTCTCTGTTAGCTAACAGCGGTACGTTTTCTGTCACTCTCTATCGTTAGTTAACAGCGGCGATCGTTAACAGATGTTAAGGTGCAAAGCAAAATATATAAAAATTAAATCAACATAAAAAACGATAAATAAAAACACAAAGCAAACAAGTTTTTGTTTTTTTTTTTTTTTGTTTTGTCAGAATTGATAAAAATCATTTAATTATGTACTTTTGTTACTTTTCTTTTGTGGCGGTTTCTTCTTTTTTGTGTTGGTGTTAATGTTTACAACAATTTGTATTTAAAAGGTGTTGTTGTATTTTTAATATTAATTATTAATGTTATTTGTGTCCCATTTTGTGTAACATTTAAAAATGTAATAATAAATTTAATAAAAATTTAATAGTAAACATAAAAAACAAATAAGCACAAGTCAAATATAGTTTTTCTCTTCTCATTTTTTTTTTTTTTTTTTTTTTTTTTTTTTGTATAGTTTTTTGCTTTCTTGTTGTGCAAGTGTTTAAATACGCTAATGAATAATAATAATAAATACAATTAAATATTATGTATATATATATATATACATATACATATATATATATAGGCCATAATAAATACCATCAATTAGCAGTTAACAATTTTTAAGTATATAAAAAATTTTCAACAGTTTTTTTTTCATTCAGTTTTGGTGTCAAGTAAAAAGTTCTCACAAGAAATGTACAATACTTTGTTGTTGTCGTTTTTTGTTTACCATTACATTACAGCTACTCACACACACATACAGAGTTACATATAATATTACAGTACTTGAATTCAATTAGTTTATAGTTTACAACAAGCATTTCATTAATATTAAGAAACACACACACACAGACATTTGTGTGCGTGCGTGTGTATGCATTGCTTTGCATGTGTGTCTGTTACATAACCTACATATTTAATAATCTCACTTAACGAACGTTAAGTTCCAAAAAAAAATGCAAAATTACAAATTACACAAAAAGTGAAACATTTTTCAAGCATCAAAAACAAGTCAGACGAAATAATAATGAAACAAAATAATAATTAAATAAATTCTAATAAACAAATACTAAATATATATATTTTTTGTTTTGCTTTCTCTCTTTATATATAGAGCTATATTTATATAATAACTCAAATAAAATTATAAACATTTTTTAAATGCTGTTCCTGTTACTGTTGCGTTTTGTAGTCTCAAAATGTTCTAATTTAATTAATTAATGCCTGCTGTTTAATATTATTATTATTATTATTGTTATTATTCGTAACTATTTTTTATTTTCCTCTTTCAGCTATTCACAACTCGGTTCTGAACTGTGAATATAATTATTAATAATTGGAACACATAGCAAAGCGCTTAAAATTATTGCAAACTTCAACTCAATATTGGATGCCTTTTTCCGTCTGCTTCTTCTTTCTTTAGCAAGATTTGAATTACTTTTCGAGTTTTACTTTGGGGGGTTTTTTGAGAAAGTTTCGTTTAGTTGAGATTTTGTTTTACACTTAAGTTATATATATTATGCAAATATATATATATATATATATAATTGTTAATAGTAATCGTTTATAATAAATCGTTTAAGTCTTCTGCGCTGATTGCCAACTAATTTTTGTTTATCATTATTCTTGTTTATTATTTTTATTTTTTAAATCATGTTCTTGGAAATTCAGTTTCAATGCGTAAAACACTATCAACAAATAGTTATTTTAATTTTATAGTAAACGTCACTTTTTATATATATGTATATTTTGTTTTTTTTTTTTTTTAACTTTTAACAACGTTTGGAAAATTCTCTTGAGCGTTAAGCGAAATGCTTTAAACAAATACTAAAACATATATATAAATAAATTAAATTGACCATGCTCAATACATATATATATACTTTTATAAATATATATATATCCTTTTCTGCCGATCAATTCAGAACAAGAATAATTTGTAGCTATTTTAGGTTTTTTTGTGTGTTTTACAAATTAAGCAGCGGCAAATTTGTTGTATTTAGATATATAAATTATTATTATTGTTTTGTTGGTTGTTGTTTATGTTGTAATAATAATAAAAATAAAACAATCAAACATAAAAACTAAGCGAGTATAAAAAAGTTGTGTGTTGTTGTTGTTAAAAAAGTAGCAAACATTTTATAATAGCTTTAATAATAATATAATAATAATAATAATAGATATAAGTAGTAATAATAATAATAAAGATACACGTATGCATATAAATAATCAGTAATCAATAAATTTACAATCAAAAAATAATTTATAAACATAAAAAACAGTTCAATATATATATATTTTTATATCAAAATTTTTCTTGTCTCTTGTTTTTTCATTTTGTTGTTTGTTTATATGTTCAAAAATAATAACAAAACAGTTTTGCGCTTTACTTAAGATTACAATTAATAAAAATTATTTGTTTCAATGCTCGAACTATTTATTTGTCCATTGTTGAAGCATTTCATTAAAAACTATTTTTTTTTTCTTTTCATTCTTTTTTTTTAAGATTTTTAGTTTAGTTTTTTTTTTATTTGTTTGACGAGCGAACATAAATAAAAGTGGAGGGATTTGCTTTCTGGATTTCTTATTTTTTGTGTATTATTTATATATATATATAAAATAAAGAGACTTGCAACTGCCGCGGGGGCGTGTGGCACGGCAAAGGCGCCATTCGAGTTGTTGATGTCGATTTTTTTTTTTGTGAACAAATTAAACAAAAAATAAGTAATACACAAATAAAAAATATAAAAAAAAAACATTAAGTCTTAACACAGTGTAAAAATAAAACAAAATTCAACAATAATTTAAAAAGTTAATAATATAAATGTAAGTTTCTATAATATATAAAAGAGAGACAGAGAGAGATAGAGTTCTTGCTATGCTATGCTATGCTATGAGAAACAGGCAGACAGACAGAGACAGAGAGTCAGATAGATAGAAAGAGAGAGAGAGGGGGGAAGGGGGATAGAGAGCGCGCAAGTCAGAATTGCCAACTTGTTTATTAATGATTCACAAATCAAATATTTCTGATCTGATCATTGATATATGTATATATCTGTAAATTATTATTATTTTTAATTTTTTTTTTCATTTTCTTTTCTCTTTTTTCAATGTCTGTGTGTGAAGAAGGCTCTCTGCTTACATACCCACAGGCGCCAGCTGTACGTAGCGATAGATATAGAGGCGATAGTCCTTGCTGGCCAGGACAACGCTGCCATCGTCCATGAGCGCCACATCGAAGCACTGGGCATGCTTCACCTTCGACTCCAGCGCCGAGATCAGCTGCCCGTCCTGCGTGAAGATCGTCAAATTGAAATTGTTGTGATTGTCCGCAATGAGAATTTCGCCATTGGAATTGATGCCGACGCCGATGGGGTAGTTGGTGATACCCTCGCCGCCAATCTGGCGCAGATATTGGCCCTCGTAGTTGAACACCTTGACGCAGTGCGCCCGATTGTCGCTAATGAAGATCTCCTGCTTGTCGTTGACCACCACGCCGTTGGGGAACTCCAGATGCTTGGAGCACCCGAACTTGTGCAGCACATTCCCATTCTGATCGAAGATAATGACGCGCATCACCTTGCACTCGACCACAATGATGCGTCCCTTGTTGTCGACGGTGACGCCGCGCGGATGCTGCAAGATCGTGGCCCCAAATTTACGCACAAACTGTCCATACTGATTGTAGATCTGGATCTGGTGCGTCGGCGACCGCTCGGTCACAATAATGTCGCCCGAGTTGCGCACGACGGCCACACGGTTCGGGTAGAGCAGCTGCGAGTCCCGCTTGCCGCACTCGCCAAACTGGAACTTGAAGCGTCCCTCCTTGTCGAAGATCTGGATGCGATGATTGTTCGTGTCCGCCACGATGATATCGTTCTGGGCATTCACCGCCACGCCGCTCGGCTCCGTAAACTGGCCCTCCATCACGCCGAACTCCCCGAACTTGCAGTGATAGATCATCTTCTGGCGCTTGATCTGCGACTTGGGCGGATAAATGGAGGCCGATAACAGCTTGCTGGTCAGATCCAGCAGAGATTCGCTGCTCACCGCGCTGCCATTGCCATTGCCATTCAGATTCAGGTTTGCCGACGACAGACTGGCAAAGGCATCCACCACAGCCGAGCTGCTGCCGCTGCCGGCGCTGCCGACGCCGCCAAGCGTGGCGACTGCTGACGTGCTGAAGAGATTGTCGCTGCCGCCATTGCTCCACTTCTCGTAGGGATTGTAGTGCGCCATGCTGCTGGCCCGCTTGGGCAGCAGCTCGCCAAAGTGCTGCAGATCGCTCAGATTGCGCTCGCGTCCGCCCAGCAGGAGGCAGCCATTCGCATAGACGCTGCCGCCGCCGTTGCTGCTGCTGCCGTTGCTGCTGTTGTCCAGCAGACTGCCCAGGCCCAGGCCCGGCAGCAATTGTTGCTGCTCCAGCTTCAGAAAATGCTGCTGCTGTTGTTGCTGCTGCTGCTGCTGTTGGTGGTGATGATGGCTGCCCGCGCTGCTGGCGCTGCTGTTGCTCGCGCTCTGCGTGGGCCGTGCGATCGGCGGCTGCTTGCCGTGACTCTGGCCGTGACTGTGAGCGTGACTGTGAGTGTGACCCAGGTGACTGTGGCTGTGGCCCAGGCTGAGGCTCGACTCGGAGCAGCTGCCACTGCCAGGCCCGCCGCCATTGCTGGCCCGTACATAGCCAAAGGTGTTGCGCACGCCCGCCTGTATCGACTGGTAGTTGGACATGAACTCCAGCTCGAAGGGCAGCTGCATGTCCTGGACGCCCGCTTGGAGCTGCTGCTCGAGCTGCTTGCGCAGCAGCAGCGCCTCAGCAAGCAGCGGCGACTGGACGCCGTTGGCGGGCGAGCGCTCGACCGCCTCGCAGGTGGCCAAACCCTTGTCAATGATCTCCTTGGCGCGCTGCAGCCAGACCGCGTTGGTGTTCACGCGGGCCGTGTAGAGCGTCTCCAGCTCCTTGAGCAGCTCGCTCTTGCGCTCATCCAGCATCGAGGCAAAGAACTGATGCGTCTCGTTCAGCTCGTTGTGCGCCTTCTGGTACTGCTGCTTGACCTTGGTCACGCTCTGCTCGGCGTTGCTGGCCACCGACATAATCTCGCCAATCTTGCCCCGCATATCGGCCAGCAGCGTCTGCAGCGCTGTCTCATTGTAGCCGCCGCTGCTCGAGGTGCTGCTGCTGCTGTTGGTGCCGTTGCAGTTGCCGTTGCCGTTGCCGTTGCCGTTGCTCGTTGCGGCCACAGCAGGCGATTGCACATTCTCGAGCTCATGCAGGCCCGTCGAGTGCTCCAGGACGATGCACTCCTTGCACACCAGCGTGCAGCAGGTGCGGCAGCTGAACTTCAGCAGCTCGTGCTTGTGACGCAAGCAGAAGATCTGTAGCTGCTGCTGCTGCTGCTGCTGCTGCTGCTGCAAGTGTGCGGAGTAGAGTGTCTCATGCTGCTGCTGCTGCTGGTCCTGTGAGTTGTTGGCTGCTGCTGCTGCCGCGAGCACAATCTTCGACAGCTGCGACATGGGCTGCGCATCTGTCAGCTGTGCCTGCTGCTGCTGCTGTTGTTGCTGTTGCTGCTGCTGCTGCAGCATCATTGTCAGTGAGCTGGCGTACTTGAAGTCGTTGGAGGCTGGATTGTTGCTGCAGTTGCTCATGCTGGCGTTGCTTGTCGCCTCGAAACCCTTGATCAGCGAGACATTGTGGCCGTTGAAGCAGTGCATAAACTCGTGCGCGGTCACACAGTTGGCGCAGAGATAGCTCTGGCAGTCGAAGCACTTGGCCACAGCATCGCTGCACTTGCTCTTGCAGGCGGTGCAGCGAGCGGGGGCGAGGCTACTGCTGCTGTTGTTCATGCTGCTATTGCTGTTGTTGCTGCCATTGCTGCCACTGTTGCTGTTGCTGCCTTTGCCAGCGCCAACGACCAGGCTGCTGATGCTGTTGCTGCTGTTGTTGTTGCTGTTGCCGTTGCTGCTGGGCAAATTGCTGCCGATAACGCCGGGACCGTGTCCATTGCTGTTGCTATTGCTGTTGCCGTTGCCATTCGAGCCGCTGAGGACGCTGCTGCTGGTGCTGCCGCAGCCGCTGAGGCCGCTGGTCGATGAGCTGGACGACGACGAGGACGACGACGACGAGGAGGAGCAGGATGAGGAGCTGGCCGACGAGCTAGACGACACCGAGGCCGATATCGGATGATGCCCATTGATGACAGTGACATCCTGGCGCACCTTCACGCTGACCTGGCTGCCAGCTATATACTCATCGCTGCAGATCGCCGAATCGCTCACCGGCGGCGACGACCCGCTCAGTGTCAGCGGCGAGTCCGACAGGTAGCCGGCGTGCTCATACGATTCAATCGAGTTCGCCCCGCGCATGGAGTCCAGCGACGGAGTCGGCGAAGCCGCCATCGTTCTGTGTGGGGGAATGGGCGTCTTGAATGTGTTCTCCTCTCCTTCTACTGCTACTCGATCCACTACTCTTCAGTTGTCCACAGTGTCTCCCAATCTGGCTGCCACTGGACACGCCTGCAAGTTGAGAAAGTTACAAAAAATAAGCATAAATATAATTTGCATTACATTTTCATTATATATATATGTATATATATATATCTTTTATTTATATTTTACAATTCATCCACACTATTTTTATATGAGTTTTACCAGAGAGATGGGTTAAAGTTCCTTTATAAATTAAGCCATTGAAGTCAGAAAATAAATCGTTAAAAAATAAATAAATAAAATAAAAATAAAGCGAACGAATAAATAAAAACAATAATAATAAATCAAATAGAAATTATTTAAAATAAATAAATAAAAAAAGGTATAATAAAATATTAAGAAAACAAAACAAAAATTTAACAAGTAAGAAAACTCTAGTCGAGAGTGCTCGACTAGATACTACCCTGAACCAAAATAATAGAAAAGCACATTTAGTATGGTTCAAATTTCAATTTCGATGTATTTAAAAATATAAATTAAATAGAAAACTCATTTAATTAAATAAATAAAAATTTTGAAACAATTAAAAAAGATAATTCCGACACGCTCCGGGTTTGAGCCCGAGACCTTGTGATCAAGCGCCGCGCTTTCTACCTTGACGCCACCCTTCTGTTTTAATTTTCAATGTCAAAACTGAAATAGATTCACTGCTACAGCGCCATCTACCAAATCTAAGTCAAACTAACTGCTGATGTGACTTTAAGAATGTGCAAGAACAACCAAACTAATAAAAATGTTAAAATTTCAATTTCGATTTTTGAAAAAATATAAGAGAAATTTAATCACAAATATATAAAAGTTTTGAAGCAATTAAAAGAAAACTACAATACGCCCAGCAGGACTTGAACCGGGGACCTCGCGATCGAGCGCCGCGCCCTCTACCATAACGCCACTCCTCTGTTCTCATTTGTAATGTCAAAACTGAAATAGATTCACTGATGCAACGCCATCTAGCAGAACTAAACGAAACTAACTGCTGATGTGATTCAAAGAATGTGCTAGAAGATGTTTGAATGTATGTGTGCACACGTATTGGAAAACTGCTGTTGCTGCAGCACGTGCGTTTGTTAATTGGCCAAACATTTTGTTATTTTTTAACGTCGATTGACTAAACCGAATTTAATGAAACTTTCAGCATATGATCTACATATTCTATTGAATATTTGGCATTTAAAAGAATACATCAAATCAAATCATTCACAATTAGCTATACTAGAATCTGACCTTCACTGGGGATTCTGGTGAATTTGGAGCCGGTATCCAAAATATAACAAAAACCGAAATTGTATAAAATGCATTGGAATATACTTTTAAAATTTGGAGACTATAGCTCTAAAAATGTAGGAGCTATAAATTTATAACCTATTGCACTTGGGTTGCGCTGCAGTGTTGGCAATATTATGAGAACTTATTTGTTGAATAATTTAATTTCTAGACGTACGATCGTAATGAAACTTACAGAACGTAATCATGATGTTTAAATGTATGTGCATACCGAAGCACAAGTCTCTAGTATTTGATATACGACTTTTACAAAGATGAGGGTGAGGGGGTGGATTTAGGGGTGGGGGGTAAATTTTAACAAAAACCGAAATTGTCTAAAATACATCTTAATATACATTTTAAATTTGGAGACTCTAGCTTGAAAGATGTAAGAGATATAATTATTTAAGTGATCTTCGATAAGGGTTTTTATCGATAAAAAAAATATCGGAATGAGTTATCGTTTTTTAGTGAAAAACTCGATATGCGCGCTGTTTTTACGGACATTTTAAAAAAAAGTTGAAGTCTCTAGCTCTTATATCTTCTGAAATCGACGCGTTCAAACATACGGACGGACGGACGGACGGACGGACGGACGGACGGACGGACGGACGGACGGACGGACGGACAGACAGACGGACAGGGCTAAATCGACTCAGCTCGTCGCCCTGATCAAGAATATATATACTTTGTGGGGTCTGCCACGCCTCCTTCTGCCTGTTACATACATTTTAACAAAACCATTATACCCTGATTTCCCATTTTCAATGGGTTCAGGGTATAAAAACAAATAAATAAATGAAAGCCTGCATTAACTTAAGATTCTTCTGAAGCCTTCTAATAATATTTCAATATTTTCACAAAAATTCAATTGATCGACTATATTAACTGATATAAACTACACTTTATAGGCCAGAACTAAAAATAAAATTATGTTTAAGGCGACAATCCCTCGTTTTCCTCATTTCATTTTAATAATTACATTGAGAGCATTCAAAAAAAAAAAAAAAAAAAAAAAAAATTTATAAATAAAAATAAAAACTTTATAGATAAACTATATGGACTGATATAAATGCTTTAACAATTTATTTTTATTGTTTTATCATTTTATTTATTTTTTTTTTTTTTTACTTTGTTTATTTATTTATTTTTTTATTTATTTAGTTTTATTTTTTATTTTTTTATTTTTTATTTATTTATTTATTTATTTTATTTTATTATTTTTTTTTTTTTTTTTTTTTTTTTGAATAAAATAATATGGTTTATTAGACAATCTCGCTCTATCTATATAAATTCATAACATACTGGAAAACACTTAACAGATTCGACTATATAGACTGGTATAAATTCCATGTATCTAAACTATTAATAAATACTTCAACGTGTAAGTCCCTTCGCTCTCTTAAATCTTAAATAGAAGTACGAAAGCCCAAAACTTTTATTTCTAAACTTTCTAAACGATTTGCAGATAAACAACAAAAATGATGGCCCAAACAAAGAACGAACTTAGTTGGGATTTAATAGGCAATAGCTTAAGTTCCTTGACCCAACTACAACTTGACACAACTCAACTAGAGGCCTACCCCTAATACAACCTCTCCCCATCCGAAAACTGTCGTTATTCCTTTGTTTTCATAGCACCCTTTGTGTGAGTCAGCAAAAGTTTTGCAGACCTTTTAGGCCCCCCTTTAGCACAAAAAAAAAAATTATGATTCACCTTCTTTTCGTAACATAATTTGTAGCTAATTGTCCCTCGGTAATCCCCTACAGGGCTACCAGACTACACCCTCCCCTCACACTCACACACCCAGACGCATAGAAAATGAAGCGACTTTACTACATTCGGCAAATGGCAACAAAGTGCTTTTTAACGCAATTCGAGGCTGTACGAGGGAGGCGTCCCCTCTTGTCATTCGTCGTCCTGGAAACCCCCAACTCACACTTTGCCCTCCTTCAACTTTAGCCGTCAACAGGAAATGCAATAAGCGCACGCACAAGGGGGCGCTTGAACTACTTGCCGCCGGCCAAGAGGGTGCACAACCCCTTAAAGCAAAACAAAGAGTAGAAAAAAAAATAACAGCAACAAAAAAAGTAAACAAGCGGCGGCGGCAAACGAACAAGGAACTTTTCTAGATTTTCATTTCCAGCGTCACACACACACAGAAACAGACACTAACACACACATACGCGTCCACAAAACATCCGTCAACAAAAGCCACACTCGAAGAAGTTGGGAAGTGAAAGCAAAACGGCAAACCGAAACCGAAACGAAATGGAACGAAAATCAACCCTCGAAGAGGCGCCCAGTGAAGCGGCAAAGCAACAAAACGCGCGCTCCCCAAATAATAACGGCAGTTCGCTCATGGACTGCGCCACTGCGAGCGGGGGTTGGGTGGGTGCAACTGTCTAGACTGAATGTATGTGCACATTTATCACGCACACACACACATACACACGCACACGCACAAAGTAAGAGAGAGAGAGTGAGACACACACATACGCACGCACGCACACGGATAGAGCCTGTGCAAGAGGCATTGACTTACCGTTTTAAGTTGTATTTTTTGCTCGTCTCAGTTTTTTTATGTGCTGTTTTGTTTTTGTTTTTGTATTTTCTTTCGTTTTTTTTTTTTTGCATTCGCTTTTAATGCAGTCAAAAAATTAATGCCAATATGGTCCTTATTATTATTATTATTATATTTGTTGTTGCTGCTTTGTTTCCATTTGTTACTTCCGCTCGATTGTTGTTGTCGTCTAGTTTTGTTTCATACTTTACGGGTGCTGCCAATTTCAGTTGCCAATCGTGAATTGCGTTGCGCGCACAAAATGCTGCAATGGAAAAGTGAACGGAAAAAAACACGTTTAACTATTTGTACGAATTTGTATTTTCATTAATAGATTTTCATTGCTCTTTTTTTTTGTTTTTTTCCTAAGTAATATCATTTCTCTATTATGATAATTGCCTATGCACTTTTCACAGTTTATAGTCCCTGGTAACAACAAGACGGAGCCGAAGTAAATGACAACGCGACGCGTTTGCGACGCAGCTCCCTGCAAAACTAACTTTGCGCATTATTCAGCGACCCGGGTAAAGCTGCCACCAGGAGCAGCAACAGCAGGACAGCAGAGTCGAAGTCGACGTCAACAGCGACAACGACTGCGCTGCTACTGCAGAGAGTGTGTCTGCATGTCCTGTACGCAAACCGACGAGCAGGCAGAAAAACAACAACAGCAGCAGCAGCGCAGCAACAGAGCAGCATCAGAAAATGCATCGCTGCACATTGCTGTGGGCTGCATAAAACAAAATTATTCCCAATTACCAGCCGAAACACAACACACACAAAGATAAACACACACACACACAAGCAGAGTTGGGAAAAATCAATATTCATATTTACAGTGCGCGCCGCGCACACGGAAAGACAGGCAAACACACAGGCACACGGCAACAAGCGCCTTTGGCTTATGCATATGCGTGAGAGCGAGAGAGGGAGAGAGAGTCAAAGAAAGACGGCAGCATAAATGCCGAACTGTTGAATGCCGGCCCAACCGGTCCAAAAAAAACTAAATTGTACAGCCAGCCCCCGCCGAGCGCACGGGCAAAACAGAGCAACCCTTAAAACAATATGGCGTCGGCCAGTCACCCACTCATACCACCAACTAAAAGCAACAATTTTCCATGGCCGAACCTGAAGACAGCGACGCTGCCGCGCTACAGCGCTACAGGTTGCGTGCTCAGAGAGTGAATTGTAACAGGAAGCAACAGCGAACGATAAACCGATAACACGACACACACTCTCTCACTATGCCTCTCTTTGTCGCTCTCTTTGTGCCTGTCTGCCTCTCGCACTTTGCAGCCTTGCGCATGTTTTACAATTTTCGGCAATGACAACGACCGCATCAAAATACAACAACAATGACAACTAATGGCGCTCTCAGTTGCTGCTGCTTCTTCTTCTTCTTCTTCTAATGCTCAGTGGGCGAGAGCATACTTTTTCGAATATGCTGCCGGCGGCGCCACCAGAACTTTCGCGTCGAATTCGAGCAACTCGCCTTACCAGGCGATTGTATGCAGTCTAACTGCAAAAATAAAAGTGGAAGAGAGAGAGAGAGAAGTTCGTCTTCCCTTTTGCATGCTGTTTGTTCTTTTTGTTGTCACAATGCATGGAAAATGCTAGCAATGACGCGCAGACAGCAGATACCAGAGGAATTGCAACAGCATACAAGCATACGTAGGTAAGCATATATGTTTGTATGTACATATATGTATGTATTCGTGTATTTTTGGGTACGTATGTATGTGTATATTTGCATATGTAAGTATGTGTGAATGGATTTATGTAAGTGCATAGCAAAAATTTCTCTACACGTAGACAAAATAGCCAGACACTTCTTACATTTGTGCATACACAAACATACACATGTATGCATGCACCGAATATTCACATATATATATATACACATGTATTGCATATACATACATACATATGTTATTACATTAGGCAACGGGCAGCCTTTTTGAAAGTGTTGCCAACTGTTGCAATTAAAGTTCAGATGAATAATTGACAACATGCACATATACATACATATATATGTACATATGAAGATACATATGTACATACATAAATATTCCCATATTTTTTGCAATGATTGATTGCATTCGAAATTCCACAAGTTTAAGATTGTTTTCTAAAATTATGCACTTTCAGTCAGTAAAAAGCGGAGTAATTCTATGTACAATAGTCGTTCGCTAGAACAGCTCTGCTCTCATTAAATGTTTCTTTTTACTTAAAACCTAATTTTTTGTTTATTTATCAGTTAACAATAACAGCTAATGCCATTGATCGCGCATTCATATAAAAATACAGTTCTGACTCAATACATAGGTTTTCATAGCCGAGCAATTTCAACAGGTTGGTTAATAATAAACTTATTGCGTGACACTTTAGAGGCATCAATAAATATGTTAACAGTAGTTGCTCTTTAGACGCCTATGACCGCAACATATCTAAAATAAAATAAAACGAATATCTGTATAAATAAATATATATTTTATAAACGGTTGTACTAAATTACCAATTGATAATGCGACCCGAGTGATTAGATTAGCAAATCAGGTCTGCACGGGTTGTACAGGTTGATAATGTCGTGACATATGTATGTATATGTATGCATGTTCATATGGACTCGGCACAGATAGTTAAATCGTATATTATCATGACAGAAAGCGAAAGACAGGGATAGAGGCAGAGAATGATGGAACAGCGACAGAACGCGAGAGAGAGGGTCGAGCTTTATGGCTATGCCATATGTTGGCTCTTAGCACGGTTGATGGGAAACATGTACAACACGAATTCCAGAGGGCCTGTAAAAGCATTTAAAAATAGGAGCTAATATAAAATAATAATAATCAGGCAGTCAGAGTGATGGGCTGGCAATACACTGCACTGCACTGCATTGCTCTGCACTGAGGGCGTGCGTTTGGGTCATTAAGTTCAACGACTAGATGAGTGCGTGGGAGGAAAGGGGGGCATGGTCTGCGCAGTGTTTGACGTGTGGAATAGGAACAGAAACTGCGCAGCCATTACTAATGCAAAACAATTTGTAAGATTATTAATTTCATGGCTGAAAAGTGTGCACGGAAAAACAGACGGAAACAAAGTACAGCAAGAAGAGCCGAATGATGATGAAGAACGAGAATAAGCAGAAGTAGACAAGATGCGGAGCAGCGAACAAAAAAATAATATCAAGTTCAGGGCAGGCAGACAGGCAGGCAGGAACAAATGGGATGGGGTAACTGCAAACAACAGTGGAATGAGAGACAGAGACCATAAATATTGCCAACAACATAAAGCGTAACGGCCAAAAGAAGTTCTGCGCAAAATACTAAAATGCAAAAATGCATTTAGAGTTTGTTTCATTTTCACACACATATACATATGTACGTACATGTATATAGAGAGCGAAACAATTGCGCTGCATTACAAACAAACGTTTCAATTCGTATCGTTCCCTTCTGTCCATTTGGGGTTGCAGCAGCAGCAACGGCAGCAGAGTTCAATGGTACCCAGCGGCAACAACCACAACAAAGCCAAAGAGCATGACACAGACGCGCAAAAAATAGAAGCCCAGCACAAAGCGCAAACTGTAAAACAGAACAAAGCATGCGAAATTTGCGACCACGACGTCGAACCGTTTACCTGCGCCATCGTTTCTAAACGGGCTGCAGCTGCAGATACACACACACCTAAACAAGCGAACTTACTGTATACTGTATGTATATGTGCGAATGTATATATGCATGTATATTTGTGAATGTTCCTAGAGTCATGGACGTGGCCATCGACAAAAGGTGCCGCCTCTGCCAGCGGATAGAGATGGCGATGGCGATGGCGAGCACCGTGCACGACCCGCGTCTGATGCAAATTTTTATTTGCCTTTTTTTCAGTCGACGCAAAACCAATTCGCTGAATTCAAAGACATTGTCAGCATCTTGGCTATTCCTTGGCTGCCCCCTTTTCCCAACAACTCAGATGTCTCGAGCTATGCGTCAGCAGCATGCGACCCCCAATGCAGTGGCAGCGACGGTAACGACGGCAGCAGCAGCTGCTGAATGAAATTCATTCGACGACGGCGTATTTTATTGAACAAGAAGACAATGGCAAACGACCCCCACATACACAAGGGAGTTGT
Source organism: Drosophila navojoa (assembly GCF_054131105.1). Lineage (NCBI taxonomy): Eukaryota > Metazoa > Arthropoda > Insecta > Diptera > Drosophilidae > Drosophila > Drosophila navojoa. Next base: position 26,173,297 of record NC_142891.1, on the reverse strand, counting down.
TTTATTGTTGTAGGAGACGACAGCGACACAAGCGACTAAGAATGGCAGACAACACGAACGGAATAACAGCAACAACGACAGTAACAACAACAATAACGGCAGCATCCAATTTAGCAGACAACGCAGCCACAACACAGTCACAGTCGCAGACACTCCATGAACTGCTGCCTCTGCCATCACCAATTCTTATTATCTCCTCACTATCCTCCCACCCTCTCTCACACACACACACACACTCTCTCTCTCTCTCTCTCTCTCTCTCTCTTTCTCTTATAGCTATCTTATTCCTCTTATGGCTGCATCAGTAGCTGCTCTGTTTTGAGCTTCTCCTTGCAGTCTTGTTCGCCAGGTCAACGCGCACTGCATTTCAAATACCCTGTACTTTAAATTGAGCTGCTTCTGTAGTTTATGTCTTGTAGGCGGGCTACACCTGATCTGATCAAATTAGATCAACTTATAAACGATTAATTATTGACTTTTATGATGTACATTAATTGTTGTTATACACTTTTTTCTTACATACATATAAACTATTTCCAAGGTATCTCACTTCATGCAATCATGCCTGTTTCAATTCTTTTTCACTCGTTTTGCATTGCGTTTGCTTTCTTACTGCGCTCTGTAGTGTCTGTGGCTCGTGAGCTCGGCCGTCGGCTGTGACACTCTCCTGTTAATGGTAATGGAGTTAAATGTGCTTATTGTCCTACTGTTTACAGTGGCGTGCTTGCACATTGTGCCGCTCAATTTCAATGCACTTTATAGACACACACATCCACGAGTACAGTGACGTACATTTCAGTGCTCGCGGATTCACAAATTGATGTAACCGAAAAGATCTTGTTTCATATCTGTAGCACAATTCAGTTGCAGCTCTTTATAGCATCGCTGCAGCCGATGCATCCAATCAAATGGTACGTGTCTGTTGGTACGTTTACGTGTAAGCTTTTGATAAATATTTACTATCTACTTTAACATTTCCAATTAGAGTTGTACCACTTTTCGCTGTGTACACTGGCGTACAGTACAGTGTGTATATATCTATATACATATATATATATACGAACATACAAACGTATATATTGTGTGTTGTATCGTATTCTTTATCTATTACGTGGAGCTCGTACCCCCCAACGGGGCAACTAAGCAACAAGCACAACTTTTTTGATAATGAAAATATACGAAATTGGTACACAAAGATTGAAATTGGAACGGAAAGCGTTGCAGAGCAATATGTACACATAAAAAAAAAAATATATATATATATATATATATATATCTATATATATATAGATATGTGTGTGTATTTAATACATATAAACTTCTTAAGCATGGGACGATGGAATATATTATTTACATATGTATATATTTGAATTGCGTTTTTTAAATCACTGTATAATATCGTATGGGATGCGAGTGTGCGATGCTAGATGCTATTGTAACAGCCATAGGGCGACACCTTTTTCGATCAGACAAAATGCGATATGAAGCGTGAAGCAGCCCACATGGAATACAATATCTAAATAAACACATTTTAAACACGAGTTTCGATTTTTGCTCAACGTAAATAAAGCGCGCACACACACATACATTCACATGTGTATATGTACATACAATCGCAATCTTTTAATGACTTGGAAACCAGCGTGGCTCACACGTCGTCAATCAGTCAGTTCGTCACTCAGCCGGTCTGTCCGTCAGTCCAGGCGGGTGTGTGAGTAAAATTAAAGAACACTGCCGTAATAATTTGATTTTAAAATGTATACAGAACGAAAAAGAAAAAAATAAAGGAGAGTGTAAGAGAGAGAAAGAGAGAGCGACGAGTCGCCTCATGTTATTCTTCCGCATCGACAGTGGTGGCAATGCCCAAGAACAGTTAAAAATCTTGATCATTGTTTATACAGTTGCGGCCAAACAAACAGGCACAGCGCAAGGTCGCGCCCCCGTAAAGGTTGTCGCACCTTTCGCCAGTTGTCCATCTGATTATTTGTTACTGGTGCCAGGTGGAAATTGAAAATTTTCAACTCAAGCTTCTGTTTACTTTAATTCTGTTTAATTAATCGCATGACTTGGAACAAATCAGACCGTGAACTCCGTTTAAGAGACGTTGGGAGAAGTCCACGTAAAACGTAGTCCACAAGGGCAAAATTTACTAGTTCCGAAAACTTTTAAGCATCAGCACATTAAAGTCCAAGAATATTGATGACATTTTTTATTACTAGTTAATTTTTGATTTAATCATTCTTGAATATTGTATTAATGCTTAGCTCTTGAAATCACTCTATCATCATTGTAGAAATATATATGTATGTGTATGTATATAAATAGGTTTTCAAGCCTCGTCACATGTCAAAACTCGTTTATCTTTGGCTACCGCATACTTGCCTTTAGGCACTGACTAATTTATACACTGGGCCTTAATTTACAGATGCGACTGTAGGCAGGCCGTCAAACAGCGGCATAAAAGATACAAGACAACAATAAGAAATGAGATAATAATAACAAAAAATGTGTAAACGCTAATACAAACAACACAAAACGCGCGGAAAAAGAACACACGAAGCGAACCAACATCTAAATATTGTTGTTGTTGCCGTTGCTGTTGTTGTTGTTGTTGACTGCATTGCGCCGTATCCGTATTCCAACAACAAACAAATACATTCATAGCGCGAGCAAGTGAAGCGGTATACACTCGTAGACAGATGAGACGTAAAAGGAGAGCAGGAAAAAGGCAACACAGCAACAAATACATATGCATGCATATAAGTACATATATATCTATACACACAAACACACGCACGTATATCTATGTACATGCACACACCAACAAACGAGACAGCCACGCACTCACGTACCACGTACTCAGCGCGTTGATTCTAAACAAGTTGATGAACTCTACGACGCCGACGCTGCTTTGCCGCTACTGCTGCGGTTGCTATTGCTAATGCTGCTGCTGCTGCTGCTGCTGCTTGTGTTGGCGTCGTATGGCGTGTGTAGAGAGGAACAGGAAAAACTGTTTTCATACGTACAGAAAAGACAAGCGTGCGGCACTGCACTTTTATTTATTTATTACACTATTATTAATACTTTTTTATTGCTATTTTGCTTTGCAAACTAACACACATACATATATGGATACACATATATTGAAATGTGCAACAACCGTTGGTAAAAACGTACAACACAGCGCGACGGTTGATGATGGACGAGACGACAACGGACACAACGAGGACGACGACGTTGTTTGCGTGCACACGATGTTTATGCGGCAAGCGCAAAGAACTGAATGAGAATGGGCAAACACATAGAAGAATTTTACAAGATTCAAGCGAAGGCACGAAGCAGTCGGCACGAAATGAAATAAAACGAAACGAAACGAAACGGAACGCGGCAGCACCAAGCCAAAAACTCACACAACCAGTTCGGCGCGCACAAAACAGACAAAGAACGCAGCTCTGCCGAGCAGCAAGCAGAAAACAGCATGGTAGCAAAATCTAGTTTGGGGGTCCCACAACACAGCACAAAATGTTCGATGCGCAACGAAATGGCATATGGAACGTATGTACATGTGGAATGTATTGTACATAGGCTTGAAGCGACTGCGATGCCAGCGATGAGACTGACCTCTGACAACCTCCTACACACACATATAGTATGTATATATACACATACACAACGGGTGCAGTGACAGAGGCACGAGAGTAAGAAACAGGCAGAACAAACATAAATTGCAAGGAGAGAGCAGTGCACTCCATTGCGGCAGGAAGTTTATGTGCACGTACATACATACATATGTATATAAAGAGTAAGAGAGACGAAACGAGAGTAAACGAGTTGCAACGGCAGTAAAAAGAAAACAAATTCGGAAAAATTGCTTTATTCATTTAACAATAATAAACATATTTAAGCAAACACATGTGTGTAGGCATAAATTGTGCACACTAATTGTTATTCTTCTTTCTCTCGTTTATTGTTCTTATCGCTCAATATTGCCATATCGACTGATTGACAGTGCTACCACACTATGGATAAGTATGGCAAAAGCGAAGAGGTAGAAGATAATTTGTGGCTGATTTGCTGCTTCATTTAAATACATATGTACATATGTATGTATATGTTGATGCCATGTAGATAATACATACAATTTTTTATAGCTAAATCTACAAACACAACAAAAATAATAATAATTATAAATAATACAATCAGGTATAAACATATACATACATACATACATATGTACATATGTACATACACAAAAGTACATGCTAGTCTCTACGCGCTGATGCAATAGGAAAAATGTAAAAGTCTGCGCAGCAGCAGCAGCGGACGACGACGCTTGCGTCATGTGCGTTAAGCAAACTTAAGAATAGCGCGCAGCGCCGCGGTAGCAGCCGCAGCGCGCACAATAAACCAGTCTAGAAACAAGCGCGCGCTTGGCTTCAATACACGCACACACCCATAGGAGCACACTCGGCACGTATATAATTATGCTGTGTGTGTGTGAGGGTCTATGTGTTCGTTCGCTGGCAACTATAAGGGCCTTAAACTTTGTTAAAAGTCAAGGTCAGTGATTTCTTGTACGCTTTGGCCAATGTTGCCAAGTTTGATTGAGTCTGCGCTGCGTGCGTACACACATATATACATGCACACATATAAATATGCAACTGTGTTTCAATTCGTGCGTGTGTGAGTGTGTGTCTGGTGCTCGTTGTGTGACTCACGCAGGAGGTGGCAACGCCGTTGTCGTTGCCAATCGGGGCGGGGAGAGGCAACGGATAAAGGCTGCTTGCTGCGCGCGTCTGCTTTATTTGTACTGCCCTCTGTCTGTCTCTCTGTTTGGTTTCTGAGAATTATGGGTTCAAGTGTTATATACATATATGTATGTATTTTTATGTGTGTGCCTCTGTGTCTGTGTGTGTTTGTAGCACAGGAAACAAGTGGAAAATGGCACACGGCATCTGAACGTCTTATTTCAGTTGCTTTGAGCTTAAGCCTCTGTGATCGATCTGGCTGCGCCGACGACTGTCCTTGCAAGCGGTTCATGAACCCTCAATGACGAACGATACATTGAACGTGCCAAAGAAACAAGCAACAACAAAAAAAAAAGGGGCGAGGCGAGGTTCAGCAATGAGGCAACGACGACGACGAGGGCGGCGGCAGCAGCAGCCGTAGCATCACCGAAGGCGCAAAAAAGACCGTCAATTATTCATATATATTGGCAAATACATAATTACAAAATGTAAAATAATAATAATAATAATAAAAACGAACAATAATAGGCTACTAAGCTGGACTGACGTTGCATTCTTAGCATTAGTCAGCCCTAACCTCAAAACAGTTTTATTGCCGTATTGACAGACAATTCAATCGAACGCGCGCGCTCATTAAACACACAGCCAGCCAATTAAATGCCGGCTCGGCATAGAGAGAGAGAGAGACAGCGTACAATGCATGCAGCCTGGGCCCTTTTAGCAGCTGGCATGCTCGCCGCTAGCAGCCAGATGTTTGCTGCAAGGCGAGCGAGGGTAACCCAACCCAAAAACTATAAAAACAACAAAACTGCAGGCCCAACGCACACATATAGTAATTTACACTCAGTTATACATTATCACATGCATACATACATACATACGTACGAACGCGTTTGTTATGGCTTTTTCAATAATTTTTGGAGAAAAAAAAACACCGACACTTGAAACCGGAAATTAGGCAGCTTGTACCCGAAAAATTAATGCAGCTGTCGAGCGTCAGCTCTGCCGCTCTCTCGCTCTCTTCTACACTCCTTCTTCCTTTTGCTCTCAGGTGTGCGTGTGCTGTGTGTGCACGGCTTGCCTGGTGAGAGAGCTCCGAAGAGCGCGAATGCGTTCGCTCTCTTGCAAAGGCCACTTAATAGCCGGAAGTATGAGGGAACAAAAAGCTCAAGGGAGCGACTTGTGATCGATGGCTTAAGTTCTTTTTACAGTTTACAAACGAGTGTGAGGCCTATTTATGTGCGCTTTCCGCTTGATTGCGCAATTCACTAATAATTGTGAATGTTCCATGTATTTAGCTACAGCTGTTAAATGCGACGGGCCAGACAAATAGCAGCCCTCTTGGTGCATGTGGACTTACTCTCTCTTTGTTGCTCTCACTAGATCAGGGCTGGTGCTCACTCTCCGAGAGACAAAATTTATTTACCTGTAATGAGACACAAAAAAAAAAAAAAGAGAAATATTATATCTAAATTTGATATGTTGGTGGTTTATTGTCTTAAATTTTTAGAATTCGATTCGTTATTTTATACCCTGCACATGCCACAACGTTGACCGAATTCGAGAGATCTTCTCAATTTTCAACGCCCACGATATCTTCTTACATTACGCCTAATTAGGGCATTTCTTTCAAAAGCGTTGCAGGCCCTCGTTCATTTCATTCTTGTTCTTCTTGTCTTTGGCCTTGCGCTGACCCCGAAATTCGCGCTAAATTTGAGTTCAAAAGCTGCAGGAAATTTCAATCAGCCACTCGATCTAAATTTCTGCGGGTCTCTCAAAATGTCTAAAGTCTAAAGTCTGAGGCCCAGCTTGAGCTTGAGTGTTTCTGGCGTTCCCAGAAATTGTTGCGAAAATTGTTTAAGGTCTCTGAAAGCAAGAAACAACTGACCAAATAAGCAGCAGCAACAGCAACAGCAACAACAACAACAACAGCCACAAGCACAACAACAATAATAATAATAGAGCACAAAGCAGAACAGAAACCAGTGTTAAAATGACATTAGTTGGGGACAAGCGCACAGCGAAACATACATAATACAAATAAATACGTTAACAAAACAAAAGTCAACGAACGGCTAAAAATTCACGAACTTGAAAAAAGTGGCAGCATCGACGTAGACGCAGACGCCGGCAGCGATGTCAATAAACCAACTAACCGTCGACCTGCGTCGACGTCGCCGTTGTCGTTGTTGCTTTTAGTGCGTGTGGAGCGCTTAGAGAGGGTCGCCCATGAATAGCCAAACGGCAACAAAAACAACAACAACAACAATCAAAAGCCCAAAAGCAGTTAAATTTATAAACTTGTTGCTCTCGCACAATCATACAAAAACCAAACACAAGCAATAACATAAACAATAAATTACAAACACGAGCTCTTTGTGGGCAGGAACGGACCGTCAGCCCGCCAGCCCGCCAGCCCAGTTGACACCTCTAGAATAATATATGTTTTTGGTTCCACAAATTACAAGTGTACCAATGTTTCATGTGTAAATACATACATACATATAGTATAAGTTTTGGGTGTATATTTAATTATAAATTATTTAATAATACAATTTTGACATCGTTTATTAATTTATTTAAATAGAAAAAATACTACATGTATGTTTACCTGAAATTACAAGGTTTAAATAGCAATTGATATGAGAATTTATATATGTATCATTTCGAAGTTTTTGTATATTATCTCTAGATATTGAAGAATGTGTTTTACAAATTACAGGAGTACCAAAGTTTCATTTTTGTATCAACGTTGGAAGTCATTTTATTTGTTGAAAATGTTTTAAAATATTTTTAAATACAACAATTTCAATGACAAATTAATTATTTGCATAGTGTAAAATTTTGTTTTAGACTACCATTTACATATACAATTTTAATGAACATTTATCATTAATCATTTGATATCACATTATTATAAAATATTGTATTAATATCATCAAATAGTTAATTTAAGTTCTAGTACATCTGCCGCATGCGCCATCGACAACGTCTCGTGGTGATTAACGTCCTGTGGTGAAATACGCTCAGCTTAAATCGGAAGTCGCGTTCGCACGCTCACTCCCGTTCTCACTCTCTCTCTCTTTCTGCGCTCTTCTCTGTCTACTCGTTCGCAGACACGGGCACCCGCATGGCATACAAATGTAATTTTGTACGTGCAATATGATGGACGTCGCCTGCCCCTCCTCCACTAAAGACTCTTCTTCTTATTTTTCTATCTTCTACACTCACCGTCGAGTGATTTGGCAGATATTGAATTTCTAGTGTGAAGGACAGAGGACTGTCTGAAGATTTATGGCTGCTGCTGGCAGGAGTTCTGTCCGTGTGCGTGTGGGTGTGAGTGCATGTGTGTGTATTGGGGGCTGTAAAGCTCTTAAGTACACGCATTAATTTTAACAAGTCGCAAATATAAAAACAAAGCCCCCACCCCCACCCTCCCTCAGCCAACAAAACTTTATGTTAATTACACGCCCGTTTTGGGACAAAAATGAAATAAAATGAAAAAGAAAAGAAGACTGGCAAACTGATAATACCCTACCCGAAGTGTAACAAGCTATAGACTATAACAATCAAATATTAGGAGGTTAGTAGAAGAGAATTTCGTTTTCGACTTCGATGATCTCAAGCAACGCCAACTTTTTTAAAGCTTAAGTTACAACTTACCTATGTACGTTAACTGATACGCCTTCTGGGTAAGGTATAAAAAAGCTGATGCTTCCCCCAGGGGCGTTGCTTGTGTGGGGTGGCATTTAAAGCTTTGTGTGCTGTTCGGTGGTGGTTAGTGAATGGTGTGAGTGCAATGCATGTAAGTGATGAATGCCGTTAATTATGGGCGGCTCTAACTGTCACTTAAGGTTAATTTCACAGCGGAGCTGAGACAAATACGTAAAGGAGAATCCTCCGCTGCGTACATGAAACAGCTTTTAATGAAAATATTAAAAGTAACTTTTTTTCTTTCCACATATTTCTTTTGATTTATTTGCCTTTATCAAAAGTTGAAATTATACAAAAATCGTTTCGCAACTAATTAAATCTAATTTGCTACGGACAGACACAAAGCAACACATTTAAGCCAAAGTAATTATATTTCTAATACAAAATCATTATTGTACATAATATATATGTATTTATATGTATTTTTGTTTGTATACATATTCCATTTCCCATCCTTCGCATTGAGACTTCTGCACAGATCTTGCTCAGTTCAATGCCACAATGATTACCCCCTCTAGCATGAGTTTCAGAGTTCCAGTTTCAGTTACCATTTCGTTCCTATGCCAAAACACCATCGCGCACTGTTTTGCTGCTGTTGTTCTCATGATCTTCGCGCGGTCGCAGCCGCGAGGGCGGGCGCCGTTGTAGTGCAGACTGAGAGCGACACATACACACAGATAGAGAGAGAGAGAGGGAGAGAGGCGTGGGGAGAGGGCAATACGGGAGAAGGCGCTGTTGAGCGTCTGTTCTTTTGTTTCAAACCCGTTTATTGGCTCTAGCTCTGCTACTCTGCTGCGACTGCGGCTGCTGTTGCTGCCGATGCCCTGAGACTCTCTGCCTGCCTAGGCAGCATTTCAACTTTCAAAAAGACAAAGTCAGCGCCAGGTTATAGCACAAAGTAAAAAAAAAATATATATATATATACAAACATGCATATATAAGTATGTTTGCATGTATTGCAATCCCTCTCCTTCCCTCTGCATCTTTCCCTCTGCCCCTTGACTGCTGCTTGAGCTTTGCTTTTGGCCAAAATGTGTGTATTTAGCCTTTTGGTTATTTGCTTTTGAAAATTTGTTGTTGTTGCTGTTCTTCATCTTCTTCTATTTGGCGAAGTCTGCTCTTGCTTTTCGCCCGCTCCTCCCCCTCTTACAAACTCTTCCCACACAGACTATTTCACAATTGTCATTAGATTCTGTTCTGTTCGGTTCTGTTCTATTCTGTCCGTTTCTTCTTTCACCTTTGCATCCGTTTCACAATGGAAATTTTGGCAGAAAGGTCAACGTTCATAATTGTTGGTATCAAAAAAGAACCCAACGAACCGCGAGTTCAACTTTTACGTTATTCATACTACCAATTCGTAGATCTGTACATTCATACATACATTATATGTATATATAGACATACGTTAGGTATTCTTATTTGTTTCGACAGTATATTTTCACTGGAAATAGCAGGTTGGAGTCGTTTGGCTAATACTCAATTTCAATGGAGTTGTCGTCCACACCTCCAAAACTCTGCATCGCTGCTTTTGATTTTTCCCGGAAAGTTTGCCGCTTCTGAAAAACTTTGGTTTGTATGAAGTATTTTGCATATGCATCAATTCCCGCCCGTTCTTTGAACTCAGTTTTCCCCCATGGGAGCCCAGCAGCAGCCTTAATTCGTTTTTTTTTATGAAATGTGTTTCATATTTCGCCCATGCTTCGGCAACATTTTAATCCACAAGGGGAGATTGTTATCTTTGGATTTTCGCTCTCTTTCAGAAAGGTTAATGTTTTATTAGTAATCTCAATTTGAGAAATATCAGAATAAGGAAATATTAGGAATCGCAAAATAATATTTTTTACATTCTTCAAAAGAATTTGTAATTGTAATCATTCGAGATATATTTAGAAGCCTATTTATATCGCTATAAAGGTTTGGCGAAAGATATATATGTACATACATATATTTTCCAATATATACTGAAACAAATATTTCGAGACTGAGATTTTTGGTTTTACAGATTACCAAGTTTATATAGACTAAGAACTTTTGCTTTTTATAATCTAGCCCACAACACATAATATTATTTTGATACTTTGATAACCCAGTTTCAGATTATAATACGTCAACGAAATTTAAGGCCAAAGATCAAATGTAAATAATAATTTTTGTTGAATACACATATGCTCCCCAATTTATATGAATAATAATATAATATGAGCGTCTACAACTAAAGGGCCTCAACTTAAATTTGACACATCAAAAACAAATTAAAGTAAGTTCGCAATATAATTATAGATTTACAATTCAGCTTGTTTAGTTCAAGATAAATATTACGAATGTATACGAGTCATAAGCGCAATGGGCAATAGAGAATGTGTAAAAGTAACCCATAAATGATAAATTATTTCGGGTTTCTCGAAGTAATATACATATATGTATATATATATATTCGACTTTCTTGTGCTAGAAATCGGATAAGCAATGCAAATGTTCTACTTCCATGCAGTAGTAAACGACTTCAACAATACCCCTTTGAAATCAACTCAATTTATTTCTTATATCTAAATAACAAATAAAGCTAAAGCCCTGACTATAACAAATTTTAGTGATGCAACTAGAGCAAGTGTGTTAACATATCCAAAAACACTAATGAAGATCAATGAAATACAGAACTAAAGAATGCTTATTCCGAAGTGTCCAGTTTATAGAGCACCCAGAAAATTAGAATTGCGAAAACGTTTTGCTGGAAAGGGAGCAGCAATCCATAAGTTGGGAAGGAAAGCAAACAAAAAAGACAATGAAAGTGACAAATAAGCTCGATGCATCGATAGAGTCATTCGCTTCGAGTCGAAAGAATACCAGTGGGACATTCAGAACATTCATCAAAATATTGGTCCTGGTAAGCTCATCAACATTACGAGTTGTATTTTAATATTCTAGAGTAAACTAGACAGAGGCTTAAAACCTAACAACTAGTCGCAATGATTAAGTACGAAGAACTCGACTAGAAAACACCCTTAAAGACACATCTATAGATAATAATAAGCACACTTTCAAGTATATCCAATTTAAAGTCAGGTATTGAATAACTTCAATAAATATACAAATATACATACATGTTCCGAGGTTTATGTAAGATAATTAAATTAAATTGCTTAAAAACATGTTTTTTTTTTTTTTTTTTTTTTTTTTTTTTAATTTTTTAACTACGCGTCAAATGATTAATTTTGTTTGGTTTAAATGGCTTTTATTACCACCCGCTGCGTGTGTGGCTCTGGAGAATGCGTGTGCCCGAAAAGGTCAAAGGGTTTGGGCTCTGGAGTGTTCTATGCACACTGATTACCCTAGAAAATCGGTAAACCCTCAGCTGAAGCAACATCTCTCGAGTGTTTCGGTGCCTTCTCAAGCAGACAAAATTGAAACAATTAAATTATGTTATACATAATTACAGCTACATACAGACAGACAGACAAACACGAGGCTGACCGCGGCGTCAGACACGCCTGCAGCACAATAAGCATGAAAAACCATTAGCAAAGCTCTGCTTTGGGTTCGGCTCTGGGCTTTGACTCTTTGGGTTGTACGACGCGACGATGAACTCGCGACTTGTGCGCCGATCCGTCAACAGTTCACTATCACAAGCCAAAAGCAACAACACCAGTAACAATAGCAATGGCAATTACAACAACAACAAGAACAACAACATTCTCAAGCACCCAGAGGCCCAAGCTAAACGGAGCGAAGCAGCGGAAAAGAACGTCAGCGTTGGCGTCGGCATCAGCGTCCAACGCACGAACATTGACCTTCATTAAAGAAGAAGCAACAGTCGACTTAGCAGCTAACAGCAGCAGCGCGGCAGAGCGCATAGAGTTAAAGCTCTCTCATTCTCAAACTAATTGCGCACTGTTTTTTCCCTGTACACATGGCCTGAAACGGCGTATACGCTGCTGTAAGCATGCATTTCAAATAAATGCCAGTGACCAAGTGAAGAGTTAAGCTATGCAGTAATATAGCTACTTACTTACATATGTTGGTAAAATAACTATTTTTAAATAATTCTCAACTCATTTTCATTGTAAGTCTGCCTATCTTTCATTACAATTTGAATTTTACAGGGCATTTTAGAGTCAATCAGCGATAACTTTTACATTTTACTTTATGTATTCTTCTGTTCATCAATCACAATCCCAAGCGCACGCACACACCGACACACGCACACAAGCGAGAAGGTAGAGCAAAAGACAGACGAATAGACGCTTTTGCGGAGGGGCAGCCGCTTCCTTTTATTGCCATGCTCTTCAAGCGCGCTCAGCTTTGCCTGGCTGCCCCCTCTATCTGTCCCTCTTGCTCTTTCGCTACAATTACAAATTTCTGTTTAGTGCTTTGCATACAGCAATAAAATCAGCTTAATATTATTTAACAGCGTGACATTTTACAGCTTAGCTAGCCGAAAATGCGTTGCCACATTTTTGTTTCCTTTGTTGGGTACATTCACTTTTGGCCGCTGAATCATCAGGCCACGATTTGTTGTTGTTCTTTTTGTGTTTTGCTTGTGGCTGCAAAAGAATAAATAATAAGCACAGCAACAAGAATGAATACATACATATGTATGTTTGTATGTATATCTAATATGAAATCAGCAACTCAGGCTGGACAAAAAAAAAAAAAAAAAAAAAAAAAAGAACGTGTTTCTTTCTATTGCTTTTTTCGGGCCGAGAATGGAGCCTGAGCGGACAGCAACGTTGGGGCAGCAGGAGTGGGGCCGGAGGCGCGAGGGTTGCTACACACGTTGCGGTGATCAGTTTTTGATGGCAAAGCGAATTGTGAAATCATTTCTATTTCTAAGCAACAACAAGCGGAAGCAGCAACAACAACACCAGCAGCAGCCGCCGTCATACAACAATCCAAAAAGCTCGACAGAAAGAAAATTATGCACACACATATACACAGTTAAGTGTATACATATGTATGTATGTATATTATATTATATTATATTATTTGAGTTGGGTTCTGTGCTTTGTTTTTATCAGCGAAACGAATTTCTAGCAAACTAAAAAACAAAACTCTGATAATATATATACTTATACATACATATACAGATGTACATACATATACTTATATATATTTTTATATATTTTCTATCGCGTGTGACTTGTTTCAATATGGCAAACGGACTTAAAAGTTTGTAATTCTTAGGATCTGATGCAGCAACCGAGCTGCATAATGTTATTGTTTGACTTGTCTCAACAGCTGTCTAGTCTGGCCAAGACCGCAACAACCAGAACCCCAACAACAACAAGAAGAAGAACAACTGCAACAATCACATGACAACAGCAGCGTGTGAACTTTTTGTGCGCTTAAACCAGACAACCAAGAGCGCCAAGCTAAGAATAAGAGCACTACAGCAATACAGAGAGAGAGGCAGAAAGAGAGGGAGAGATACATATATATGTATATAAGTCGTATACACATGTTGCATGCCTTTGTAGCTGTGTCTGAAGATGTGGAGCCTTGAATCACATGCTCAGACTGTTCCAAGAAAAGGGAACAAAACCACAACGACTATTAAATGCTCTTTTTAGGTATTTCAAAGATTTTATTCTGATAATATGAGGAAAGAATTTAATATTTTGTATTCGTTTTATTAAGCAGAAATATTTTGAAATGTATAAAAGAGCTTTATAAAATATAAATAGTTCCTATAGGCGATCTGTATGATTTGGAAAATCGATTAATATATCCATTTTAATGAATTTAGCAACTTTATGAACTAATCGATCCAAGTTAATAGCTATATCCACAGATCAATTAACAAGACGAAGAGATAAAGCAATATATGCAAGAAAATAATTTAGATTTAAGAGGATTGTTATATAACAGAAGATATGAAAGAAAGAAAGAAAATAACCTATGTAAATTTGTATTTATAGAGAGTATATAATGGTTATATATTAGCAATATAGTGTATATATAGATAGCACTTTTAAACTTATGAATATGTACATATAGCTAATGTAAATTAAATTCAGATTTTTATCACAAGCCAACGATAGCTTTAGAACTGAGCGATTCGTTGCCTAAAAACGAGCAGACGAACTTATATATTATTCTCGGATCATGGTGCTTTACGACTTTATGTGAATAGTGTGCTCGGAAATAGTATTTTTATGCATTACACGTTTCACGATACAATGTAAGCCGCCCTAAAATGGATGTCTCAACAGTATTAGCATAGACGCGTTAAGCACAGTTTTGAAAAGGCGATTCGACTATGCTGATGGAAATTGATCTTGAATTTGTAATTTGAAATAAAGGGTATACCAAATAGAGACTTCGTAGTACATATTGCGATTGCGGCAGTATGTTATGCATATCCTTTAGTCCATTTCCAATGGGTCTTTAAACTTTCATTCTGACTTTAAGCCAAACATCAAGTTGAGAATAAATTCAACGCATTCTTCTTTGCTTTGGAAATTCACTTTATATGCATATGATATACATATATCCGCCGCACTAGACTTTGTCTCAAGTATCTGAGGGTTTGGCAACCTGTTCAAACCCCTGCTGCTCCTTACAGCATTGCCTCTCCTCCCCTCTGGGATAGGCAAACAAAAGTACATTACAATTTCCCACGAACCCTTCGGGCCCATCAAAGTTTCTCATATACACATTGTGAAGCATAAAGATCTAGATTTACAGGACACAACCGCCCTGTAATGCCACTTTCTCGGCTATATCGCATTTACATATTGGACAACACGTCAAGCGAGAGAGACAAAGAGAGTGAGAGAGCAAAGCGTGAAATTTCGCATATTTTGAAACCCCTGCTGTTTCCCAAGGAATTTGAAACTGTAAACTACCCCTAAAACTTCCCTACCAAAATGACCTTTAATGATGATGTTCTGATTGCGGTCTTTGTCTGAGTAGAGCTGTTCCTGTTGTTGTTCGTTATTTGTTGTCGTTGCAGAGCTGAGGAAATTACATGGCAAATCGTTCGGTGTGAAGCTAAATGCCATTTGCTGTCAAGACCAAAAACAGGAAATGCCCGTATGTCTATCTGTCCGTCCGGCTAGTCTTGGCATTACAATATCTAACCACGCCCATCGCCCAGCCATTTAGCCAAGTGGCCATAAAAAGTTTTATATAGGCATTCTATACACACAGACAAATGTACATGTATGTACATATATATACATATATATTTATGTATACATACATGTATATACATATATTTTGTACCACTGTGCAATTAAAGCCGTCTTGCCTTTATGACATCATAAAGGTGTAATCGAAGGTGCATGCATATTTTACTGTATGACCGTAAATGGAGACATATACACATGCATACATACGTATTCATATGTATGTATATAAAAACATAAAAGCACAATCAAGCGAAATTCATATGGTTTAGAGAGCTGCTCCAACTGTTCCGACTCCCCCTACTTAGCCATATGAAAATCAAATCAACAAGGGTTGCCATTGTGTATGTGTGTGTAGGTGAGTGGGAGGGGGTTCAGGTGGAGGTGGCATAGGGGAGTGCGTTGCTTGGGGTCAATGCACAAAAATGCGTAGAACGTGCAGCACGCCAAACGTCGAGGGTGACTAGCGAAAAGGAAGCCGCTACCCGGTTTTCAATTCTCTGCTTTTTTGGTATGTTTCTGTCTGGAATGGTCCAGAGCATGTACTCTCTCTCTCGCTCTCTCGCACACGCACGCACACGGCGAAAGATGGTGGCGCGAAAGTTTATTGACCCCACGCACAAACCGACTTGCGATATATATTTTGGGGGAGGCTGCAGTTGGGTCTTCTCCTGCTGCTGCTGCTTCTTCTTCTTCATCTTATACTTGTTGTTGCTGCTGTTGCTGTCGTGCAAACAGCGCCCCAGAGGGTTGATTAGCAACGCCGTCGTCTGTCCGTCCGTCGCCCCCAAACGTAAGCTCTCTGCACACCACCTTCCATCTATTTTGGGGCATTAATATTATGGCTGACATGACTATTTATTTATTTGCAAGACACTTTCTCCCTCTAATGCTCAACTAGGGGTGGCGCTGCTGATGGTGGTGGCCAGACAGACGTCTGAGCCATGAAAGAAGAAGAAGAAAAAAACAAAATGAATAAATGAAAATAATAAAAGCAAACCCAAAAGGATCAAAGCCAGACATACGAATGTTATAAATTTTTGTTTTGTGCGACGGCTGCGATGAAGCGTCGAGCGCTGTGTATTCCACCCTTGCCAAAAACACACAAAGCAACAGCAACAACAACAAAGGCAGCCGCAACAGCAGCAGCAGCAGGATAAATAAACGGGAAGGGCAAAAATGCAAGTTGAAAAAGTGGCAGCTGTAAAAGTAAAACAATAAAAGAAGGAAGCAGAAACAGGCAATGGCAAAAAGTGAAACGAAAATGAAATGAAACTGCACACACACACACACACACACACATGCGCTGTATATACATACATGCATATGTTTGTATGCATGTGCACGCTGTATGCTGTTTTGCACAGGACATAGCCGCCAAGATATATATATATATATATATATATATATATATATATACATATATGGGTGTTTATACGTTAATTTATATACTCTATTATAATATACTACAACTTATACACCAAATCCTATGATTTGCAAGAACCAGACTCGATAGATAGTTAACAGAATGTACCATTTTATCGATAAAACGTTGTGATCTAGCAATATCGTTTTCGTGGATTACGCTTGCTCATTGGTCAGCCCTAGTCACGAGGACTAACGGTGAGCCTTGTGCACATGCAGTTAACATGCATGCCTAAGTTAAGGATATGTACATGTAATGATAGTACGATGGGATCTGGCAAATCATTTACGCAAATTTTGCTTGCTCATATTGCAACCCTGGTACTAAGGACTCGTAATAATGCAGTAAGCAGACAACACTTAACGTGTATACCTATTAATTTTATCGATGCTCTGTATGCATCAAGTCGATCACTTATGCAGCTTCAAAAATAAAATTGGAAACAAAAACTGGACGTTGCAGTGCTGCCAGACGTGCCCTAGCACTGGCCCTGTCTGGATTGTTATTGTATTTGTTGTTATTTCTGTTGTCTGCTCTCGTCATTTGGTGCTTTTTGTTTTTGTTGATTTTTGGAATTCTAAAAATGCTACCGCCGCCTCCTTTCTGTAGCTCTCACGATGAACGAACGATGGCGTTCAATGTCCTCTTCGTGTTTGTTTTTCGCCATAGGTACACACATACACATACACACACACTTGTGTACATATTTTTATATCCATATCGTCGAAGCCGTAACGGATGCAGGCGGCGGCTGGACAGTCTGGGCGAATCCAAACTTGTAAGCGGCAAGGGAACATCAGCCAGAAGATGTCAGGTTTTTTTTTCTTCTCTTTGCTTTTTTTTTTTGTATTATTTCGTGGTTGCTGCACAGGATGTTGCCGTGGTATGTGCCATTGCCTTGTCTGTGTTGACGACGCCCGGACAGGGTTTTTAGTTTTCATGGTCTGCCGCGGTCGTCGTTGTTCCCTTGACAGTCAGACAGCCAGCAAGCAAACGATGCTGGCATAAAGCCTGTGACCCGGCCAGACACAAATATGTTTACGTTATTACATACATACATATACATATACATATGTATACGTATGTATGGCAACATGAGACAGCATTTCATTCTCATTGTTTCGCATATTCTTCTCATTACTACAGCAGGAAACCGAAAACGAAATTAGCGAACGAAGAATCGAATTACCTCTGAGGCCCGATTAGTTGATATCTTTCTCTGCAATCACTACCCTATTTATTGTTAATTATCAAATATCTAGTCTAACGCTGGATCTCATACATTTTCCTGCATATGAATACATATTCGGAAGTATGTATGTATGTATGTTTATGAAACAATATGGCATGAGCGGTTCAAGAAAAATTACATTTGCTTTCCAGAAATATTTACATCAATGTTTTGACAATAAAGAAATTGATCATTACTCGATTAAACAAAATGCCATATGTTGATGAACATGAATATAGCAGCTGCTGTAATGAACTTAAGAGCACAAATGAACACACACCACTGTACGCATGCTTTTCATGTGCATTTTGTGTATGTATGTATGTATACATGGAAATGCACTTCCAAAGGGTTCAGAGCATAATGGGGGGAACGAGTAGAGAACGAAACGCAGCTAGACCAAATTGCAAATATGTTTGTATATGTAAGAGGAACGCATTACATTGAGTGAAACATGAAACGGCGCCATCGACACACACACACAGTCACTCAAAAAACTCCGCTATTACAACACACGCTTAAGCTGTATACGTTTGTGTGTGTGTGTGGGTGTGGATCTGGATTGGACACCGGGACATGAGAAACGTTTTGAGATAACGGAACATGATTTTGCATTAGTCACCCCCAAGTAAAGAGACAGGCGAGCGAACAGTCAAAGACAGGCTGCTTTAACAAACAACAGATGTGAGCAACGATGACGACGACGCGACGTCGCTGCCGCCACCACTTCCACCACTAAACGAATGAGTCGCAGGGCATTATTTTCTGGCAGAACATGTATTTATAAGTAAAAATAAAAATAAAATAAATTCAAAATAGGTTGGAGAACCGAACGACCTAGCAACTATTAAACTAATAATATAAATATGTACATAAAATATACACACTTTTATGTACAACATGTATGTATTGAAATAACAGCGGATAAAAAAGAATAACAGAATTGAACATTGGCAGCGCGAACTGGTCTTCTAGCATACGCTTCCGCCTTTGCGCACGCTCAGCGTCGGCAGCGCAACGGCTGCCAGTGTGCATGAATTTGCATAATTTTAAATTGTGTGTGTGTGTATGACAAACACAGACACACACACTGATGCATTGTACATATACTACACCGAGGGGAGGCGTGGTAAACACAACAAAAAGAGATTCATAAAAAATGACACCTTTTTGGTAAATATATTTTCAATAAAAATATACTTTGGGTGCATTTATATACACAAAGAGCTGATTTGAAGTTTTTTTTTTCTTATTTGATTTATTTGCTGCTTTTGCACAAACCTGTATTCCATTCGGCGTTTCTGTTTTGTGCTTGTTGTTATTGTTGGCTCACTGCAGTTTATTTTCGCCGTTTCTTTCTTTATTCCTGCCTGCATTGACGCACTAAGCGAAGTGCTGCAAAAACTCTTGTGCTCGTTCGAAATGTCGGTGCTTTTTGTTTTTTTTTCGGAGCAGTAAGACGTTCACGACGTTCACGTTAAATGCATTGCACAAATAATTATGTTTGCAGTTGCATTTTTTTTGTCGCCTCGCTTTGCATATCATGTGCAGTCGCTGTTATGTTTCTTTTGCCGCCTTTTCTGCTGTATACGACTTTTTGTTGATTCCAAACACAGGCGCACACACGTACGCATAGCCACATGTATGCACTTGCACAAACACAAATACAAACACACTCGCGGCGTTTTAATGTTTGCAATATGCTTATGTTGCTGTTTGTGTTTCTGTTCGGTTTGCCAATTTCTTTTTCTTCTTTTTTCAGTTACAAGCTTTGAATTACACTAAAAATTGATCGTTCTTGCGTCCTAAATAACGATTGCACTAATTAAAAAATAATAACAATGTTGTGTTTCTAAATTCGCAGTGATTAAATTTCGAGCGTGTTCTCGCTGTCTGTGCAAGAAGAACACGAGTGTTGCAAGACATCGAAAGCCAGCAACTATTTTTTATCGATAGCCATGGCACAGGGTTGCCAAGACTGAAGAAGTTCCGATAAGTATAGCGCACGTTTCTTATGAAAAAAATCTGTTTAGAGAAGCTGTTGAATTTACTGCACAATGGGCGCATTAGCAGAGGTATTTACTGAAATAATAATCTATATGAAAATTGAAAGCTAAATCAAAGTCTGCGTGTCTTAGCTTGCCGGCGATGAGAAAAATGGCGATGGCTCTCGCACATTTGTTTTTATTAACGAGGGCCACACGCTCGGCAATGCACTGAAAACAATTATAGCTCGCTATCCGGAGGTCGATTTCTGCGGCTATACGATACCACATCCCACCGAGCAGAAGCTACATTTCCGCATACAGTCGCATCGAGAGCGTGCAATAGATCTGCTCAAGCGAGGGCTGGAGGATCTGGAGGCGCTGTGCGATCATACAATAGAAACATTTGAGAAAGAGATGAATACGTTTAATGCCACAGTTGTAGAGATTAATTAATACATTACATATATATGCTAGCCTATGGAAATGAGTCTTCACTATTAATCTAGACAACACTGCGTGCTTTCTTCGGATCATAGTTTGGCTTGCGCAGGTGATGATAGTTGGGCAGCACCTTCCTAAGGAAGTCGATCTGCAATGTTTGCGAGCCCTGTTTCTCGATGGCCTCGCGTTGAAGCGCCTGTTGGCCATATACAATGGTGTTTTCGGGCATCAATTGAGCGGTGCGCATTTGAATGCCAGCTCCAATTACACAGCCACTGGACACGGTCACTCCACGGCCCACAAAGCTCTTGCTTTCAAATACATTCTTGTCGCCAATCCGTGCCGCCTCCACGGTGCAGCCCACTTCGAAGACATTGTGACTGCCGATGCTCAGAATATTATTGGCATCCCAGCTGGCGCCGTCTGCCAAACGATGCGCAATGGTTGCATACTCCTCCACAATGCAATTTTCGCCAATAATAATTGGGCCAGCTTCAGCAATAATCGTTGCACTGGGATGGACAACGCAGCCAGCGGAAAAGGTGATGTCACCACGAAGTGTACTCTCTTCGCATACTACCGACTTGGGCAGTATTTTCACGCTGAATTGAAATAAATTAATGTTTTGTGTAAATTATTAGTTATTGTCTAGCTGTTTTGTATGCATACTTATTTTCAACAGGCATTGCAAAAATTGCATTCACTTTTCCCTGGATGTTTACGTTTCTTGCTCAAAATGGTAATAATCGACTAGTCGATATATGGTATTAATCGAAACAGCTGTTTAATTATTATGACAACTTTGGAATAAGTTTAAGTAATTAACTATTATAACTAAATAATATAATTTGTATAATCATAGCTTAACTTATATATGAACATATTTTTAGTGTAGTGTTTTTTATTAGAAATGAAATTCATGCTGACTGTTAATAACAGTACACATTTGGGAAAATGTTATGCCACGCTGTTAAAAAAAATTCCCATTGCTTTAATATACCAACGGTCTGCTTTGTGTGTAAGCTGATGCAATTCGGATGCAGTTTTTCTAAGTAAGCTGTGAACTTATAAATAGTTACTTGGAAAATATTTGTCATAATTCAAGCAAAATGCCTACCGAACAGATGGCTGATCTAAGCATGAGTAAGTATTACATTTAACGACTAATAAATGGCAATGCGGCATTTTCGGTCGTCCACGTTGCCAATATACGTATATGTGTATGTATGTGTGTAATTGTGTTTAAATATGCTTATTTGTGTGCGTTTACCGATAAAAGTTCTTACCATTTGGTATTGGTAATTTTAGGTGCGCTCTTTACATCGGAAAAGCGTGGAAGCGATGAGTCAGGCGATGGCAGCGAGACAAATCCTTATAAAACCATTTTGCAAGCGATGCGTCATGCCGCTAAAGAGCCCTTCCCCACCATTTATGTGGATAGCAAGGACCCAAAGAACAGCGAGCTTTACGAGCCGGCAGCCAAGTCACAGCTGAAGAAAATCCAAAAGATATTTGTGCGCGAGAGTCAGAAGAATGCCGATAAACTGCAGCGCGAGGCCGAGGATGCTGAGAAGCGTGCCCAGAATCTGGAAGAGGCGCGCAAGGTGAAAATAAGTGAAGACACCAGCTTGCCGCCAGCCCAAAGGATACGCATCGAAAAGGGCGCCGAGTATCGCAATGCACGTGTCAAAATCTACGGCTGGGTGCATCGATTGCGCCGGCAGGGCAAATCCCTAATCTTCATCACGTTGCGCGACGGCACTGGCTTCCTGCAGTGTGTCTTGAATGATCTGCTTTGCCAGACGTACGAAGCGCTAGTGCTGAGCACTGAGAGCACTGTGGTGCTCTACGGCACCTTGAAGCTGGTGCCGGAAGGCAAGACAGCTCCGGGTGGCCACGAGTTGATTGTGGATTATTGGGAGCTGATTGGACTTGCACCACCAGGCGGCGCCGATGCCATACTCAACGAGGAGGCGCATCCCGATGTCCAGCTGGATAACCGGCACATCATGATACGAGGCGAGAACACCTCGAAGGTGCTCAAGATGCGCTCCGTGGTGATGCAGGCGTTCCGTTCGCATTACTTTGATCGCGGCTACAACGAGGTGACGCCACCCACGCTTGTCCAGACCCAGGTCGAAGGCGGCTCCACACTGTTCAAGATGCAGTATTTCGGTGAAGAGGCCTTCCTCACCCAGAGCTCGCAACTGTACTTGGAGACCTGCCTGCCGGCCCTAGGCGATGTATTTACCATTGCACAAAGTTATCGCGCCGAGCAGAGTCGCACGCGTCGTCATCTGGCCGAGTATACGCACATTGAGGCGGAGTGTCCGTTCCTGACTTTTGAAGATTTGCTGGATCGCATCGAGGACTTGGTCTGCGATGTGGTGGATCGAGTTTTGAAGTCGCCATGGGGCTACATAGTGAAGGAGCTCAATCCCGATTTTAAGCCACCAACGAAGCCATTCAAGCGCATGCAGTACGTGGACGCCATCAAATGGCTGAAGGAGAACAATGTGCCCAAGGAGGATGGCACCTTCTATGAGTTCGGCGAGGATATACCCGAGGGGCCCGAGCGCAAGATGACGGACACCATCAACGAGCCGATTCTGCTGATCAGATTCCCAGCTGAGATCAAATCGTTTTATATGGCACGCTGCCAGGACGATCAACGGCTCACCGAGAGTGTCGATGTGCTGTTGCCCAATGTGGGTGAAATTGTTGGCGGTTCGATGAGGATCTTCGACAGCGACGAGATATTGAAGGCCTACGCGCGCGAGGGCATCGATCCCGCACCATACTATTGGTATACAGATCAGCGCGTATACGGCACCATGCCTCACGGTGGCTACGGCCTGGGTCTGGAGCGCTTCCTCTGCTGGCTGCTCAACCGCTATCACATCCGTGAAGTTTGCCTCTATCCTCGTTTCCTCGATCGCTGCAAGCCTTAGAGCGCCCCATCAAATCTTCAGCTATAGCATTTATATTTTAACAAACTAATTTCGCTTGAAGCTTCAATATACTTTGCATTAACTAACATACGTCCGGATCACGTATAATACCTAAACACGCCTATACGAGCAAATATCTTGAGGCTTAGAAAAGTCTGGTAAACAAATGAAAGAAAATTTTGCTTGCGAATTGGCTCAGCTAATTTGAAATAAACTCCAGCTAAAAATGTTAATTCAATAAACATTATGAAACACACTTGCGAAAATACCATTTATTTGTGTATATATAATATTTATATGTCTATATTTTTCTCTATGTATCTAGGGATTTATGTATTTATATGTCTATGTATCTATCTATCTGTAATTAGTATATCTGTCGTCTCGTCTAGACATTCATGTAGGTTTGCAGGTTTTTAGTTCAGACTAAATTGTACTTTCAGTTCGCTAAATCAAAAGTGTTAGTTGAAATATTGAAATATTTATTGTCGGAATCCATTTTAATAGTTCACATAAATCTGAAATCAATAGCTCTTTAAAAAGTTCTGAGTCAATCTCGAACTGATATGAAAGAAAACGAAGCAAATATTGAAAAATGTCATAGTTATTATATATTACTCTACTGATATCGAAGACTAACTAATATGAGATAAGAGAGGGACAGAGATAATGTGTAGAGATATGGCAATAGATTAACCCAGATCGTCGTAGGTTTGGTGTTAATTGCTTGATATTCAATTATACTGAAGCACAAGTCTCTACTATTTGATATACGACTTTTACGAATATGAGGGTGAGGGGGTGGATATAGAGGCGTGGGGGGAAATTTTAACAAAAACCGAAATTGTATAAAATGCGTCTTAATATATATTTAAATAAATATATATTTATTTCGACACTATAGCTTGAAAGATGTAGGAGATAAAATTATTTAACTGATTTTCGATAAGGTTTTTTATCGATGAAAAAGAAGATATACTTTATGGGGTCTGCCACGCCTCCTTCTGCCTGTTACATACTTTTAACAAAACCATTATAACCTGATTTCCCATTTTCAATGGATTCAGGGTATAACTATTATGGCAATATGCTAAAATCTGTAGAGCGCTCATTAAACAAGTTCATCATAATCATGGGAATCACGTAGTGTTGGATTGACAATATTTACCCTTGTGATTGAGATTGTCAATATTAATGATTAAATAAAATCATATTATTATATTATATATTTCTTGAATTAAGTAGGTTTCCAGGGTTTGTTTATCCCATATCCAATATCCAGCAGTAATTCGTTTCGGCTTGGGTTTGGAAGATAAGTCCACCTACATGAACTCACTTGCTTGTGGGCTGTTTATTTGGAACGTTTATTTCTATGGTGCTTTTGATTTTTCTTATAAGAATGGTGGTTGCTCGAATATTCCAGCTTGATCTCATTTTGATTTCTCGACATATTCTTTGCAGTCTTTAATTCCATAGTAAAGCACATCTTTCGGCAAAGGAATATCGTTCACCATTTGACTCCACTTCTTGGGCCAATGTCAAAGCAGACCGTAGATCTTTCGGACGAGCCGATAATAATACGTTTCTAAGAGTATTCCTTGCTCCGGAGATTAATACGAATAATGCGTCCGCGCTATATTTCGTATTCAATACTGCAGCAACGTCAGAGTGATATGTCAATTTCGTTTTATTGGTAAGTGAGCCTAGTTTTTGCTCTACCTGCTCATAATACTCCATAAGCGACAAAGAGCCCTGCCGAAGCATAGCAAGTAAATGGGCCGCTGGTCAGTATATTTCAAATCCAGGCGATCAATAATAGCTCTGATGTTCAACGCGACATTGGCTAATGCTCGCTGGCCCCTTAATTTTATTCCTTATAATGGCTACTGTTGGGTAGTGCTTTAAGCTGCCATTTCGTAGGCATGATGCGCAGCTGTGCGCCAAGACATATATGTTACCTCTTTCCCCTGTCGGGAAGCGAGATTACAATATCTAAATCTTCCTCACATTAAACCTCATATTCAATCTCTTTTTATGATTCAACCAATGAAGCGTTGCCCATAGCCATATCTGCTATTTATTTGCTTAATTCTCCCATGTATGGTTCAATATCTTGCTTCCAAGGCTTTAACTGTACTGCGTTCATTCTCTGTTCTTGATTTCCGCTGACCAGGCTTTATCTATTTATTTTATTTCTGTAAATTATTTGTATATATATTTTTCTTCACGAAATATGTATTTTATTTAATTTAATGTCAACTATATGCGGTTGTTCTTATAGTTTAAATAGCAAACTTTGATAGCTCCTTCAATTCTTATTTAATTTGTGATTGAAATTTTATATGAATTTAATAATAAACTGGCATGCAGAAAGGGTCTATTCTCAGCCAAATGCTCCGTAATGCTCATATATATATGTATGTATATATTTTAAAATGCTTTTTCATTTTTATTTATAAGCCCATTTAATGATTAAAATGCACTGAAAATTTGGAAATTTTACACATTTAAAATGGAATTGAAGACGGTGCGCTAATGGTGGTAATGCGTGCGTCGCAGCTTTTGGTAATTGGATTGGCGTTTTTCGCGTTCAATGGCACTGATCTCGTAAGCCTGTGTGGGGGAGAAAGATTGGTTGTCTTTAGATCTATGTAAAATATATAGTTAGTAATGTTGCCTTGCCTGACGACGGTATTTTTCTTTTTTAGAGTCGCTCAGATTTCTCCACTCGTATGCCGCGAGTATTACTAGCTGTTTAGGCTGCAGACCGCAATATTTACGTCGAACCGTGCGCACGAAGTTCAGATAAGCATTATTTGTCACGGGGCCCGGTTTGATCCATTTTTTCGGCTTCTTGCGCTTAGCACTTTGTTTATTGGCGCATTTGGCATAGCGTGGAGCCTTCCCTGCATTGGGATCATGCATTGGATAATCGTCTTGACTGTCATAATCGCTTACATCCATCATCACACAGCTAGGACTGTGTTCTGCATCATCGTATATATTACGATAAGCTTCGCGTTGATAAAATGGCATTCGATTCCATATTTTGGCCGCATGAATAAAGTTTTTCATTCTTGAATCGTGATGATTGAGCTGCTCAGGCTCGCAGCCAGAGCCTGTTGCAATGTCTACATCCATTTTCTCTTCCTCGTCCATTATATCCCTTGATATAATACCTACAGAAAATTTTTAAAATATTCACTTAAAAATTTCTAAAAGTACAAAATTCTATTCTTTTTTTTTCGTTTCACTAATAAAATATTTTCTTTTTTTATAAAAATACAAAAATGTTGCTGAACATACGAACAACGTTAAAGTGCGGAAAATTATATTTTGTTCATGTGCAGAGAATCGGTAAGAATTCTAAATTATAGCCTACTTTGTTCTGGTTTCTCCGCAGCTCAGCCTTACATTTTTGGCTTACTTGCTTAAACTTTACGTCACAATACCTATAAATCTTTTCTTCCTCCAAAAATTAATTATTCAGCAATGCTTAAATTTTTGATCAGAAACTGTGCTGTCTTCTACATTGCTGTTAAGCTTTCAAATTTCACTCAAAGCGTCGTTAATCACTCTGTTAATTTAATACTTTGTACACTGTCTTTTAGCACTGACAACATTTTACAGCCATCACCTTTGAGTGATATTAGTATTTCAAATTAAAACTGTTAAGTGAATAGAGCGGGTCTGTTTTCTGCACTGTTAAACGTTTCCAACCCGGATAAAGTTTACAGATCTTGCAATTATCATTAAATATTAAAATGATATATATTAAGTATTTCCACCTAATCACCTAATCCTCATTTGCACAAATTTAGATATACAATTGTATATCTGGTATTCATGGTTATTCGTCTGTCATCATAGTTTTCTAGATCAAAATCTGTGTCGCCCTATAATTTGAACATACATTTAACGTAAGTCTTTTATTAATTATACTGCTAAACTATAATAGATCACAGATTAATTCGTTGTGAATTTTGTAAGATTAGTTTGTAATATTGTCAAGCAACTGTTCAATGTTCTTGTCGACTATATTTTCGCCAATGGGGGTTTCATCCACATCCATATCCTCTTCTTGAGTCTCGTCATCTTCTATGAAATACTCCTCGTCCTCAGCCTCAGCTTCAGCCTCAGCATCACCCTCGGCTTCGGCTTCGGCTTCGCCATCGGCCTGGGGGACAGCCTCCACCTCGGCAGTCAGATGCTCTTTTCGATAATGATTACGCAACAAGTCTTTGATCGTGGCGCACACTATCTGTCGCACCTGCGAATCAAAGCTAGGTGGCAGCCAGCCGGTTCGCTCATTGCAAACAGCGCCGGTTAGCGGCGTGGGTATCTTTTCCAGCATTTCCTGTATTTTGGGCAGTCGCACATCGCAATATCGTAACATGCATTGCCTGGACCGCGGCAACTTTTGATCGTCGAAATATGGATAGTCGATGTTTTGGACCAGTTCACTTTTCAAATCGTCGTTGGCGGTCGTTGTTGATCTCTTCTGTTTTGCGGACTTGCGGGAGTAAACGAATTCCGAAACGCCCGAGCCAAAGCGTAAGCGAAAATCAAATGTCTGATAATGTCGGCTTTTAAAGTCCTTGCGTGGATCATAGCCGTAGCGGACATACAGCGTCCGCCAAGGGCCGTTGCTGAAATAGAAGGCTAGCGAGGGTATTATGCACTTCAGCTTTTCGTTGGTGATGCCCGTCTCGTAGAGCAGCGCTATCCGCGTCCAGATGGGAATTTCATCAAAGAGTTTTTTAACACGTGCGAATTGCTCGTCTGACACATATTTGACCTTAAGGCGCTTAAGTATCTGGCCATCTGGCTGCGTGGGAAACGTATCCTGCATATTGAAAGAGACGACATCGTGATTTTCATATGTGGACTTGGCCGATACACCCAGCACTTCTTGACTTCCATCGCCAGTGCCATCCATGCGATAGTGTCCACTGTGCACGATGTCAACACGTGCAAAGAGTTCTGGCAGGCAAAACAGCTGCGGATGCGGTCGGCTGCAAGACAATGTTTTCTGTTAGTTGTATTCCATTTTATTCCATGCTTTGTGCGGCTCACCTGAAATATTCCACGTCCGAAACATCGCGCGGCTGCAGCTGATCCAGTGCATATTTCAGCTCCGTTGCGGCGGTGGCGTTTTCACTTTTGGGTGTGTGCCACAGCGGCAGGTACTGGAAGTCACAAAGAGCTACCAGCAGCAGTTCCTGTTGTTTATTATTTTCAAAATGCTAGTATGCGTTACTTACATTCAAATGAGAAGCTTCGACTGCAATGACCCAGGACACGAACAAAATGTTGAGGTGGGCGCGATTTGTCGCGCTTATGGCGTCGCACAGTTACTGATAATAAAATACCCGACGTGTCTGTACAATCACCGAAGGCAGGCTTGTTATATGGATTATCCGGATGAAAACGCAGCTCCAAACGTTTCTTCTCATCTCCCAGGACCTACATAGGAAACTATAAGCATTTTGACTGAAATTAAACTTTCTTCTAGGTCTTACCCTCGATATGTTCACAATGCCACCTAAGGTGGCCAGCATGCGGTCTGTGTTGACCACACGGCCAGGATATTCAATGAGTTCATATTCTTGTTGTGGGCAAAAGCTTAATTGACGAGACATGCTCAAAATTGTGTTGTTTCCTACTGGAAATATATGTTATGATTTGTGCGTTTCGAGAACTAGGGCTGCACGTAGCGCGCGAAAAGTAATCGATTGTTTAAAAGGTATAAAAATATCGATATATTGTTATATTAATTGTGTGTTAACATTTGAAAATTTTATTTAATTTTTTATCTTATCTAAGTTAATTTAAATTAACGCAATAAATATATATTATTTATATAAATAACAAGATCTTCGTGATTTGTATGGTCGCTCCCGCGCTTTACGTAAATTGAAATGATAACGTATTTGCTTACTTCATATATCGATATACAATATTATATTTATTGTGAACAGCGTATTAGTCCAAGAAGCCGGCAACTGCTCTTGTTGTTTTGGCTTTAGATTGTGTATTTTACTAAAATATGTCGAGTAAAAATCGGAAGCGCACAGCCAGCAGTAGCAGCAGTGGCGAAGAGCCCGACAGCGAGGAGGAGTCCCGTATTAAGGATCTGCGTGAACGTGATGAGTTTGCCAATCGTTTGAAGCAACGCGATGAGGAGCGAACTCGCAAAGTGGTCGAAGCCACAGGCGGACGCAAGGCAATTGAAGAAGCCACTAAGCGGCTGAAACTGGAGCATGAGGATCGAGATAAGATTGTGCCACATCTGCGCGTGCAGTCACGTCGACAGTACTTGGAGAAGCGCAAAGATGACAAAGTGGCTGAGCTAGAAGCAGATATACTCGACGATGAGTACCTCTTTGAAGAGAGCGTGTAGGTATTTGCCATATGACTGTTTTCATATTTAAGTTTCATTTGAGATATCCTTAGGCTAACCAAGCGGGAACGGGAGGAACGCCAGTACAAGAAACAGCTATTAAATATAGCTAAAGAGCATGAGAAGGCACGTGAACTAGAGCGCATTCAGCGCTATCACATGCCCCAGGACCTTAAGAAAGGCGAGCGATGTAAGTATAGTATCAGGATCATATCGAAAAATTGATTGAACAATATATTGAAGATTTGATTAAACAATTTGGGTTGCAGCGGAGTACGTGGAGGTGGATGACTTTGAGAAGCAGCCCAATTCGGAGCAAAAGAAATGGGAAGCTGAGCAATTGGCCTCGGCGCGTTTTCAGTTTGGTGCCAAAGATGCCAAGGCTGAGGAGGAATATGAGCTGTTGCTTGACGATCAAATTGATTTCATTCAGGCTCTAACACTTGATGGGAGTCGCGAGAAGGCTGCCAAAGAAACAGAGCTAACAGAAAAGGAACGCAAACGCATGACTTTGGAAGAAACACGCAGATCGTTGCCAGTTTATCCCTTTAAGGAGGATCTCATAGCAGCTGTAAGAGAGCATCAGGTGCTGATCATTGAGGGCGAGACTGGTTCTGGTAAGACCACTCAAGTACCGCAATACCTTGTTGAGGCTGGCTTCACGGCGGATAAGAAGATGATTGGATGTACGCAACCGCGTCGCGTGGCTGCCATGTCCGTGGCGGCTCGAGTAGCTGAAGAAATGGGCGTGAAATTGGGCAACGAGGTGGGCTACAGCATTCGTTTCGAGGACTGCACCTCAGATCGCACCATACTCAAGTACATGACAGACGGCACACTGCATCGAGAGTTCCTCTCTGAGCCAGATCTGGCCTCCTACAGCGTTATGATTATTGATGAGGCGCACGAGCGCACTTTGCATACGGACATTCTGTTTGGACTTGTCAAGGATATAGCACGGTTCCGACCTGAGCTTAAGCTGTTGATATCCAGCGCCACGCTTGATGCCGAGAAGTTCTCTGCATTCTTCGATGATGCTCCCATTTTCCGCATTCCCGGCAGACGGTATCCAGTCGACATATTCTATACGAAAGCACCCGAGGCTGATTATATTGATGCCTGCTGTGTGTCCGTTCTGCAGATTCATGCAACGCAGCCACTTGGTGACATCTTGGTGTTTCTCACTGGCCAGGACGAGATCGAGACGTGTCAGGAGGTGTTGCAGGATCGTGTCAAGCGCCTGGGTTCTAAGATTCGCGAGCTCATTGTTGTTCCCGTCTATGCCAATCTGCCCAGCGACATGCAGGCGAAAATCTTTGAGCCAACGCCGCCGAATGCACGAAAAGTGATCCTTGCTACGAATATTGCGGAAACATCATTGACTATAGACAATATCATCTATGTCATTGATCCGGGTTTTGCTAAGCAAAACAATTTCAATTCACGGACGGGAATGGAATCATTGATGGTGGTGCCCATCTCAAAGGCTTCGGCAAACCAAAGAGCGGGACGAGCTGGTCGTACGGCACCCGGTAAATGTTTTCGTCTATACACCGCCTGGGCATATAAGCACGAGCTGGAGGAGAATACAGTGCCAGAAATTTGTCGAATCAATCTGGGAAATGCAGTGCTCATGCTCAAAGCTTTGGGCATTAATGATCTGATACACTTTGATTTCCTCGATCCGCCGCCACACGAGACGTTAGTGTTGGCACTGGAACAGCTATATGCTTTGGGTGCACTCAATCATCATGGTGAATTAACCAAGCTGGGCAGACGCATGGCAGAATTTCCTGTTGATCCTATGATGGGCAAAATGCTGTTAGCCAGCGAAAAGTATGTGCTGCAACTATTGATTTTGTTCTTGATAAATGTAAAAAATCTTGTAAATATCTTGCAGATATAAGTGCTCTGAGGAGATGGTCACCATAGCGGCCATGCTGTCAGTTAATAGCGCCATATTCTACCGGCCTAAGGACAAGATCATACACGCTGATACTGCGCGAAAGAATTTCAATCATATGCATGGAGATCATCTAAGCTTGCTGCAGGTCTATAATCAGTGGGCGGAGACGGACTATAGTACACAATGGTGCTACGAGAACTTTATACAGTATCGCTCTATGAAACGGGCACGAGATGTGCGAGAACAATTGGTTGGTCTAATGCAGCGAGTGGAAATCGATATGGTTAGCTGTCTGCCGGAGACAATTAACGTGAGGAAGGCAGCAACGGCGGGTTACTTCTATCATGTGGCACGTTTGTCGAAGGGCGGAAATTATAAGACAATTAAGCACAATCAAACAGTCATGATACATCCGAACTCCTCGTTGTTTGAGGAGCTGCCACGATGGGTGCTCTATCATGAGCTAGTATTCACCTCCAAGGAGTACATGCGTCAGGTCATTGAGATTGAAAGCAAATGGCTTCTGGAGGTAGCACCCCATTATTACAAGGCAAAGGAACTGGAGGATTCAACTAACAAAAAAATGCCTAAAGGAGCTGGACGAGCAGAGATGACGCAATAAATGAATATGGACACATTTTTTAGAAAATAATATTTGAATTGCTTTTGATTGAAATATTGTGGAATCTATCGAAATATCGATATTTGTGTCTATTGTGCAACACTAATCATCAGCATGCATTCACATTGCCGCTATTGGCAATTTTCAACACTGTCAGCTGTCGTTTCATTGCGTGCGGTTTTAATACAGCGAGCAATATTGTAAAGTCTTTAACGTAATTATACATTTTTCATTAACGCAGAATCACTTAAAAAGTTAGTTAAACTATATATTGTAAATACTTATACAAGAAAAATATATTCTATACCTTAATAAAAGCGTAAGCTGTGCACTTCACAAGTTTACATGACGTTCTAACCTAAAAATCTGATGAAATGTGAAACTGAGTCGGCTTTCCAATGATTTACATAAACATATACACAATAGACGTTTACTAATTTATATATATATAAACTGTATAATTTTCTGTTTTTTGTTTTTAAGTATAATGGCTGCTCAGTTCTTTAACCGCATTGGCCAAATGGGTCTCGGCGTTGCCCTGCTCGGCGGCGTTGTGAACTCCGCATTATATAATGTTGAAGGTGGCCATCGGGCTGTGATTTTCGATCGCTTCACTGGCATCAAGGAGCATGTTGTTGGCGAGGGCACACACTTCTTCATACCTTGGGTGCAGCGACCCATTATCTTCGACATCCGTTCCCAGCCCAGAAATGTTCCAGTGATAACCGGCAGCAAGGATTTGCAGAATGTGAACATTACGCTGCGTATCTTGTATCGCCCTATTCCGGATGAGCTACCAAAGATCTATACGATTCTCGGTCAGGATTATGATGAGCGTGTGCTGCCTTCCATTGCGCCTGAGGTGCTCAAGGCCGTTGTCGCTCAATTCGATGCCGGCGAGCTGATTACACAGCGTGAGGTGAGCTCAAACAATTTGATGGATTTATTAAACATAAATTCAAAACAATTGCTTTTCATCTTTAGATGGTGTCGCAACGTGTGTCCCAGGAGTTGACTGTACGCGCCAAGCAGTTTGGCTTCATCTTGGATGACATCTCGTTGACTCACTTGACCTTTGGACGTGAATTCACACAGGCTGTGGAAATGAAACAGGTGGCCCAGCAGGAGGCCGAGAAGGCACGATTTGTCGTCGAGAAAGCAGAACAACAGAAGCTGGCTTCCATTATTTCAGCTGAGGGTGATGCTGCTGCTGCCGATTTGCTGGCCAGGTCATTCGCGGAGGCTGGTGATGGTCTGGTTGAGCTGCGTCGTATTGAAGCTGCCGAGGACATTGCCTATCAGCTATCGAGATCCCGTGGCGTCGCCTATTTGCCCAGCGGACAAAGCACCCTGCTCAATCTGCCCTCAACCCTGGCGCAGTAGAGCTCGTGCCTAATCGTCTTAAGTTGTAACTACCTGTAGCATTTATTAAGTACTTTCGATTATGTTTCTAAATCAAACATCACAGCAACGTGTTCTGCATTTTGCATTCATCGCTCGTCCGCAGTAACCAATCAGCCAACATTTTTGATCATTTTTGTGCTTTGATTACGTGTTCCTATAAATTGTTCAACTTTTGTTGTTGCCAACTGAACAATTAGCAATTGGGAGCATCTGACGGAATGGGCGAAATCGATTTACATGTTGCTGGACTTTTCAAAAATTTGTTATGTGAACAAAAGAATTCAACACAATAAATACATATTAAATATGAAACCTAAATATCTGGTATTTGCAATTTTAATATCAAAATTCAATATATAGCTAAATTCGACTTACACTATGAGAACGTTGAAGGTGTTAAGAATTGTGTAATTATTATTTGAAGTAATTAATATGGAAGGCGAATAAAAACTACTATTATATACAAATATGTATGTATATGTGTGTACACACATATGTCATATTAAATATGTACATATATCCGAGCGAAGAAATGGAAATGGAAATACGAGTATAAACTTAAATAATAGAATATAATATTTAAATAAAAATTCCAATGTTTATTGGTTGTCGATGATAATAAGAGATTAATTAGAGATCCCTTATATCATCACAGTAATTACTAGACGTAAAACAGCCAAATATGAAGGAGACTTACATATGTAAATATTAGTATATATATATATATATACTACTTGTATTTACATAAATATATATAAGTAAATACAGGAAATTTTTCTAAGAAGCTGAAATGCCTCTTTTTTTATAACATATATATTTTATTTCTCAAGATTTTCATTCAGAGAGGTTAACTAAAACTTAATATTTTTCAACATCAGGTATTACTAGATAATCATGAAGATAGGTATAGTTTTTAATTGTCCATATATTGCTTTCTCATCTTAATTTTGTTCCATATTAATGGCCCAAATAAAATAATATGCAGACGTTTATTTGACATTAAAAAAAAAAAAAACACATTATACTAAGAAAGAAATTGACAGATTAAGACCTTTAATATGGTTGCATAACTGCCTGTCTAACGATAGTTTACTGAGATAACATTTCACTTTTCATTACTGAAATGAAAGGTTTCAAATTACAAAAAAAAAAAAAAAAAAAAACGAAATTGAAATTTTTACAAACTAATGGTTGTTTGTCAATTTTTATGAGTTTCTTTCAAATTTGGCTTATCTATGTGTTTCCGGTTCTACCTAAACCACATAGTGTTGTTATTTGTTGTTGTGTGTTACAACTGATTCGAGTAATATATTTTGCTCTTTTACTATCTATATTCTAGAATTTTTTTCCATAACTAATTGTATAATCTTTTTTAATTTTTGTGTATTTTCTTTTGTAAAAATTTACCAGAGGTAAAAAACTATTTACTTAAAATAAGATGAGTACCTAAAAGAGTTTATCGAGTCATTCGACATTTTGACCGTTTTTAATTTACTACCGAACTGTTAATCTAATCCACGTACTGCTCTACCATCTGGTCTTATAGATAGAAAACGTGGTTAGACATCACTATTAATTACACTGACTATCATTGAAGAGTTTAACAATGATTAGTATGACAAAAAAATTCTCTTATCTTTACTAGTTATTTCGCTCAAACTTTTTTGGATTTTTTAAGAATAAATATTGGAGAGGGCGTCTCTGACTCTTGAGGAGATTAACATATACTTGATTAATTCTATTTATTAGAAATTAGCTACAAAATACACAAAAGTTGGTAAGTTCATATACAGATATATATTTTTCTTTGGAAGCATATAGAGTATCTTTATGTTCAATGAACGTTGATAATATATGTATGTCGCCATGTTTCGATGGTCTACTAATCTAAACTAGTAAGTTAATAGAGACATACACAGATTCTAAAAGTTGTTAGATAGCTTCAACATAATCTTTAAATTTAAAAATAAAACCTTTCCTATAATCACGTATTTTTGTACAAAGATACGGTTGATTGCTTTCAGTATAAATAAGTTAGAATATAACTTAAACAAAAACCTATACTTACTCTACTCATTTAATCTTTTTATAACTGCCCAATTTCATTTGGCTATGAATAATGAACCTTTTCGGTATCCCTAACTCGACAAAAGTTTAACAAGGGTTAAGGCTATCAGTGCAAAAGTTATTTTTATCTATATATGCTAAATATTTCCAATAGCAATTTTATCACTGCATACAGAATCCATTTGAGCTTTGTCTGCTCGTTTATGTAATCCCCCACTTCTGGGCGCCGTCACACAAGCCCTCAGCATCTCAACTCAAGTCAGCCATAAATCAAATGGAAGTACTTCAGCATCGAGTAAGAAAATCAACATTCTCTCCCTCCCTCCCACTCATTAGAGCAGAAACGCTTCCCCTTGGGGGTGGGTTATTGTGCGACAGCACAATAAGAGAAAAGTTAACGGTTGCCATGGCAAAAATCTGTTGATTCATTCAAGTGATTTGCCAAAGTGGCTTCGTTGAAATGCCAGGCACACGCACACACTCAGCAACAGTTGGGTGGCGCCGACTCCTTCTGATGCCCATAGAAGGGGAGAAAGAGACAGAGAATCTAAAGAGAGTGGAATTCACGTAATGTGAATGGATATAGAGAGCGCAAATAACGCAGAGCGTAGCTCAAATGAACATACGTCAGCATACATTAATGTAGCCTCTCTCTTCCTCTCTCTCCCTCTGCTTTTTGCTTTATCTATGAGTTAGCGTTACAAAAACAATTTCTGTAATTTGGTCCAGCAAATCGAGTGTTTAATGTAAATTAGTTTTTTTATTTTGCATCGAAATGTTTTTTATACTTCTTTCTCGTTTACTATTCAATTCGTGTTTGTCGCCTCTGTTAGTTTGAGGAATCCCCCACATACGACGGATGAATCACAATGGGGAATTCTCTTATTTACTGTTAAAAAACTGGATTATACGCATGCTAATTTAGTCTTCAGCTTCACTGAAATATATTCTCTCATCTTGCATACGCAGTTTAATGCACTTTGTGTGAAAAAGACATGGCGCGTGCAAAAAAAAAAAAAAAATTATTTTTGGTTTGTTAGCAAAAGTATATATAAATTATATGCACACCGAGGCACACTTGTTGTTTTATAGTACAAATTAATTTATTCAAATCCAGCTCAGCGTTTTGAGATTTGCGATTGAGGGAAGCGAGTGAACCGGTCCTGCGGCTGCACTCGCGGCTCACAAAGCTCACCGAGCGACGCGGAGCGAATCGAGGCGAGGTGAGGCGATGCTTTAAAAGGCCTCGTTGAACGACGAGCAGCACTCAGTTGGCTAACGGACGCCGGAGCGGGCACCTCTTGACTAAATCATAGACGAGCAACTAACTAAATAGCAAACGCGTATCGCCACGTAACGTAACGTCACGTAACTTAACGTAACATAAGCTCAGCAATAGCCAAGACGAAAAAAAGTGCAAATAATTAAAAGCAGTCAACTTAAGTGCACAGCGGTGAGTGTGTGTGTGTATATATATATGTGAGTTGTTATGCGTGTGCCTCTTGGCCATATTTAAACAATTAATGTGCTTTAAAATACATAACATAATAATCACACTGAAGCAATGGAGCGTATACTTAATGCGTATACATGCTGCCAAATGACCTTTTAAGATGTGCTTTAATTTAAATCAAAACTCAACTCAACGCAACTTAACTTAGCATTCAGCATTCAGCACTTAGCCTTGTTGTCTATTTGGTCAATTTCGACATTCCAAACAGTCTTATCAATTTTGTATTTAGTTGGACCTGGTTCTGATCTGGTTTCTATAACTTGTTGCTTTTACTTATTTTACATTTGAGCCTCAAGGCCAAACAACTCTGGGTTGACTTGTTTGCTTTGCAAAAGGTTTTCCACGTACCTTTATTAAAGCTAAACAGTAAAAATGAAACTGCAAGCGAATTAACTTTTGATTGTATGCAAGGTTCTTGTTGTGCCTAAAGTCAAGCAAACAAATTGGCAAACAAAAAAAAAAAAAAACATTTTTTTGCTCTATTGCTTAAACGTGTATTCTCTTACACTTCAAAAAATTGGGTAAATATAAAAGTGGTATGAAATTAAATGTTTGTTAAGTTTAACCAAATCAAAATCGAAAATCTACGGCTAAACAAATAGCTTAATTTACTTCAAATAGAATAAGTAAAAATTCATTGAGACTAAAACAGAGTGAATTATTTGTATACTTGTTCATAAATTGTAGAGTATGTTGGGTAGGCTAAGGACTAAGAAGAGAATTATGTATTATGCAAATTGGTAACTACATCAACAAGTTTGCTAGTTGGATTTTTGTAGACCTTAGTTACGTTTTGCAATTGAATTAAATTCGACTTTTCCACTATGACAAGTTTTATAGTTGGATCACTTCTAAAAGCTTTTGAGCTGGATTACTGTACACCAAATTGAAATAATGTAGTCTGCTTCAAGACAATTATATCTTCTAAATTCACTGTAGACATCTTTATCAGATAGATAATTATCTAAAGTACCTAAACATATAGAGATTTATAAGTTTTACTGATTATTATGCTGTCGGTGCAATGCTTTTATTTAATAATATATTATAATTTAATTAATAAAGTTGTTATATTTAATCTTTATTGTCATTAGAGCATAACATTACAGAGCTTATACTGATTAGCATTATCAGACTTGAGAGCTTTCTACATTTCTATATTACACAAGCAGCTGTTAACATATACTTACACAGCATTTAAATTTAACTAACATTTAATTCATTCACTAATAACTAATGCTGCTTTAGCTAGCTATAGTAAATATACATTTTTGATCATGAGTAAAGGCTCTACAAACACTAATATGCCCTTGCCAAGTGAGAGTAAGGCAAAAGCTAACACTTTGGTGGCAGATAAACTGGATTCCAGTGTCTCGGTGAGTATTCGGTTTGGTTTTGGTTTTGTTATTATCTTTTTATTTTTAGTATATTTGTGTAAATTTAATTAAACGAAATAAATAATGTGACTGCTGGAATTGCATTTACAGATCGATATGGAAGCGCCCGAATTCAAAGACTTTGCCAAGTCAATGGTTGACTATATAGCCGATTACCTGGAGAATGTGCGCGACAGGTGAGTGAGCGAACCAGTTACAATTCAATTGACACTTCATGTATTCCATAAATACATAACGTATTCATTGACTCGAATTGACCTCTGATATGAATGCGAATTCGGATTCAATTTGAAAGTTCGTTCTAATTGACCTATAGTTAGTAACACCCTTCCAATTTCCGCATGTGAATTATTGATCGATACATTGCACAGTGGACCAGAAACGCTTACAATTTATTTGTGAAATTACAAATTAAAAGAATATCTGATATTCCATTCATACTTGGATTCCAACATAATTTGCTTATTACACTTTCGATTTTAATCGAAACATAAATGATTTTCGAGCTTTAAATTTTTATTTTTATATTTTTATATTCTTATTTCAATAACCTTTTGCCACAACGCTTGAGTCAGGTGAGTCAATGGGAAAGTTTCTCGAGTTAGATTTGTTCACTTGTTTCGGCCTTCTAGCTGAGACCTTTCACGAATTTTAAGTTTTTTTTTTTTGCAATGGCATTAATTACAACATTATAAGGTTTTGCCGTCTGTTAGTTGGCGTGTCAAGGTCGACATTATTATGATTATTATTGTTATATAGCTCCGGCCACAGCGCTCACCTGTACATTGTTCTTGAGCAATTCAGTGTTGGTGTTGCCTTGGAATTATCAGAGCTCAATTTGTGAACTTTTCAGAAGCGTTTCTAATCATGGCTTATTGGTTTTCAATAATAATTTATTGACTATTGATTTTATATATGTATCTTGTAGGGTTCAAACTTAATATGAATGATTGACAATGATCATTTCTGACCTTCGGTCTATATGAGAGTAGATTATGAGCTTAAGCGATACTTTATACGTGCAATATCTTATTCATATATGTACATCCTTACTTTTCCTACTGCTACACTCACTGAGGCATGGGAAATCGAAGTTTAAGAACTAGAAGTTGAACCAGAACCAAAATTTTAGCAAATGAATTACAGTTTATATACGCTAGCGATCGAGTGAGATATAATTATATATGATTCTAGTATCAATGGATAAACTTTGTAATAATGCTAATCATTCAAGAGTAGATATTCTGTAGGATTGGAATACGTTTTTTAGCTTCTACGATAATTTCCAGTGAGTGAATATTCAAAATGCTTTATGCGGAACATATCACGTTGACACTCAACACTCTTTCATTACATTAATATTGATTTTAGGGAGCACTGAGTTGGGTGGTTGCTGGCTCGACGCTGAGACTTAATTGAGTTTTTCACTTTGCATAGCATTTTGAATGGCTGCTAATAAAATAAGACTAATGCAATTGTTGTTCCTCTTTGCAGGCGGGTACTGCCCGAGGTGAAGCCTGGCTATTTGCAGCCATTGATACCAGATGCTGCACCAGAGAAGCCGGAGGATTGGCAGGATGTGATGAAGGACATTGAGAGAGTCATCATGCCGGGTGTGACCCACTGGCACAGTCCCAAGTTCCATGCCTATTTCCCGACAGCCAACTCGTATCCAGCCATCGTAGCGGACATGCTGAGTGGAGCGATTGCTTGCATCGGATTCACTTGGATAGCGAGTCCGGCCTGCACGGAGCTGGAGGTGGTTATGCTCGATTGGCTGGGCAAGATGCTGGATCTGCCAGCGGAATTTTTGGCCTGCTCTGGAGGAAAAGGTGGCGGTGTCATTCAGGGAACAGCCAGCGAGTCGACTCTGGTGGCTCTGCTGGGCGCCAAGGCCAAGAAGATACAGCAGGTAAAGAAGGAGCATCCGGAGTGGGATGAGCACACAATCATTGGCAAGCTGGTGGGCTATTCCTCGGCCCAGGCCCATTCCTCTGTGGAGCGAGCTGGTCTCTTGGGCGGCGTCAAGTTGCGTTCAGTTCCGGCTGATGAGCACAATCGTCTGCGTGGCGATGCCTTGGAGCAGGCAATTAAAGAGGATTTGGCTGCTGGCCTAATACCCTTTTACGCTGTTGTCACCTTGGGCACGACTAACTCGTGCGCCTTCGATCGACTGGATGAGTGCGGTGCTGTGGCCAACAAGTACAACGTGTGGGTTCATGTGGATGCGGCCTATGCAGGCTCAGCTTTCATCTGCCCCGAGTACCGTCACCACATGAAGGGCATCGAGACTGCCGATTCCTTCAACTTCAATCCACACAAATGGATGCTGGTCAACTTTGACTGCTCGGCCATGTGGCTGAAGGACCCCAGTTGGGTGGTAAACGCTTTCAATGTTGATCCCCTGTACCTAAAGCACGACATGCAGGGCTCCGCGCCTGACTATCGCCACTGGCAAATCCCATTGGGTCGCCGTTTCCGCGCCCTCAAGCTCTGGTTCGTGCTGCGTCTGTACGGTGTTGAGAATCTGCAGGCACATATCAGACGCCACTGCGGCTTTGCCAAGCAGTTCGGTGATCTCTGCCAGCAGGACAAGCGCTTTGAGCTGGCTGCAGAAGTGAGCATGGGCCTGGTTTGCTTCCGGCTAAAGGGCAGCAACGAGCGCAACGAAGCGCTGCTGAAGCGGATCAATGGACGTGGCAACATTCACATGGTGCCCGCTAAAATACGCGACGTTTACTTCTTACGCATGGCCGTCTGCTCGCGTTTCACACGATCCGAGGACATGGAGTACTCCTGGAAGGAAGTCAGCGCTGCAGCCGATGAACTGGAAAAGTCTGAGGCAGCTGAAAAGCAGTAAAGAGACAGTTATTGCTCCAACTATATATAAATTGACATGTTTAGGGAATATAACCATGGCTCATATATAATATATTTAAGTACTTCAAATATCTCCACACATACATACATACATACATATATACAAAATATTGTTGAGTATTAGTGTATCATCAAATATCATTGTTATCGTTGTTGTTCTTTAAACGCTTCTCGTATTTAATAAATGTGCTTAATTAATCATTATCATATAAATAACACAATGGATGTTTCATTAGTTTTACTCAGGATATGACTCGAGAAACCGTTACACTCCAGCGTAAAGTGATTACTTTTTCTTAATTGAATCTTGATCTCTAGAGCTGTGTAATTTGGTTT
The DNA here is from genome assembly GCF_054131105.1 of Drosophila navojoa. Classification (NCBI taxonomy): domain Eukaryota; kingdom Metazoa; phylum Arthropoda; class Insecta; order Diptera; family Drosophilidae; genus Drosophila; species Drosophila navojoa. The sequence goes on along the minus strand of NC_142891.1, from coordinate 26,131,143 downwards.
TATATCGCCTTGTCTCTATGATATTTATTTAGACTACCAGCCAGCCTGCTCTTGAGCAAACTCAATAAATATAGCTTTTATCCTTTGAACAAAGAAATATATGTATATGTATTAAAATAAAAATACTAAAATCGGAATATTATTTATTCGATTGTAAATAGCCGATAACTCACTTGCGACAGAATACCTAACAAAGTATATATCGTGTCTTAATACCGAAACACTGCGACCTTATTGTAATCATGGCGCGAACTATCGGCAAATTAAATATTTGTATAACATGTTAAGTTACGGTATTTCGAAATGTACGCACACCGGAGATTCACAGAGAATTGCTTTTTTATAGAAGAAATTAATTATAGAATTAAATTCGTCATTCGGATCTCAGATAGAGGAAATCGAAACGACCATTCATGCGACTGCTCTCATAGATGACAGTATCTTGATTGGTTTTAATGTCATCATGGCACTGGCAAAGCCAAGAAACAGGTTCATCCACAGATATAGATTATTCTATATACTAACTGTTGTCGATTATTACTGAAAGATTTTCATAAAATACAATTTTTGTCCTTTTAACGCTATTCGTTTTTAATATATGTGCTTAATTAATTATATTTATATAACTAATATATAGAATTAACCGTTAATTTTGACTAGGTTTTTGGGTTCTGAAACGAGTTTTGTTCATTTTTTTTTTGTTTGTTTTTTTTTTTTTTAGACACTGTGCTTCATGTTGTAAAAGTCGATAATACGTTGCGCCTCACGTATGCCACTGGAACGTGCTCCATCGATGGTTCCAAATCCGTGCATTGCGGTGGCATCGCCTGCAAAGAGAAGTGTTGGTGCTGCATCGCCAAGAGGTGCCGCCAAGGACTGGACATCGCGAGCGCTACTGTCGACGGAGAAATAAGGTCGGCCGCCTAGAAAACACGCGGAGCTATTCCAATTGGAGCGCAGCATGGCCTGCGGATAGGGCACATTCTGGTTGCACAGGCACTTTCGTAATAGCATGGTAAATTGCTCCAGCAGCGTCGCATCGGGCAGCTTCTCAATCTCATCGTAGTATCCGCCACCGACGCGTACTTCGAGGACATGTTGGCTGCTAGGCAACTGAGATATTTCCACAATCTGTCGAGTCCAACTTCGCTTTAGGATTGCATCGGTTGCTTCAGTGGCAGGGCTTGGATTTGCTTGCGGTAATGGACACAACGGACGTAGATTCGACTTAAGCCACCGACCAATGGGTCGTTTGTAGGAAAGATAGATTTTGACTGGATTGCCAAAACCTAGATTCTGTATGGCTTGTAGCTTCTCCAGCGGCAGCATAGGCTTGAACAGGATACCAGAAAAGTTCTTTAGCACGCCCAAAGGCAGCGTACAGATTATATGATCGGCATTATACAGACTGCCGTCGAGGCAACCCACAAATTGCGTATCTGAGGGCGTCTTCCACTGTATTTGGCCGACGGGTTTGCCTGTCTGCAGCTGCTGTTTGTTCAAGTCGTGGGTTAGCGCATTGACGGCGTTGTCCAGGCCAGTGGGCACGTAAATCGGATGCGCGTCCTGCTCCAACGGACATGAGGTAACATGCTGGATATTCACATACTCAAGACAGCAGCCCAATATGCTGCTGAAGTCCTTGAACAGCGACTGAAAAATCTCGCGTGCTATTGCCTGTTCGCCGGGCTGTTTAAAGGATGAAGCTATCAGCTTGTCGCTCTCCGACTGAAAATATGCCATGACATTGTCCAACGAGTGCAAATCGCCGCCACTCTTCACTTTATCGCGCACCTTGAATCCGCGGCACAAGTCTCGGAACAACGTATCTATCTGTTCAACCATGCCAGTTGGTACCTTGCTCTGTTGATCTTGCTTACCGTCACCCACTGTGTGCACATAGATTACGGGAGACGGCTGCTTCAGCTGCTTTTTCAGGCCTTCGGCATTACGCAACAGCTCGTACATGGAATCATGGGAGCCATTTATGTTAACCCACTTAGCACCCAGCTCACAAAATGTGTCGCCGAACCGCTTGGAGTTAATGCGACCACCATAGCGTTCCGTTGCCTCCAGGACGAGCGTACTATGAAAACCATTCAACAGTAGATGCTTTGCCGCTGACAAGCCTGCCAGACCACCGCCAACTATCACAATCTGGGCATTTCGTTTGGCAGACTCCAGATTATGGTTGAAGTCGTGGTGGCTGCTTCCATGCTGTTGCAGCCCGGTGAGCTCAGCTTGGAGTGCTGCTGCATTGTATAAGCTGCGCCTATTGGCTAGTTTATACATAACTGTGCACAGGCGAAAAGCATTTTCAATTATTTAATATATTCAACAGCAGCAAACAGTCCGCACTTACCATTTCAGATCAAAGTGTCAACAGGCCTGATCAGTTTCTGGGTGTTTTGCGAAAACAGTGAAATTTTGTTATGAATGCGAGTGCTCTATAATTTGGGTTTACAACAAAACTATCGAATTGACACATTTCACAAATACACTTTTCAATGCCAGAACAGTGCATGATATCTGTTACGCTCCGTTTGCTTACAAAGTATTTGTATAAAATTGAAATTAAATTAGGAACTTTCAAATACAAATCATAAAACAAATTTTAGAGAGAATTATAAAAAGTGTATTTGCGATTTCATATTCGGTTTTCAATCCCTGCAATAAACAGCTGCGCATACATTTTTCCTTAAGTCTGGCAATGCTGCTCAATAAATTGTTTTATCGCATAAGTATATCGATTTTAGATAAATTAAAATGGCGGTAAATTTAAAAATATTGCTTACTGAATACGTAATAAAAATATAAGTAAACTACTTTGTTAAATATATTGAAATTTAGAGTTGTCGTATTAGTTAGTTGTTTATATTTAGTAATTCTGGTAGCACTGCCAGCTAATATTTACCAATATCGTAAATGCATATCGAGTATTTAAACTGAAGACATTTTAGTTTCTCTGAAAATGGAATGACTTGGGCTTTAAATGGATTTTAAGTATTTTTCCATTTATTAAATCTAACATTTTTATTACATTGCCAACGCTTGGACCAGATTAATTTAAATTATTTATTAATATTGTCTGCATGTCAGTATGTGTATACGTATGTATATGAAGTATGCTTTATTCTTATTTTGAACTAACGCTGTAGCGTTTCATTTGTAACATGTAATCCACTTAAATGGTGTGTGAGCTCGGATAGTTCACCAGCCTTGCGGGCATTCACTTGTTGCTCTGCGCATACCGATGTGAGCTGTGTTTGGATTTCCGTCCAGGCAAAGTCAATGTCCGACGGCTTTGGATCCATGCCGCAAACGGCAAATCTCAGGAAAAGCTGCCCACAATGTTCTGCCTTCACCATGTAAATCTTCTTGCGCTCCATTAGACGCTGCAGCAGCTGTGATGTGATTTCATTGTCACCCTTCGCCCGGAAGCAAACCAGTCCCAGAGCACGCGGAGCAATCAACTCGAAACGTTCGTCTGCCTTCACCAGATCCTCGAATTGTTTAGCTAATGTGATATGTTTGCGGATGTGAGCTCGCAGACCCTCAGCTCCAAGTGTGCGGAACGTGATCCACACTTTCAGAGCGCGAAAGCGTCTACCCAACGGAATCTGCCAATGGCGAAAATCTGGAATCTGCGTCTGACCCTCGTGCTTGTGCTTTAGATAGATGCGGTCCACATTGAAGCTGTCAATCACCTTGTTGGCATCGCGCAACCACATAGCGGCGCAATCAAAGTTGACTAGCATGAATTTATGTAGATTAAAGTTAAGCGAATCCACACGATCCAAGCCCCGACGCAGCTCCGAGCATTCCTCCAAAGCAAAGGCGCCACCAGCATATGCTGCATCCACATGCAGCCATACTTGATTCTTTTCACATATGCTGGCCAGAGATTCTATGTCGTCGTAGGCACACGTGCCTGTGGTACCTAGCGAGGCTATGCAGATGACTGGTATAAGACCTGCCGCCACGTCTTGCTCAATGGCCTGCTTCAGTGCATCGCCACGCAGCACAAGATCCGCGCCAGCTGGCAGCAACTTAATGGGCATGGCTGCCAGGACGCCCGCCTTCTCAATGCAGCTGTTGCTCTGATCCGATGAGTAGGCAATAAGTTTGCCCCTAATCTCGCTCTCGCTTAGTTCTGGATGACTGAGTCGCAGACGTCGCACTGCCTGCTCTCTGGCGGCGAGCACAGCCACCAGCACTGCCTCACTGGCGGAGCCTTGAATGACACCGCCACCAGGTCCCTCATTCTCATGTAGAAAGTGCTCGGGAAGATTCAGAAACTTGGCTAGCCAATCCATAACGACCACTTCCAGCTCCGTGCAAGCCGGACTACAGATCTGCAAATACGGAAAGGGAAAATATGTTTAGTCATTTGGGTAAATGCAGTTAATTTTATAAAGCTTGACCCAGTCCCCCGAGATAAATAAATAAAGTTTTTTTTTGTTTGTCTGCTCGCTTGCGACTTTAACAACTCGTTTGTCAAGTTCTTTGTCGCTTTCACTTGCCGCATGTGGACAAAGGGCTTCCATTCAGTTCGATTGAACAAGAGATGAGATTTCACCTGCACGTACCCAACTGAAGCCCATAATGCTGAAGCCGCTGGCCAGCATCTCGCCCACAATTGAGGGGTAGGATACACTGGTGGGGTAGTAGGCATGCATATTGGGCGATTGCCAATGCGTGATGCCTGGCTTGATCACTCGATTGATGTCCTTTAGCACCTCGCTCCAAGTTTCCGGAGTCTCAGGCATTTGCTTGGGCAACAGATCCAACAAATAGCCCGGCTCCACAGAGGGCAACACATCATGATCTCTGATGTTCTCCAAGTAATCAGCCACAAAGTCTACCGCCGCTTTGCCAAATTCACGAAATTCTTGGGCATCCATTTTGGAACTACGGTCACGTTTTGGACGGCGAATATCTATTTGTACTTTTCGCGTATTGTATGTCTCGGTGTTTGCTTTTTTGTTTATTGTTTACAAAGCTCTATACACCTTTACACCCAGTCACCAACAACAACACTTTTTGTCGCTCTGCTCGCTACGAAGTTGAATTTAACTCTGGCAGAGCGCACCTCTAGCGAAATGCCTTTTATACTGCCGGATGAGCCGATCGAGCGATCGATTGTCCACAAGTTGACGCCCGAGATCTGCTTATTTAATACTCCACAATCGAATGGCAGTGGTTCATCTAATTGTCTGCGAAACGAATTCATATCCAGGTAATACAATCAGAAAATGCCTCTCCCTTTCTAATTATATTGACACCAATCTATAAAGAATAAATAGTGCCTAGATATACATATATGCTTACTAACACAAATAATCAATAGCATCTCTTTAAAAAAAGACGTTGACAACCTATTTAGCTATGACAACAAAACTAGTCTAAAATACAAATTCAAAATAATTATGTTTTTCCATAACGAATTTGTAGTTTATATTCGAGTATAACGGGCATTCTCAACTGTTCTCAGTTGGTTGGCCGAATGCTTCCAATTAATTTTATAACTGTTCCCAAACAATCAGTTTCAGGCGCTGTTAAAGACAAAATTGTTCTGTCTGGCCTTTGGTTTGGTATTTAAGTGAAAGTAAATATTACATCTTAAATAATGGTTAATTTATTTTTGAAACTCGCATGCAATATGCAGAAACAAATTATAAACTACGCGTTTGCATGCACTCGGTTGCTACTTGTTGCAACTTAGTAAAAACTGTTCTCAGTTTATTTATCTCGTTTCATAGCAGCCAGCTGCAAGCTGTTCCCAGGCACTTTTAGCTGCGCTTAGAACCAACAGGTTTTGGTTTGACTGTTCTTTTAACATTTTTATGTAATAAATCAATTTTATTGCTACTGCATTTAAAATTTGTAAGACTATTGAACAAGTAAAACCCAGATTTTTATTGCTACTTTCCCACACACTACTTGATGTCTGTTCCCAGTTACAGTGTGTTTCTCACAACGCCGCATTTATGTTCTCACTTAGTCGTAGCTGCTCTCAACAGGTTTCTCTTCTGTTGACATTGGCTCAGCGCTTCTCTTAACATCATCTCTTCCAAATAAAGGAATGACACCTGATTGACTGCAACATATCAATTCAAAACCTTTTGAATTTTAATCTCTAACTTAATGTGAAATAAATGCGCATTTCACTGTAACATAACACGTATGAGTCTTCTAGTTGGCCTTCACCCATGATTTTGACTGAACTCTGGTTATTGTGCACTAATGCACGTACATAAATTCATGTATAGGCATAATAATATATAGGCATAATAAATAATATTTTCCATATATGAAAAGCTAGATCTATATAGATGGTTGAGATGTGGATATTAGAATAGTGTTAGGAAGAATTTTGAAAATAATAGAACAAACTTGTATTCTAGACAGAATCAAGAATCATTGATTCATACATACATACAGTCTGATTCTACAATAACTCAATGACGATTGTGTCTTTGTTAGATCTCCTGTATAGATTTATCGAGCGCTTAAAGCGAATCAATATGCATATTTGTATTCTATGTTTTAATAGTTTTTAAATTGATTCGATCAAATGAATGTTATTTGCATGCTCGATATATATTTGAATATTTTGTAATTTTTTGCCAAGCTTAAATATTCATTTTCTGATTCCACATATTTATGACTCACCCAACTAAAGCCCAAGACTCCTATGCCCGCTATAAGCAGCTCTCCTATTATGGAGCCGGCGGATGTGGATGACGGATAAAAGGCATTAAAGTAGGGCGATTGCCAGTGGGTCAATCCGGGTAGGATAATATTTTCCAGATCTTCAAGTATCTGTCGCCAGTGCTCGGGTTGCTCTGGTATTTGCCTAGGCAGCTGATTGATGACATCGTAAGGCAACACGTTGGATAGCACATTTCTGTGAAGGTAACAAATTGCTTGAAAAGGATAACACACATAGACACACACCCACAAAACACACACACACACCTCTCACGTATGCTGCTCAAGTAGTTGATTATGAACTCGATGGAAGCGTGACCAAACTCGCGAAATTCGCCAAAGTCCATTTTAAACAGCACTCTATGATATATAGAGTATGTATGCGTATATATGAATATTCTATATTTGTGTATCCTGTGATCTATTCGTATTTATTTTCGATTCTCTGATGATACACTGCGACGTCTGACTTTTGCACTTGTTCACCGTTGACATTCGAATCGAGAAATGAAACTCGCTGCGACATGTCAAAGACTCGATCAAGCTCGCTTCGCAGTCGGTCAAAACTTTCAAACAATACTTTTTGGATGAGCCACTTGCATAGTATGTGTAAAAATGTGCACAGCCAGCAAGTTTTTCGTTATCATTGGCGAGATTTATGTAACTCGTAACGCTGTAGCGACATTAAGACAAGTTCATAGCAAACACCAACATCAACACACTCAACATACAGACACATAAAAACGACCAAAACAAAAACAACAAAAATAGCATGAAAATCGTCGATGATGTTTTAATGAAATGCGTTTAATTGTCTTATAAAGCGAGTACACGGCAAGAAATTTATATACAATTCCGTCTTTGTATGTCTTTGATAATTGTCTGTCATTGACAAACTTGAGTAAAATTAATATGGATAACATCTTAAAAGTTACTATCCAGAACCTGTGAGTTTATAATAAATATTGAATTGAAAAGCTACACTGCACAAAGTATCTGAGGCTTTATCAGCATATTGCAAAGATCGCATTAAATTCATATAAAAGTTCTTAAATTTTCTTGTTTTCTATTTTTCACTCACCAACTTTTCTCTTAGTGCATTTAATGGATGATCCATTGTTATTACAATCCGGTTTATAATAATTATTACCTTGTCTTAGCTGTTGTCACTTTGGCAAAAAGTCCCTCCAAATCATTTTCAGATGCATAACATTTCCCACTTTCCCCTTGACCTTCTCCTCCCCTTACCTAGCTGCATAAACACCTGCTATAGAGTTCCGCCCAGTCATTCGAGTATGCTCGAAATTTTGAAAGTCACAGTCACTGTCAATAGATTTTCGTCTATTTTGTAAGCACGAGCTTGAACTGGGAACTCGTGGTGCATCTGCATCATCATCATCATCATTATCGTCGTCATCATCTGACTGGGCCGCTTGAAACGGTCAATGCATTTCATAAGTTCGCATTGTTTTTTTCGTGCTGCTCTACAATTTTCAGGGTCACGCTCCAATTTCTGTTCCGTTGTTACTATGGTGCACTATGGAAAAACTCTTGTGGGTTAGTTCATTGAAGAGTTGATCTTTCATTGTAGTCAAATTCAAATCAATCAGAAAAGGCAGTTGATGTCCGTCACGTCTAAATTTGTTTACGGATCAAAAGTCGATAAAGGTGTTCAAAAATCACAATTTTCGGATTGATGAAGACTTCTATGAAAACTATTCCAGTGAAGCAAAAAAAATGTGGATGGGGTTTAAATCTTTGATTGACATAATAGATAGTTTTCTCGATTGACCACGCCTCCAATGAGCGATATATGTAAATGCACTAGACATTCAAAAGCGGATGTAGTACACCCGACACTATATAGTCGTGTCGTACGGTTGCGGCTTCATTTGACAGCATGACGGACAGTATGACGGGCACCTGGGTAAACCAATATACTCTTTTGCTTTCTTGACCGAATATAATAGTTTTGATTTAATTTTGTGAATGAAGTATGTCACTCGTAATTGGCCGAGCATAGGCTTGTCTCGGTGTTACGATGAAAACTTGTTTATCTTGTTTAAATGTTTCAATTGTCACGAAATTTTACAGAGGTAAAACTCTTGTTATGCTGGAAATACTTATCTTAGTCATATTATTTTTACATATGGCAATTATCTCAATCATTTATTTTTCCTGATTTGTCAAGCAAACGTGACACTTGATACAATGTTACTTCGATATAAAGAACTTTCTGCTCGAAAAACTATATCAATATCATCATTATTACAATAATAGTCGTTACAATCATAATTATTATTATGATTTTAATTAACAGTTAGCCAATATACCCTGCAGTCCTTGGTAAAACGAGAATCTAATTGAAGCAATCATAGAGAGAAAAGTAGAGTTTGACTACAAATTTTAAGTATGATCAATTTAGAGAGTGTCAATAACTGTTTCATTTAACGCTTTGCCGAATAATAATATATAAAAGTGTAAAGAATAAATAATAATATATCTGAATATATTTAAAGTAGGTTGTGAAAGCATATCCGATTTCACAAAAAGTTTGAATGGACTTAAGGACATCTTTACTGCAATAAACTTAGCTTACGCGTTGTTAACTCAACGCCTTCAAGCTCCATAAAAAAACACTAAGGATTTCCATAGATACGATATATTTGACATATTATTTTGGCCTCACTTTTCTTTTTTTTTTTTTTTTTTTTTTGGTAAACAAATGGCCGCCGTTTATTGCGGTTGAAATTCGGTATAATAAAGGCAACTATTGAGTACCCCTGTGCTCCTGGGCTCCATGTGATCCGTATATTAAAAGGCGCTCTCTTGCTGGGCTACTCGGCTATGATATGACCACCAGCTGTTGTCCTCCACTAGAGTCCATCATATTGTGGTTTGGGTCAAAGCGCTTGGCGTGCGGCGTGTGGCACTTGGCGCGCTCTAAGCGTCTCATAAATAAATGCGAAAACAAAATGCCAGGCAGACGGATGGGCGGTTGGGCTGGCCAACAGGAAGCACCCGTTGTTGGAAAACTAGACAGGCAGACGGTAGTAAAGGAGTAAACAGCAAATCACAAATACCCTGTACAATATTAAAATATGTTCATTTTTTGAGATAAATAAAATAAATTATACATAGTATCTATTTTACTGCATAATAATATAAAATTATATATTAAAATTGATCATTATATGCAGAAGAAATTGTTAATTAAAGTATTCAAAATATTTTTTGTTTATTTCAGTTTTCTTAATACCAATTGTCTAACGCTCATGACGCACGTTATGTGGCTCGGCAGGCGTACAGGGTATACGCAATGTGTTGGCGCACAGGGCGACTCGAGTTGGGTAGAGATAATGATTGACTGGTCTGGCCGCTCTGCGCATGCTGCACTGCGCAGCCGCTGGAACGCCTTTAACCCTTGTACAAGCGCCTGCCCAACCCAGCCAAGCAACAGAGCTTTCCCAGTTCCAGTTTAATGGCGTCGCTGGCGATAAGATAACGGACTCTCGCGCATGACCAAAATGCCAACTGTGGCGGGGCAATTGCTATTGTTGTTGCCTTTGTTACTTTTGTTGTTATCAACGATTTCCAATGTTTTCAATATAAAGGGGCGGTGCTTGTTGCGGCCTGGAAGGCGAGCAGTTGCTGCTGCTGCTCCATTTGTTGTTGTTATTGTTGTTGCTGCCGCCGCTGCTGCTGCTGCTGCTGCTGTTCTTCTTCTTACTCTTCTTATTCTTCTTCTTCTTCTGTTCATGGCTTTTGTTGTTTTTGCGTTGACCGCGCGTATTGACTTGGACTTTTGAGTTAAGTTTCTCATATTTGTGCTATGCCATTGCCGTCGCTGACTTTTAAGTGCTGTTGACTGTTGTTTTGGGGCCACAGCGAAGGTGTCGCCAGGCGTTGGCTCGTTTCAGCTTTGGCTGTTGTTGTTGCTGCTGCTGCTGCTGCTGCTGCTGATGATGTTGTTGTTGCCGCTGCCGCAGTGCTTTTTTGCAGTTATTACTCGAAAATTCTTAAGAGAAAAAACTTTTGTGCTAAAACTTTTAGGTTTCACAAAATATTGTAATGCCGCCTGCATAACGAACAAGAACGAGAACGGCAACGGCAACGGCATTGGTAACGGAAACGGAAACGGAACGGGCATAGATTACATGTATATACATATATATATGTAGGTATAGGGCATGCCAACTGTTAACTGCTGCCCGAGCTGCGAGGGGGCGAGTGGGGCCAAGTTAAGCATAACAGTGCGCATACTAAAAACAGCATAAAAATTGTCGACGTCGTCGCTGTTGCTGTCGCTGTCGCCATTGTTGTGTTGTTCGCTAGCCTGGCTGCCTGCATTTTACCATATCATTTGTGTCACATTAAGATCAATTGGTAAACACACACAAACACAAGCACCCACACACGCACACTAGCTGGCGCACACACAAAAAGGCAAACGGCATAAAAAGTATCGTAAAAGTCAAATAAAAAAGCTCACACAACAACAAGAAGAGCTGCAACAATAACGCGAGTCGCAGATGCAGCAGCAGCGACAGCGGCAACAAAAGCGTCAAAAAGTGCGCAAAAAATGCAGCCCGAGTGCCACAAATAGCAGCAGCAACAACAACAACGACAAAAATACGAAAAATACATAAATACAAACAAGTAAGAAAACTCTAGTCGAGAGCGCTCGACTAGATACTACCCTGAACCAAACTAATAGAAAAGCACATTTAGTATGGTTCAAATTTCAATTTCGATGTATTTATTTATTTATATAAATGAAATAGAAAACTCATTTAATTAAATATATAAAAATTTTGAAACAATTAAAAAAAAGAATTACGACATGCTCTGGGTTTGAACCCGAGTCCTCGTGATCAAGCGCAGCGCTTTCTACCTTGACGCCACCCTTCTGTTCTAATTTTCAATGTCAAAACTGAAATAGATTCACTGCTACAGCGCCATCTACCAAATCTAAGTCAAACTAACTGCTGATGTGACTTTAAGAATGTGCAAGAACAACCAAACTAATAAAAACGTACATATAGTATGGTTAAAATTTCAATTTCGATTTTTGAAAAAATATAAGAGAAATTTAATCAAATATATAAAAATTTTGAAGCAATTAAAAGAAAACTACAATACGCCCAGCAGGGTTTGAACCATAGACCTCGCGATCAAGCGCCGCGCCCTCTACCATGACGCCACTCCTCTGTTCTTATTCACAATGTCAAAACTGAAATAGATTCACTGATGCAACGCCATCTAGCAGAACTAAACGAAACTAACTGCTGATGTGATTCTAAGAATGTGCTAGAAGATGTTTGAATGTATGTGTGCACACGTATTGGAAAACTGCTGTTGCTGCAGCACGTGCGTTTGTTAATTGGCCAAACATTTTGTTATTTTTTAAAGTCGATTGACTAAACCGAATTTAATGAAACTTTCAGCATATGATCTACATATTCTATTGAATATTTGGCATTAAAAAAAAAAAAACATGTCAAATCATTCACAATTAGCTATACTAGAATCTGACCTTCACTGGGGATTCTGAATTTGGAGCCGGTATCCAAAATATAACAAAAACCGAAATTGTATAAAATGCATTGGAATATATTTTTAAAATTTGGAGACTATAGCTCTAAAAATGTAGGAGATATAAATTTATAACCTATTGCGCTTGGGTTGCGCTGCAGTGTTGGCAATATTATGAGAACTTATTTGTTGAATAATTTAATTTCTAGACGTACGATCGTAATGAAACTCACAGAACGTAATCATGATGTTTAAATGTATGTGCATACCGAAGCACAAGTCTCTAGTATTTGATATACGACTTTTACAAAGATGAGGGTGAGGGGGTGGATTTAGGGGTGGGGGGTAAATTTTAACAAAAACCGAAATTGTATAAAATTCATCTTAATATACATTTTAAATTTGGAGACTCTAGCTTGAAAGATGTAGGAGATATAATTATTTAAGTGATCTTCGATAAGGTTTTTTATCGATAAAAAAGTATCGGAATGAGTTATCGTTTTTTAGTGATAAACTCGATATCCGCGCTGTATTTACGGACATTTAAAAAAAAAGTTGATGTCTCTAGCTCTTGTATCTTCTGAAATCGACGCGTTCAAACATACGGACGGACGGACGGACGGACGGACGGACGGACGGACGGACGGACGGACGGACGGACAGACAGACGGACAGGGCTAAATCGACTCAGCTCGTCGCCCTGATCAAGAATATATATACTTTGTGGGGTCTGCCACGCCTCCTTCTGCCTGTTACATACATTTTAACAAAACCATTATACCCTGATTTCCCATTTTCAATGGGTTCAGGGTATAAAAAAGAAGAAAAACGAAAGAGAAAAAGAAACAAAAAATACATAGCTAACAAACAACGCAGCAGGCGTCCGTTAGCTACTGCCAGTGTTGCCGTGCCGTGCACTGTCATGCCGTTAAGCTCTGCTGTGCCGCCGCCGTCGACGCCGACGCCATTTTGTCGCTGCCTTCCGTCGCGTTTGCCAATTGCCGTCGCAAAATGGCGTTCGAGTGAATATTGAGTTGAAATCGAATCGGAGTGAAACACAAACAGCACGAATTCAAAATTCTAACAAAATAGTGCGAATCAAATCAGGAAAACTACTACAAAATTGCTAAAAATAAAAAAGAATATTCAAAAATTTAAGAAACGATAATATCTGTTAAGTTAATGTAACGTTCATATTTTTTTTTGCCCAATTCCAAAACAAATTGAAAGCGCTCAGGTCTTAATTAATCACAACAGCACAAATTTACATGGAAATACGATTGTAGCATTTAATTTTTAGCGATTCGAAAACAATGTTTAGTTTATTATAATTTCAGTAGCTCGACTATTGATGCATAATTAGGCCATAAGCAGATAGGCATTGTTCATGTTCTGCTTGTGTACTCAACTCTGTGGAAAGGAAGAAAACATGCACCCTGCATTATAGGCGACACGCTCAAGCTATTTGCTATTTGTATGTTCGTTTATATTGAAATTGTTTTTGTTACTGTATTGCGAAGCAGACACTTGAGGCTGCCTCTACACACATAAGAGTCCAAATTGATATAGCAAGGCATCGAGTATAGTCGAAGAAACACACACACACACACTCGCTTCCTCGTCTACACAATCGAAGCGAAGTACCAAAAACCAAAGAAAAACCGCCGTGCGTTTCGCTCGCCTGATAAGAAATCGAGGCGAGCGACGGCGACGGCGACGGCAACGGCGCTTTACACACGGTGTGCCACAGTGCCAGTGCCAGTGCCAGTGGCAGTGGCAGTGCTCGAACAGTCAACGAGTCAACCAACCAACGAGCGATCCAATCTGGCTCTATCTATAAGGCAGTGCCGTCTGCCTTACCTTATGGAATATAACCAAAACAAAATCTCCGCCGCGTGACTTAACATTTCCGCCTCTTTGCCAGGTTGGATCGCGCTAGCCGCGCGTGTGTCTCACTATATAATATATATCGGTCAATAATTGAATACATATAAATATAAATATATTTATTTGTCAAATACAGGGTAGTCCATTAAAATTGAAATCGATCAGGCTTGTATAAAATTGTGCCAAGAAAAGTGCCTGCTCGCTAGTGCGTCATATACTCTTCAATTATTACGCATACGACTCGTGTGACGAAACGCATATTGAATTAGCTCTACAGACAAGCCAGTGTTTATAGTAGTTGCCAATTAAGGAAGCTCTCATCGATTTGCTGCCGTTCGGTGTTGTTGTTGTTGTTGTTGTTGGGAGTGTGCATGCAACTGGCTTTAGAGATGATGCAAACGCTGAAGCCGCCACCGCCATTGCATCAACAGCATCCGCATCCACATCCGCATCCGCATCCGCATCCACATTCGCATCCACAGCATCTGCAGCAGCAGCTGTCAGTCATGGATAATCACCAGCAGCAACAGCAACAGCAGCAGCAGCAGCAACAACAACATATTCATCAGCAGCAGCAGCAGCAGCAGCAACAATTGCCGCCCACGCCGCAGGCATCGCACCTGCTCGCTGGCCAGCACAGCCATCATCAGCAACATGCTGCGGTTGGCGTCGGTGATCACGATGACCCAAATCCGGAATTTGTGTTGGCTTTAATATCAAGGAATCGAGCGCTCGAGGGTGAGTACCAAGCAACAGCTTTGATTCTCGGTTGGCCCGGTCTCAGGTCCGGGGGTCTCAGTGCCTAGGTCCATTGGCCACTCGTCATCCGGAATTTGCCTATGGCTCTTGCACCTGTCTTGTCTAATATTTTTCAGCTCCTGTCTCACTCTCTCTCTCTCACTGTCTATCTGCATCTCTGTGCAACTATCAGTTATTTATTTATGCTTTTAATTATTCCAAGTTTTTCGCTGTTGTTTTGTGATTTTTGCTAGGGCAGCAGATGAAATGTGGCTAAAGTGTTGATTGCTGATGAAAGTCTGTTGTAAGCGGACTTTTGTATTGTATGTATGAATAGTAAACGATGTGTATGCGTCTGTGTGTGTGTGTGGCACCTGTGGCACGGTAGTGCGGTTGCCCTGACTTGTGTCGAAGAGCCTTCTCCATAAGTGTTTTTCAATTAAGCATAGCCGCTTGACCTAACCGCATTAATGCGTTCGTTCATTTTCGCTCATTTCATATGCTGTTTCGGTCATTGAAACTAATAATATAATTGCTGATATTAAAAAGAAGGCTTACTCGTTATTCCATATACCATAGATGACTACATGAAAGATGAGGCGATTAATATAAAGAAAAGAGATTTATTGTTCTTTATAAAAGTTATTAGATCTTGGATTTATAAAGAGATTATAGATTATAAATATCAATTTCTGACTTAACCTATATCTAATATATCGGATCGACTGATTTATGTTAGGCCAGCCTTAAGATGTGTTGGTTAACTATTTCTTCATTCACTTGTGGACTTGGGTGTTGCTAATTTAATTCACAATCAAACCTAAAAACCCTATTTAGTTAAATATAAGTATTTAAATCGACAATTAAATTAGAGTACTTCAGCTGAAGGCCCAGAATCTCACGGTATTCTGGGTTGAAATTATTCTGGGTTTCCTCCTGAAACACATTCAAATACGATAGGTAAAATGGCCTTAGGAGGACTATTCGCCCAGGATATGTGTATGTTTCCATTTCTCACGTTTTGAAGGTGGATTTGCCCATAAAAAGGTAGTTCCTTTTATAAATGTAGGTATACTTATCCAGAAATATTTTAAATAATGATATACTTTTAAAGTATACCAATGCAAGAATTTTTTTTTAAGTCGAGTTATACTTAACAAAAAATCTTTAGCAAAACTATAAATATCTCAGTGAAAAGCCGAACATTACCTCTGCTAAAAAACAAATTTGTAGCATTAACTCTTTGTTGATTGATTGTAAAAAAATGTTCAAGGGATTTGCCTTGAACAATAAAATATAATAGATGGTAGATTTTACGATATGTCTGCCCATTTATATTTCACTTTTAAAGATATGGGTACATACATATACAGATAGATAGGTAGACTGACAAGAATAGAGCTATATTGACTCATCGATATAAGTATATGCTTAAGCTCACCTTCTCTTGACACTTTTCCAAACTGTTTAGTTCATTTATTTGCGTTTTTATTGTACTCAAATTTCGTATGATGTGACAAAGCAGTTAATAATTAAATAATCAGTATAAGCGATAAATATTGCTGAAAATTATGCGAGTTGTGATTGAAATCAACCGGGAGGCAAGGAGACCGAATAAACGGAAGGAATAAACGCAAGGTGGATAGACAGGCATACCATACCGATGAGTACAGGGTGTGAGATATTCGAGCACACAATTCAGCCTACAGCTCAATTTTGATTATTGCTCTAATTCGATTCATGTTTCATAACTGTTAGCAAAACTGGATGCATGTTATTTTATACTGGGCAGAGCTTAGCTCTCATTGTTGCTTGTCTATGCGCAAATCCGGCTGGAAGACATTCGGAGCAACCCCAAGCACAAATTATGATTTCGATTCGTGCCTCACATGTCGCGGCCTGATCCCACGCAAATCAATTGACAAGCTAAGGCCGTAGCTAAAAGCCGGTCCAAAATGTTGACAACTGACACACGGAGGATAACATCGAAGGACACGCGTTTGAGCTGGATATGATGTGGATGTGGATGTGGATGTGGAGACGAGACAAAGCCGAAAGTCAGAGTCAGAGTCCCAAAATTGTTGACAATGACCAAATGGCTTAGCATCTCGGCTATTGTTGCTAATGCGCTGGGAATACCTAGAAGCAGCAGCTGCTCCCCGTTCTCCCAATAGGAGTAGGCCTTCTAACATCGCCAGCCTCCATTTCGAGCACGTGCCGCAGCATTGGAAAAAAGAGCATGCTGCAGGACTGCAATTGCTGTTGGCACTGGGCGCGTTTTTCAAGTGCGCCGGGATTTTGTTTAGAGCACGCGTAATTACAAACAAATAAATAAGAGGGCCATACCATAAAACCGCATCGCATAGAACACGTGGCGCTAATATTCAGCCAGAGCAGAGCAGAGCAGAGCGGCGCAAAGCAGTGCAAGGACCTGGCTGGATGCTGCGACACATCCCAGCGGAGTTGAGCGACGTTCGTTGAGCGTCGTGCAAAACGAGCAGAAAAATTGAATTATGCGCTTGCGGTGCTTCCCAAGTGAAGCAGCTCTCAACCCCAACCCCAAGTCCAAATCTAACCTGAAACCCTCGACTCTTACCCCTGTCACTGTCGCTGTCGCTGCCCATGCCACGCCCAGCTGAGCAGTTGAAGTAACCGGCAATCGACAAATATTTTGTTATTTGCACATAAACATATTTATCGAGTTTGGGTTGCTCTGTTTGCAGTGTAGTCGAGCAGGAGGAGGCGTGGGCAGCTCGCTGCACCCACGGGTGTTTGGTTTCACCCGTTCGCAGCTCCTTGGCTCTGTATGTTGGGTTTGAGCCTGTCAAAAATTGTGTAAATATGTTTGTCATTTCCACTTGCCTACGGCTCGTGCACTTAGCATTGGGCAAACAAACCCCTGCCCATGCCCCGCTCCACCCCTCGCTGCTACCTCAACCCTCAAAACTGTGGGCTAGCGCACTTGTCGCTCACTCGACCAACCGTCCGTTCGTCGTCCGTCCGCCGTCCGACCGCCCGCCCGCCCGCTGGCCGCCGCGTGCCGTTCGTTAGTTGTTCTTGTGTGGCTTTCCTATTAACGTCACAAGGGGCGCACCCCCCTAGCCAACCAGTCAGTCATCCAGCCAGCCAGCCAGCACCCTACCAATGCTTAAGCGTATCGCTTTAGCCTGCTTGTTTCCTTCCTCGACATCCTTCCGCCGGGGGTTGCATTTTGTTGCCTTTTGCGCACGTAATTTGTCATAATGTCAACAAGCGAATGATGTCAAGATCGGCTATGAGCACAACTGGTTTAAGTGGCGCTACAAATTTAGAAGCTATACATTTGATGTACAGGTATACAAAGATTGATGGGCAGATGAAAAGAGGATGGCAAGCTGACCAAACCAAATGAACCAATTGAAAGCACCAGGTTACATGATGAATGTATATAAGATCAGAGCAGTTACAGTAAGGAAAGATCTGGTGTGAGTGTACAGTGCAGATAGAAAGACAGATCTTTCACACAAGTACCATCTCACGAAGTAAACTTTTAAGCTCAACAGCTCAAATCATGTTTAGTTGAAGCAAAACTTTTCACCAAGTAGATGAAACTAATTACTCTATGAAATATATACACAATTATCTGGAAAGTACTCTCAGTCATTTCCTTACTCAGAATGTTCTAGCCAATTCCCTTTTCTCATCTGATCCATGGATCCACTTATAAAATATTCGCCAATTGATGTAAGACTAAAAATTTAGGAATTTATATTTGGTACACAGCCTACATGTATTGATAGGCAATTAGATAGACGGCTCGCCTGCTGCCACCAGACGTGTCATGGATCAGCGACACCTCGTTTCTCAGCAGGCTGCGCAGATCGTCGCGGATTGCCTGCACTTGTGACTCTGTTGCATTCGGCTCCAATCCCACGTGTATCTCCTGAATGTAGTTGTCCGCACCGCGAAGTCGCCTGCTCAAGTAGATGGAACTGTCCAGGCTAAAGCTGCTCCCAGCTGTGGCTGTTTGATAGCTGCTCTCCGTCGTATAGCCCGAGGAGTGGGAATCGGTCAGCAGGTGCCCGGCGCTCCCAATGGTGGAGGCACTGCCATTGTAATTGATGAGCGCTGGCGATGGGGCTCCTGATAATATTGTCATAGCTGACTCGGAGAGATCCGTGGATAGGTATGCCTCGCTGGCCGACTTGGGCAGTCTTTGCGCCGACTGGCTGCGCCGCAGGAGCTTGGCAGCGCTCAACAAAGTGGTCTGGCTTCTCTCAAAGCTGGTGTCCGACTGGCTCAGCCGAACCACCCCGTGTTCCTCCTTGGCGTTGAATAGGATCGTAACCGAATTTTTAAACTCGACGTCGTTAGTTTGTGCCACGGGCCATGCCGAGCTGTGCGGCAACGGGTGCGGTTCGACAGCTTCTCCATTAGATCTGTCCATTCTCGAGTG
Organism: Drosophila navojoa; assembly: GCF_054131105.1. Lineage (NCBI taxonomy): Eukaryota > Metazoa > Arthropoda > Insecta > Diptera > Drosophilidae > Drosophila > Drosophila navojoa. The sequence goes on along the minus strand of NC_142891.1, from coordinate 26,111,834 downwards.
GAGCTGGAGCTGGAGCTATGGCTGGGAGCTTGCAGCCCAATTGCAATTCGGTTATGGTGCCGACCTCCTCGGTGAACTCCGTCTGAGTGCAGCAAGTGAAAGTCTTCTGCACCTTGGCCAGATCACAGCGAAACGCGTTGTAGGCAGCCCAATTCACATCGGACATCTGTGTGAGTGTCAAAAATAAAAATTGTTAATGCTCTAAGTAAATATCATTAGGCGTCTATTTGTGTGTAGCCTTTTACTGACATTATACTGGGTCGTACTTCCTCTCTCTTGCTTGCCACTCTCCGTACTCGAATTCATAACTATTTACTGTTTTATTCAACTCACCCCTAACAAGCCATAATTTTGGGGCCTAAATGTTACTCTACTAAGTACATAACAAAGTTAGTGCAGCATAGCATAACATATTATATAAATTTATATATATATATATACCTATATCGAAAGATTCAACTTACACGACAGAATTCCCAAAGCAATTCGACTAAACTAATACGATGCTTTGTAAAGTTATTTATTAAGTATATACAAATTATATAAACATAGATTATGAACAAAAAATATTATTCAAATAAATAAAAGTTTAATAAAACTCGAAAAACAATATAAATAAACGCCTAAAATTGAATAAGCGAAAAAAACTAAATCTTAATCAAATTTGTGCAACAAAACAAATAAAATACCACAAATATGTATGAAAGTATGAGTGAAAATATATGCATTAACTATATTAATTGTCAATAAACGAGGAACAATGAAATAAAATAATACAAAAGCAATATATATATCAGCTCATATATACAAAATATATTTTTATAAAATTAAACAAGTATATTTAAATATAATTTTCAAATATTAATAATAATAAATAAATAATAAACATATAATACAATATAAATTAAGCAAACATTAGTTTTAGTTAGAAGAAAAAACAGTATCTAATAATATTAAAATTAATAGGCGCACATGTAGCCAAGAGTTAGATTTTCCACATTATATTAGAGTGAAATGAGACCCAAAATTGGTAATAACATATTTTTAAATTGCAAAGTATCTACGACATTGAAAATATAAATTGCAATGACTAAACAAATCTTAAATAATTATGATGATGAGCCTTAATCGGCTTATTCTAATTAGGCAATTAAGTTATAAGACTTTAGCTCTTAGCGGATGATAGAACAAGGAGACAGAAATTTCGTTGCTCCAATAAAACTCTCAAATCACATATAAATACTTTCCATACGTAAGCGAAAGTCTCCTATTGAAATAAGGATTGAAAACAGGTTTATTGGATACAATACTTCGATGTCTTCCATTATTAAATCATCCTTAAGTTTCAGAGCGAAGTAAACTAAAATTCATCTTTTTATACGAATACATTATTTGTATATTGCTAACCCGCCCAGTTTTGGCATGGGCCAAAGGAGCTCTCGGATTTCTAAGCCCTAGTAGCTCTCCTTTGAGCAGATGCCTTTTTAGAGGATTTCGCGCATTTTTCATTGCTAGGCCAGAACAACAAATGAAAATACATTAAAAAACAAAAAAAAAAGGAAAAAAAAAAACAAGATGGGCCTTGGGCTTGGAGCCAAGTTGAGAAATCAGTTGATGTTGTTAGTGTTATTGTTGCTGTTGGTTGTTTGGTTGTTCGGTTGTTCGTTTATTCGTTGTTTTCCATGGCGTCCACATAAATCATTTTTTGTTCGGACTGCCTGCTGCATATTTCATGGCGGTTTGTTTGCTCCACTCCTGAAGCGGGGAGCGAGGCAGCTTGGAGAGGCTCCAGCTATGGCTCAAGGGGACGGAGTTGGGCGCTTAGAATCGACGACAGCTCTTTGACTAGGCTGCCTTTGCTGGCAGGTAAGGTTAGCCAACTCTCCCTGCTTCACTACAGCCCCAACTCCCCCTCCCACCTCTCTCTCTTTGTCACTTCTGTCTCGCTTTGCGAACATTTCTGTATGCTACATTTTTTGTTTCTTTCTCTCATTCCTAATTTTTTTTTTTTTGCTAACCTTCCCAAAACAGCATTCCGTGCCAAGGAGGAGAGAGCCGGCGAATGTTTAACTTACGTTAAGTAAATAATGGGGCGTTCATATGACATTACCGGGGGGAGCGGGCGGAGCTCTAAGAGAGGGCGTAGGCCAGGAGAGCTCATGTGCCTCACCTACCCATCTCTATGTAAGCGAGTATATTTCGATGAGTGTATGTGTGTGTGTGTGTGTGTGTGTTTGCAGTCACTGTTTACTTCCACAATTTCCTTTTTGCTTAATAAAATAAAATATGAACGAAAAAAATCTGAAAGAAAATCTTCTGCAGTCAAGAGTAGCAGACGCCATTTGTAAAGCTGGAGTAGGGCTTCTAGCTCTAGTGGGTATAATAGAGCTCTGGTCTTAGATAGTTAACTAGAAAAACGTACTTTTTTTAAATTTGAGGAATCAAATACTCAAATGTAATCATATTTTAGTTTATACTTGTGAAGTCGTCAATTCAATTTTTTTTCCTTCACAAATTAGTCTATTTAAATTTTACTTTTAGAAATATCATAATGTTGTGAAAATACCTTCAACTAAATTACATACTTTAAAAATATTTGAATATTAAGTACTTTTTTTTATTAAATTTGTATATTTTATTAGTTTACAGAAATTTATATTACTGAATTAGATTTCTAGATTTCAAAATCATTTTTATAATTTTACTGTGAAACTGTTTTAAGAGTTTGTAAATTTAATTTTTACTTGATATCGTAATTTTGTATTATTTGCTTAATATTATAATTATTATTTGAAGTTCATAAATTTTTTCAGATTTTAAAATTGAAATATCTGAAGTGATGCTTTATTAAAATTTATTTTTGAGCTCCTATAATACTGAGTAAACTTTGTTTTACCGCTGCTATAAAAATAAATTCACACTTTGCTTATCTTGATCATAAAGGAAACATTTTTGAACTATATGAACTAATCCACTGTGATTTGTTGCTATGCAAACATATTTGGGGCCACTGTGCAATCGAAATGAAAAATTCAAAATTTACAAAGAAAACACAAATATAAACAGCAGAAGCACAAAGGCAAATGCTTTAATGTTGGCTTCCACTGCAATGGCTAGAGCAAGCAGTGGGACAGAGACAGAGATGCCACCAGAGTAGGATTGCGAGAGGGAGAGGTGGAGGGGAATCTCCCTTGAACACGTAGCAGCCGGCTAAAAAAGTGCCGAAGGAACAAAAATGGGGTACGCGTACAAACTGGATACGCGTCGTCCCTGTATGTGTGTTTATGTGTATTTGTATATGTATATGTATGAATATGCTTCTATACAAACAATATCCCGCAGCGAACTTTATTAAATTACACGATTTTGACAGTTAAGCAGCGGCAGCAACAGCAACAGCAACAGAGAGCAGAGCTCTACGCCTCCTGTTGTTGTCTTCTACCGTATATGTATGCGTGTCTGTGTGTGTGTGTGTGTGTGTTGCCAAGTGAAAATCATAATTTTTTCTTATATTTTATGTAATACTCTTGAAGCTGCAGAAGAGCAGCAGTCCCCCCTCCAGTCCTGCTCCCCTGCTCAGCCAGCCATCCTGCCCTGCTCTTAGCTGCGCTGCGAGCGAATTTCCCCTCCTCTTCTGACTGACAGACATTTGCGTTGTCTGGCAACGCCGACGGTATTCCTTTTTGAGTATTCCTTGGGGGCCGGTTTAGGCAAATAGAAATGCTCTTCTTTCTCGTGGCTGGCAATAAGAAATAAAATAAAGTCGAAATCTTGGCAATTGCGCGATTCACTTATGGCCGGGAGCGGTTACCAACTTTTATCATTCCGCAATTAGCGTGGCCATGTCTGCTCCAGAGCAGCGCTTATCGCTACGCAGTCGTAGTCGCAGTCGCAGTCGCAGTCGCAGTCGCAGTCGCAGCCGGTAGTCGGGTCAAAAACTTACCAGATACTTCTCTAACAAGCCGCTGTCGCTGCCGCTGCAGCTGCCGCCGCTGCCAAACGGTAAATATTTGTACACCGTTTCACTCGATACCTTGAAAAACGGGACAACAACTGCGGCGATAACGTCTACACGGTTACCCTATACCGATGACTGTCTATATGTCTGCATGTGTATAAGTGTATATATCTATAAATAGTGAGCGTGTGCATTCTTTTCTTCCACTATATTAAGTAAAGGAATATAATAGGGTGTGCTAGACTAGAAGACGAGTTTTACATTCAAAAAGCAGTATATGTATCTATGTATATGTACATATATATATTTTTAAAGATTTCTTGTAAAAGCTTATTCTTAATTTATTACTGACATGTGACCAAATCTGGAATAATTTGGCTCATATTACAGAAGTTACATTGATCTTAACTTTTGAAAAACATAAGAAACTTAAGAAAATAATTTGTAAATAAGCACGTAAACCCGACTAAATTATAAAAATATTATTTACCCTTATAAGCTTTTACTAGACTTTCAACTTTACAAATAAGTTCAACATTTTTATTTTAAATTTAAAGTTTGATTATTTTAATTTTATAAGTGGAACACACATATGTATAACAATATATGTGCTTCTGCACTCAGTCATCATGACCCATTCCCGGTCATTTTCAATGGGTACAAATATACAGAGCGCTTGTTTAAGAACCCAGTAAAATGTCTATGTACCAGACTCATGTTTTTTGGGTCTGGGAGCATGTTCGATTCGGTTATCTATGATAGTCGCACTTAAACGGCATGGTACAAGATTTGCCCATTCAGACGAGACATACGCCTATAGGAGAATAACATTAGTGTTTACATTGGCACCACGTACCATAAATGTTTTCGATAAGAAGCAAAGAACAAAAACATGTCCAGCTTTTCCGACCGATCCACATGGAGATGACGTGCAGCTTGCATCGATGGTCTATATAGTAAAGATATATGTGAGATTGGTATGAAAACAGAAACTGCGCAAGCTTGGGGTAACAGACCTCTCCCAAGCAGCTCCCTTTGCTCGCCGCCTAGTGTTAAATGAGGCCTATTAACATCTAGACATCTACGTGGGCACTGCGAATTCCTTTCATGTGCAACCCTCGTTGGCTGACTTTCAACTCCCTCCCACTCGTAAAGCCTTTTTATCCTCTATGCATTTTCTGCCATTTATGCCTTTTATGCTATCTGAGATTATTTTCCACATCGCTTTGTCCATTGTTCGGGTTTATCTAAACAGGTGGTCCCAGCATGTGGCCGAGCCGCTGCATTCGCAAATCTTTTTGTCTGATCCACCCTTCTACATCTTTTAAGCTTCCTTTTTGTTGTCGTTGTTCTTGTTGTAGTGTTTACCTTTCAATCAACAATGATATTATATATATTTAAATAAGCATACATATATTATACACATACATATATGTATATACATATGTATGTGTGTTTGCTTACATACAATATTATTGAGTTTTGATTCAAGTCAACCGCAAATTATGTTTGGTAATTTTATTCAAGCAGGTGTGCTAATTGCGACTCCCTCTGCCTTCCTCTGCAGCTTTATATTTTTGTAGAGCAGAAATTCATATTTCGCGTTTTGTCATTATAAAACAATCGAATTTTCGTTATGTCAATAGTCAACAATAATCGCCGTGATTACTTAACTTATCTAGCACCCGTCGTTGGAGTGATTCGACTTTAGGTCTTACACTCCACGAGAGCCCCATTAAGTGGCATTTCAAGCAGCAAAATACTACAGACGCTTTTATTTATTGTTTCTCGATCTCATAGCTCAAGCTATTGAGTGTTCCACAGGCAGACGCAATGGGCTCTGAGTGTAGAAATCTGTTTGATTACGAGACTTCAAGTCAGCTAGTACGAACATGTAGGTTGGTTGGTGTGCACCACTACAGTATACCCCTACTTTAATTTGCCTTTTAGGTTTTATCGATAACACTCACTAGTCATACTACTGCTAGGACGTATGTGGTATCGATAACTAATATTTGATTTATTTTAGATTTTTAAATTTTTATACATTATCTACCATCAAACTCTATTTTGTATTGATTGAATACCGATACATTGATCGACATTATATTACATATACAAATATTATGATGTTTATAATGACGTATTTTATTTGTAATGCGGAAACAGAATAATTGGGAAACTTATCAATTGGCTACGAAACGACAATGAATCATCTAATAATTGGAAACCTTATATACCCTATAAGAAACCTCGCCAGCCGACACATTCTTATACGCAAAATCTATACATAGTATGCTTACGGTATGACCATAGCTGGCAGATTTGCTTCATTGTATTGATATGATGCAGCAGTTGAGGCACTTCGATCGGCTTATCAGGCTATCGGGGAGATAAGTTAAGGTCCCCGTATTTCAAACAGATAAGTGTCACTCTTCGAAAACACAAACACCTAAACAAACTACGCACACCGACCAGATCTGAGATTCGTAACTCCCAGGTAGACAGTTTCGATTGTTAAGTAAAGAACCCGTCGAAAGTTCTAAGAGCTGCCGCCCAGTTTATGCTCGGGCTTATGCTATTTACTCTAGATGTTGAACTACTTTCGCTCCACTACGAGCACTTGAAAATGTCCAACAAGAGTTGTATAACTGGAAGCACGATCTATGCAGTGCCTGGTCCCTAAGGGGTAAGCGGAGAGCTTAACACACTGAAGTGCCATATAAATGTGGCACTGATTGCGCGTGGAGTAGCTGTAAGGCCTGCTACTTGGATTTAAGTCAAATATAATCGTTTATTAAATCTAAAGTAAAGTTATTTAAGCACTTTGATCACACCGACCCTCGAAGCTCTCGCTCTATCCCACTGCCTCTTTCTCTCTCCCTCGCCAGCATATTAGAACTAACTGTTGACCTAGTATAAGAAGTAGGGGAAGGGCACGGCTAGATAAAGAGCAGCAGTACGATAAGACTAAGGCAAACAGTAGCCTTTGACCACATTTTAGAAACTCTTATTTAGTTTATTGCAAAATTAATTTTGGTGACGTATCACCATACATAATATAGATTAATATTACAATAGATTGAATATAAAATGCCGAAAAGTTTGAGAGGTTTCCTATTGCTTTTGCCTTATTGCCTTTGAATGCTGGTATGAATGTTGCATACAGATCTTAACATATACATATATGTTATGCTAGTCTATATATGAATATATGTTTTGTTTGCCTATTCTTCTAGCTTAAACAAAAAGGAATAAAATATAAATAAATAGGACTGCTTTAGCATGAAGGTTTTTAGACTTGACTTGTTAATGAATTATATTTAAATAATCGATAGACTGAACATTCTATACCTATAGAAATTATGTTTACGTCTTTTGAGATTTTCCAAAAATTTGTTAACCAAAAAACTTAATTTTGTATAGAAAGAAACAACTAAGAATCAGACAATACTCTGATATGGAGATAATAAAACTGCAGCCATGTTCCTTGTCTATTACTGCTGTTTAACCGGCGCACTTATAAGTAGGACTAGGCGAAGACTTACTTGTGTGTGTGTAATCTACATATATTGATTTTTCCAAATGCATTTCCACCATTTCACAAGGACATTTCCATTGTCGTCGTAAGTTATCTATGGAATGAAACGAGAGTAAAGCAAAGCTCGCCTGCTTAACGAAAAATGGGAGCTCCTTAAGCTCCTTCAATGGAACTCCATAAATTCCGAGCAAAAATCAAAAGCTGTTAAATAGATAAATGGTTTTATTTACAAAATGCATGACACCACCTTCCCATTCCAGACTGAGGCTGCTGTCGAGTCCAAGGAGCAGCTCGGATGGACTGACTTGAGCGTATGTCGCAAATTATGCGATGCTCGGTGAAAGCGTTCAATGAACAAAATGATTTTATTGCATGCGGCCGGCTAAGCCCGAAAAACCACTCAAAACCATTTGGCCATATGTTGCCATTTGTGACAATAACTGCAGCGGGCACGACACACCGGAATGAAACGGAACGGAATGGAATGGTCGAGTGGGTTGGGTAGTTAGCAGACAGACAGATAGACAGACAGATAGACAGACAGAGAGTGAGCGAGAGAGTGGGAGAGTGAGAGCGTGAGTAGATGCCGTTGTCGTTTGTTGTCGTTAATGCCCAATGGGTGGCAAATTGTTTTTTATTATCGGCCGGGCCGAGGCAGCTGCGACCCTGCTCAGCTCTCGACCGGGTTGGTGTGACAACGTGGGGCAAAGGAGTTAGCGTCAGCTCGTCTGTCCTCTGGCTATTGTCGATTGCGTGAATAAAACTTTAATGGAACGGCACAAATCCCATCGGTTTACCCCGATGCTGCTATTGCTATCGTCGTTGTTGTTGTTGTTGTTCTTAGCGTTTCTAATGCCAACTAATTGAGTGCGAAAATGCCGTCAGTATTGCGAGAAGTTTTCCTCAGCTTTTGTTTTTATGATATTTTATGTGAGCATATTTGAAGCCGTTGGCAAGTAGACCTCCCCCCTTCCCCATACACACACACACATATAAAAGTGACTCACAGAGTGCATTCAAAATGCAAGCAATGTGGAGCCTGGGGAATGCCAGAGAGGTGCAGAGAGATGGAGCGAGTGTTTTTGTCCACATTTGGGAATTGCGCTTAAAAAATGCCTGCAAATGGCTTTTAGCAGTACGTGTGCATATACATATGTGTGCGTGTGTGTGTGTGTGTGCACTTTTATGAGTGCATCATGGCTCTGGACTAGACTGTCACGTAAATAGTTGATGGCCGGCCATTGCACGTCTCCTATTTCTGTGGAATCTCGACTGAAAACTTGCAGCTAAGTAAAATTTATAGCCCGCTTCGAGGCGCCGGGCACGTGACCATGCAGCAATGATTATTAAACTGTGCTTCCCATATATACCGCTGAGATTGAAGTGCATAATAGATATACATACATATAAAGTGAAAGGGAGCTAGACAGATATGTGCAGCAATCAACAAAATTTCTAATAAAATTCTTTGCTTAGCTAGAAATTGAAGCTTGTAAATGTTTAGATACACTATATCTATCTTCAAGTGCTCGTATTAGTGATAAATCCAAGGGAATTTATGTTCTACACATGTAATTCGTTAAACAATAGAAAACCAACCGACAAAAAAAATATTACACAATCAAAGATATTTAGAGTAAATTTGAAAGTATTGTAATGGTATATGAGAACCAGGTAAATCCAAAAATTGTCAACGCCTTGTTAGTCATTGTAATGTATCAGTCATAGGTGCTACCCATTGTTTCTTCCTAAAACGATTCTCCAATAATATTTGACGAATTATTTGAAAATATGAATAATAGTAATTCCCAATATGCTTCACTAATTCTATGTATATAGCATCTCTAAATCACACTTGTTAAATAAATTTAAAAAAAAAAACTAACTAAAACAGTTTCTAAAATAAATGAAAATAAATTATGCGATGGTAAAAATGAAATGTTTCTTAAATAAAAAGTTAATGTTAATAAAAAATAAAAAAATAATAATAAATTGTCCTGCTGAATATATATTGTAAAGTCCTAGCAGTACAAGCACAACTATTTCTAGCTAATTGACTATAAAATTGCATTTCATTTAGTATAATTATTGTTTTAGAGTTTTGTTAAACAAAGCGCATAGTTTAGAGGTAGAAATGCCGTCTAACCAAATTGGCAACCAAGCACAGCCTCGTCCTCCCAATCAAGGGGCAGCCAACCCCAAGTGCAACCCTTGGACAAGTATCGCTCTCCCGCTCACTCTTCGGCATCTCTCCTTGTGCTTCCCCTTCATGCGTACACTGCGGCAATCTTTCACCCTCTATAAATATGGCGACGTCCATTTTTGTGGCTGATATTTCAACAGCAGCAGGTCCCTGGTCTCTGGCTTTGGGCTCCCCATTAACTCAACCGTTCGGCGCCATCTTGGCTTCATCAAACGCACACAAAAGCCCATAAGGGCAAAGCCAAGATAATGGTAGCCAGGCAGCAAGGCAGAAAGGCAGCCTGAAGCACTGAAAGCACTGAAAGCAGCAGCAGCAGCAGCAGCTCAGCTTGATTCAGGAAAATAAAATGGGCACCAAACGAAGTCGTTAGACCAACCGCCTACCCTAACCACCCCCAGTCACTTAGCCACATCCACGCCCCACGCATCCTCCGACCCCGACCCTGGCCACCTGCACCTAGATAGAGCGTTCTCTGTATCTGTGTGTGCTTGTTCGTGTGTTTGTGTGTGTGTGTTTGCAAGCGCGCTTCAAAAGAAAATCACCCCAAGTGTGTATTTTTATAGAGACCGCAATAAACCTTTTTCTTTGCCGAGTCGTGAAGCGCTTCGATGAATGTGAAAAGGTTGCTCCCTGAATCCGTATTCCGTATACGTTCGGCCTCTGTCTCTGCCACTGACTCTACATCTGCCTCTGCTCGTTTGATGAAGTTCCAGTTCGAGACACAATACACTTGGCACAAGCGAAAAAATCAAGCAATGCTTCAATTCGGAAACGCATGACTAGGAAATACCCCATGTGCAGCTTTCAAGTTGCTGAATATATAGCGACATACTTCTTTAATCAATATATGGCATAGATCTGTACCTATGAGAGGCATATGTAGAGGAATCAAAATATTTAGATCTTATGTATCTAGCTGTTCAACTTTTCGAGCTTTGCACAAAACAAATCCGAATATTAATATCAAATCTTAGCATCATTAAGATATTATTGCATTGTGATAATGAAATAAACAACTTACAAAAATATAAACATATATATACAAGTCTATGGATTTATGTGCAAACGGATGGATATACGAACATTTGTTATAGCAACTCAATGGAAATAAGGATCAATATATAAACTTCATGGCCTGGGGTAACATTACATTCAACTTGTTACATGTGCGGCCACCTCAACAATATGCCCTGCTTATTCACTTTCGATGGGTATGCAAAAAGAAATACTTGCTGCAGCCGTTGCCCATTTTTCTTGGCCTGGCATAACCATAAAGGAGGCCCGATTGATGGTCGTAGCATTCAAAATTGGAGGCGGATAACCATGTGCTCCATGTGCTGCTGGGAGCGAGGCGAGGGCTGTGCCATGTCATCGTCGACGTCGTCGTCGTTGTTGTTGCTGCTTTTATTTTTTGCTCTGCTTTATAGCGCCCGGTCAAGGGTGCTCTGGTCAGCTAGCTTGACGCTTGAATGGCTGCCAACGAGTGCGCGCCTTTTGTTTGGCCAGCAGCACAACAAAAAAAAAGCTAGCAAAAAATACACAAAAAACACACACACACATACATATGCACAGAAAATAGGAAACAAAAGCAAAGAATTACAACAAAATAAAAGAGCGAACAAAATGCTTTTTGCAAAGTAACCAAAAGCGAGCGTAAAAATAGAAAATTGAAAATAGAGAATGTGTGGCGGTGCCCATTGTTTAATGGACGTCAGCTGGAATGTGCGCCAGAAATTGAAAAGTTATTGTGCTGCACGTCCAGTAACCAGCCACTGCACTGCCACAGCCACAGCCACAGCCGCGGGGCGTGGCATAGTAGCAGTGGGTGCAAACGAGCGGAGCAGGGGCAGGTGGAATCGTATTGTCGTGACAAGCTGCTACTTATATACAAGCATAGATGTGCCACAAGCACGGGTTTTTGTGCCAAGCGCGCAAATTGTTGAACTAAAATATTTGACAGTTAATTTTTGGTTTGGCCGCTGCCTTTTTATATACAAAAGTTTTGAACAATAGCCAAAAAAAGAAGGTATTTTATTTTGCTGAATGCTGAATGCAAATAGCTTAACCATAGCACTGAGCTTATGCAAGCGTTAACGCCGTGTCTTGCAAAAGCTGATTGAATTCAACTAATACACACTCTGTCCCTCTCTCTCTCTCTCTCTCTCTCGCTTGCTTACGCTCTTGCACTTATTCACTTTGCATGCAATTCCTTTACCCACGCTCGACCGCAATTAAGAAATTACAATGGCAAGAGAGAAAAGCGCAGTAATGTATCCTCAAAAGCTCAACCAACCAGGCAGGCAAGCGGGCAGGTAACAGCAACAACAATAAGAGTGCGAAGAGCAAGAATCACATGCATAAAGTAAATTATAATAGGCATAATAAAAACGAGGCAAAGACCAAGCGACAAGTAACGGCGTTTTGTTGCCATTTACTTTACCATGCACGTGTATGTGTGTGGGTGTATAGCTGTGTGCGTATGTGTGTATGTTGGTGTAACTGTGTGGTAAGGCCGTAAGTGCTTCGTGCGGAATTAAAAGCAAACGCATTAAAAGGTGTCCGAAAAGAATTTCACCTTGGCAAAGGCACAGGCTACAAAGCACGGCACACCACAGCAACAAAATGGCGCAGCTGCAGATGGCGACAGATTCTCGTTACACACACACACACACACACCAACACAGCTATAACTGTTACGACCAACGGCAATGGCAACGGCAACGGCAACGGCAACAAGCAACATTTTTAATTATGAAACACTAAAAGTGGCAAAGCCAAAGTGCAACGCGTACAAGAATAGGGCGCTGGGCGTGAGATGTGGGGCGTGGGGCGTTGTGCTTGGGGTCGCTTTGGCCAAGCTATTAACTTAAACGCCTTTTGCCGGTTAATGGAAATGAACCTCGTCGTGGCAATGGGCAGTTATCTGGTTAAGACAACGATGGGGAGCTGCTGCTGCTGCTGCTACTGCTGGTGTCTGCCGACACGCGCAGGTGTTTAGTCCGACCCTCTTAACCGTTAACGGTTAACGGTTATGAGCACCGTGCAGAACAGAGTTCGTGTTAACATGGCCTAATTGTGGCATGGCAAGGGCCCACATGCTGTACTTGGTCTCCATATTACTCTGCAGACTACAAGTACGCTGAGTACTGGGCTAAAACGAAGCTCCTTGGAGTGTCGGGGTGGGGTGGTGGTGTGGCAGTCTATGGCCATATTGAGTTACTGCAGTTGCGTTAATTGCAGGCACGTGTGCCGCACAAGTGAAACGTTTTGACACGACCCGCCAAGTCGGGTGCGAGACTCGCGCCTCTTGTAGGGCCTCCTCGAAGAGTTTCACCCTGCAAATTGTATGGAAACTTAAGAAGCATCTAAGCCGATCGTCGGGCCGTGTGCCACAACTCTGTTCCAACGGGCGCGGCGAATTTCCACGCAGCTACAATTTCGCTGCGTGCAACGGTACCAATAATTGATATCCATCCGCTCGCAAGGCGCAGCACGCAGCACGACGCACGCAGCACGCAGTGGTGTGCGTGCAGCCGTCCAGTCGCGTGCGACGCGGATGAGCACTTACGTCCCTGTTAACCGAGAGGCAAACAAGCTACGCATCAGCTTTGTTTGCTATAGTTTAAATTAAGTTAGATTAAACGAAGTGAACAAGCCAAATATAAGAATTTATATTCGATTGACAACTAGGTATTATTTCCGTTTATACCCATTGGAAATTGGAAAACAAGGCATAATGAAATTGCCACCACAATGTACTATATAGATTCTTGATCAGGGCGATGAGCTGAGTCGATTTAGCCCTGTCCGTGTGCTTGAACGCGCCGATGTCAGAAGACGTAAGAACTAGAGACTTGAATTTCTATTAAATGTCCGTATATAGAGCGCGGATATCGAGATTTTCTCAAAAAATCGATAACTTCACCCGTTATTTTCATCTGATATATCTTTAGAGCCAAATGTTAAATGTTAGTTCATATGTATTTTATAAAATTTCGGTTTCTGTTAGGCGTATTTCCAACACTGGAGACTTTCGCTTTGGCAAATGCATTTCCATGTTATAGAAGCGAATAATTATTGAAATATCAGTTGTCCCGTTTAAAGCTTTCTTACCTGTTTTCAATTGAGTCTAATCACATGCATAAATTTAAACACACATACATACATGCATGTGCACATTTGAGAGAGTAATTGAGAGAAAGCAGCAACAATATTAGTGTAGTGAGCGCCGACATAAAATGGCGACAGGCATCTGCGATCACACTGTGCAGAGCAGAAAGAGAAAAAGAGACACAAAGATGCCGTGGAACGTGTCGCATAAATTGTTTGCGCTCAATAACTTTGTTCTAGTTTCCATTTGTTGCGTGGGTTGCTCTCTCTCGAGTTGATGAGCGATGTGTTCAATTGAGCGACTCAAAGAACTAAATAAGGAATTCATAATCGATAGCACAGTATGGAACGGCCATAAGCAGCGGAGCCAACTGCACAACTAAAGAGCACAATTTATGCTTATTACGCCAGCACTATAATTCCCATCACTAATACGCAGTGCTGTTAGCAAGCCCAACTGCTTGGCTCGTTTCTAGTTTCATGGCGTTAGTTTTTATTTCGGCGTTTACTTTACTTTCACCATAAGCCGCAGCAACAATTTGAGTGCCAATACGCATCAATCGATGTGGATATCCATATCATCAAACAGACACACACACACACACACACACGCTCACACCCTAAATATAAATACAAACAGAGTTAAGTGCTGTCCATGGGCTGTGCAACAGTTTGGCTGAAGCTGAAGCTGAAGCTGAAGCGTTGAAAACAGTTTTCAAAGTCGCGTAGTTTACTCAGTTACGAATATGGGGTAGGGGTTGCTGCTCAGGGGTTGCTGCTCAAAATTGATTAAGGTCATTATGCAGCCGGGTAGCGTCGAGCTGGGATCGAGAGTTGCGACTTGTGTGCAACCAGCGACGGGCAACGGGCAACCGGCACCGAGCACCAAGCACCAAGCACCGACTCTCTGACACTTAATCCCAGCGGCATAATCAGCAACATATTGTAGCAAAACCTTCTTCACGCTGCCATAAAAAGTAGCAGTTTTGTATTTTCGAAATTTTACACCCCGCATGTGGAAGGGAAAGCGCAGACGGATGGGCAGGGGGAGGGGCTGGATAACGGTGGCAGAGGTTAAATGCCAGGGCTCGACTCTCGGCGAGCCTTTGCCAGAGTTTTATGGCTTACCCACTTTTGTTGTACAATAAACCTGGCAACGGCTGTCTGCACTCGCATAGGAGTGCCAGCTCCACTCTCTCCACATTCGCCTATTTGGCTGCCATTCGCCATTCGCTGGGTGCGGCTCGCATTATTCATGAGGTCAGTGGTTGGGCTTAAACCCTTGCCAATGGCTTGCCGTTGCTCCAAGGAATATTTTGCACAGCTGCTGCCAGGCAATCAACAAACGCTTCCCTCTCTCTCCCTACCTCTCATCCTTCATCACTGTCTCTTTCTCTCTCCCTCTCTCTCTCTCTGTAAAAGATCCTTCTTCAAAGGGCATCTGAAACTAACGAGCAGAGCCTCAAGACTAGCAACAAGTGAATTAACGTAAAACCTGTGCACCACTTAACTATACTCACCACCCCTGGCCTTACACCCCCTCCCGCGCAGCCGGCTGGCCACATTAAAGGTGTCTCACGCCCCTGGAAACGTTGCAAATGTTTTTATTACATTAAAAGCATTAAACGCTCCACATTAACGGTATGTAGAGCAAAATACCAGCGAGTCGACAGGCGGAACAATAAAAAAATTTAAGTAGACTTCCTCCAGTCGCTCTCACCCCACCTCCTGTTAAGGATGCAGACAACCAGCCAAGCCACACGACACAGGACACACCAATATGTCATCAATGCCAACGAGGAAACTCGAAAGCTAACCCTCCGCTCAGTTACCGAGGGCTATTCTCGACGAACGACCACGCAGTGGGGTTTGCTCTAAACAAACAGCGGGATTTCGTCACAACTGATACGGGACTGGTTCCGCTATGCTGACGCATTTATATGTACAATTGGCACTCATTCTGATGTATGATATACTAAATATAGTAAACTAATTGAGCCAAGTTCTCAATGATTTATTTATGTATTTTTATTAATATAAGGAATTTTTATATTATAAATTGTATGTGCCATTTTTTATTCGTAATACTTAAGTTCTTTGATTTTAGTTAAGGTATTAATTCGTACCGTGAAAAATATATGTCATATAATATTATTTGTATAAAATCCTCTGTAGTTTTTTGAATATTCATAAATTTATCTATTGTCTTTCTTTTTCACTCTCATAAAAATATTTTGTTTTCAAGCTACGATAATTATCGACACTAACTCCTTTCTCTCTGTTGTTTGTTCAATAAGTTTTATTAACAATAAATGTTTGTGATTCTCATACTAAATTATTATTTATCAGGCAATTATTATTATTTCCTATAAATATTACGCATTGCATTTCAGTTTATATGCATATGTACGTTAATTAGTGTCTTTCCCTGGAATTCACATTTTACAGAGTTGTTTCTTTTTCACTGTCTGTGTACGCCTTTCTATTCGATTCTCACAAATATAATCATTACCATAACTGCAAATATAGAATACTATAAATGCAGCCTCAGCCTGCGTCGCCTCATTCGTTGGCTTGATGCATATTTGAGCACGTATTTATTTGACTTTGCCCACAGTGCTTATTTGTTTGCTATAAGCAGGCCGTAACTTGACTTTATCAGAGCGTCGAATATTATGCCATCCGAATATACATACATAGTGCTCGAGCACCACCCCGCATCGTCTTTTGTTTGACTTTGTTGAATTGATTTCGTTAGGGAAATAATAACAACAACGCTCAGCAGCACCCTTGAACGCGCACTCGCTATTCAATTTAGAAAGAGAAGCAGACACGTAAAGAGCGAGAGCGAGAGGGAGAGACAGAGAGCGAGTGAGAGTTTGGCTGGCTCTCTGACTGTGATGTTTCCATTTGTACAAAATAGAGCACTTAACGGGGGAAACTGCAAACAAATTATTGCACTTGCTGTCACCAAAGCGAGTCCGTGTCCCGCCCCTTAGCTACTGCCATTGCATACACTTAAAGGATTACAAGCGGATCTGTCGCTTGTTTGCCACTAAATGGACGCATTTACTCCATGGGAAACGAAGTAACAGGAGCAGGAGTTTAACGGGTGGCACAACTGGTGGGTTGGCTAGCGGGAGAGTGGATGGGTGGGTGAGTGGATGGGTGGGTGAGTGGGTGGTGCGGCTTACAATGCCTTGCGCGCTTTTTATGGCCAATGAATAGATGAATGAATGCCTGCCAACCTGACAGACTGACTAACTGACAAACTGACTGAATGACTGACTGCTTGAGGAGGGGTCGCTCGGCGGTTTGTATGAGTGCCCATGGAGTTACTTAATGGATTTGGTTAAGTGCTGCATTGACATTTTGATAAATGCTTTGGAACAGATGCGCTGACTGGCGCTGCGTTAAATGGGCGTTGCCCGTTCGTTTCCCGATCCCTGCTACCCGCGCCCATAGACCTATATAGTTCCCTCGCACTCTTATGATAAATAGTTTATACCCAACACGACCAAAGGTCCGAGCTCAACATTTGTCACTAGCCGCGAAAGTGTTGGCCAAATTGATTATCCAGCAAATTGAACGAGCTCAACATAAACTGATGGGTCGTCCTTGTCCACTCGCTATGATAACTGTATTAATCAACTTTGACGACTTCCAACATCATTAAAACAGCCAACAAAGCCTTCTTAGCATTCGTTTGTTACAGAAAAATGATGAGTCCACCAAGGGTTCTCGGATTACATTATTTATTTCCTATTATATCTTTCAGTCCACCGATCTCTATTGTTGCTTGATCCCTCCCGAATAGATTGATTCTATGAATAAGCATAAGACACGAAGAAATAGAAGATGGGCAAGAGAAATAGATGACATGAAACGAAAAGAGAGCTTACAGAAAGGAATCGAGAAGAAATGAAAATAGTTGTGAAGAAAAGAATTAAGAATTCAAACGTTTTTGTAGGCAGCTGTACAGATAATATAGAAATACAGGAAAGACAACCTAATAATAGAACAGGGTATAGCAGCGAGGAATAAATATAAATAGAGAATACATCAGAAATAGCATAAATAGAAGCAGAGAAAAGACGATATGAAGAGAGAAAACTTAAATTTGACCCATTCAAGAGTTACCCAAACTCTACTCTCTATATCTCATCTTTTGTAATTTCTTTGTCTTATAGACCGCAAAGCCTTACTTAAAAACTCACTTATTCCAATAAATTTAAATAGCTGTTTTACGTTTTCCACTTTTTAACCGCTAATTGTTAAGACTCAAGAAAATTCCAAGCATACAGACGGATCACATTAAGCAGATTCTCAGTTCAAGCTACTGGCTACATTGTATGGAGTACCGTGACCATAACCAAATGTCAGTTGTTTGTTGTTCTTTTTTATTATAGGCATACAAGACACTTAGTTAGCTGCCCCAAATGGCAAAAGTTTTTGTAATGTTTTGAAGTGCCTCTAATTAGATAATATGCGGCCTGACTCGAGCGCAGATGACGCCGCGTGTTCTTCCCCATGCAAAGTGGCAACGCGTGCAATGGCCATCCAGCCCAAAACTTCGCTTCTTGATGACCTTAAATAAAAAGCCCCGGACAATCCAGCCCATGAGACTGCGCCAGTTGGATATGACCGACTGGTGGATATACTGAAAAAAAAGATTCTTACGATAAATAACTTTGATGAAGGGAATTCGAAAGAGAGAAAGAGGCTGAAATTGAATAGTATAGAATATTTAGTTAGTTCTGTTCTTAAAGGGATGCGATAAGTACTTAAGTAGCGGATATTTATGATCGATTTTAATCGATTCCGTAGAAATAGGTAAAGTGATATTTTAATCGACTCAATGCAAAATTGAAAGATTCATATAGGAACGGACTGACGGACAGGTGGACGAAATAACGGACATACAACGGCTAAATGTATTTATCAAAACTTATCTTTTATATAGACTCGACACCTCCTCCATCCCCATGTTACATGCATTTCCACAAAAGCAATATACCCTATTTACCCACTTCGGTTGGGTTTTGCATGATATAAAAAGCCAAAGGCAAAGCCAGAAAGCTAAAGCGCATAAAAAGTCGGCCGATGGCACCGCGTTCGCAATTTGAATCCTAATGGATGCGTGTGGCGCGACCAAAACGACTCGTGAACACGCGATGAGGCGCACAGCTGGCCAAGGTGTAAAGTTCACGTGTGTCCACTTACCAGGCAGCCCAACCCACCCACTCGCCAACCACCCCGCCCGCCAACCGCTACCCTCCGGCCACTACCCGCTGCCGCTACCCCTGGCTCACCTGGTGACGTTTTATTAATGCTTTTGGAGTGCTTTCAATGTTTTATCGCGACTCTACGTTGTCTATCCGGTTACGGTTTACCCCTTTTCGTAGTGCAATAGCTCTTTCGTAATAACTTTTAGTTGGTCATCCCACAGACCCCCACACACATACGCACACAAACACCCACACACATGTATGTATGTATATGCACTCTATAAATAGCCAGGCACTTCTATTATGATTATGAATTTGACCACCGACTCTTATCTAAATGGGTCTTTTGTTTGGCTTGCAACTAATGGCGTAGGCGTAACCATGCCCCCAATCCACATTTTACACATTCTATTTAATATCCTCGCTTGATTACAGACATTTTGTCCGAGGTACTCGTGGGTCAGCCCCAGGTCTAATTAAGTTGTCACTCCAATAGCAACAAAATCGAACATATGTCACCCAAGCACAGACATCCTGTGTTATATATAGCAAATACCACTTAGATTTACTTATAATACAGAGTTATCGCTCAAAACGAATCTATGAAAACACTTAATATGAAAATGAATATAGCAAGTTTATAATTTAATGTAAAACTATTGCAATTTTGTCTGAATTAAGTACATGGACTCACTAAAGTGTTCTATTAACTTTTATTACAAATGTTATAAAAGATATTCTACAAGTTAAACCTAAGATTCAGACTATTTTATTACAGTGACTTGCATTATTAATGTTACAGAATCTCTATTGATCCACTCGAAAATTAATGCCGGGTCTCTTTTCATAGAATGTCTAATTTATTTAAATAAAGGTATATGAAACTTTTTTATGATTTAAGCTAGTAAGCAAAAATGTGAAACATATACTAGTAAATTTTTCAGCCGAGGTATTTCTAATTTTGGTAGCTACGAATTTTCTAGAATTTTGCATAAAAATTTGGATTAGCAAGGATTAATAGTTAGTTTTTTCGTTGATAACATTAATTTAATTTTAATAAAATCCTGATATCTCAAAAAAGAAAATAAAGAAATATAGGAAATAATATATGCAGTCCTACCTCAAGCTTTCATTATTTCGAGAGTTCCAATAACTCTTTTAAAAGTAATTCAATTGCCTTGACTAAATTTTAACATGAATAATATTTAACCCCCGACATTGTAATTTTATTTCGAAGGCCTTGGCTATTTTTAATTGGGACAATTGTGTGGCTAGACATGCTAAATTTTTTTATTTTCTCATTATATATCATTTCTTAATTCAAGAGATTCGTAAATGTTACAGAAACTCACACATTGCCTTTCTATATCTTAAGTATGCAAGATCTGATGTATGTATGTATATCAAAAAATTATATGAAAAAATCTTGTTATTTACTATTTTTTATTATTTTTCGCTAAATTTATTCAAACTAGGTTCGTTCTAGGGTAAGCTACATAGGCATGTTCTTCAAAAAACTACTTTTTTTAGTTATTATATATTTTATTAAGAGTAGAACCGGTACATCAAAAATAGGATCATAACAACACAGAGAAGGTTTATTAATAATAGAGCCGAACCCCATACCGAGTTTTGGGGATTTTAAGTTGTGGAGGTTTTGCTATTGTCCAATAGTTTTGGCAAAGCCAAAACTTCGCAGAGGTCTGGCAGGTAATAGACCTCTTGCGAGTAGGTTTCGGTGCCTTAACAGTCTTTCACTGTACCTGCTTGTATCCCTGTCAATCTGCTCTTCGACAGTATGCAGCTTTAAATCTTTGTGTAGTGTGGATCCACGTACATACTAGGGACAGTTTGTTATCTGTCAAAGTACACTATTCTGCAGTACTTGTATTCGTTTGTAGTTGGATTTGGCAGCAATCTCCCAAATCTACACTCCCTAAAAGTATGCAATTAAATTTTACTTTCGTTAATAGGATAAAAATGGAAAGCAGAAATCTTATAACAACTTAAAAACATATTTTTGTAAACTTGAAGAGTTGCTCGTGGATAAATCTAAAGTAAGTTTAAAAAACAAAATCTCTTTGCAATGGAAACTACTTTTGCTCTTTACAACATAAAAGACTTTCTGACACGCAACTTTCTATATTTTGTAAACTGTAGTTCATATCATTCATTCGAAGCCAAAAAAAAGAAAACTAAAACTTAAATTATGCATTTTTTTTTTTTGTCAAGTGCTTTAATAACTTAATCATAATAATGAAACGAATGTATGTAAATTCTCAAAGAGAAATTCCGAGTATGAAACCTTAATTCAGCCAGCCTAAAATATTGTTGATTAAAGCAGAATTTAGCAATGGGTAAATACGAAATTTTAAAATATATTTATTTATATATATATATATATATTTAAGAGCAAATAAATGTATGAATGGAAGTCTTGTCAATTGCATAAATTGCTGGCTGCTGAGATTTTAAAATCTTTTGAGCCGAGCACTGTTAAAATCTTTGAGAAATTGTCTTAAGTGCATGTATAAGGACATAAATTAGTAACAACACACAGACATACACATGTATGTACACACAAATATACAGCCACACACACACACACTCGTATATACTACACTTGACCAGCTGGCGGCGTTTGAAGGCAAAGCCATGGCAAATAAGCGAAAGCTTAAAACCAACAACAACAACGACGACGACGAAACGAGACGCTAGCAGGTTTTAACGCTAGCTACAAGACAGGCTAAAGCCCAAGTGAATTTGGCAGCACGAAGAAGACATGAGAGAACGGCTCCACAGCCAGCCATTTTGTTCGCTTGCTGGCAGCTTACTCGCCCTCGCTTACAGTGTGTGTGTTCATCTCGCTCTCTGTCTCGCTTCCCCCCAGTCTTGCATACTCGTTCTCTGGTATGTTGCGATTATGCAACAAGCTAGCATGCGTGTCCAGTTCCAAATGCCATTTTTTGGCAATATGAATTTTTGAACAACATTCGCAGCAAGCTCAGCTTTTCCTTAATGCTGCTGCGTTGAAGATAGACAAATAGCAGAGCGAGCGTATAAGCAGAGAAGAACATAGTGAAGGGCAAAGAGTGCTAAGCCATACAAGCAGTCGCATGCATGCACACATACATGCATACCTACATACATATGTACATACAATTACAAAAATAGCAACAGCAACTGAAGCTGAAACTGGCTGCAGAAAACGTAATCCCTGCTTTAGCGCACATTTCACGGCTGCCTTTTAGGTTTCTATCATATTTAAGCTGGTCGCTCCTATTTTGCACTCTGTCTCTGCCTCTGTCTTGTCTGCCTGGACCGATTCCGCTTCAGCTACGCACACAAATTTGCGTGTGCACGTGTGTGTGTAAGCTTGCTCTCACGATTCCAACGCAGTTTTAGACGCACTCGATAGCGGTCGCGGCTGTGGCCATGCGGCTCTTACCTGCGACACTCGTATGTAAATTAAAATTTCTTTTTATTTCCCTTTCACTCATTATATTTCTTGTGTTGCTCCTTTAAGTATGCCACAATACCCATACAGAGTAAATGCATGGGCACACGGATCCTATTGTACTGCTTATTGTTATCGATTCAAAAGTGCCTGGAAGCCATTTTGATTGATTATACAATAAAAAATAAAATCAATAAATAAATAAATAAAATGCCAAAAACAAATAAGAAAACCCTATCGACAATTAGCATTCTAGCAGTGAGGTTAGGTCGCACATATTTTGGCATTTGTGGGTGGGCAAATGTCATAAAAAAAAAAAAAACAAACTAATTGCTTGCTGGACTTGTGTGAGGCAAAATCAATTTTAACGCGCAACGGTTTCCCGTATTGTGATGAGAGTCGATCAACTCGACGGCCAGACACCAAATTTAACAGCTTTAAGGTCATTTTACAGTTAAACAATGTCACAACAGTACATATCATAACAACAATAACGCACTGGCAGCCAAGTGCTGTGTGCCATATATGTATGTGTGCGCGTGTATGTGAGAACATATTTATGTATATTTTTAGTACACGTACGAATTCGCAACACTGGACGCAGACAATATAGCAGTGAGGGAGATGAGAGCATGGAATGAGAGCGAGCGAAAGAGAGAGCTGTTATAAGATAGCAAACGAGCGAGCGAAAAAAGCTGAAAAAGCTTTGAGACCACTCCCCGAAAAGTTCAGGCGACGGCGCAACGTCGACGCACACAAAACAACCAATCCCAGGCATAAATATACAAAAAAAAACACACACACACACAAACAAAACGAAAAACTGAATCGCTCACATACACACACATACAAGCGCGCGCTTTTATACAGAGACAGATAGAGGCAAAAGCAATGTGTTACAATGCAATTTCCCCGCCAAAGCGAACCGTGTTGTTGTAACTGTTGTTGTTTTTGTTGGCGTAGTTGATGGGAGACCAACCCAAACTCAATTGTTCAGGCCAAAAGACAAAAAGGCAAGCTTGGAAAACTGGCACAGCCAAAATATGAGCAACAACAAAAACATACCCAGAGGCACACACACACACACACACACACACACAGATAACTAACATCACAGGGTGCAGCAGCAGTTTCCAATTGGAAGTGCAGTCTGATTTCTAAGGGTTGGGCTATTGGCGTGATTATGTCAGCAACAGCAGCAGCAACAGCAACAACACGGCGAACGTGTGTTTGTGTGTGTGTGTGTGCCACCTTCACCCACCACCATCAACAACATATGACTGCAAAGCAAAGCAGCGGTTCGTCAGTTGCTTTCCAAGCGCTGACGCCGCCGCACTTGCTCCACGAGCGCTCGGTCGTCATTCGTGCGCCGCATTGCAAACTGTAAACTTTGGTAACGGTAAAGCCGTTGTCGGTAAATCGCCTTTTCGTCGTTATCGTCGTCGTCGTCGTCGTCGTCGTCGCCGTCGGCCAATGGCCATGCGCCATCCTCACACGGAATGTGTTAAAAACCTAATGCCAAAAATGTGACTATTGCATTGAATGCTGTTGAATATGTAAACGGTGAACGTGCATTTGTTTGTGTGTGCGTGTGTAGTTTCTTAAGCAAAGCGTCCCTCGAATATACGTGCATATATATGTATAGAAGCACGATCGTTCTTAGCCATCATCTAGCCCATCCCACATCGCCCAGGCATGGAGCTTTTGAAGCTAATGATGTTCAAAAGTGACTTTCTGTCCAATGGCAAATGTGACGATCGCGTGCCGCCCATTAACCTAAGTCAATTGCCCGAGTTTCTATTGTGTAAGTTTTCCAAAACAAAACATCAACAATAACGGTATAAATTAAAATCACAAATTTTTAAAGGCAAAAAAACCAAATATTCCAAAAAGTATCTTCATAACAAATGTATCTTAAATTTCCCAATGCAATGAGAAAATTACTCAGTAAACAAAAATCTATTTCTCTGACTTTAACTAAGTATTTCTAAATACTTTTTTAATTACTTTAACTGACTTCATTTTATAAACGTTAAATCGTCACACACTGATTTAAGGGAAATGATCCAATGCAACAATTACATAGAATGTAAACAAATGATTTCTATTGAGTACATATTTTATATATTGCAAAACATTTCTGATCTATTTTGATTAGTTCGATATTGACTTTTATAACCATTTAACCAAATATTCCACTCAATACAAATTACTCATATTTTTCAAGAGTCCAAGAGGCAATAATTTATTCAATGCAGGATATATGAATTTACAATATTAAGAAAGAACTAACTGATAAAATTCGTATTTATATAGATGGGATTTATGAAAGCTGAGCTTTTACCTTTAATGATAAAAACTCTGCAGATTTATTTAGTCGATTTTTCTATTATCGGATGCAATATTTTGCGAAGTACTTTAGAGCTGAGTTGTATAATTAATACATATTATCTTTAACCAAATAATATATTTAATTCAGTGATTCCGTGCTCTTGACGGAAAACAATTCTCATATCGTTACCAAGAAGAATCTTATAAGGAACAGGGTCTTAACATCGTTTCATAGATAGCTGTTTGAATGATATATAAGTATGTTGAATGGATGGGAGCGGAGTCCTCTTTAATTAACAAAGATTAGATGGAGTGATATCCTCCTAAGACGATTCTCAAAGTGCAGTCATTCGAAAAACTACAATGAACTCAATGTCGCCATTTAGAAATAATAAATTTACAATTTTAATAGAACATAATATTTTCGTATTACTAATTTCGACGATTGCTTTGTTGACGAAAATAATTTGAGAAATTCATCATTTTTATACAATAAATATTTTGATATAGAAGTATAGAATGAAACGCATTAAATATGTAAATATAAGAAGAGAATAATAAATGATAAATAAAGCGGTTCGTTCGAAATAATATTTAATTCAAGGCTCGAGGTTCCTTGTAAAGAAACGGCAATCACTAATTTAGATGAATAGATAATTAACTACAGTTACAGTATTATTATTGTATTCAATTAAAGTTTTTATTTTAATAGTCAAAGCACAGGTAGTCCTGTGCTAAGAGACAAATAATCACCTCTTCTTCGTTCCGTTAAAAGTTCCCTTTTGATGGATACAAGGAAACGTCTACGACCCGGCCCCGACACTTATCCCATTTACATTTGTTTTTCATAATGACAGTTTTTAAATAGGCGACAAGTCCAGATTCAAATTACAACAAATAGCTCAATTAAAATTCATTTCGAATTGATTTACGAGAGAAACTAGCAACGAGAGAACTTAATAGAGAATTTTCCAAAAAACATAAAAAATATAAATAAATAAATGGAAATGCAAATCGGTAAATCGAAAATGCGAAACACTAACTAGTCTGCTACCACAATTTAGACTATATACATATATCATCAATCGAGATACACTATAGACAGATAATATATGATTACAATTGATATTCATCCACAGCAACGATACCGAAATGTGGCGGCTGCCACGAGCTGATCCTGGATCGCTTTATACTGAAGGTGCTGGAGAGGACCTGGCATGCGAAGTGTCTGCAGTGCAGCGAGTGCCACGCCCAGCTGAACGACAAGTGCTTCGCCCGGAACGGTCAGCTGTTCTGCAAGGAGGACTTCTTCAAGTAAGTAAATTTCTCAAACGGCTGTCGCATCGGGGCCGTCGATGTCTGTTGACCGGTTTAATGAAAATCTCCCGTTGCCCCGTTGCCAATGTTCGGGTCGAACAGACGTTATGGTACGAAGTGTTCCGCTTGTGATATGGGCATACCGCCCACCCAGGTGGTGCGTCGCGCCCAGGACAACGTCTATCATCTGCAGTGCTTCCTGTGCGCCATGTGCTCGCGCACCCTCAACACGGGCGACGAATTCTATCTGATGGAGGACCGCAAGCTCATCTGCAAGCGCGACTACGAGGAGGCCAAGGCGAAGGGTACGTTTACTCATCCTCTCCCTCACATGCGACGGACTACTTTACATTTAGCTCTCGGGCAGGTCTCTACTTGGACGGCTCTCTGGATGGTGATCAGCCCAATAAGCGGCCACGCACCACTATCACAGCCAAGCAGCTGGAGACACTGAAAACCGCATACAATAATAGTCCGAAACCCGCCCGACATGTGAGAGAGCAACTGTCGCAGGACACGGGCCTGGACATGCGGGTAGTGCAAGTGTGGTTTCAGAACAGGTGAGCTCGGGGTTGGACTGGCAAGCCCAAGAGCCGGATCTTACTCACTCCCCATTTTTTCCATTTTGCAGACGCGCCAAGGAGAAGCGACTGAAAAAGGATGCAGGACGCACGCGCTGGAGCCAATACTTCCGCTCCATGAAGGGCAACTGCTCGCCGCGCGCCGACAAATTCCTCGACAAGGACGAACTGAAAGTGGACTACGACAGCTTCAGTCATCATGGTATATATAGCCAACTCGCACTATACTAATTCGCAGCATGTTTAACTATTTAATTGCCCTTTCAGATCTTAGCAACGACAGCTACAGCACCGTCAATTTGGGCCTGGACGAGGGCGCCTCGCCGCACAGCATACGCGGCTCCTATATGCATGGCAGCTCCAGTCCCTCGCAGTATCCGCCGAGCAGTCGCTCGCCCCCAGTTCCGGGCCAAAGTCATACGTTTGGCTCCTATCCGGACAATATTGTCTACACAAATATTGGTAAGCATCTATATAAAGGTAGAGATAAATACTATAATGAACAAATAGCCAGCAAGAGGTAGATAAGTGGATTACTGTAAATAAACAGATTCAAAGATGCTTAGTCAGATAAATAGGCATAGATAGCGACATAAAAATATATCGATACGCATATATTGATTTATAGATATACAGAACTAGACATATATAGGTACTACATAAGGCATATATAACATATACATTTTCATTTGTATATATTATATGTATCCGTAGATATCTAATGGTTATTAATTGTCACTGATTTCTAGCATCTCTTCTGCTTCTTTTTCAGATCATGCAGTTGGTGCTAATTTGCACGCAAGTAAAACGCATCATCGCCTGCACAGTAGCAACAATGTATCGGATATGAGTAACGATTCTAGTCCCGATCAGGGCTATCCTGACTTTCCGCCTAGTCCTGACTCCTGGCTGGGCGACTCGGGCAGCACCAATAACAATATCAGCAACAATAATAATAATACTAACAACAACAACAATAGCAGCAGCAATGCGAATAGCACTACCAGCAACAACAACCATAGCAGTGGGTCGGCGTCCAATGCGAATGCCGCCGCCAACCCTCCTGCAACGCCTGGCGTACATTACTGATACTCAAAAATACTTTTGCGTTACTTTGAGATGCAGTCGCGAAGTCTGCTGCTCGCCGCTGCCCAACAACAACAACAGCAACAGCAACAGCAGTAGAAACACCAGCAACAACAACATAAGCATACTTCGCAGCAGCAGCGCTAGCGACGCCATTTTGAAAGCTCGCCTCTAGCTTGACAGCAGTTAACAGTGCTGAGATACTGACTAACAGTAGGCTAACAGCGTTGGGCGTCAGAGTAACAACTGAAAAGCTTTATAGTTAACAGCGTGAGCTTTTGTTTTATCGCTGACTGCATTTATCCATATTCACTACTTTTTTTTTACTTTTACTAACGTAACACTATTTGCTCAAGTTTCCGTATTTCATTAAGTTTTCATAAATATGGAAGATAACGAACATGCGTATATGTATCAATGTTCGATGCTTTAAATCAAACTGGCTTAAATAATAATGAATATGTTGATTACATCTACTTCCTTGACCGCTTTTGTTTGTACTTTGAACTTTGATATTTTAGTGTAATGTAAATATTGTATATTTGTGTATAGTAAAGAGAAGAACTACATTTTAAATTAAACTAAGTCTGTATAGGGTCATACAAAGATTGGGGGGACAGTGCACAACACTTATTAAGCTGAGCTCCCAAACAAGTTATTTATTGCTTTATATAGGAATACATGAATTGCATAGGAGAAATATCAATTACGAAAAAGTGATGTCGTATATACATACATACATATATCTAAAAACACAAAAAAAATTATAAAACAAAATAATATACAAAAACAAAAAATAAGAAAAAATAAAAACATGAAAAAGATTTCAAGCAAATAGAAATTTCAGCAAAATGCAAACTACGTAAAACAAATGATAACGAATTTTTAAATTTATTGTGTATTACAATAAGTTTAAAAAATTCAAATAAATGCGATAAAATAATTACTATTTGACATGTAAGAATAAATGATACAACAATTGTTAAATCTTTCGTCTTTTCATATCTCTCCCCCCATAAATAGTTGACTTCGAAATTAAGTTAAGAATTGTGCGGGCTCGTGTCTTCGTGGAAAAGACTGGAAACACGCATAGTTTAATTTAAGCTTTCTAAACGCAGGACTATTGATTCCGTTTTTAACGGAATTAATGCAATTTATTGATAGTCAATTTTATTTTCTTTTATGTTCTATCGACCGTTACACTGCAAAAGAATTTCCCTATTATATTTCAAAGTCATGACTCAAATCGATGATCGTTGCCTTCTGCTTTCTTTAGAATGCAACGCTCTCGCTGTGCTCTCATTATGTCTCTCTCTCTCTCACTCTCCCCGTATCAATGTCATACGTTCCTTCTACTATTTCATTCATACCAATTCTTTTCAACAAATATATCCCATTAGCATTATTTAGCGCGCTCTCTTCTCTTTCCGCTTTCTTTGAACTGCACTGCTCTCCGTTCATCTCTCTATCGTACGCTCCTTCTACTATTTGATTCATGGAGAGTGTGCCGCGCCGCCTTGCTGGTGGTACATCTGTTCGGAAGCTCTGCCGTTCTGCTTTGGTGGCCTGTCTTCTGTTGTTCTCAGTCTCTTTTCTAACGTTCGCGCAACGACATTGACTATCGAGAGAGCTTTTTGCTGCGCAGGGCGCCTTAACTTACTTAACTTATTTAGTCGATTGCAATTATATAAAAATGCTTAAATAATGGTTTCCCAAATCAATTTTGCAATTAATAAAAGCTATCATAACATTACGGTGCGTGCGGTAATTCAATTTCTATAAAAAGCTATCCAAGCCCTCTTTCCAATTTTGTTTTTATTGTTCGTGTACCCGTATGCGTATTTCTCTCTCTATCTGTGTGCGTGTGTTTGAATGTGTGACAGAAAATGTGCTGCCAAATCGAAATTCAAATGTCGTAAAATGTTCTATTTTTATTTTGCAGTAAACTACATACAACAAGCGCAGCTAGAGTCCGTTGTTGTTGTTGTTCTGCTGTGTGTGAGATGCAGATGTGTAATATGTTTTTGTTTTTGTTGCGACGCCAAATTGCATTTGCGGCCGATACGCCGCTCGATCCTTAAACACGACATATCGGATACAACGGCCACAGCCACAGCCACAGTCAAAAGAACTCCCTGTTTTTTAACTCGTAACCAACTACTAGAGAGCCGCATCCGCTCCGTGCGTTTACCAATAATGCAAATTCAATGTATGCCAATATTTCAAGTAATTTTCGTGCTCTCAACAATTGTCGCAGTCACAGGTAACACGGCAAAAGCGTTGCCACATCAATGCAAAATGCAGTGCAGCTGTTTATTTATGACTCTCCCACTCTCTCTCGCTCTCTCCTTTTCGGCTCTCTCTTCTGCAAACAGATTGTTGTTCGAGCCGGATTTTACTGTTGCGCCAGCAAACACTGCAAATTGAGGAGCATGTCGTCCAATTGGTAAACCAATTGGAGCTACAGCAACAACTCAATCTCGATGGGCAGCCCTCTGCAACGGATATATTCGCCGATACAGCTCAAATGCTACAAGTATCATCGGCTCTGGATATTGACGGCGAATTGGCAACAATTGCGACAACGGAGCGCGATAGTAACACAGGCATAGCGTCCTGGTTCCATGACGAAGAAACAACTACGACGACAACAACAACAGCAACAAAAACTACCATGCCTATCACGACCACAAGCTCAGCAGCAATATCATCCACAACAGTGTCAACAACTGTAAATACAATGGCCACGGGGGAACCGCCGCCCGATGAGCGCACGCCCCAACTGGCAACAGACGCCACAATTTCTGAAGCGGGCGAAACGCTGCAAACGACGACGACAAATAAGAGAACAGAAGCAACCACCGCAGAAGCAGAAACAGCAACGACAGGAACAGCAGAAGCAACAACAACAATGACAACAACCAACTCGGAAGACTTGAGCTTTAAGCTGCCCTGCAGCAATACCTATATGAAGTACTTTTGTCTTAACGGCGGTAACTGCTTTCGCTGGGCCGAGAGCGAGAACGGTTTTAGCTATTGCGTGTGCGCCGTTGGCTTCGTGGGCGAACGCTGCGACTCAAAGACTGAAAACGGTAAGCAACATCAATAAAACCTTTGGCTACATTGATAAATGTATATATAAATAATATATTTATTATGCTTTGCCATTGCAGGAGTATATGTACCGTTGCGTCCCAGCACACCCGAGCCCCAGCTGAAGACGGCGCACATCGTTTTCTCTTTCCCCATGCTCATGTTGCTCTCCACGATTTACGTGCTCTTCGGCGCAATGTTTGTGTTGCGCAATGTGTCCGCGCAACGGCGAAAGCAACAACAGTTGCACTTGCACAAGCAGCGCTTTTTCGTCAGCTGTTAATAGAGCTGTTAAAACAGAAACGGCCGGGCTGCCAACTTGTTTATCGCTCTTTCACTTTTGTTTTTGTGGTTCGCTAAGGGAACCAACATTTGACGCGATTTAAATTTTGGAAACGGATTTTTGTTTCACCACTTTGCTATAAATGCCACTTGATGCATTTTTCCTTTATCTTCTACGATTCATTCTTTCTTTACGTTGCGCAACGCTTTAATTTATTTAATTACATTATAATTGTTTTCGTAAATTCTTTGTATTTAGTTGCAAAAAAGAGCGCTCTTTTCTATAGAAGCTTCAATTTAAGCTTAGTAGATTTTGTTTTGTAGTAACATTTTGTTACGCTATTAGTATGTAGCTAATATTTAAACTTTAGCGTTATCACTGTTATTATTGATAATTTTTTTTCTTCATTTTGTAACACTTTGTTACGCAACACAAAAAAACGAACAAATATTGTAAATTAACAAATACTTTTTGTATTGCATTAAAAACTTTGGGACTCAAAAGTTTTATAAAACTTTAAATCTGGCTGTTTACTTTTTATATATTAATATCGATTTGTATATATGTATGAGTGTATAAATGTTCATAAGAGGCAGCTCTTGCTCTTAACCACATATATGTATGTATATCTATCCATCAATATCAAACCTCAAGTTCAGTTTAGTGGAGCACACTTGCGTTTTATATTTTATAATATATATTTATCCAATATTTCGTCCAAAAATTCTTTACAAATTTCTTAGAACTTACAGTTAAATGTATAGTAGAAATTATTCAAAAAATTCTTAATTTCATCATTTCATGGATGATTTCCTTTTCGTTTTCACTTTTTATCATGATCATCAATATGATAATGGTATGTATGCGTGTATGTGAGTGTGTGTGAGAGAGAGGGTATGTGTAAAAGGGCGTGTGTGTATATGTTTTCTTATAAATGCGTTTTTTTCATGAATTATACGAATATACGTGATTTGTGGTGCATCAATTGGACCAACACTTGAAAACCGTTTCCTCGTCTATTGGTGGGCGATGGATTTGGAGGTGGAGACGTGTGTGCGTATGTGTGTTTGTTAGTTAGTGTATTAGTGTAGTCGTATATTCCGTTTGTTTCATTTGCTCTTGAATATATGCTCATGTAATCTTGGATTAGGGATATGAAATTCGTACAAAAATGATTAAAATATGTAAATGTTAAAAGTGTATTTTTGCTTTTTTTTTTTTTTTTGCTCTCGTGTTGTATCTTTTAATTGTTGGTTTTACGTTGCGTTGTTTTCTTATTTGATTTATCGTGTTTTTTTCTTATTTTTCTTTTGTTTTTTTAATAATATGTAATATATATAATAATTATTAGTATTATTCGCATGTCACGGCCAGGTCCTGTGTTGTAACATCTGCCGCGGCGTTCTTCTCCTTCAGATCCTTGGCGATATCCTAAAAAAAAAACGTGTATTTATTAATATTTAGTAACATTATATATACATATATAGAGGTTTATACGAAACAAATGTTTGATTCAATATAGAATTGGGATATGAACACAAGGAGGAAGAAAAAGCAACTCAAAGCACAACAACAACAATTTATGGATTACATGGCAATGATCCTTGCCAACGATTAAACAACGAAAATGATAGCAAAAAATAAATAAAAGTATCGAAAAATAATCGAAATTAAAATAAAGTACGGATTGTAAAGTCTGCGTTTAAATGCGTTAACTGCGGCCAAACAGAGTTTGTTAGAGATGGGATAACTGGAATTAGACTGGAATTCTGTGCATGGAAGTTTGTGCGTGTATTCGTGTGTGTGTTTTGTTTGTTTGTTGGAGTGTGTGTGTGTGTGTGCGTTGTTTATTTGTGTGCAGGAAGTTGGGGGATATGGGTAGATATATAGAAGGCGTCAGTTTAAGTTTATGGTTTGTTAATATTGAAGTGCATGTAGAGTCAACAGCACTGTTTACGTTTCACAAATGGGCGCCTTTTGATTTTAGTAACATTCCAATTTACATTCCATTCACATATACATTCACAAGTTCATGCAGTTAGTTACTGGCATAGCGAGCATAACAGGGCCTCTTAGCATTAGCTTTAACAGACTACACTGCAGAATGAGCTGCTGCAGCTTAACAGAAGCAGTCATGTACAGTAACATTTACAATCAGAGTTTACTGCTTGCTACATAAACAACAACAACTGAGATGCATGGGAGAAGCACAGAAAGAGCAGAGATCAGATAGCAGTGAGCAGTGGAAAAATAACAGTAATAGAAATAGAGGAGCCCAACGCAGGAATTTTTGGAATTATTTCATATGACGCATCTCTGACTGCTGTGGTGAGTGAGCGATTGAGCGAGCGACGAATGTTAAAATTCATTTACGTATATAAATGTCTATGGGGAAGTGTGGTGAAGTTGAGAGTTGAGTTTTGATTGAGTTCGATTGTTATTCACCTCATGATGAGCAGCATCTACTTCAATGTCCGCTGGCGCAAGCAGCTTATCTATACTCTGCTTGTCGCTAATAACATTTTCATTATCATTAACGTTCTCGTTCTCGTTATCATTATCGGTACCAGTGGTAGTATCCTTATTCTTTTCCGTCTCCTCTAGCTGCTGTACAATGGGTTCTTTGTCATCATTCCCCCGCAAACTGGATTCATCTACCACACGAGCATTGTCTTCGCTATTTTTCACATCCTCGGACTGTTCTTCTTCCTGGCTGATGATCTTCGCCTCAAGATCGGATTCAATAATCGGTTGCTCTGGCTGCACGGATTCCAACTCCTTCTGGCTGATCGTAGCTGCATTCGTTAATTGATCTTGTCCAATGTCTTCGTTATCATCCTCATCCACATCTGTGATGATCTTAGCACTTGAACTTCTTAGCTGCTCAGCGACAGCCTCCTCGTCATCGTCAATTATGGATGAGCTCTGTTTATCCTGCTCCGTTGCAATGTCTGCTGCCTGTTCGGTGATTTCGTTCACAATGGCTTGCGCCTGATTCTCAATGTCTGCCAAGAGTGGATCTTGCTCCACCACGGCTGGCGGAGGTGGTGGTAGCACAACCTCCTGCTCTTGCTTTGTTTCCTCTTTCACGAACTTGTCATCGTCCTCGTTGTCCTGCGTTTCTTCGTCTGTGGTCAGTGCAAATGCCGAAACACGCGACGGTGGCGGGGACTTGGGCAGTGGTGGCGGCTGACTGAACTCAACGGCCACCACATCAGGTTCGCCACTGTCTTCGGCGACAGAAACGGGGACATCGGGCTTGGACTCTGCTACGAATTGAGTTGTTTCGGTTAGAGGTTCTACACTGGGCACAGGGGAAACTGAAATCGGGGACTCAGCTGCTGCCTCTGCTGCTGGTGGTTCAAGTGGGGACTCAGCTGTTGCTGCTGCTGTTGGCTGCGGTGCAATCAAGACAAACCCCTCGGAATCGGAGCTCTCACTAACAGCCGCTATAATAGCGGCAACCACTTGTTCTTCTTCGGCGACATCCGCTTGCACTTCGTCCTGGGCTTGGGAGGTGGGAAGATAAGCGGAATTGTCGGTGGTTGTGTCGGTTGTGTTAGGTGGTAATGTGTTATTTTGGGAGTTGGCTTGTTGGGTCTGAACTAACTCTGCGGCTGCAATTGTTTCGGTCTCTGTGGGTTTTTCAGTGTTGTTCTCAGTGGCGTTTGTTGTTGTTGTTGTTGTGGTAATCGTATTTACAGTGTTGTTTGTGTTGTCTAGTTGTTGTTTTACCTCAATTTGCGACTTGTTCTTAATTTGCTCGGCATCAGACTCGACAGTGACAGGAGTTGGCGGTGGCGTGGCTGTCTCGTTGGTCTCAGCCACTCCATTCGTGCCGTTCTGATGGTGCGACTCATCATCCACATTGTTGCTGGAGGTTGCTGATGCTGCTGCCGCCTCTGGCTCGGTTGGAGTTTCGGCCAAACCGTTCTTGTCCCCATTGGTCAATTGTGGCTCGTCTGCACCGCCATGACCATTGGTAACAACTTCGGTGGTTTCATTCTTGTTGCTAACGGGCTCTGGGATCGGGCTTGGCTGTTCGACTGGCTCATCTACTTTCGGCGGCTCGGCAGTGGCGGTGGTGCTTGAGCTCTCTGACTTGGCCGCCGTCTGCTCCTCGCCTACTGTTGCTGGCGCCGCAGACTTCTCATCGCCATTCGCCTGTTTCTTTTCCTCCTGTTTTTCCTGTTCGCTGGCTGCGCCATTCTCGGTGGGTTTGGCGGCTTCAGCCACAGGCGATGCCGGCGCAGCTGCAGCTGTTGCGTCCGCGCTTGGCTGCTAACAACGAATATATAAGTATATATAGACATAGTTTTAGTTTTAGTGAAGTTTACCTCTGCTTTGTCAGCGGCGGCTGCAGCTGCTCCTTCGGCTGCGTCTGCTGGTCGCTCCGCCTCGCCATTCGTGGCAACTGTCTCTGCCGTTGCTGCAGCAGCTGTTGGGGATGCAGGCTCCTCTGTCTTGGCTGGCTTCTGTTTGTCCTTCTTGCCAAACGATATGCTACGGAATGACCACTTCTTTTTCACCTTATCCTTCTTCGACTTGGACTTGATACTCTCATCGGCCAGTGGCGAGATTTCCTCTTCTTTGGGGGAGCCAGATGCCGCTGCCGCCTCATCCTTGGCAGCATCAGCACTCGCATCGCCAGCGGCTCCATCGCCTTTAGCTGCAGCATCTGCTCCTCCTGCTGCTGCTGCTGCTGCTGCCTTCTTCTCGGTGGTTAGATCTTTGTCGTTCTCAGAGTTCTCTTCGGTCTGCTTTTTCTGCAATCACAATTAGAAATGGGGAGACTCGTTTTGAAGCTCGTTTCGTAATTGCGTGCTCGCTCGAGTTGCTTACCTCGCCCGCTGCAGCCGCATCCTCGTTCTCTTCCTTTGGCGTCGCCGCATCGCCATTTAATGCGGGCGCCGCCGACGTTTGATCGACATCTTCAATTTTCTCAACTTTGCCAGCGACTTCGTCGCCCTCGCCAACCTTCTTCGGATCGGTGGTAATATCAATTGATCGCTTGCTCTGAGCTTTACCCATTTTTGCTGGTCCTCTACTTTAATTGCTAATTGGTTCTGTGTCTGTTCTGTAAATAGATGCGGGTGGTGCGCGACAAGAATTTAGGAAATAACATAAGTCAATTGTCTCTTTGTTTTCTATGTTTTCAATCAATATACATATGTATGTATATAGATATAAATGTCTATAAATACATATGTTTTAATTTATTTTCATTTCTGTCTGTATATTCTGTATTCATAGTATATATTTATCTATCTGTTTGGTTCATCGGAAGTGTCGATTAGCGAGAAATAGCAACGCACACTTTACAAAATCCACTTTGCTATTTTATTTTTACATTTGACATTTCAATGCACGCCAACTTACAATGCAGCAAACAACAAAGCAAAATCAAAATATGTGTACATATGTATACGCATGCAGCATAGACGCATACATATATGTATGTGCATATTTACACATGCTTGTATGTACATATGTACATCTACAGACCTGCGCTGGGCTGATAAGGCACGCAGTTCACAGATGCGAAATAAATACATACATATGTACATATGTATAGGCACAGTGGCTCACAGCTGAATTCAATCGGCACCTTAAAATTGTGACATCGTACAAATTTGCCTTGTTTATTTTTCAAACCTTTTATTATAATATTAAAATTTTATTTTACTCTAATAAAACATAATAATGATAATAAAACAAATATTTAGTTTGACCCGGCTTCTCTGGTCAACAATCTTGTTGAGCCCTTTTGGCGTAGATGGCTAGTTGAAATAAGCTTGGAACCACTGTAAGTTTATATGTGTAGACATACATACATATGTAAGTATTTATTCTCCAATAAATCTTTTCTGCATTTGCTTTGTTTTTCCTAAATAACGAAAAATCAGATTACGCTGCCACTCCCAAATAAACAACTATTATAATCGAATTACTTATACATATATAAGGCCAAAGCAATCACTCATGATTGAAAGCAAGCCTTAAGCCGAAAGCAAATTCTCGAAATTTGCATGATAGGCGGCGTTTCTAGGCTTAGGGTTGCTGCTTGATAAGAAATTCGCTTAATCTGCAACTTTGCTACGATTTCTAGTGCATTTAACTGTTGTTTATAAATAGCAAATCAAAGTATTTTTATTTATGGAAAAAGAACAATAATTAATTTTAAATAAATAGGGATTAAATACATATTTATACTTTGCATTATTTAATGTTTTAAATTTATTTATACATTTTGTATTTAAGCCAAGCATCTTTTACGTATTTACAGTACATTTTCGGTACATTTGCACCTGCTCGCTGCGTGATTTTCAAATGTCAACGATAGCGAATATTGTTTGACTCACGTTCACAACTACAAACACAGGTACACATACATACATACATACATACAACATACATACATACGTATGTGCATGCAACGAATATCGCACATCTCTATGAAGATCTACGTTCAGTGTCTTTACAATATCTACGTAGGCGTATAACGGTTAGCTGTTATACATACTATAGCATATGTATAGCTCTATCAGCTCATCCGCTTATCAGACGTCGCCGAAAGACAAAGCAATAAAAATGATGAAAAACGCAAGTGAATAATACTAATATAAGCAGCTATCATGAAATTGTTTTGACCGGCAAATGATTCATCAAATCCAGGAAATATTTATGAAGCAACACATGACGAAGACGACGACGATGGCGACAGAGGCTGACACATGTTTGTGTGTGAGAGAGTGAGATGGAGAGCGAAAGCGGGCGCGGCATTACTTCTTCTTCTTCTTAGGGCTGGCGTACTATGCGTCACTTTCAAAATCGAATTACTCGCCTCGGCACGCCTCGGCTCGGCGAAATGAAACAGAAACCCAACCACAGAATTTTAATCGTAGCAAGAGACGGACGAAAGTCCAAATGGGTGGCAAGGGCAGCGGCAGCAAAAGGGAAGCTTGCGCTTGAGCGCAAACTTTAAAAAAGAAGGTTGTTGCAATTTTAGGGGTTGAAAAGTACAAAAAAAAAATTAAATAAAATAAAATTTGACCATGCAGCATATACCAAGACCGGCTGTCGAGGACCTTTTTGCACGAAAGCTATGTATATTTATATATACCTATGTATATACCTAGTATGTATGTTTATATATTTCTGTTTCATATACCGTTTCAAACCGCTGTTTGTGAATAGCTTTTCAGTTAAATTTCTTCTATCCATTTGACAAGTTCACATACATTTAAAATATTTCTATAAATCATATCATAATCTGCTAGGTATAAACATAACTACTTTTTCAGATATGCATATGTATATTTCTCTAGATGCTCACAATCACAACTTAATCACTGCTCAGCACAATCATTGACCGTTCGCCGTTATAGAGGTCGCACTGTAGTTGCGTACATGCCATGCGTACACGTGTGTATTTAAATTGCTTTATTGAATGCGAACGAGGCAAATGAAACTGAAACGAAACATTTTAAGAGCAATCATCACATTTCACATTCCGCTTCTCGCTGTTCCGCTGTGCCGCCGTTCAATGAACCCAACCACCCATCAAATACACCAAACACCTCTGTGCTTTCGAATGTTTTCGGACTCACCTCCAGATTAATATAAGTGAATCTAAGCAAATTTGACGCTAGCTAACACACACATACGCTCACTTACCGAAAACATATCAAAAGAAAACAATGTGAGGCAGCAATTAATTTGATCGTATAAATTCAAATTAAATATCCAAGCGTTTCGAACAGAATATCTACATGTATATATACATACATATTTGTACACTTGTATGTATGTGTACGTACATACATATATGCAAAAATGTTGATGAGTAATCGCAAGAATATGCCAACACACAAACACACATACACAGCGGTAAACACAGGTGTAGTCGTAACTCAACCCTTACCAAAATAGACAGCACAATAACCAAGCTAAAGCAGCCCTGGAATTACCAACAGCAGAATAAAAGCGCAAGTAAAATTGCGGTATGACGCATCCAGCAAGTAAAAAGGACAACGGAACAAGGACAATGCGCGAGAAGAGGGTTGCCGGCCGGCGTTTCATTGCTACTACTACAACTTCTATTACTACTACAACTACTACTACGACGATTACTACTACGTTTACACAACGTGCAGCAGCAACAACACCGACCACGGTCATTGCCCGCCGTCGTCGTCGTCGTTGCCATGGCAACGGTGCTCAACGACGCTAACGTTTGCGTCGACGCTACGTCACAGCCAGGCAGTGGCGCCGCCAATGGGGGGCGTGTGAAAATTCTTGAGCGCCGCCGCGGCCCACATAAGGCACATCAAAAATGTGACAGCGTTGCCAGACTGACGGCACACGACATGACATGCAGAAAAATGCGATGCGATGCGATGCAAAGTAATTACAAGATTAACACGATAGGCACGAAATTTACATACCTACAGCGCACTTAACCTCAACATGTACGTTAATGATTGACAGCCGTTCAAATTACTTAATTTAGACTGCGTCGGTATTGCTAAAAAGACTTTTGGCCTCTATTAGTTAAATTCAATTTAAACTTGACCTTTGATATGTCACAGACTCTCTCTGTCACACACATACACAAACAGTGACCAAAACCTCTCACAGCTATTACTTTTAAGCCGCGTCTTTGTGTGCAGCAAAAGAAAATTTATAAACCAAGGAACAAAGGAAAGCAAAGACCATACTCATACACATACACACACGCAAGCAAGACAGGCGCAAAGTAATGTCGTCTATAAATAAAAGCGCATTTATCAACAATGAAGCATGTTCGAAATGCAACAACAGCAACACAAAGAGCTAGCTATGTACATCCGTATATACAATATGTACATACATACACATCGTATGTTTGGGCGTGAGTGTGTGTGTGTGTGTGTGCATGTGTTCAATTGTCTGCTCTCTATCAATTTTGACACTTTAAGCTGTTATACTGCTGCTGCGGCTGCGCTTTCAATTTGACGCCTCCTTCCCTTCCCTAATTCGCCTCACCCTGCCCGCTGGCTCCCATCACTAAAAGATCGCAGCCATCAGAGAAGCCAGACGAAACGTAAATTAAATTGATTGTGCAGGAATGCGTACACACTAGAGCCCGGAGCTGGCCAACTGGACAAACATTAATTTCATGTCATGCTACACACAAAATACACTATAAATATATTGATGTGTGTGTATGTGTGTGTGCTTGTATGCGCATACCATACAGATTCCAGTTGGGATTCCAGTTGCATTGTCGTGCAATTGTGTAGGGCATTTATAGCATTTATAACGCTGGGAACGTGGTAAGTGCGCGCGCTGTTTGAGCACAAACCCGACGTAATTGAACTTTTATAAACTAATCAAACGAACGCCCACAGTCTCCTCAAGCAGTAGCCCTCTGCTCTTCACTCCTCTATGCACGCACTTGGCAGCTGACACAAACACACTCACACACACACACACACACACAGAGAGAGGCAGACAGACAGACATAAGAGCGCATCAAGATGCTCATTCCTTTCAATTTCTTCAATCAGCCGCCAGGCGGCGACAGTTGCATGCTCAAATATATAAGTATGTGTGTAAGTATAAGTGAACTATAATAAGAAAAGGAGCGAAGTGCAGTAGACAACAATAAAATACAGACGCAAGCGCACACGCACACACCCACACGTATGTACAGTGATACAAGTGCAAGCATTGCATATTTGTCAATGCTATTTGATACACATGCATGTGTGTACGTGTGTGTTTGTATTCCTGCTACTGATAAGCCACGCCTAAATATAGCCAATACAAAACATACATACGTACATACATACATCAATATACAAACACATATAAAATGCACTCA
Source organism: Drosophila navojoa (assembly GCF_054131105.1). Classification (NCBI taxonomy): domain Eukaryota; kingdom Metazoa; phylum Arthropoda; class Insecta; order Diptera; family Drosophilidae; genus Drosophila; species Drosophila navojoa. The sequence continues at coordinate 26,070,778 of NC_142891.1, read as the reverse complement.
AGCACAACAAATGCACAAATTGTGAAGAGAAAAAAATAAGACAACAATTTTGTGGCCCACGCAGCAAAAGACAACGACAACAAATTAAGAGAGAGGAGAAGAGCACTCAGAGAATATTGTGCAAAAAAAGCAGAAAACAGCAATACACGAAAACGAAGACTGCTTCCAATGAGTGTATGTGTGTATGTGCGTCTCAGAGAATGTCTCAAATAACCGGATATAATTGGTTAGAGCTCTGCTGCCGTTGTCGACGTTACTGTTATTCTTGTTGTTGCCGTCTTATGCGTTACGACAAAATGAAAAGGATACGTAAATCGAGTGCCGCAATTAGTTACAAGCTAAGAACTCACTCATATACCCAAAATGCAATGCGAGCGACAACAAAAATAAAAGAAAATATTCTTTCAATTATCATTTCCGGTCAGCATTTCGACAAACTGAATTCTTCACTATTATTGATATGTATAGTGCTGCTTAACGAACATATCCCAAATATAAACATAGATATGTATGTGCATATACAAATACTTTTCCCATAACGGTAGTTACGTCGCTGCTTTGATATCTTTGTGTGAAAGAAAGTACACCCCAACCATTGATAAAAAAAATTGAGTATATTTTTATAAACGGAAAATACAGTAATAGAGAGGAAGTGTCTTTAGAAGGCAAAGGCGAGCCAAAGCAAACAACGCACGATTGATAAACAAAAAATGCGCCATAATCAATTGCAGTGCAGGCGGCAACCATATGTGAATCACAGTTAACTTGGAGTTTAACAATAGAAATGACGATTTAGAGCTTGACTCCTAATATATTTCTCTCGAGTCCAATCTCCTATACATATGTAGTTCAGTGTGGGAGCTACGTGATCGCAACTACAAAACATGCATACAGACCTACATACATACATATATACATACTCATACCAATACATTTCTGTATGTGTGTATGTAGAAGTGAAGTCTAGATATGCACTGCTTCACTGACAAGGCCATAAAAAATGATAAGCTACAGAAAGTGAGTGATCTTGGTAAACAATATACTTATTTTTTACGTGCGTCTGTTTAATGCGATAAAATAAAAGAAGCGAACGGGTTGGTTGGTGGCCAAAGTAGATAAACTAACTGAGCTACGCAAATCTTCAGTTTTAACTAATTGCGATCTCGAAAAATTCACGTTTGGCCCAAAATCATTTCTGTAAGCTAAAAACAACTTATCAGACTTCTTTTCACTTAATATATTAATAAAAAAAAAAAAAAAAAGGAAAAGAGTAATAATTTCGATCTAAAATCTAAACGAGTTTGAGGAAACCAATAAAATCTCAATTTGCAGCTGCAATAATGCAGCTAGAGTTGTCACTCTAGCTGTATTACAGCTAAAACCTCAAATTTGCTAGTATTTTCGCAATATAACACTTAAATTCTAGCAACCCTGACCGCCCGTTTTACAAGTGTATCAAAAAGAAAACTTGAAATACACGCACACATAAGCAAGTCGAAATATTGCTGAAGGATGCGGATGCAAGTTTAAAGCGTAGCTGGCAACAAAATAAAGTGGGCTGCGATTGCTGGTGGAACCGGTTGGCTGGGCTATGCCATCCGTTCGTATTCTCTTCCTCTATGTTTTTGTCTTTGGATTTTGCAGCTAATTAAGGAGTGTGAGTGTGAGTAGTTGTTCAATGAAAAAGAAAGAACAAAAAAATAGTTGTTATAAAGGCAGCAGTTGACGCAAAGGCGAATGCCAATTAGTCACTCGATTGGCTTACCGCCCATTTGGGAGGCCTAGAAATGAGTGAGTTATCGCAAGTGGCGCGCGCCTTGAGTATTCTGATTAGAAATTCAATGCGCTGCACGCTTTGGCTTTGTGTCCGGACCAGACCACTTTGGTATTGTAAACGGGTATTTAATACATCCATAAATAATTCATAAGACAAAACGACGACTGGCGAAAATCGACGCCCGCTGTTTCTGCTTCCATATTTCCGGTACTTACTTTTTGTCGTGTGCTTCAGCGTCAGCTGCGCGGGTGGCCACTAAATTATTATTAGTACCCGGGAAGAGGAGCTACTTTGTTTTGCAGATGTTTTTCTTTTCTTTTCTTTTTTATTTTTGGCACAATAATGAGTAGAAGAGCTTCTAATTAACAGTTAACAGTTAGCAGTTAATAACGGGCGAAGCACTTTCGTCAACACGCACTATGAGCGGACAAGGAGGGAATCAACCGAATCGTAATGTCTCAAAAAAGTCGTCGCAGAACAACCGAACACCAAACCGTTCAACTCAAATAACAAACGACGACTGCGGTTGCCGCCCGACTTACGATCAGCGTTAACAGCGAAACAGAAGCAGCGCAGAAAGCAAAAAGAAACTTCTACTCCAGGGGTTTGCAATGTAAGCAGAGCTACAGGCAGCCGACGACAGCGACGGCAGCGCAGAGCTGGAAGCAGAAGTAGACAAAGAGAGAAAGGCCGGAAGCGCCAGCAGCGGCGTCAACAGCTGAAATGCGGGCTCCAGAGGCAACAATATTGCATTAAATGACCATCAGCAGATATCGATAAAAGCGATAGTGATATTCTTTTTTTTTTTCCTCTCTGTTGTTTCTTTCTTCTTATTCTGTTGCTGCGCTGCTGTATGCTTACAATGCGTAAGGAGTCAATAACAAAACTAATGAGCCTTGACGGCGGCACCGCATGCATATGGATGTATGTATGTACGTAAGTGTTCACACATACGCATGCATGCATATTCACGCCTTATTGCTTTATTTTGCCATTCATACTTCACACAATGACCCCACATGGCAGCAAGCGGACGCTGTTGCAGTAGCAACTTTAAATAAACAACTGCACAACAATGAAAAGCGGGAGCGACAAAGAGCGGAATAGGAGGAGAGACGCTTAAGAAGTGTTGCGGGACATTCTTTTAAATATTGTGTCCGATGATTAATTAAATTTAATCTGATTATACAATGGCTTATCAATTTATCAATTAATTGATGCGAGTGTTATCGATCACTTCATAGGAATGCAGTTTTATGAAACAACATATGTATGTATGTAGGTATGTGTACATATGTGGGTTGCTATTGCCAAAGTGTTGACATTCCTGGTTATGGGCTTACACCCCATTTCAAATGCAGCACACATAGTATGTACATATGTATATATATATAAGCATATACATACATACACACACTCAAATTCAACATGTGTGTGAAAGATGTTCTTGAGCAGCTCGCCGCGCCGACATCTCCAAACAGCCGCCATTGCCATTTGCTCTTGTGTTTATGTATGTATGTATATTTCTATAAGTATGTATGTATATGTTGCGGTTTGTTACTTCAAATATATTCTCGTACTTATGCCAACGTAGTAGTGCATTTCCAAGCCTCCCCCTAACGGTAAAAATCAAACCTAACCACTTGAAGCACTACTTACATATGCATGCAACTACATACATACATACATACGTGTGTACATTTACAGTTAAGTACACACACTCACGCATACATCGAAGTGTTTGTTTATTTATGGCTATCGTTGGCGGGCAATTTAAATTATTATTAATGCCAATTCAACAATAAGCAGCAATGGCATAGCATATGTATGTGTGCAAGAATAAATATGCCACATTCAAAAAAATTCGTAGGCAAAGCAAAAATCAATCCGTAACAATAATAACAAACAAAGCGCAATAAGATGAGCAGCAAAACGAAACGAGAGCCGTAAACGTAGCCGGCACGGTAGGCCGTGTGGGCGGCCGAGGGGGTTCAGTCAGTCAGGCAGGCCGGCCGGCCGGTCGCCCGCAGATAAGCGGTCGCGGTCGCGACTCATGAGAAATGCTGCCGGATCGTCACAAATTGCGTTGTTAGTGAAAATCATAGAATATTCTTGTTATTGTAGTTGAAACTTTGCACTTAAGCAAAATACAGTAAGCTATGCGATAGATAATACAAATAAGAAATGTTACACATTTCACATGTGCATAGGAGTCCTGAAAATACAATTATTCTAGCTTATCTTTGTATATTTTCTTTTTCAATTGCCCAATGGAGTATATATTTACTTCTGCTCACAGTTACTCTAAAATTTAGTTTAGATATTACATACATCCATATGTAGATATTACACTATTTGTAACAGCATATTGGGCTCAGTGTAGTTTCTTCAGTTCACAGATGAAATATCTAATGGAAGTACGAAATCGTACACTATTCATATGTACAAGGAGTCCCAGACGCATCAATTTTGTTTATCTTCTGCTTTTTAGGTTTGCTTTTTAGATTGTCAAAGTTTTAGTGCATTTACTGTTACCTGTGTTGACAGGTTACCTAAATATTATCTCATTAAAAATTCAAAATAAGCGATTATACACTATTATGTGTTTTATTTGGATTATCTTCTGATCTGTATATTTTCTTCATAAATTCCATTTCCGTTCATTTCCAGTTACTCTCAACTTAATATTTTACGTGAAATTATAATATATAATTCTATCACAGATTAGAGCAGATCTTATTGCGAGCGATTGCTGTATTTATATACGAACGTAGTTATATAGGCATATACATACATGTACATATGTGTCTATGTATATACCTATGTATGTATAGACATTCCAAATATGCTTTTAAAGTGGCTGTTAAATTTACAGCAGACCCCAGCTGCTAGAACGCTTGAGAGATTTTAAATACTTTCCACTTGACTGTGACAGACTTCATTTTTCTACGACCCGGCCAAAAGATTAAATATAAGGTTAAGGCACTTATATCTCAAATTTGATGAAGCTATAATATACACCTACATTATAAGTCACCCACGTTCAGTCAGCTACACAGTAAGGCAGTCGACCACAAATTGCACTTGGCGAATTTTACGTAACGGTATTGAAAACGTTAGCCACAGAAATTATTTTCGTTTAAGTCAACCGCAGTTGGCAACATCGGTTAACTGTGCCCTCGCGTCAATATTAAAAACGATAACAAAATACGATTGGCAGCCCCTCCCTCCCTCCTTTAACTATCCTCTTTCCTCCATCCCGCACTCGAAAACCAAATGTTTGTAATTTGAGCCGACTTCAATCCGCCCCGAGCTGAGCTTTCAGTGCGATTCAGAATGCCAAGCAAACATAAAGGACAGATCTACAGTGAAAACTCATGTATCACAAATTGCTAAAGTGGCTAAATCAATAATAAAATAAACAAATAATATTATATATGTATATATTTTGATACATATAGATATGAATAGGGGTTTTGAATTTTAATTTTTATTAATTTGCTTATTTAGTTTCAATTTCGTGGGTCAATAATTAGCTGTTTCGGCATATGCGGTCTGCAGAATATTTACCGTACTGGCTGCATACACATGCACACAAGTATTCCCATGCACGTATACGTATACCAGCAGACAGGCATGTACACACATACATGCATACACACATAAGTAGCGACGCCAGTTAGGGCGGTGGCTGCTGCCTGACAGCAGGCTAACTACTCTCTTGGATTTTGTTGCTTCAATGACTGCAAACTTGCGACGCAATATTTTTTCTTAAAAGGTAGGCGATTTCTTCTCGTACTCTCACTCTCCCTCTCGCACTCGTCTATCCCGAATGTTTTTTCTTTTGCCATCAACACGATCCGCAGGCTTGGGCGTCTACCAATCAACTCGAGGAAAGTAAAAGCCACTCGGTATAACAAACTGAGCATTAGGCAAGGATATTTTTAGCGAACAAGTCCAAGAGCGAACGTGTTGGCAAGTGTAATCAGGCGTAGAATGCTCAAACAAAGACAAGACACAACGACAATGAAAAATAAGTCAAGTCAGGCAACTTGAACGAACAAGGCAACAGTCGCACAGACACACACTCACGCATATACCAAAACTCACACTCGTACTCGCTCGCTCACACAGCACACAGGCATGTGCATCCATATATACGCACTTACAAAAGAAAGAAGCGACAAGCCAAGGAGCGTACGAGTGACAGCACAAAGCGTAAAAAGGATAAATGAAGCACGCAAGGGAAGAATGTTGATAAGCAACATAGAGCACAAGACAGACAACAAAAGAGTGAGAGAAACAGGCTTGTATACAGTAGGCAAGAAAGGGAAGGCAAGAGAAAGAGAACCAAAACGGATACAAAGCCACCGGCAGCGACGCCGACAGCGGCAACGAGGTGGCAACGCCGACGCAACTGCAGGCGGCACACCCAAAGTTGAGAAAAAGGCTGCGAATAATGCCGAATACTATAATCAATCAGTTGTGTTAGATTATTTTTTATCATTGCAATTTAAAGCTGTCAATGTATTTCACATTTATTTATAAATCATTAATATAAAATTTGGCAAATTTCTGTCAACGCGTCCAGCCCACATACACTCAGTCAAACACACACATACAGGCAATAGCATGGCGTCCTTTTTGAGTTTTCTTTGCTTAAGCTGTCTGTGGCAGTTGTATTAAAGTTTCTTTTCACTTTACTGATCAATTTTACTTATTATTGCACTTAGCGTATATATATACACACGATTTTAAGTCATAATTCACAAAGTCTCGTCCTACACTCGCATTCACACACTATTAAAACTCCAGAAGTACATATACAAAGCGTTATACAGAATTTCAACAGCAGCACTTACACATACAAAGGCACTCAGACAGCTTGGCTTGGTTTTTCAAATTTCATGATTGCCATTTTTTATGCGTTTTTCGAACTCATTTTGAATGAAATGAATATTGTAAGTTGCATTTACCTGGCTCGTTACTTATATTACGCACACGCACTTTATTCTTATACTCTGATTTTTCAAATATAAACCGCAGTTCGTTCTTCTTTCTTTTAAACTACTTTCTGTCTCACGTAGAGCTGTCAAACAAACCGAATGCGTTGAAGCAGAGTGTGTGTGTGAACAAATGGGCACATTTTTTTCATTTTCATTCCCTTCACCAAGCTAAACGCTGATACCTATCGATAGTTTTCCAGTCACTCTTAGGAAAGTTAAGCGGGGCGAGTTGGCTGCTGTTCAATTTAAAATCGAGAGTTAACTGACAGCTTTGTAAAACTTTTAATACTGAACTATCAACATAATAAATTAAAGAGTTTACGGTGTCTAACGTAAATCGCAATGTTTTATGATTGTTATTTTAGGTTAATTTGGGAAAAATCCTGCAACTTTTATTCTCATCAATATGGATAGCGAAGTTTGTTCATAAAAATGTACAAGCATTACCATTTCATATCGATAAAGTCGTGAATTGGTATTTGGTATTTTTTATATCTAATATTGGATTTTCGATTTATCAGTATGCGGTCACACACAATATAACATAAATAACTCATATTCGGCGGGAAATGGGAGCAAAGGAAGCGTTGCAATAAAACAATTTTAAACGTGTATAAGCACACAAATTTGAAGGCTGATTTAACAATACAAGGATGCCGCCAACACCAAAAGGAACATCCCCAGCCAGTCGTAAACGGTACTGCGGCCTGGGCAATCATCTACTGCGACCTCCACACAAAACAATCACCAACGAGAGAGTCCTGAGTTTCGCTAAACATATAAATCCGGAATTGCGTAGGACAACGCTCATCTGTGGCAGCTGTCTTGACACATTGCTGAAAATTTACAAGGTCAAGCTGAAACACGCTGTGCAATTACGAAAGACCAAAAACCGTAGCGCAGGCACCACGAATTCCATATCAGATGTGAGCAGCAGTCAACAACAGACACAGAGCTCTAGTGTAGTATCGGCATACTCTTCGACATCCGATCCGTCATCAATAACGTCAACTAGCAACAAGGAGGTCTCCTCTAGCACCAACACGAAGCGCAAACGGGTGGAGCAGCCATCATCCAGCAGCGACGATGATGGCGAGTCAATGCTTAGTCTGAATGCTGTGAATGGAACTCGTCTCCCAAATATACAGCCGATACCGAAGCGTCGTCAGTTCGTTCACCTAAATAAAGATGTGATGGACATTTATTTGAGTGGCACAACGGGCGGGTAACAGAGATTGAATATCTGTTCAATAGTAAAAGATTTTTTTGGGAAGTTCTGTGGCAGCTTACGACTTACTGCAGGTAGGATTAAGATATAAAGAACGTGATGCTCAAACTAAACAATTAGGCCTATTGCTCACTTGCATGTTAATTATATTTTGTAATTTCTGAAGTTATTGTTAAGCTAAGTGCAATAAAAAGCACAGGAACAACGTTCAACCATTTTCATTTAGCACAAAACTACAGAAATACATACATATGTACATATATACATACATACATGTCTGTATAGAATTAATAGATCTTTGCCTTTAGGAAAATTATTTACTCATTTTATTAAGTTATTAATCCTGAATTCGAATTGGTTGTTTTGAGATTTTTAACTTAAAAACCTGTTTATTTACGTATGTATATAATATACGCAAAGAAAAAACATGCAAGTAAGTTTAAATTAAATTAAATTTTAAATTGTTTTAAATACGTTGATTGATAATAGAGTTGTTAAAATAAAGTGTTATATATAAAAGTGGGATACGGGTAATTTGAAAGTTCCACATAGTACATTAAATGACAATGACAAAAATTTGTTTTTAAATTAAGCATGTTTTTTATTAGCTATTCGATTCATCGATGAAATTATTCGATTATTCTTAAATCCGATATATTTATGCTCTGTTTATTTAAAACGCCAATTAAGAAATATAGAGTTCGAAAAAGTTTATTCATTGATAGTTTATATTTATAAACAAGTCCAGGTTGTATGTTTAGAGATTACTAGCGATAGTCGTGTATATCGAATATACATTACTAATCTATTTAAATTTGAATTGAAATTAAATAACCGTTTTACAAAATATATGTAATAGCAGATGTATTAAGATTAATTGAGCGATTCAAGTGTATATTTTATTTAAGCATACATATTAAGAATAACGATGTTCAATATTTTTATTTTTATTTTTTTTTTTGCTAACACTAATCAATATGTAAAAGTAAGTTGTTTTCGTATTCGTAAAGCACCTATTTTTATTTTATAGGCTTGTATATGCGAGGATGCAATAATCAATACTAAGTCACAATCTCAGTTTATTCTTTATTGAATGAAATCTACAGATTGAAAGAAGGGATCAATGTGATCCTGGCTTCGACTCTGAGGGTAATTATTTCTTGAAAATTTTTATATTCTCGCTATGAGCAAGATTATGCAGTTTCTTTTTCGCTTTATTCGGTTGTGAGCTTTGAGTGGAATTATTCGTGCAATGCTCTTAAAAAGAACACCGTTTTTAGGGACTGATAAGATTGATGCTCGCACGAGACTCACTAAATGAGCAGACATACATACATATGTACAAAAGTTCGAATTCATATACACATGCACATAAAAAATTCCGGTACGTTATTGCATTCATAGAAATGTATGTATGTGCATATGTATATAAAAAAATAGTATGATCTGTATCCATATTTCAATATGGATGAAATGTGCATACAATTTCTACACTTAAAGAAAAAACATACAAACTGACTATTTTTACTTATATGTTAAAAAATATAGGAAATAAAGTAAGCAATTTTTTACTTTGCAAAAAATACATATGTATGTCGATAGTTCATAGCCATAACGATGAATTCATCATCAGCTGATTCTGTTATGCATATCCAAAAGTACGCTGTTAACAGAGTTAGCATGTTTTATACATATTTTAAAATGATTTAAGCTTTTTAACGACTTGATATTGCTTTTATAACTGCAAGACATTTATTCATTTCATCAAATTTTCTACATAAATATATTAAGACAAGTATAAAAGACACACAAATTTCGTTTGGCATACCAAGGATTAAACTACTTGAAGAATTGCACTGTTAAAAAGAAATTGGCAAAATGTTAAGTTAACAAACGAGCACTGTAACAGCAGTAGCAAATACAAAATAAAATAATTGAAATAAACTAAATAATAAATTGCCAAAAGAGCATTAGAGTACTTAGTTGGCTACCAATTAATTGTAAAATTTAATAGAAATAAACGTCCTCTAAATGAAGTGCCACACAATTTGTCGAGTCTCATGCCATGCGTCGTGCCCATGCTAAAGATAACAGAAGGTAGCCAAAGGTGTGTATATTGTGTCTGCGTAATTTAAGTTTCAGTGACTTACATTATTTGATGTTGCAGTACGCGATGGGCTGCATCACCAGCACCAACAAGCTGAGCGAGCTGCGACAGGAGAATGTCTTTCGAGTACGTGTTGCCCATTTGCAGCCCAGTGGACCGGAGGCGCCAATTGTGCGCAGCGGCTACTTGGAGTTGACACCACGTGAATTGATATTCATGTCGCCTGGCTGCGAGCCAATTGTATGGGCATTGCAGCACTTGCGACGGTATGGTCTGAATGGAGATCTGTTTTCCTTCGAGGCTGGACGCCGCTGCATGTCCGGACCGGGCATCTACACGTTTCGCATACACAATGCTGAGCAACTCTATCCTATGTTTCAAACATATATCAATGCGGTGAATACAGATGCCTTTGCCCAAGTGGAGCGGGAACGTGAACGGGAGCGCGTAAACTCCACGCATTCCGTTTCTGTGCTGATGGGGCGCAGCGATGTGCAGCCACATAGCAATAATTATTTGGAGCCGGCTCCGATTCTTGCACGAAGCGCTTTGCAGTCGCAGCAACACCACCACCCAACCGATGCCATCGCCGTGACCTCAGATTCACCCGATTCGCTGCCAAATCTGCAACTTGTCAATGCCGACCAGGTCAGCAATGGAGCTCTGCAGTCGCCTATCACCCCAGGCGCCTATATCAACACAAGTGCCAATGTCTACTTCGATCAGCCGATGCAACGCTTGCTGCAGGAGCAGACCAGTTGCGGATCCCCGCTCCAAGCCACGCCCACCTCTACGAATAGTGCTCTCAGCACCATGCGTAGGCATCAGCAGCAGCAACAAAATTTGGGCGATATGCCGCCCCAGGAAGCAGCGCCGGCTCTCGCTGAATCGTTGCGTCTATATGCAAACGTGGATCGTTTGCTTTTCGATAGCGAACGTTGCTACGAGAACATCAACCGGTTGGATCTGCCCCTGCTGCCCCGTGACTCTTCGCAGCATTCGGTTGTCTCTTCATCGCAGCAACAGCCATTGCAACAGCAGCAGCAGCCGCAGCCGCAGCCTGTTACCCCAACGAGTTTTCCAGGCGTCAACTACATTGTGCTTGACTTGGATCAGCCGCGGAGTCCTGCCCAGAGCTCCCCCAAACCACTAGCCAACGGCTTTGGCAGCGGGCTTTCCCTCTCGAACACAGCGCCCTTAACGCCGGAAGCAAGTAAAGTATCCGATGCGATGACATTGCCGCAGAACAGAAACTCCACGACTGGAGCAGCCGCGACACCAGCTACAGAACTTGTGGGCTCTCAAGGCTATTCCACAATTGATTTTATACGTACCTACGCTCTGAATAAATCCTCTACTGCAGCTAACCACGATGGCGACTCTAGCGCCAATGGCCAGCATCAACAAGATCATGGACCAGAGGAAGGGGAGCTGCGCAGCACGCGGCACAGCAAATGCATGCGAAAGGCCTACTCAATAAGCGAGTAGCTCAGTTAACCAGCTAAGGAGGATGCTAATCAACGAGTAAAAAGACCTACACAATAGATGAATAGAAACGGAACAGCGAATTACCAAATTGATATGAAATGAGTCAAGCGACATTAAACCCAATTAACCAATATCTGGCCAGACCAATAGCGTCCCAATTGATGTGAGTAGAAATCTAGGACAGACAGTCAGACAAATAGCATACTCAATTTAGGAGCAGAAAACGTACGAGAGGAGATGATTAGAAATGACAAGGAAACCATGCGCGCAACTCTTTCAAAAAGGAAGCACAACGAATTTACAAAACAAAAATAATAAGAAATGAAACCACAAAACAAAACAAGAAAGGGGCTCAACGTATGACCCACTAAACCAGAATGGGATTCAAATTATGGCCAAAAGTGTATTTGAACATAATCCACAAATTTGGTGTATTCAGAGCGAAAACACAAATATTGCAATCAGGTTGTTTCAATTGATGTACTTAACGTATATATTTATAGTTATTATATAGATTTAACTGTGCACATATACAGACAAAAGTATTTTTACACACTCACACACACATGGGGCTGTTTTTTTTAAGTGCTAGTCGCTTTTGAAATGTGCGAAATGAATTTTCTTTTTGTGAAAATGCAACATGTTAGGCTTTTAAATTAAAAAGCTATTAATGATGTATGAAATATGTATGTAGATTGTACATGTACATCATGTATTCGTTAAACGTAGTCAAGCGAATATTTCGTAGTATGCAGAACATTAAGTTAATGCTTTTTATATTGAATATGTTTGCCAAAAATCGCTGTTAATCTTATTTATATAAATTGCTTTATTGTTATCCAAAATTGTTTGGAAATCGATGTAAGATGAGTCCGGCTACTTAGACATACAATATATACATATATACATGTATCTTGTTGGATTTGTATTTTGTATTTTAGATGCAGAAATATTTGAATATTATTTGTATTACTGTTTAGTGTCTAAGACAAAGATGTGAAATAAAGATGTAATACACAAATAATCACAAAAGCGAATTTAATTTACGTTAAATTGAATTGAATTTTTTTTGTTTTTTAATATTTAAAGAAAGAAAAAGAATTTTTTTTTGTGGTATCGCCTGATTCGCGACTGGCTGTTTATTCAGCGTATTCAAAACTATGGCTATCACAAAATGAATTTGATTGTTACACACAATTAATTATCCACAGTTGGAAAACAGCTGTTCCCTATCTTATAAGTAAGTTGCAATAAACAGAACGCTGCATTAAAAGGTTTCAGTGGATATATCTTGGGCAGGAATTATAAAGGCTTTCAAATTAAACTCATCAGTTTTATTCAAGACTCTTTTATCCAACAGTGCGCTAAAAACTCATATGATCATTGTATTTACCTTTAATAATATTCATTCCATATTTCATGTCCACTTTTCCATCTATATACAAAGACAGCACTCACATGTTTTATAACATCAATCACAATGACTTGTTTTTTTAATTAATTATAAATTTCTACAAAGTTTTAAAGCTTCACATTGAAGTAAAACCCTAATTATATTTGTAGTAGACTTAAAATAAAATCAATCAATCTTAAAAATATCATTTTGAGCTAATGACTTTTATTATCATTATCTATTACTAGACATCTTAAAAACTCCATCATTTCAATAACACAAATCCAATAGCACAAATCCAAATTCAAATATTTGTTTCTCTTACCGATGCATATTAATCTCAATGTATCGATATATCATCAGATCACAAATCGTATCAAGCATTTCCAGTGAGTACATACGTCAAGCATTGAAAAAGGCGCGATGTGTTGAAAGTTTTAAGCGAATCGAAAATGAATAAAATTTAAAAATGCATGCTTATGATACAAAGACGTAACGATGTCACAAATTTATATTGAATTTTAACTTGTTAATACATTGGAATATATGCACAACGAATTCACTCAAACGTTTCCGTGTGTACACATGCAAATCTTCATTTATTTAAGCACAAACATCGGTAAACTGTTGTGTTTACCGTTTTAAACTCAAATTTACACATGAATAGTGAGTGGCGAAAATGAGTAAATATAATTGGCAAAATTAACAGACTGCATAAATACTCGCACTTTTATTGCATTAGCATACATACCTATTATATATATATATTCAGCATTGGCTGCAGTTGAATAAATTCAATTACAATTCAGCTGCAATAATATACAGTTAGCCGGAGTGCGGTACATACGTTCATTTTATTTTCATTTGCTCTCACAAATTACTAATACAACGATCATTATAGCGGTCTCGCACAACGTCACACTCATTATCAACAATTGCGGCAGCCAAGAACCCAATTGCCGGCTCGATTTCAGTGAGACTTGTGCCATTGACTTCAATTGTCATGTTCGGGCGCATCAATTTGTGCGCGCTCTTGGCATTCGTCCATATTTTGACCTTGACAAAATGCGATCTCGGATCGGATTTGGCGGCCCGCTTTGCACCAGACACATCGCCCGATGTGCAGGAAGATGCTGTGAAGCAGCTTATTCAGCGTGTGATTGGACTTCGAGCATCACAATGGTTTCAGGTGGAAGTTAACAGGATTCTAGAAGCCAACAGCTATCAGGTGTGTACTTGTGTATATATATTGGCTTACAAATTTCAGTTAGAATAAGAAAACATATGTTTCTATTATAGATAAGTCGCTTAGAGAATGGAAAGGTGTTGATTGCTGGATCAAATGGGGTCTCTGTATGCAAGGGCTTCCACTATTATCTAAAGCATGTGCTGAACAAGGACTTGGATTGGTTTAAAACCCAAATTGAGCTGCCAGAAAATTGGGATCCGCCTAATGCGACATACCGCTCAAAGTCCGGCAGTTCGCTTATCTATTATCAAAATGTTTGCACTTGGAGCTATAGCTTTGTGTGGTGGCAATTCGATGAGTGGCGACGTCACATCGATTGGATGGCCATGATGGGCATTAATCTAGTGATCGCCCCCAATCAGGAGGCCATCTGGCAGGATGTCTACACTGAGCTGGGACTCACTCCCGAGGAAATCGATGCACACTTTGCGGGCCCTGCATTCCAGGCCTGGCAGCGCATGGGCAACATTCGGGGCTGGGCTGGACCTTTGCCGCCTGCACACAGGCAGCTGCAGCAGCGACTGCAACAGCGGATACTTGGGGCTCAGCGTGAGCTGGGCATGAGCGTGGCTCTGCCTGCGTTTGCTGGGCATGTGCCAACCGCAATGCGACGCGTCTTTCCCAATGCCAGCTTCACGCCGGCCCAGCGATGGAACAATTTTCCCGATCTCTATTGCTGTGACCTGTTTGTGGAGCCGGAAGATCCGCTCTTTCAGCAGTTGGGTGCATTGTTTTTGCGCCGTGTCATCCAAGTCTATGGCTCCAATCACATCTACTTCAGTGATCCGTTCAACGAGATGATGCCACGTGTTGGCGAGCCGAACTACATGCGATCCACCGCCAAGGCCATTTACAGCTCAATGCATGAAGTGGATACTGATGCTGTGTGGCTGCTACAGGGTTGGATGTTCTTAAAGTCCTTCTTCTGGACAGACGATCTCATCGAAGCTTTCCTCACCGCTGTGCCACGGGGTCGCATCCTGGTCTTGGATCTGCAAAGCGAACAATTTCCGCAATACCAGCGGACGCACTCCTACTATGGCCAGCCCTTTGTCTGGTGCATGCTCAACAATTTCGGTGGCACCCTTGGTCTCTTTGGCTCCGCCCAGTTGATAACTAGTAAAATCATAGCTGCCCGCTCCATGCCCAACAGCAGTTTGGTGGGCGTGGGCATAACGCCCGAAGGCATTGGCCAAAACTATGCCATGTTCGCCCTCACTCTCGAGCAAGGCTGGAGTTCAGATGAGTTGCAGCTTGAAGATTGGTTCGAGCACTTTGCTTTGACACGTTACGGCGTAAATGATACGCGCTTATCGCAGGTGTGGCAACTGCTGCGGGAGAGCGTTTACTCCTTTCATGGCGTAGAGCGCATGCGTGGAAAGTATTCGTTGAACAAAAGGCCGAGCTTGAATCTTAATCCTTGGATTTGGTACAATGCAACCACGATCTATGAGGCTTGGCGCCTAATGCTGGAGGCAAGCGAAATTGTACCCCTAAAGGATAACAGGCGTGCCATCTATGAGCACGACTTGGTGGATATAACGCGCCAGTTCCTCCAGCAGAGCTTCGATCACGTCTACGTCAATCTGAAGTCAGCTTATCGCAAGGAGCAGCTCAATCGTGTGGAATATCTGGCTGGCAAGCTTTTGGAACTGCTTGCAGATATGGAGCGAATACTGGCCAGTGGAGAGCATTATTTACTGGGCAACTGGCTGGAGGCCGCCAACCGATTGGCGCCCAGTGTGGAACAGCGTCCGCTCTACGAATTTAATGCACGGAATCAACTGACGGCCTGGGGTCCAAACGGTCAGATTCTTGACTATGCGACGAAACAATGGTCTGGCCTGATGAGCGATTATTACCAGCCTCGTTGGAATATGTTTCTGGAGGCTGTCGCGCAGGCCCTGCAAGCGAAGAAGCCTTTCAATGCCTCCGAATTCAAAAAGCGGGTGGCCAACGAAATCGAGTTGCCATTTAGCAACCTCACCAAGGCATATCCCACATCGCCAGTGGGAAGCACGTGGAATATCTCACACGATATCTATGAGAAATGGAAAGCTTATTCGAGAGATACGCACTTTCTGCACTATTGCCGAATTGCGGTAAGGCTAATGGATGGCAATAAACCAGCGGACAGGCAGTCGAAATAATGCACATAGAAGTTCATAATACATTCATATAGAAATAATCACTCATAAAAAAAATAATGTTCTCTAGATTATCTTTCTTTATAATAATTGACAGATAAAAATTCTTTTAATATTTATAATTAAAAATATAAGCTTCAGTGTTGCGTTTTATTTATAAAAATAATTATATAATTTTTGAGTTATAAATATAAAAAAATAAACTTATATTTTTTTTAGTAAAAATGAAAAACAATGTAAGATATGTTCATTAAATATTATTTTGGAGTTTTTGTTGGTTTTCTATTTCTATTCATATGGAAAACGAAATGAATGAAAAATAGTTCAAAATTAAATTCAATACGAAAATAATGATCTGTTCTTGGTTTAGTTCACAAACCCGCCTCAATCGAAAACATTCTTTCCGATCCCCATTCACAAGTTGGCATACATACATACATACGCACATTGAGATATGAACTTTATGGGTTTTTAATTGATTTTTATTTAAATTATTGTACAAACTAATTTAAATGTAAAAATTTAAACATCTTCATCAATCAATCATACGCATACGAATTACTATGGTTATTTTCTGTTTGTTTTGCAATTGTGTGAAGTGTGTTTCGTTTGTGTGTGTTCTCAGTTTGTTGCAACGCGTATTACATATACATGTACATATTTTATTGGATTGGTTTTATGCAAGTG
Source organism: Drosophila navojoa (assembly GCF_054131105.1). NCBI lineage: Eukaryota > Metazoa > Arthropoda > Insecta > Diptera > Drosophilidae > Drosophila > Drosophila navojoa. The sequence goes on along the minus strand of NC_142891.1, from coordinate 26,053,696 downwards.
GTTTACATAAAATTGATCATTTACTTGATGTGTGTGTGTGTGTGGCGCAAACTACATAATGTTTATATTAATATAAATTGTTTCTTTCGTTTGTATGTGGAAAAAGAAGTATGGGAGATGTATTCGCTCGTTTTCATTTTCATTCATACACGATATTTCTACAATTTTACTCATTTAAAAATTTCAAACAAACATTATCATTATAATTATTATTATTATTATTATTATTATAATATGCATTTAGTATTTATGTATGTATAAAGTTTTCATCTTTCGTTTGCTTTGTAATGTAGACGACGATGTTTTACAGCTAAGTTTTGGGGATAGGGAGTGCGTGGTTTTGTTGTTGCTTATTGGTGGCAAAAGTACACAAAATATGTTAAATCATATTAAGGTATGCAATTGCGCACATTAACCGCTTACATTCTCGTATAATTTAACCAACTGTCAGCATGTAGATGTTCCTCTGTTTGTGTTTGTGTGTGTGTGTATATGTGTGTGGCTGCTGTGTTTGTGTGTGGGTGTGTGTATATATATAACGTTTATACTCATATGCATTCAATCAAACAAACATTTATACTTTTTCTCTAATTGAGAAAACACTCATACATCATTTGCAATCATAAATCATCAATCAATCATTATTATCAGCATACTCAAGCTTCAACTAACATCATGCAAGCAGCACCAGCAGCTACCCAGCATATTTTTATTCATCCTGCATATCCTCTGGCAATTCGTGCGGATTTAACATGCCCGGAATATTACGTTGCATTTGACGTTTGTTAGACTGCTCCTCAGCCAATGCTGCTTCACGCTCCTCCAGATACAAATCGGAATCATCCTCACCAGTGGCCTCCTAAACATAATATATGAATGCAATCAATAGAAAGGGAAAAAAGGTGAGGAATGGTTTATTCCTTTTTAGCATTTTACTCACGCGTATTTGTATTAGGAAATCTCTCAAATGCTCCTTAAATGCTTGTACATTCTCGTCCAAATTGAAAAGGCCAGTGACAAAGACTTTGATCTGATTATCTGATAAATGATTAAATGCTGACTTTAGCAATGAGGCCACATATTCCTGTATGAATATCATATTATCCGGTATGGGGCCCAATTCAACCGTTATCTTTCGATTCTCTACCAAAGAGAACATATAGGCCAATATAATAGCATGATTAGGCAGCCCCGCTGTATGCGAAGTGTCGGTAACCACTGAGAAGATTTGCATAAGGATATCCGTAAAGTAGGTTTGATAGAAACTCTGCGCTGCATTCGGATGTTGTTCAAGATTTTGCAGCATCTGTGAACGAGATATATAATATTATATATATGTATATATGTTGTAGATATCATATATCATCATATATTACTATTGAAGAGATCAACTTACTTTGTATAGTATATTTAAGCCCATGTCGGCCACATTGCGCATTGTGTGCTTGAATGCCCATACCACAGAGTCGAATACCAATTTAAACTGAGCCGGCGGTATGTTGAGGAACGCCTTGAAGCAGTGCGCATTGACCGCCTGCAGCAGCTCATAGAAACTGAAGCGATGCTGCGGAAAATCTTCGAAATTCTTATTGATCATGTCTAGCGTGCATTCAAATACAGCATCGAAGATTTTTGGTACTTCATTTGTGATATGCTGGCGCAATTTATTCACAATCGTTGCCATCGCGCTCAGAACTTTTGGCTCACGCGCGGACGGAACTTTACACCGCTATAAGAAATACATATTTCAAGTAATTAAAATTATATATAGATAAGCTTACAGATAAGGCAATAAACCTATTAAATTTGTAGAATGGCCTATATAATCACGACACGTCATAGGGACTTTCGGTAATCTAGACAGTCGATAGCTTATAAGGTTTCCTCTGCAATTCGCTATCTAAATATTAATCGCTGTTCACATTTCTAGATGTCTAAACTAAAGGCACTAAATATTTACTAATTATTTTGAAACTAAGTTTAGAGAGTGCTAAATTTTGTAGAATATAAGGGAAAATGATTTTGCTCTTTGTTAATTTAAAAATATATGTATCTTCAATATTTTTGTGTAATGAAATTTCTGCAGTTATACTAAGGCTAAGTATTTTAAAATATGAACAATTTCCTGAATTCATAAACAACTTTCTACGTATTCTCTCTTAAAAAAAGACTAAAACTTATAGTAATAAATTAATTTACTTATAGGTTGGCCAAATAGTATCTTAATATTATGTACTATTTCAAGATTGGCTAGAATAGAATGTAGATTAAATGCGGAGTAATGGATTTCATATAAAAGTTACATTTTTAAAATTTTAATATATCTTTTTAAATTTTTCTAAACTTATTTAGTCCGCCTTCTTCACCCCAAACCAACCTGTGTTTGTAAAAGTCGTAATTTAAGTTTCATTATATTATGGGCTAACCCAATCTGTTTTCATACAAACAATAAAGGCCTGCTCCTACTATATAATTGTTTCTCTACATCTGTTGCCCTGCAATTGATATACCAATAACTCATACTGATAAATGCAAAACAAAGATAACAAATTATCAAATATGTATATAACATGTAAGCAGAAAGATTTACACACCTGATAATCCATCAAAATGGCGTCCAATAGGGGCGGTATAAAGTTGTCCATAACTAATTGATTGTCATTGGAGCGCGATACCCATTCGGCTATCAAATTGAGGGTTTCCTTCTTCACGACATGCATTGATTTGATCAGCGGCTGATTGTTCACATTGACGCCATTCACCTCAATGGCCTGAATGATGTTCTCCGATGTGATCTTGTACACATTAAGCATATCCAAATAAATCCGACCCAATTGAATGACATAGGCGTGGCCCAGTGCTTTGCAGGCGGCCACATTTGTCTTCAATATGCTGCCCAGCTGCTTAACGGCTGTCATGTTTTTCAGAAAATCGACATTTTTCGATGCCCGCGATATGATATCGTCCCAAACCTGGTTCGGCAACAGCATATACCGTTCTATAAGGGCATCCTGTTGCACCTGGTCCACTTGAGCAGAGATCATATAGCCGACTGCCTCATAGAATGTGTGCACCTTAAACGGAAGAGTTTAGTCGTTCATTATAGGCTGGCTGAGTGAGTGCGCATTGCTAGTCACTTCGCTTACCTGCTGCGGCTGAAGATCACATATTATGCTGCTCATAGTGCTGAGAATCTCGTCAATGAAGGTGCACGCCTCGTTCGGCTGTATTGTAACAAAATAGCGACGACACTTAATTGCTATCTTAATGAATGTGTCGCAGGCCATGTCCTGGACACCGTCGTGCGTTTCGTGCATAAATTCAAACAGCTTGTTCACCACCGTCTTTAGGAATTTCCAATGGGCGCGCAGAAAGCGTGGATACTGTCCCACCACATACATAATATTGGATGCAATGATCGCCTTGTTGTCCTTGCCCTTCTTCTGCTCGCAGAGTCCAAGCAGGTCCTTGATGACGGTGACCAGAAAGCGTTTCTCATCTTCTTCGCAGAAAGCGCCTGCAGAAAGATAATTGTAAAACATATAATTCATTCAAATATGGAATTTGATTTATTAACTCTTGTTTAAATTATCGTTTCATTCGGAACATTTTCTTTGTTTCGCATTTTCAAGTGGAGATCACATATTTTAATTAAAATAAATTATATTTTGTAAAAATAATCGATTTACAGTATATACAAAATTAAAAACATACCCGATATGGAGCCAATTGCCCAGCATAGAGTGTTGAGATTTTTCCAGGAGAATTCAGTGCCATTGACCTGATTTAATAGCTTAATGGTCATAATGCGATCCGTATCCGCACAATCCAAATGGGTGAGAAACACCAAGGTTTCCCTCATATTTTTGTACAAATTAATCGAATTGGTGTCCTTCATAAATTCGCGAACCACTTCGCCATTCTCGTTTTCGACAACAAGAACTTCCTCTGGCTTTGCCATGCGAGAAATCATGATGAAGCGAACCTTAGACAAAATCGGTGCATAGAATCGGCGCCGGGGATAAACTTGCTGTCGCTTCGATGACTCCAGTGTGGGTGGAAAGAATTCGGTATTGTACAGATTCTCGACAAGGCAATTCCAGTATTCCAGACAGATTTTAAACACCTCCACGTCCTCAACCTCACTGATCATGACCAAGTACAGGAGTGCCTGGTTCAAGTAATCCACATACTTGGCATCTTCCACAAGTTTGCCATGCTCCTTGAGAAACGTGCAGAGGAACATGGCCAGATTCAGCACCAGCTCCTGTTCCGTATCGCTGCCGCACAGGAACACTTGATTCATATTCATATTTTGACCAATGATCTGGTCTAGCTGCACCATTGTGTCCTTGAATAGCGTTGCAAAATTATCGTTGTAATTGGCCGCCGATAGACCCGCAATTTCGGATAGGCACTTCAAGGTTACATTGCGAAACATCGGCACGCTTAGAAACTTAAAGATCAACGTCTCTATGAGCGTCGTCTCGAAGATGTAGCCCAATGGTATCCAATTGAGAAAGCGCAATAGCGTCTCTAGTGTGACCTGTATCAGCGCCGCGTTCATTGAATTCTCCAGCACAAACGAACAGAGGGTAAAAATTTGCGAAAACTCCGAACACATTGTATCCTTCAAATGCTTGGCCTTCGTCTGTGTTATTTGCCCGAGCGAAAAATCAAATACCTCCTCGCTTAGGTTTTTCAATATAACCATATTGTTCATGCACAGGCTCTCGTTCGTTTTCGATGCACCGACTATATCGCTGATGAACGTCTCCCAGTTGCGCGGCCATTCGCGCTTAAGGATCTGCACCAATATCATATTCAGCTTATTCAAATAAACTTTGTTCTGCTCCATGATGGCCGGATCCGAGGATGTTTTTATGATTAGGCTGACGACATACTTTTTGATTCCCTCACATTGATTGCGTGGAAGCACCTTCCAGCGTGTCTTGATCACCTCCTCGAGAATTTGAAGCGCATAGAACTTGGTTTGCTGATTCTGTGAATATTCGAGTATACTGTCGACACGCGTCCAGGCCTCCGGATGCTCCTTTAGTGTGGTTAGTATGTCCTGCGCCAGTCGCAACTGTTCACCCTGCGACGAGTATAGCGCCTCCACAATCTTATCGAGCAGATTAATGTCTAGCTTCTGGTTGAAGTCGAGCAATTTGCTCGCTTCATCGGAGCTCAACATCGCCATCGCTTTGTAGTAAAAGCAGCGTTCGCGTCTGCGTCGCTCAGCAGCAGCACCAGCAGTCGCTGTGTCCGCGTTAATTTTGATTGATTTTCGCTTGCTCCTCCGGCTAAAACGAGTGGGGAATGCGCGTCAGTGATGAAATCTGTGTTAGTTGACAGCTGCTGTTTGGTTGACGGGTCGCCTGGTCACCTGGATTGACTCTATAGAAGAATCGAAAATATCGAAAATTACATTTATCGGCATAAAGGCAACCATATTTCTTTTTACATACATTTACGTATGTTTTCTTATTTTCTACACACATGCACACACAAACACAATGAACGATTGCTTGTGGCGCGCTTACTTTTTTTCGCACATACGAGCACACACACACTTACATACCGTAGCGATGAGCGATATTTTCGTACCTGTTACTTATCCCAAGCATTCCAGTGCTTCGAGCCATTAGCAGTTACGTGACGAACAAAAATTGAAATCAATTTTTAAATTTATTCTCAAATAAATTAAGACGCTCGTGAGATTTGCGTTTAATGTTGTGTTTCGTGTTTACATAGACGTGCAGGATCAGAAACCTGCATTATTGCTGCATGTCACGGTCATTTCAGATACCGCTCATCTCTAGCACACACAAATACACACGCACACACATGCCGCTTACACATGCAAAATACAATCAAAGCAGCGCAACGCATCTCGAGACTGCGACGGCATTTCACAAATCTATAATGTACGCACGGCTTTAGATTGTTGTACAACACATATGTTGTTTAATTAAAACCCACTCTTGCACACATTTAACTTATATTAACTTTCACACGCACTTACCTAGTTTTAGAAAAGCGTTGCAACCTACGATTCCCAAGAAACAGCGTGGAAAACGAAAGCGCAAAACGAGTGAAAAGACTACAACGTTTCTGTCCAGACAGCGAAAAAATGTATTTTCATTCACGAGATGCACAAGTCAAAATTAAATCTTTTGTCGCAAAATACATGCACGCTGAGCGATTTTTTTTTGCAATTTGGCTAACAACGGTTGACGTTGTGACCAATTTGTATGTTTGAAACAAACTTTTTCGCAGTACTTTTCTTCTCCTTCTGTAGTGAAAACCAGGGATGGACCACAAGCGTCATGCGCGGTGCCGGAATCGAGTAGAGTTTATATAAACAGAAATGAGGTATAGAGACCACAAAGTAAACAGAGTGAAGTGCTTTAAGGAGAATTCTATTTTTTTTAATTATGAAGTCAGCCCGTATTTAATAAATATCTACCGGCACAATTAACAGAACACAGTGTTTCCATATTATACAAACATGGAACCCTGATTAAAAGACGGTTGTATTTACATATATCGCTCGCTTATCGTCCCCATGTTGCTTATTTTATTATCGAACTTAGAGTTGCAATTATTAAAAAATAAAAAAATAATAATAATAATCAAAATATAATTAATATAAAAATGTGCCCAATAATCATAATGGCAAAATGTGCACATACTAAGAATAAAAATGCGAATTTCTTGTATATATCAAAATTGCCTCGTGACAGGCGTGATCAGATTCAGCACTAGCACATCTCTATTTTTATTCCAAAGGAATGTTTTAAGAGGCACATAACATAAACAACTTTCGATATAGAGAATTTTATTGTTTAGAAACGATGTCGATTTATTTGCATTGCTTAACAACTAATGGCGGCTTACCTATATTTACACGCAAAAAGGGTGAATGCGACAACGTAAGCACAATCAATAATATGTGTACATATGCAAAAGCCACATTTTGTTACTTTCATTGTAGCTGCCCTTCTCGACGGTGGCTTCTCTGAATGGCTTTCATATGTTCTTCAAGTCACTCGGCATACAATTACAAACTACGCACACTGATGAATGGACGTACATTTGGCGTGACTTTCACAATGCAATCACGCTGATCGTGTGTGGCCGTGGTATGGGTGAGCTTCAGCTTCAGGCTCTAGCGGAACTCGCATTCGGAGGGATTGCACTTTTTATTAGTCGCGACGAGTTAGCCCATCCCTCACTTATGGAACGCCTAAAGAAAGATGCCAAGAAGTATGTTCCTGTTGTTGACGCTGCTCTGGAAGCATCTAGTGCTGGCACAACGCTCCTGGGCTATACGGACTGTCTGTTGGCAACGGAAAATGCACATCTCTTGAACCGTTTGAATGAGTTCAGCTCCAATTGTGGTTCGCTGTTTTGTTGTCTTGTTGTGGGCCAGCGCATCGCTGTAGCTACAGAAGGCTGGTGGGACTTGGACACCCTTGATAGGGAACTCTTGCTCTTTCTGCTCAACTCTTCAAGCGCATTGCAGCTCGATGTGCCCGTCTATCTGCCCAGCAAGAGTCCAAACATTGCCTTTCGGTTTGTCAGTGTCCCAGTTTCAGCGAACAGTGCGCTGTGTGTTCTTTGCGGGGCCGAATCTGCGTTCCGGGAGCTGCATCTGAATGCGATGAATGCATATCGTAATGATGCCAATCTCCTGGCCAATGTTGAAAGATGCGTTCCACGCAGCCTTCCCGAGCAACTGGATATCGATGCCCATATATTAGCCATTATCCTGATTAATACGGAGACCCGTAAATGTGTCTTTACACGAAATCTGCATCAATCGTCGAGTGCTAAGCGAATTGTTGTGGGCGATTTGCAGCGTTTGGACATGCTTAAGAAGTTCTTTGATCACACTTTGGAGAACATCCACGAATTAAAGATAGCCAAAAGCGAAAGCAACGCTCTAGACACGTTAAATGAAACGGTTATGTTGGATCAGTACAGTTGCTCCGATTATCACAAATGTTATGCCCAGGCAGATGATCAAAATAATGTCATATTCCTGCTTTTTGTTGCGGCAGTGCCCACACATACTATGAGGTAAGTGCGGTAACTCCGTTTTCTCTTTCACATGAAATACTGTTTCGTCTTTTTATTATTTTCTTAGGTTTCTTGCGAAACAAGTCTATGCTAGTCTATTGCAAGACAAAAGCGTTTGCTGGTGAGCGATAATGGGCATGACTGCACAATATAACAAGAATTTCGGGACAAGAACAAAATAATTCTGATAGTATTTTTTCGTGAATTCTAAATATGAAAGTCTGAGGAAGCCTGTAATATATTAGAAAAGTTAACTTTTATCAAACAGTGTTATTAAGGAGCTTTTAAGACTGATCCTAATTGCCTTAGTTCTATTGGAATTTGAATATCTTATAGTTTAAGCTGGTTTATTAATCGATTAAATGATCGATACACATAAATTGGATTTTAATAATACTGGTGTTAGCCGAAAGAGCTAGGATATATAGAGTATTTCGTAAAATGTGTGTAAATTTCGTAATGTAAGTAAGTATTGGGTGTCTTCGAGCTGTAGAACATTACTTTTAAGATTAATTTATAAATTGACCTGGTGCTGGAACAAATATAGACTTTTTAATAAAATGTTAAAATTTTAACAAATCATGGATTTTTTTAAGTTTAAGCTATAAAGATAAAGTAAGTATAAAAAGTCTACGCTATAGACCCCCTATATGAACTACTTTAATAAATAAATGCAATATAAGCTCACTTGGATTAATCTCCCTACATTTCACATGAATATGGATTTGTGCAGCTTACTGCTTAAGGCTACTATTTGTGAGGTTGCTCTTATACTAATAAAAATTACTAAAATTGTATTGCTCTGTCGCATCTTAAATCACCCGTCAGCTATATCCATTGTATTCCCGTTTCCAATCCCGTTCCCATAAGGAAAATATTTGTTTTGTAAACAGTTGTCAAACTGTATTTGTGTTGAGCTCGACGATGTCAAATCTAATAGAAATAATTACAAATTATAAATTCAAAAATGCCATCAACAATTTCAATGCTAATTTGCACATTTCCAGCAAAGTCACGACTCTGGGCAATGCTCGCAGCTAAGACCATATACGAATACCATTTGCCTCTTACTTACAAAGCACAACAATCCAAATGGGAATAACAAAGCCGTGAAAGCAATTCATCCAACTGCTGCCCAGTAGAAAACGCTGCAAGGCCCTGATAAATAAAAATCAAAAATGTGTTTAGGGACCAAATTTTAGCTCGTTTCAATGATCATCAGCAAGTTCGTATATGTGTTTGGAGTCGTCAGCCAGAGAGTCCTCTAATAATTACAGCACATTCCATTTAAATTGAACTTAAACTGTCCAAAACACAGTAAGTGCCCCATTAAAATGTTCAACGCGTTCGGCTCATAAAACTAATAAATAAATAAAGCCAAATCAAATGTCAATAGTATTTTTTAGCAATCAGTGCGCATTCGGCGCGCTGTGTGTGCTGTTCGATGTCGGAACACTGAAAACGTAAAAAAAAAAAAAAAAATTAAAAAAAAAAATTCAACAAAATTCAATGTCAATTTTTTGTGGAAACATAGGACAATAAATTCAAAGAGATCCATCTATAAGAACTGCAATCAAGATGCTGTTTCTCCGCTCCACTGTGGAGCACACAGACGAACAGCTATTCAAGATCAAGCAATTGCGTCAACTCGTAGAGAGTAAGAGATGATTTTCCTCGCGATAATCATCAATCGCTATTTAAAGTCTGTTCACCATGTTCACAGAGTCGGACGAGTTGCAGGTCGGCACCGATGATATATTTTTGACGAAATTTCTGTATTACACCAACTGGGATACGTTCAAGGCATATCAAGCCATACATGCCTATTATGATTTTAAACTGAGGCACCCCACCTGGGTGGCCCAGCATCCCGTACAGTATTATGCGAAAATATTCTTTGCTACGCAATGTCGGTTTGTCATGCCCCATACGGATAAGAATGGACGTGTGCTGGTCATCTTTAAGACAGTGGATGCATTTCAAGAATTTCCGGATTATTTGCAGCATTTGGTCGAAATGGATGATCTCATCTTTGAGTCAATGTTAATGTTGCCGAGAGTTCAGAGAAACGGCATAACGGTGATTTGTGATCTTCAGGGGTTTGTATTGAATGAAAAGACAGCCGAGAACGAATTCGCGAATGACTTTAATAATTTCTTTGACTTTCTCTGCAGTACAACTAGAAACTTTCTACGTCAGTTCTCGCCCATGTTTATGAAAATTGTGAATGAGAAGAATACAGTTCTTCCCTTTTCCCAGCGAATTGTGCATATCATACAACGAGGCTTTCTCATGCACGTCACTTCCTCGCTATTTCTTCCCTTTATGAATAAGGATTTTAAAGATCGGGTAAGTGGCCAATCAATCCGTCATTTAATTTTCAACTTATCAAATTTTATGACAGATATTCACCCACGATGGTCGACACTTAAACAAACTGCGCGAGATGGTTGGAGTTGAGTGTTTGCCGGCAGAATACGGCGGCCCAGCAACTAATGTGCTCGATACAAATCTGATTTTTAATCATTTAAGTCAAAGTGCGGATTACTTGGAACAGTTACAACAATATAAAAAGCGTTGAAATAGAGAATAGACATGATTCAATATATGATAAAGAGAGTTAACAGATATTCAAGTTTTGAACATTGTCAGACTAAACCAATAGAAAATAAATATTAAAGGTACCATGAAAAATCATTTATCACAACAGATTACTCGTTTTACTATATAATAAGTGTTGAATGTAGAGTAATCAATTTGTTATTTATTATTATTTATGTTGTTTTTTATTTTAACTCAAACTAATTGAGTACGTGTTCGAAGAAACATTGTATGGCTTGAAAATTGCATTAATTCAAAAAAGATCGCTAGATAACAGCAACGTCTTTTATTTGATATCGATTACTTAATAATCAAGAGCGAATACTTGGCGCCAATTTGATTCTTCTTCTTTTCTACTTTTTGTTGCTCATAGTAATAAATCGATAGTTAAATTTGCTCTCGATAACTTACGGTGTATTGTGAAATTACGCCGCTTCCCTAGATAAAGTTGAACTTTATAAATATCTGCTAAATGGCATCTAATAAGGTAATTGGGAAGTTGCAGAGGTCAAGCAGAGTCGTATACTTACATATTTATCACCTCTGCAGGAGTGTCTAATTATTGTGCTAGACGTACGAAACTGCATCGCCGAGGAGTTCAAATTAAAATCAATCAAATGCGCTGCTGAGATCATAAAGGACAAAGTAAGATACATACATACATTTAAGTTTCAGATAGATATTAATACAATTTCCTTCTACCAGATTGTCAGCGACAAGAAGGACTATGTGTCCTTTGTGTTAGTGGGCTGTGAGAAGAGCAAGAATGACTTATATGATGCTGACCATCAAATGTGCCAGAATGTGCTTCAATACGATAATACCCAGCTCTGCACATGGCAGCTTTTGCTGAGCTTCTTCAAGTTCGTCAACGCGACAACCTGCGATGAAGGCGAATGGCTTGATGGTCTCAAGGTAGCTATTCATATGCTACATTCGGCCCAGCCGTAAGTTTAAAAGGAGAAGAAATATATGTATTTTCATTGAATCGATTTCTTTATAGTTTGAAGTGTGCGAGGCAGCGTATTTTGCTTCTCTACGACTTCAATTTCATGACACAGAGATACGACGACTATGACAAAATCTGTAATAAACTACTTGATGAAAGCATTGAATTAATCGTGGGGTAAGCTACAGTTTTATGGAGTAGGTGATTATTGTGTACTAATCTCGCTTTCGATTGTTACTCAGCTCCCTCAACATTGCTTACATAGACAATGCCGAGACCAACCAGCCTCAGGCCATATTTCAGTCCACGCGAAAGTCCAATATCCATGAGCTGGAGAATCAGAAACATGCTTTGCAGCTGGTGAGCAACTGCAACGCGGTGTTGTGCAGTTTCAAGGAAACCTTGGCCTCGGTCTTCAAGGTGTCCAATAGACGTCCCTGGGTTTGGAATGCCAAGCTCCACATTGGCAGCCAGATTTCAATTAGCTTACAGGGCATTATAGCCATGAAAAACGAAAGTCACATCAAGTTGAAGAAGGTGTGGGGCGAGAAAGATGAGTTGGTGGAGCGAGAGGAGCGGTTTTTCATTAAGGGCACAGAGGTTACGCCCTTGCCTGAGGACCTGATTGATGGCTACATGCTTGGCGGCACTCCAGTGCCATATGATGAGACGCTGGTTGAGCTGCCGCCCGCCCATCCGCCAGGTCTGCACTTTGTGGGCTTTGTGAAGCACAGCAGTATACCCGATGCTTACTTCTGTGGAGACTCCCTGTACATGCTTGTGCATCAGAAGGGCAATAAATCATCTGCCCAGAAGCTGGATGCCTTGGTGAGGGCTTTGATTGCCCAAAAGTGTGTTATACTCTGCTGGAAGATTTTCAGTGTCAAGTTTAATACACCACGGATTGTGGTACTTATTCCGCAAGAGTCCAAAGACGATAGTCCGGCCACTTTATATATGCAAGAGTTGTCTTATCATGCCCAGCACCAGTTCTGGGATTTTCCCTCATTGCGCACCGAAAAAACTGAGTGTAACAAAGATCAGCTAAAAGCTGTTGATAACCTCATTGATAGCATGGATCTGGAGTGCACACTGAAGGATACCCAGCAGCCTAGGCAGCGACGACAGAATGATCTGCTGCCATTCGACGGGCTGCCCAGCATTTTTGAGCAGAATGTGATGGATGTATTGGAATACAAGGTTATCTCCAAAAAGAAAGACGATGAACTATTCGACGAATTGCGAAAACAGAAAAACGTAGTCGATGTCTTTTGGCGTGTGCCTGAACCAATTGAGGAAAAGTCCAAACAGGCCGCAGCAGCGCTCAAAAAACTGTTTCCGTTGGAGCACAGTTATGCTTGGCTAGAGAAGCTCAAGGCAAAGGAGCAGGAACTGAATCCAGCGCCAGCCATCAAGCAAGAAAGCGGAGATCCCATCACTATCGATAGCGTAGGTTTAGTGACACCGGTTCAGGATTATAAACAACTCTTACAAAAGGTGCGGTCCGAGTTGAATACTACTAAACGGGACGCTCAGTTCCAATCCTTATCTGCTCAAATGCGAGTGGTTGTTAATACGTTGCTAGAGCGCAACAAATTGGACCTCAATCAGTTGAATGAAGTGATCAAATTGTACCGAGACAGTTGCCTTGAATTCAACAGCTTTGCGGAGTACAACCAATTTGCAATCCAGCTAAAAACCAAAGCATCTGAGAGAAATCTTCAAGAGTTTTGGCACACCGTTGTGGTGGAGAAGCAGCTGGGCCCTCTCGTTTTGGGTGAGCCCACACTGGAGGATGAGCTGCGTCTGAAAGCGTTTTATACAAAACCAGAGTTTGAGGTTGATGATGCTGAATTTCATGGTGATATATAACACGTACAATACATTTTAAAAGTTATTCCATTAAAAATAAATATTTAACTATTGTAAATTGTAAATTGAACCAGTTGTCTTTGAACAAATTTGCACTTCAATCACTGAATATATTTCGTTTTTCATAAATTTTAATATACATTTACAGTTCCACGAAAAGACTGTTTGGCAAGGGAATAAATAACCAATTGAAACAATTGCATTTGATAAAGTAATTATTGTTTTTTTTTTTTTTTCGTTGATGCATTACATTTATATATTAATTTAAAATGTAAAATTATTTAGCCAAAGAGGAGCATAAAAAATTAAAACTTAATAAGGAAAACGACTTAAGGAACAAACAATTTCAAATCTGATAATCTTTATAGATGAACACTTAATAGTTTAAGAATGGGAAGGGGATGTTAAATAAGCAATGCCATTTATATACATTGCATGTAGCTATATGCATATGTGTGTGTATGTATGTGATAAACATTAAATATATTAATTTGTTAACACAATTTGTGTAGAGGTTGCAAGCAAGTGCACGCAAAGAGTTATGTTTACAAATGGTAATGGATCCAAGAGCCACTTCTTTGCACTGTGCGTTCTAGTCAATGTTGAGTGAGGACATTAGCTCCTCCACGCTGTTGGATGAAGGCGGAAATACAGTTTAGTAAAATATATCAATGTATTTACAATGTGGAAGACATACGTAATATCTAGATCCTGGAAGGCAACGCCCAGCCAGGCAACAACGAGGCAATAGTGCTGGAATAGCTGCAGCAGCAGCTCGCCCTCATCCAACATTTCAAGGCGCTCAATGCGTTGGCGTTCCGAAGATGAGATGCTGTCGTACACCTGTACCATGTCCCAAGCACGTGCTCCGCTCCAACCACAATCCTTGAACCGATTGGTTTGTGTCTCCAGTGACAGACATGATTCTACGCCCGCCAAACTACAGCCTCGACTGCGCAGATTATTAAGCATAACGTCGCCGAATCGATCATTCATGTTTACCTTTAATAGAGACTCGATTGTTAGTATGAATATAACCAAGATGAAGTTCATAGTCACCTGTTCATAGTTAACGAAGACGGCTGCCTGAAACTTCTGCGCTATCCATTTAAGCAGATTTCTACAGTTTTGCGCCTCGATATAGACCAGCACACATTCCGCCAGAAATATGGTGGGCAGAGTGAAGTCGACTTCGGCCTGCTGCAGCTTATTGTCCACCTCGTCAAGATTGCGCAGATCAACGCCCATCAAATGGTAGTTGGGACCATGCAAGTCTGTCGGACTGAGGCGCACCTCTCCATCCTCGTCGTGGATTTTGGCCAGCAGCGCCTTGTTGCGTTTGATTGTATAGCATTTGCGCGCGGTCACTGTTGGAAAATCTAGCTCAATGAAATTCTTCACCTGGTGGGGAGTGTCCCGCAACCGAAAGTAGAGGGTATCAAAACCACAGCCAAGGTTGATGATTTGGCAATTTCCAGACGTCTTCTGCAATGGTCATGGTCAGTGTAGTCGAAGGGCAAGGTTATATTTATTGTATATGTAGCTGGGGCGTGATGCACAGCCACAACACATGCGCATCAGCATCATGGTTGCCAATGCAACAGGATGGAAATAGCATTGAAAATTTCAGTGCCACAGTTTAAACAAACCCTCGGCCTTAACTCCTGCCTAGTTCAATTTCAAATTAAATAAGTTGAGCCTTGCTCAAAAAATATGTATATCTATCGATAACAATTAGGAAACGATCGAGCTTCAAATATGCCGATTCTGTACTTAGATTGTCTACAATCAAAATACATTTAAATATAATCTTATCGATAACACATAACACATGATCATTATGAACAGATGCTATAATTTTTCAAATTCGCCGTTTGCTAAAGCTCTTTTGGCAAGTAAAAAATATGCACGTTACTCAAAATTTTGCCAATAATAATTGATACTCAATTTGTTTGCCTATCTACAATAGGATGCAGCGAATATTCATATCGCGCATGTCCCATAAATTTTGTTTTGTTTTGTGCTGTAGCCTTCAGCTGTAAGTGCAGTAAATACGACTAACCTTCAGAAACTTCTCCACGCACATCTCAACGCCCTTGACGCGTGCAAAATAACCGCGATTTATCTCCGGCGCTTTTCGCTCCTGGTTGCGCACAAAGAACCCAATATAGTCATCCTTCCAGTAGCCAAGGCGCACAGCACCTCGTTTACAATCGCTGGCATCGTCATTGGTGGCGATGACGGCCTCATCGCATGGATGAAACTTGTGTGTGCTATTGTTATGTGCGACTCCTCCGCCTGCTGACGGAGGCTCCATGGCGAGGCTGCTTTGATATTGGGCTACTATAAGCTTTTGATGCGGGATGCCTACGAGGAAGACGGCAGCTGGATTTCCTTTGCTCAACTACTTTGTCACTTTAAAATCGTTTTTAAGTTTGATTATTTCGCTTCTTTGATTTTCTCGACCGAGTTGTGTGAATGCAAATGAGTATAAAAAACAGCCCGTAAACAGCTGCAAGCATCGATGACATCCGCAAGTGTTGGTAAGCTTGCGAAGTGTCGCTTTTTCTATCGATTTCAGATAAACGTTTCATCGATAAGCTGAATGCCCGCCAACTTTAAATTTAAAGCACTATCAGTTTCATATTCAAGACAATTAGTTATTGCAAGTTATAGCAGTTGAACTCATTCAAATACCTAATGCTTAACAAAGAGACTTAATTCAAAAATTCACAGACGTTTATAAGTAACGCGTGCCACAATCAAGTCAAAGTTAACTCCATCATCCATGTAAGTGCTCTAATTGTTTCCCGCATCTTTGACATCGGAAGCGACGGCTGTTATAATTAAAATTGTCAGCTACGCCCAAGCCACTGAGTCTTCAACTCAATAAGTCGGGGTCAAAAAGTGAACTGGCTTTAATTGTTGTTTGGCTTTTGCATTTGCAATGACGGTGAATGAATCACAACCCCTGGCGAAACCGAATTAGTCTTCTAACGATAGAATGGCAAATTATGCAAAGTGCGACTTTTTGTCATGCAAAAACATCTCACTGGATTGACAATTGCATCTAACTAACTATTTGCTGTCCAACGATGCGTCGTCGCAATGTTCAAAGCGTTCAAAGTTTTGGTTGATGGCCCTTAATTATGCAGACGTTATTAATTGAAGACTTTTTGAACTCCGTCAATGGGCAGTATGTTGTGCTAAGGGGTTGAACACCATGTCAAGGGCGTGAACTGTTAATTTTCAAAACTCTCAAAATTTTTAGATTATTTTGAATGAATAGTAAAAGAATTTCTAAATATGATTCCAAAATTGTAAAGGTTCTGGTGAGTATGGGAGAATATAAAATATAAGTGATAATTAGAAAAATATTATTGCTAATTTAAATTGAATTGAATAAATTTTTATATATTTCTTTTATATTTTATATAAATATTATAAATAAATAATATTCATATTTTGTTGATTTTAGAGTTCATTTTCGGTTTTTTTAAAGAAACATATTATATATAATTTAGGCAGAAACTAAAATAATAATATTAATAGCTCAAAATTTATTCTAATTAAATTAAATATATTCAGCATTATTTAATCGCATATATATGTATTTGTATTTAATCAATCCAGTGCATCGGACAGATCAGTGTGAGCTTCCTCCGCCTTCGCGCCTCGCCTTTCCTATGCATTGTCACTCTGCCGCTCTGCTCAGCTATTGGCCACGCTCTCGCCCGCTCTCCCGCGCTCTCTCGTACTCTTTGTGCCGCTTGCACCCACACTCGCTCGGGTTAGCTGCGACTGCTGGAGCCACTTGCCGCTTCAGTTTGATTGTAACGTTCGTGAGCGTCGGTTGTGCGAGCTGAAAGCTGCGCGCGCGTCTTCTACGAAAATTCACTCAGGTTTGTGAGTCAAAGCAACAACTGTTGGTAACAAAAGCGTAGCTGCTCACGTAAGCCAGTTAACATGTGTGTGTGTGTGAGTGCGTGCATGTATTTATCAAACTGTGTGTTAGTGTTAACAAAGCCAAAAGCCATTCCATGTATTGCGTGTGCGTGCAATTGCATTGGTATTGGTATAACCATAACGCTGCTGTTGCTGCTGCGTTTTGACGTTTGACTGGCTCTGGCTGTGCCTCTCTACCTGTGGCCTGGCTCAAAACTGAAAACGGTCATTTCATTACGTTTACGTTTTTCTTTGCATTTTTCGTTAGCCGTGTTTGTTGTTTTTTCGGGGCGTTGGCGCGTACACAAAGAAAGTTAATAATTTTTGTGGCTCGTCGCTTAGAATTAATCATTTACAAATGGTTTGATCAAATTGTGTTGGAGCACACAGTTTTAAGATTAGATAGTGCAAAAAGGCCAAAACCGAACAAAAAATACATACACACAATTTATAACTGGTTGCGCCGTTGGCGTCGACTCAGGCAGCGACGTCATCATTTCGAGCATAACTGTAAAACAAGTGAGATTAAAGAAGCGGCATCAACAGCAACAACAACAAGAGCACTACTACAACAGCGCAGTGGGCCACACACACACACACACACAGGCACACACACATACACTGTCAGATACTCGCACACAGAAAAACGACACCTGCAAACGCTTCACTTTCAACATTATCGTTGCGTTTTATTGTTTCTGTTTGCTTTGTGATTGCGAAAATAAAAACCAACCAAGTGGCTTGGCGCACTAAATGTGATTCACCACCAACAACAACAACAGCAACAACAATAACGTGTAATTTGATATAAAATTCCCGCAAGCAAATTACAAATTTTTTTTACCGTTGGCAAACAGTT
Organism: Drosophila navojoa; assembly: GCF_054131105.1. Taxonomy (NCBI): domain Eukaryota; kingdom Metazoa; phylum Arthropoda; class Insecta; order Diptera; family Drosophilidae; genus Drosophila; species Drosophila navojoa. The sequence goes on along the minus strand of NC_142891.1, from coordinate 26,035,382 downwards.
TTCAAGAGGGCTTGGACAGGCGACAGCCGTTATTTTGTGCAGGCGTTTGCATTTCCGCACTTCTCAGCAAGAATAAGCAAAAGAATACTAGGAGAAGAAGAAGCAGCAGCAGCAGAAGAAGAGGACTTCAACACGTCGAGGTTAGCAGCGTAACCTGAGTCGGTGGCGCTGGCAGGTTAATGCACTTTTATACATGTTTTGCATGCTACAACACAACAACAACAACAGCAACTGCCACAACTCGTGCGCATGTGTGTGTTTAAGTGCTTGTGAGTCCTTGTGCTAGTTAATGTTGACGCTGACAACGAAGCCGAAGTCGACGCCGACGACGCGTCGCTGCTTTTGCAATCTAATGCCAAAAGTGCAGCTCAAATTTGTTTACATATTTCTCATTGTTGTTGTTTGTAGAGTTGTGCTGGTGTTTGGCACGTGAAACTGCAATCGGAACACAGGTGTGCGCAATAACGTTAAATTTGAGCCATATCAAGTTTAGTGCTAACCGGAAATAACAATTAGTAATCAGGGCGAGTGAGTGTACGACGTATGTATGCATTTTGTCGAGTTTTGAATGAAATTCCGATGAAATCATAAATGGGTTCAATATGATTTTTATAGTTTATAGACGAATTGAAAGCGACTAGGAACTCCATAAATCGATGGATAAAGTAAAATTCCTTTTAAAATAAATTAGTAAAATTTCTTTTAAATAATTAAAATTGAATTTAAGTTCTGCGAACAAATAGGAAATACATCAAAATTAATATTTCTTAAAATGTGTATTACAATGGACTATTTAAATGCTTAATTATATTAACAAATTTTCTATTTAGGTATAAATATTTTCAGAAACAGGCAATATATATTTTTTAACGATTCGTTGAGGTGCTAAAAACTAATAATATATTGGAGACATATACAGATGTTTGAATAATTTAAAAGTGCGCGAGGAGAGATAAAAGCACTTCTACTTTCTATTATCGAAATTCTAATATACCGCAAATGGAAAGTTTTAGGTTAGAACCATTAGAACCCTAATTAAAGCAATTTTTTCATTACAGCTTTGAGCTCAGTGCAACCAAAATCTTAAGAAAAGTAACAGTATTTCTTTCCTTACAAATTTGAGATCAGTTTCCGTGGCTATATATATCATATTATTTTACGCTTACGATCTTCATACTACTTACACAGTTTTACCTATCTCACGTATACGACTCAAACTCTTCTGATCTTGTTCTTAAGCTGTCAACTTTAACCCATTTCGGGCAATGTCATGACCTGTTTCCTCACCACAATTAACCAATTAGCAGCGAAGACACTCAAAACTCTCTGACTAAACAATGGAGCGTCGGCACTCGGCATTGCAATCGTAATGCCTCCATTGAAGCAAAGGTGCCTAGAGTTGACTCCAATTTGGAATCAAAGACAGAGTCACAAACGTCGCATTTTATGCTGTAACTTATTTTTAGCGCATATTTTTCTTGGCAAACGGGTTTCTCGGTCGCTCGGTCTCGCGGTCTCATGGCCTCTCTTACTTCTAGCGAACGCCCCTAACGCTCAACTAAGCCACATAACACCGTCAAACATATATGTTTATACATAATGTATATACATATATACATATAGCGCAGTTAACGTAATATTAAAACCAGTTTGGTCACTCTTACTCAGCACCGAGATTTGTTTATTATTGTGCGCTTAAACAAAAAGAGTGTTAATTGTAGATTTTTCTTTGAATTCTTTTATATCCCTTTTCTCTTTCCTCTGCAGAGATAAACAGGGTTACATATTTGTTATAAAAGCATTCACAAAATTTGTTATCCAACAATAACTAAGATAAATCTAAGAATTATATTTTCTAAACCATTCCCATTTTTCCTTCTCTTGCAGTTTGAAATGGCACAGAAATTTAAATACCGTGACAAATTGAAATGTCTATCGATCCTCGCTCTATCGATCATTCTTCTACAATCGCTGCCGCAGCCGATTGACGCTCAAACTCGGGATCCGCGATTTTATTCCCGCGTGGGTGTCGACTATCAATGGCCGAATCCCGGCGATCCGGATTACAGGTGAGCCAAAGCATATTCTATACCTAAATATAGGCCTTATAAGAATCCAATACTTTCAGAACATACACATTCAATGATCGTCGCTATGGCCACTATCAGCCAAATGGATATGGCGCTAATTATCCCGGCAGAAACCCACCCGGCCAGTATCCTCAGGGCATGCCCAATGAGGATCGTTTTCGCTTTGATCCGGTGAGTAGTGAAAAGACTATATTCATACTCTACATTCTACATGGATATCATGATGTAGACCTAGATATAACTTCCATTTTACATTCTAGAGACCATTAGAGACCATTACTTCCAGACTTTGGTTGTAAATTGAATTTAAATTTTTGCTATTCATTAAGAATATCAGTCTCATAGACTATACTATTATGGAGTCGTACCAAGACTAGAGTTTATTAATTGTATTTGGATATATTCTAACTAGCATTACGTAGCTATTGCTATAAATTCGTGATTCCACTTGTTCGCACCTATTAATCAATTGACTTCGAGTCTGATCAATTGAATTTGCGACACAAGAGTTGACCCCAAAACAACGGACTGAGAAACGATTAAAGAACGCGCCAGCTGCGAACAATGGAAAGCCATTGAGCAGAGGCTTTGAGTGATCCACAGACATCTGAGCAATATCGAGGCAATAATCTTAATTAAGTTTTCATGCGTTATGCGACCTAATCAATTACACATGTTTCCCATGCGCCCGCAACTGTAAACTGAGAACTGTATCAAGCAATAACAACAACAACAAGTCTAATATAAACCTATTAAAACTCTACTTGCAGAACGATCCCAATGCTCGAACTCAGTTCCCGGGCGTCTTGGCCGGATGGAGGGAGGATCTGCAGGGAAAGCAGCGCCGTGATTCATTGACTCTGGAACGGGATGTCTTTGTGACGACGAACTATGGCCAGGTGCAAGGCTTCAAGGTCTATATGTATGACAATCCCGATCCCAAGTCCTTCTATAGGCCATATCACTCCACTGTGGATCGCGTGATGGGCGAATGCTCCGTGTTCTTGGGCATTCCCTACGCCCTCCCACCCACATTCGAGGGACGTTTTAAGCCGCCACGCCTACACCGCGGCTGGCAGCTACTGCAGGCGGTGGACTTTGGACCCGCATGCCCTCAGCCGGTGCGCTTTACAGGTGCTACCAAAGGTGTTATGGACATGGATGAAGATTGTCTGTATCTGAACGTATATTCTCCTAAGGTAAGTCTTGATTTATATCTATATCTATATAGACATAGTTATATACTATCTGTGAAATTGTATTTTACAGACTGGCGCTGGCGTTGCCCAGAAGTATCCGGTCATGGTCTACATACACGGCGGAGAGTTCGTGCGCGGCGCTTCCAATCTGTTCCAGGGTCACATGCTGGCCTCGTTCTATGATGTGGTCGTGGTTACGTTGAATTATCGGCTGGGCGCACTGGGTTTCCTATCCACAGCAGATGAGAACTCGCCGGGCAATTATGGCATCTTGGACCAGGCAATGGCCCTCAAATGGGTGTACGACAACATTGAGTTCTTCAATGGGGATCGCGACTCGATCACATTGTTTGGACCCGGAGCTGGAGCTGCCTCTGCGGGACTGCTGATGGTGGCTCCACAGACTCGCAACATAGTGAAGCGCGTGATCGCCCAGTCGGGGTCAGCGCTGGCCGATTGGGCGCTCATCCAGGACAAGTACAGGGCACAGAATACGAGTCGTGTGCTGGGCCAAGTGCTGGGCTGCTCTATAGACTCGTCCTGGAAGCTGGTCAACTGCCTACGCACTGGGCGCAGCTTCTACGAGCTGGGCAACGCGGAGTTCTTGCCTCAAGTCGGCAGTTTCCCCTGGGGCCCGGTGCTGGATCACAACTTCACGCTGCCCGGAGATGACTGGTACGAGGGCTGGCGGGAGAAGGATTGGCGGTTCCTCACCCAGACACCCGAGACTCTAATTCGCACGGGACGCTTCAATCGCAACATTCAGTATATGACGGGTGTGACCACACAGGAAGCGGCCTTCTTTGTGGCCCAGAATGAGTCCCTGGCGCCGTACTATGAGATAGACAATCGCTTCTTTGAGCAGAAGGTGAGGGAGCATGTCTTCCGCTACAATTACACCCTCAATCCGAATGGGGTATACGAGGCCATCAAGTACATGTACACCTACTGGCCCGATCCCAACAACAACACCATCATTCGCGATCAGTACATCAATATGCTGAGCGATCTCTATTATCGTGCGCCCGTCGATAAAATGGTGAAACTGCTCTTGGAGCAAAAGATTCCCGTCTATATGTATGTGCTGAACACCACTGTCGAGGCCTTCAACTTGCCCCAATGGCGCAAGTATCCGCACGACATCGAGCACTACTTCCTGACCGGCGCCCCCTTCTTGGACACCGAGTTCTTCCCCAAGAAAGACCATCTGCAGCGCAACATGTGGACTGATAACGATCGCAATATGAGCCACTTCTTCATGCAGACCTATTCGAACTTTGCCAGATATGGGTAAGTGGCTAGAGAGCTCTAGGCTAGTATATGGTTATGCACTGTATAATATCATTGTTAACCCAAGTTTTCAATAGGCATAACCCATTGAAACTGGGGAAATCTCTTAAGCCAGTTGAAATTACTCATAGAGCTGGTAGAGGAACTATCGCTTAATTAAAATATCGTTAACTCTCTCCACTCACCTTTGCCCACAGCAATCCGACGCCTCAGCAAGTGCTCGGAATACACTTTCAGCGGGCCTATCCGGGGGAGATTCGTTATCTGAACATCAATACCACCTACAACTCCTCGATCCTGCTGAACTATCGGCAAACGGAGTGCGCCTTCTGGACGCAGTATTTGCCAACAGTAATTGGCGTGCTGGTGCCCACATATCCGCCCACGACGGAATACTGGTGGGAGCCCAAGGAACCATTGCAGATCGCCTTCTGGAGCATGTCGGTTGCGTGCTTCTTCCTCATCGTGCTGGTTGTCATCTGCTGCATCATGTGGCGCAATGCCAAGAGGTATGTCGAATATCGTATATCGCCAAGGTGATCCGAAATTAAATAAAATCTCGAATATCAAAGACAATCGGATCGGTTCTATGACGAGGACGTCTTCATCAATGGCGAGGGCATGGAGCCAGAGCCAGATCCTCGTGGCGTGGACAATGCACACATGGTGACCAATCACCACGCCATGCGCTCGCGCGACAACATATACGAATATCGAGACTCCCCATCGACCAAAACGCTGGCCAGCAAAGCGCAGACGGACACCACATCGCTGCGCTCGCCCAGCTCGCTGGCCATGACCCAGAAGTCGGGCAGCCAAGCGTCGCTCAAGTCGGGCATTTCCCTCAAGGAGACAAATGGCAGCCTGGTCAAGTCCGAGCGCGCGCCGACGCCGCGCTCGCAGACCAATGGGTCGGCAGCCAGGGCAGCGCCCATCGAGGAGAAGCGTCTGCTGCAGCCGCTCTCCAGCACGCCGGTGGCGCAGCTGCAAGCGGAGCCAATGAAGCGGACGCCAGCAGCGCCAGCCAGCGTGATCAGCGGCAGCAGTCGCAGCACCACGCCGGTGCCCTCGGCGCGCACCACAACGACGACGGCGACGCTGACGGCGCAGCCGGCGGCACAGCCGCGACGCACGCAACTGGTGGAGGGCGTGCCCCAAACATCTGTCTAAGTAACCGCTCTCTAGGCGCGCGATGCGCTTAGAGAGAATACGCAAAGCCTTCGAATGAACAATCTTGATCACGTAGCAAATTCGACATTGGGGGTAAGTGCCCAGAGATCCTGCGAGTCATCAATACCATTAAGTTCTTAACGACAAGTTCTTCTCTCCAACAGCTCCTTCTAGCCGGATAACGCCTGTATTAAAAGTTGACATAGCTAGATTAATGGTTTCGTTTAATATATAGTTTTATGTTATTTATAAATTTATTTTTACACAGATCTAAAAGATCTCGGCAGCTATTTGTAACTCCAATTTTAATTGCATTCTATATTTTAATTTAGTTTTCTCTTGTTTTTTGTGTATTTTTTAAGTTTGATAACCCAACGAATACGAATCCATATCAATGACATTCCATAGCATAGTCTTGGCCTAAAGCTAGCTAGAGAGGCGAGACCATCGTCAAGTGTACATAAAAACTATGTAAAGTTTAATCAAAAACAAAAATAATTAGTATAAGTTCTTAGTGATAAGCTTCGCATTTGCCTGCTAGGAATCAATTAACAATGTTAAAGATCTGCAAAAAGAATCAGTCTATGATCCAATAATCTTGTAGTATATATACATATATAATAATAAAAACAAACAGTAAACTTTTCTTGCTAAGATTTTCCATATATGTAGTACCCATTTAACATTCTTACTTGTAATCCATCCATATACAAATATCACATCATACGCAGATCTAGAGCACAAGTGCCTTATCCAAATTGGATATAGTCTAGGATTAAGTGTGTGTACTCATATACGATTTAAGTGCCTTAAATTGCATAGTTATACACATTTTCTATATAGATATATATGTTTTATGCGTCGCATATATAGAACTCAATGACCATACGAAAATCAGTGTAAACCGTCCAATATTTTTTATGTTTTCATGTGAAGCGTGTAAATGTTATACAGCCGTTGTTATTGTTTACATGTGCGAGAACATAAGAAAAACCATAATCATTTACATTTATAATTATGTAGTTTATTTAATTGTATGTATGTGTGTACGTATGTAGTTTGTCCAATTCATTTATTCAAATAAAAATTAATATTATTTCTCATTTGTGAAATGTTCTGCATAGTGTGCATTGTATTCTTCTGTCAACATGTTTCATTGAGAGTATGACATGAAATATATCATCCATGTAATCATATCTATGAAATGTCATTCATTTGGAAATGGAAAATGTTTTTCAGCTTTTCATCGGTAGCAAAATTAAGTAAAAATAAAAACTAATCTATAGATAGAGCGAGGCAGCAAAGACAATGTCGCGCTTGAGCAATCGAATGCCTTCGGAGAACTTGTTCTCCAGATCCGTGTTGCCAATCGTCTTGGATGCCTGGCACAACTGACGCAACAGCTCCTCCAGACGCCGCATGCACCGAATGATGGAGCCCTCAAAGATGTCCGTCATCTTGCAGACATTCAAGAAGCTGGAGCCGTTGCACCAGGCCAACACAACGTCCATTAGGTAAGGCTTGAACTTCTCCACGTAGCTCTCCTCATCCAGATTCAGCTTGCATTCGGTGGACACTTTGGCAATGCGTCGCGCCAAGCTTTGCAGGGAGCGCAACGGGCCGGACAGCTCGGTGGCGCTCTTTGGCGCCTCGCTGGACTTCTCGTCGCAGACGAAGCAGGAGAGCAGCGCCACAGCTTGCGGAGCGGTGAGGTCGTTGAAGACGCCATTGAATATCATTTCAGTGATGAGCAGCTCATCCGCGGAGCTCAGCTCGCAGGCGACGCGACCTTTGAACTCGATGACATCGCCCGGCTTGCAGTAGCCCATTCGCCGGAGCACGCGTTTGCGGAACTTCAACTCGTCCATTTGCAGCAAGCTGCGGGCAGCCTTCAGCTCGGCCTTCAGGTCCTTCACCTCATTCTGCAGCTTTAGTTTCTCGATATAGCGCTTGTGAATGCGATCCAGCTCCGGCGACTTGTGCAGGGGATGCGCCTCGAGCAGCTGCTCAAACTGTGTGATTGTGTCCATGATTTTGCGGAATTCGCCATCCTTAATATTCATGTCCTTGATGGGATCGAGCAAAGGTGGTCCCAGTGGGAATCGTTTCTTCGCCTCCTGTATGGTCTTCAGCACGGCCCGGCGATTGTCAGCCGTACGCAGATCGCTGGGAAAGTAGACGCGTATCGAGCTAATTTGGGTGATGAGGGAATTGGCTACGGGAACTACCTCCATGCAGCCGCGCTCGTTCGGCGGACAAGGCGCGGTGTCGCCGGTTTTGGCCGCCTCTTCGCTGACATGGAGCAGCACATCGATGACAATGCCCGGTTCGCTCTGCAGCGGGTTCTTGCGATTTTGCTCCTGCTTCTTCTTAAAGTTCAATATCAGACCCCAGTCGTACTCCTGTTTGCCAGCCGAGACTTTAACCAATCGCCCTGGCTGCAGGAAAGGCACGAGATACTTTGGCTTGGTCATCCACTCCCGGTACTTGTTGCCGTAGACCTCGAGCTGATCGCGAATGTGGTGATAGGAGGCGATATTGTGCTCATCCTTGATCTTGATCTTCTCCAGCTGCTGTGTCTTCTGCTGCACCTGATCGTGTAGGCCGGGCAGTGCGGCCTGGTTTTGGAACTGATAGAAGCTGCGCTCGAGCATATACTCCGGGTTGATTTCTTCCACGCGCAGCAGATTTAACACCATGTTGTAGGTGAGATGGAACGCCGAGTTAAGAGTGTCTGCTTGGCCCTGCACAATCTCACGGCCCACCACCGGAGAGACCTTCTCATCAATCATCAGTATAACGATGCCCTTGTCATCCAGACCGCGACGACCAGCTCGTCCAGCCATTTGGATATACTCGCCCGAGCTGATCCAGCGGAAGTCCTTGCCGTCGAATTTGCGCGGCGCCGTAAACAGTACCGTACGCGCCGGCATGTTCAAGCCCATGGCAAACGTCTCTGTGGCGAAGAGCGCCTTAATCAGGCCCTCGCCGAACAGAATCTCAATGGTCTCCTTGAGAATGGGCAGCAGTCCGCCGTGATGGATGCCAATGCCACGACGCAGCAATGGCAGCACATTCTCCACCTGCGGCAGGCGACGATCATCCTCCGAGAGCACATCCATGGCATTATTAAAGACCTCATCCACCAGTTTCTTCTCGTCGACCGTATTGAAGTCCAGCTTGGCCATTTGCATGGCGTACACCTCACAGTCCTTTTTGCTGAACGAGAAGATGATGACGGGCGCAAAATGACGCTCCATAATCATCTTGACAATCTTGAATATATTTGTTTGGCCTGCATTGCTGCCCTTGATGCCACCCTTGCGACCCTTCTGATCGCCTTTCGCTGCCTCACCTGCAAAGATTTATTCAGATAAATATATACCAAGGCATACATTAATATGTCCCCATCATCTATTCGTACCTGCATTGGCCAGCACCGCCATAGCTGTGGTAAAGTTATCCTCTTTGAACTGGCCCTTCTCATCCACGATCAAGTGAATGCCATCGCCTCCAGCTGGGAAGATGTAATGCTGCAGCGGCGTGGGGCGGTAATCCGTGTAGACCACATGGCAGGGCTGCTTGTGCAGGTGGCAAACCCATTCGGCAAACTGTCGAGCGTTCGGTATGGTGGCTGAGAGAAAGACGTAGCGCACATTGTCGGGCAATAGGATGAGTGTCTCCTCCCACACCACTCCACGCTCCTTGTCACGCATATAATGTATCTCGTCGAAAATCACCCAGCCCACCTCGCGCATTATTTCGCTGCCGCGGTAGAGCATATTCCGCAGAATTTCCGTTGTCATGATCAGACAGGAGGCGGAGGGATTAATGGTAACATCGCCCGTAACCAGACCAACATCCTCAAACTCATCTGTGAATTCGCGAAACTTCTGATTGGACAGCGCTTTAATGGGAGTGGTATAAATGACGCGCTGCTTGGCAGCCAACGACTTGGCAATGGCATATTCCGCCACCACAGTCTTGCCCGCCGATGTGTGGGCCGACACCAGCACACTCTGCGAGTTGTCAATGCAGAGAATTGCCTGCTTCTGGAATGGATCCAGTACGAACGGGTATTCCTTAGCAGGCACGCCGGTGAACGGCTGCAAGGGAATGTACTCCTGGTCAGGATGGGCGGCCACCTCGTGTGTGCAGGACTCGGGCGACACCAGCTGATGGGTAACAATACGAACGCGTAGGGCGTCCAATGCGCAATCATCCATTTCCTCTTCATTGTCCTCTTTTTCATTTTTCACCTCATCCGTCGCATCAACAGCAATTTCGTTTACTTCTTCTTTTACATCGACACGCTGCCGCTTAGCATCCTCTTCCTTTACATCATTCTCTTCTGTTTGCTCCTTGGCGCTGGCATCTGCATTAGCTGCAGCAGATTCGCGTTTGATCGCCTTTTGCTGTTTGTTGTCGCCATCTGACGCAGTTCTCTCTGTCTGTTCTTCTGCTGCCTTTTTAAAGGGTACGGGCAACGGTAACCGTAGACTTTGAGACGGCTGTTCGTTAAAACAATCAAATAGCTCGTCTATATCCATTCTATTTTTCTTTCTCGGCACCTCCTTTTAAAATGAATTCACACCGTATAGAAAAAACATGTGTTTCGGAGCACTCCTCATTTTTGTGTTCATTTAACAGAATGTTAAAATTGCAACTATTCAAATACTCAGTTGGCACTGTTGCAGGATTTTTATTATTTGAATTATTTTTTATTGCGAATAATGAAATAAAATTACAATAATATATGGCATGTATTACATATTATATAATATCGTATTGATGTATTATATTCTGTAAAAAAAATTAAGAATTTTTATGATATTTATTATAATATTCTTGTAGGTGATTTTTTTATTTAAACCCGTCGCATAATACATATTTACATATTTCCATTATCATCTTATATTGCTTAATAAAATTATTTAATAAAATAAACAAGCCAATTTTTAAATATTCTTAATATCAATTTTGTTTTCGACTGTAACTGTTATTAAAATAAGGAATGTCAGCATTGTTAGTTGCCATGTAATCGATAATGCTTGAAGAAAACTAATCGATTAAATGCTAATGGATTAGCAATAGCGGCGGCGACACAGAGAGGAAAAACAATTGATATATTTGAAGTCCTGAGGATTTTGTTAGTTGCAAAATGGAAAATGATGAAGTTAAACGTGGCCGTGGACGCGGACGTGGTTCACGAGCGCGGGGTCGAGGCCGCGGTCGCGGCAGGGGACGCGGTAAAAAAATTGATGACACAGGCAGCACATTAGAGGCATTCGAAGGAGGCGCTGGAGTTGTTGTTGCACCTGTGTCAGGTAGCGGGACCGTTGAAGATAGTCCCAGCAGCATGGATCACACAGAAGATGTCGTAATGCAAGACCTAGATAAAGAGAACGAAATGGAGTTAACAGCATCGGCCGAAGAGCAGGCAACACCCATTGCGGACAGAACGCCACCGCCTCAGCAACAGCAGCTGCAGCAGCAGGTAGCGCCGCCCATGCTACCACAGACAAGTAAGATAGGTGTTATAACCGAGAAATGCTGGAAAAATAATTTGCGTTTTTTACAGTTGACATGGAAGCGGATATATCACAGTTGGAAGCACCCACATTTACAACATTGTCGCGCGGACCACCGGAGCCCATGCTGCGCCTTAAATGGAACCACAAAGTGAACCTCATTGGCGAAAAGGTGCTCAATCCGATGATCCATTGCTGCGACCAGTGCGACAAACCCATTCTTGTCTACGGCCGCATGATACCCTGCAAACACGTCTTTTGTCTCAAGTGTGCTCGCGCAGAGCCTATCAAGAGCTGTCCGCGCTGCAGCGATAAGGTGCTGCGCGTCGAGCAATCCGGCCTTGGCACGGTCTTCATGTGCACGCACGGGGGCAGTCGGTATGGCAGCACCGGCTGTCGCCGTACGTATCTCTCGCAGCGCGATCTGCAGGCGCACATCAATCACCGGCACGTCACACCACAGCCGCCACTGACAGCGTCGACGGGCGTGGAGCCAAAGCTGACGGAGATGAGCGGCCTGGAGTTGCATAAGCAGCGCAAGGCGAGTAGTTGCTATGGCTCCTAACTATGCCACTCTCTGTCTAATGCTTGCCCTTGCAGTTATCTGAACCCTCTACCGCCTCCATCTCTTCTTCCTCTGCTGCTACTGCCGCTGCTGCTCACATGCAACAGCGTTCCACAACGCGCACTGGCATAGGCTCGATACCTCCACCAGGATCCTCCGAACGAGCCGCTGGTCACACACACTCAGCTCTCACGTTGGCGAACCTGGCACGTATCAACAATGCGAACGCCCAGGACTGCCACCAGGGTAAGGCATCGCTCCACCAGACCCTCAAGAAGGGCACGCATCAGTCCGAATCAGTGGCAGATGCCTCCTACTACAGTAGCGTGCTCGCCACGTTTGGCAGTGCGGGCGTGGCAGCTGGCCCTTCAACGGCATCGACTAGTTCGCCAGCTATTCCAAACTGTGCACCCAATAGTGGCAGCGCATCTGGCGGAGGAGCAGCTGCAGGCGCAGGCAATGGCAGCAGCATGAATCTAGGCAACGCCGCCCAATTGAGCAGCAGCTACGACATCGGCAACGCGACAGGCAGCACCAGCAGCGGCAGCAACTGGCAGCAAGCTCAATATTACAGATAGGCTCTTGATTGACTTTTATTTGATATACTTATATATTTAATTATTGTACAAATAAACAGTTGTATATGGAAAACTTTTGTCGGACTTTCAAATATGTAGATCAAAGCCAAATTAATCGATTGCACGTTGTACATCGAATTTTTTGGCAAGTTAATGTGGCTTATCGTTATTGGTGCTTATGGTATAACGATAACTTTTGTCATCAGCTGAACCAGTGGCTGCACAAAGAAAAAGAACACCCATATATGTAAACAATTTAAATTTGAGCAGAAGGAGAACAAAGCTAATTTACATAAGTACAAAGATGTAATAAAAGACTGGAAATGCCAACTTTGACACGTTGTCTCACATAAATTAACATCCGAATTATATTGGACAAGTCACGTAGTCATTTAAGCAAAAAGCGCAGTCAAGAGTGAAAGTTGCTTAGCTAAGAAAATATGCAAAAAATATTATTAATTAGTGGCAAACGGAAATGTGGTAAGGATTTCATTGCAGAGAGATTGTTAAACCGGTGAGTATATTCTTAACAAGGTAAAGGACATGAAATTTAGATATAGTTCGAACAGTCTGGCAGATCGTGCTCTGATCGTTCGCATCTCAGAGCCCATTAAAAAGGAATGGGCGAACAAGCTGCAACTGGATATACAGGCTATGCTCAGCGATGGCCCCTATAAAGAGCAATATAGGCGGGACATGATCGTGTGGAGCGATGAGGTGCGTCGCAGAGATTACGGTTTCTTTTGCCGTGCGGCCATGGAGCAGGCGCCCGTGGATCAGGTGGAGTATGTCATTGTCAGCGATGTGCGCCGTAAGAACGATATACGCTGGTTCCGTGAGACGTACGGCCCCCAAATGGTGCAAACACTACGTTTGACGTCGTTGCCAGAGACTCGCAAAGCGAGAGGCTGGCAATTTACTGCAGGCGTGGATGACGAGCCATCCGAATGTGATTTGGATGACAGCTCCTTTGACTATGTGCTTGAGAATGATAAGGACGATCAGAGTGGGGAGCAGCTACTTGATCGAATTATGGATATGTTACAGATTAGCTGATTAAAGTGGCCTTCTCATATATGTATTGGTATACAAAGTATATATTTTTGATATCAATTATATTTTTGAACGAAAGCAGCTAGAGATGTCTTACACTTTCCACGCACGAGTTGATGCAAATCATCGATAACTTATTTGCACATCGATGGGGATTAAAATCACTGTTAGTTTTTTTTTAAATATATGAATATATTTAATTTTTAATATTGGTTAATGGTGGGCTGTGTAGCTGTTGATTTGTAAAAACTAAAATGTTAAAGGCAAGATTTAAGATAATAAAACATCAACCTTCGAGTATGCGGATACTCGAATTCAATTGAAGATCATCGAAGCTGTGCACTTGCGGTTTGCGTAAATCCTTCTCAACAGAACGCGAACGGAGGTGCATACGATTCTTGTTGACGCAGCTGAGAGGCGTTCGCTGTCCACGCTGCTGATTGTCGGGCGTGCTCTTGGGGGTGCTGGTCACTCCCTCTGGGGTTGAATCCACATATATCTGCGGCTTGTTGGCGCGTGCAGGCTTGCGGGGTGCAACACGTCGCTTGTTGCCCAGGCGAACGCGTTCCAAATGTTTGTTAGCTGGACGGGATTGGGACAGCGACTGTGGCTGCACCTGGGCCTGTGCATTATCTGGTATCGGCTCTTCGCTGGCACTTACGAACGAGGCCATGCTGCTCCCGTTGCTTAGATTAAGCGTGAGGGTCTCAAGGATCTCCTCCAGCATTTGGGTTTCACGTGCCTCGCTCTCATCATCATCACAAAATATAATGGGCGTACGCTCTACCCCAATGGTAGGCGAGCGTGGATCCTTTGTATGTGGCTGCTCTGGTGTTCTCTGATGCAACAACATGTCACAGGGCATCGTTTCCTCCTGCTCGTACGGCAGAGAAACAATTTCCACGGAGCTATTGTTGTGGCTCTCAGTGGCCACCTCTGGCTGTGCTACTGGAGCACGCGTATCCACGAAGAGATCGGCAAATGTGTCGTCCATATTTAGCGTGCGATCGATGGCTTCGTCGAGCATCAGAGGCGTGCGATTGAGTTGTGGCGAGCGCGGATCATTCAAAGAAAAACCCTTCAACAGCCGTTTTCGCAGCTGCGCAAAAGTATTTTCGTTGCCAGTTTGCTGCATCTGGCATATTTGCGGCTCAGCTGGCAATATCTAGACGAAAATCGGCTTTAGGAAACTAAAAACATATGTGCTATATACGTACATTTAATGGTGTGCGACAGATGTTGGGCGAGCGTGGATCTAGCGTCGCAATATTTTCCCTGCAGGGGCTCATTGAAATCGCTATGGTTGATCTTTGTGCAGCAGTGGCAGTGCCCGCAAGACGCAGTCTGTTTAAAGTTGGCGTATCTGGCAAGTAGGTGCCCTCCATTTTAGTAGCTTTGGTGCCCATAATTTTTAATTTGCAATGCTGCGCTGTTGTATTTGAAATGAAAAATGCGGGAGACGTTTCTAGCGTCGATATATTTATATGTACAAATATCGATTGCAGAAATATATATCACCACTAACCAGAGAACACATAGACCGGACACGTAGTGTAAAGTGTTTTGCACACTTTTTTTTTGACATTACGACCCACACCACTTCGTATTTGCTCGGCTCCTCACTTTTAGGTTCAGGCTACTAAAATATTCGAGAGCACAATCATTTTGCTTCTGGCGCTCGACCGAGATGGTCGATGGTTGAACAAAAGATCCCTCTGTGCTCAATGTTTCCTTTGCTCTCTCTCTCTCTCTCGGTGCTCTTTGCTCTCTCAAATGTGTATATGTGTGTATGCATGTGAGCACAAGCTGCCAGCTCACGAAAATTGAAATTTCTTCGCAGCAAGAACCCATGCCTTCCCTTCTGTGTGAAGAGTATACCGAACTTATCAAACCGTTTGCCAAGCTCGTACAAAATATGTATATGTGTTTTCGATTTTAATTGTGGAAAGGGTATGAAAGCGTTGGTGCTCATGATGAAAATGCTTTCGCGGCGAGCGTGCACACACACAGTCTTTGTTGCTACATATATTATGAGCGTTTGTGTGCCTGTGTGCGTAGCACTTGCTGCCTGTAGCAATTTTAGGTCCCAGCATTTGCATTTGGTTGATCTTGAGAAGTGCGCACACTTATATATGTACATACATATGTACATGTAAGAGGCGCGCTTATACATACATACATATGTATGTATTTATGTAAGTAGCTGATTAACTAAAGTGACAAGTGCATATGCCAATTCTTTGTGGCACTGTGACCGTCGAATAACTCATACTGTATGTGTATGTGTGTAGTATAGTTACTCTCGCGCTTATATTTAAGCACCTGGATTTAATTTTAATGATCGTGGGTTGGCTATCAGAAGGAATTAAAACAAAAGTTTAGTATCTTATTTAGCTTACTATACAAATGGGCAGCAAGTGCTACGCACACAGGCACACAAACGCTCATAATATATGTAGCAACAAAGACTGTGTGTGTGCACGCTCGCCGCGAAAGCATTTTCATCATGAGCACCAACGCTTTCATACCCTTTCCACAATTAAAATCGAAAACACATATACATATTTTGTACGAGCTTGGCAAACGGTTTGATAAGTTCGGTATACTCTTCACACAGAAGGGAAGGCATGGGTTCTTGCTGCGAAGAAATTTCAATTTTCGTGAGCTGGCAGCTCAGAGCTGCTGCTTGTGCTCACATGCATACACACATATACACATTTGAGAGAGCAAAGAGCACCGAGAGAGAGAGAGAGAGCAAAGGAAACATTGAGCACAGAGGGATCTTTTGTTCAACCATCGACCATCTCGGTCGAGCGCCAGAAGCAAAATGATTGTGCTCTCGAATATTTTAGTAGCCTGAACCTAAAAGTGAGGAGCCGAGCAAATACGAAGTGGTGTGGGTCGTAATGTCAAAAAAAAAAGTGTGCAAAACACTTTACACTACGTGTCCGGTCTATGTGTTCTCTGGTTAGTGATATCACTATATTTTTGTGTTCTCTGCTGGCAGTACTCTAACATACTGCTGCTATCGACATTTACATTGGTGATGAGCAAAGCACAATCGATATAACATTTTTCGATTGAACTGGCTACACGGATGGACTAAAAAAAAAAAAAAACAAAAAAGAATTGAGTGCCTTTTTTTAATTATTTCGAACTAAGAGAGCTACTCGAATTTTAAACAGTATTAGTTATAACAAATGTGCGCGTGTGTGCAAAGTATGTGAAAAATATTTTGTAAGCGGCGAAAGCTTAAATGGCTATTGCGAACACCAAATGTAAGTTATTGGAATTGACAAACCCCCAAGCTGAAAGTAATTGTTAAATATAAATGATCGGGTTTGTGTTATTTGGCGTCGAGAAAATTATTTCGTTCATTTTTACGCAGTAGACAAAATACATTTTCGGTGTATATATATATATATATATGTATATATATATATATATATATATAGAAGGCACCGCAAGCAGCAGTAAATTTTGTTTCGTATATACATACACATACATATGTATAAGTCGGTTTTTTTTAATAGCCCTCTCCTTTACGCACATATACACATGCATATATGCTGCACTCCCCATGTTTCGTTCGACGCGGAGACTTTCGAGGCAACGCGTAAAATAAACTAGTTTGTATGTTGCCAACTACTTTGCCTATACAGCCACATCTTGTCTTACATTAATGTAGGTTAGTACACGACAGCAAGGCGTCACCCTCATATATTGTAGGAATGATTTTTTTCTTTTTTAAATTCTATAGTTTTTTGGCTTCATTCAATTAAACCATTTTGTGTTCATAGCCGGCGAGCGAAAAGTAAACAATTTGTCCACGCAGTTGGCAACGCGGTCACATTGTAGACTTTCTCTCTTGTTCCAAATACATACATATATACAAATGCATGTATACGGATGAGCATGTGCATGTGTATGTATTCCACGGGAAACAACGAAATTTCATTCATTCCTCGTTTTCGAGTAAAAACTACACGCTACGTGTAGTACGGTTGCCATATACAACTACTATGTCAGTTGTTCACACACACATGCTCGTATTTACTTGTAAATACTTTTCAATGCAAGTATACATACACACATGTATGTATACATATATGCAAGTCTACTTTATTTGTAGGCAATCAACGGATCTAATTGTGCAACATGTAATAATTGCAAACGAGCGTTAAAAAATAGCAGCTGAATAATTTCAAGACTGCAGCTGCTGTCGTTTTTGGGTACAGGGTGTGTCGTCGCGGCCTGCGCGAGTGTCAGGTGCAAAGACGTTCACGCAAAAGCAACGGCAAAGTAAAAGTCTCCACGCGACCAGAAGATACTTGGACATTCCAGAATTCAACATAGACGGCAACGAGCGTCGTTTGATTGCCATCCATTGGCCGCGTTTTTTCACACATTCCACGCGCTGTTAGACATACATATGTATGTACATACATACAAACACTTGTACGGTGACTATTGATTTCAATCAACTTTGTCTGCTTCTGCTCGCTTTTCTCTCTCTCTTTTTCTCAGGCTCAGCCACTCTCTCTTTATGCCCATTTGTCAATTAAGCAGCACGTCCGCTTGTCGGCTTACAAACAATTTGCCGTTGTGTGTGTGTGTAAATTCCATTTCCTGTTTATAGTAGGTATGCTGCACACACCAACATATATATATATATATATATATATATATATATGTATATATACACACAAACAAAAAACCGTCCATGCCAGCTCCCGTCTGCTTGAGCCCCATGCTCAGGTCGTCTCGGCTTGCCACCACCACCACACAGCGTCGGTCGTTGTCGTCTGTATATTTTTTCTCACTCCATAGTATGATGCCTCGTCGGTAGCAGCCGCAGAAGCAGCAGGCATCGGCGGAGCGCTATGTACAGTACGTGCCACTTCCTTTACATTCAGAAAAATAAAAATTGTTCACACACACGCATATACATACACAATATGTATATACACATACATATATACACAGAATGAGACGGGTGGGCCAAAACGACTGACAAGCAGACGGGCAATCCAACGGGGAGCGTCCGTTTGGCGTCTGCGCTGTGTGTTTGGTTTATAGTTGTAGTTATTTGTGTTGTTTTTGTACAGTTGCAAAGACATAAATACAGGCGAGAGAGTACGTACGAAAACGAGTTTTTCTGTGTTGAACGATGTGGCAACGCCGACATCCTCCCGGTTCCCCTTTGTGTTTGCTTATTAGAAAGAAGAAAAATGCCGCTGCGCGTTGTGTTGCTGTCTTTACGTAAGAAGGCCGTCGAACTCTACACTGAGAGAGCGGCGTGCGAGAGAATCGCGAATGTGAGTGAGTGCCAATGCTTGTGATGTACTGTGTGTGCTCGTCTAATGATTACCGTTACAATTTGCATTGGCTGTCTAGTCTGACAACCGTCTCGCGACCCAGACTAGACGACCCAGCCCCAATCTCAAATAGGCAACTTTTTTTTCACATGACCTTTTACCGTCATCGCCAAATGACGCTCAGTTTGAAAACGTGTGATTGTATGTGCAGTTTAATTCGTATTGATTATTTAATACTAATTATTAGAAAATGTTTCTTCTGAAATACTTTGCGTGAATCTGTTTAGCTCAGGGTCAATGTCCAACAACAACAAAACAAGTGAATGTGAGGAATGAAGACTAAGTAATGATCATATAGATAAAACAGCATAGATACATATTCTAGTTTTGCGTGAACGCTATAATCAATAAAAAATTGAATCCGGTTACATATGTATATATGTATGTATGTATATAAATTTGTGATTTTATCTCGCATTGTGAGGGAAATTTTCCGTTATGTATTTGTCAATATTTAAATGTTATTTGCATTCCATAATTGTGACAGTCTGGTAACTCCACAATCCTTGGCGCGCGCGTAAAAAGCCTCGGTTTTTATTTTTGGCGCGCACAACTGGTCAAAAGAAATAAAGAAAATAAAAGGCCAGACTAAATGCAATGCCTCGAGGAATGTTGTTTACGTGCGCGCCTGCGCATCGACCAAGATTTCCACGAATTCACCAAAACAAGCATCCAAGTTGCAGAAAATGTTGTCGTCCCAGTCTGGACCTCATCCTGTTCGTCCCGTTCGTCTACCTGCTTTTGAACCGCCGCGCTGCGTCGCTTCTTGTTTGTGTGCATTTTAGCTCCACCAAACTTGGTGGCGGCGGCATGTCAACATGTTGATCCTACTATAGCGTGCGAAACGTTCTGGCAACACCAAAACAAAAACAACAGGCTTCAAGCCGTACCGTACGTTGTTGTTATTTATGTTATTTGATAGTGTATGTGTGTGGACTGCCAATGCTAAATTACACACACTTGCATACTTATGCATACATATGAAGAGAAAAGAAAACGGCGTTGGCGTCTACTTTGGTCTCTCATTTAATCAGTCTGGCCACGCTCTGCTCTTGCTCTTTGCTGTTTTCGTCAGTTGTCTTTCATAGCGTTTGCGATGCGGTTGTGTTTTCTGAGCGACCGATGCCGCTGCTGCTGCTAGTGACGGCGTCGGCATAGGCTTCATGCCAAGTGATTTTGTTTTTAATATAAATTATTTTTGGTAACCAATGGATATACGAAAAAAAAAAAATATATATATATATGTATATATCAATATATATGTATATGTTTTCAATTTAGTGAACGATGGAAAAACTATGGATTTATAAAACTGTTAACTGCTTTATTGTTTTTTGTGGTTTTCATCTTCTCTGTGCATCATCTATGAACATTTTAGTTTATGGGTTAATTTAATACCATTAAATAAATTTACAGTTGAGGAACTATTCATAAATAGTGTCAGTATATATTTTCATAACCTCTACTTGTTCTGTATTGCCCGCGCCCCGTTTGCTTGAGCGAAATTCTTAGAATTCTTAACATTCCCGCGCGCATACACACACATATGCTTATACATACAGACGAGTAGCTAAAAAGTAAAAGAAGAAAAAAAAGAAACACATTTGTATATATAAAAGTTGTACTCTCCCTACGCGTCGAAGTGTAGACATAAACACACATACAAGCGCATGCACTTGAACTCTCACGCACGCACACCAACCAATACACACTAACACAGACATTTATACTCTATTCAACACACCTCGAAATTGGTTGTTGTCGCCACTAAGTGGAGACAATTGCTGTCTCTTTTGCACGCACTCACTAACAAAAACTAGTAGGACTTGTTTTTTGCGTTGTTTTTACGCAAAGGCAAAAAAACCGGTAAGATTTCAGAAGCGACGGCAGTAGCAGTATTTTTTTTTTTGTAAAAATTTTTATATTTTATTAACAAGCTTACTGCTACCATAATGGCAACTTAATCTAGTTCTACATTAAAAATAATAACAAAAAGATCTAGACTTAGATTATATATTTATGTGTTAATTTTTAATATTACTTTAACATTACTATTTATATTATATTAATATGGTTTTGTTTAGTGAAATATTTTTCTTTTATATTTAATTATGTTATCACTCTTTTGGGCAAGTCCGTTGGGTGGCACTTCTTGAGTCGTCTCTTCCTCGGCTTGGCAGTTAGCCGTCTGGCTAGTACGTTGCTGTGGCTGTCAAGGCGTTCTATATACCTTGCGGAACGTGATTGTAGGACATCTCCCACCTTTGGAACCTTTAGATCCTTTTCGATGTCTCGAGTCCTCATGTACCATGGGGCATCGCAGATTCGCCTCAGGATCTTTGCTTGGGCGACTCTAATTTTTTCCAAGTTTGATTTGGATGCAATGCCGTATATTTCTAGGGCGTATTTCCAGATCGGGCTTAGGATGCTTTTGTATATCGTAGTTTTACTATATAGCGACAGCTTGTTTTTTGGAGCAAGAAGCCATGCCATTTTTCTGGATTTTGCCATTATTGAGGCAGTAGCAGTAGCAGCAGAAAAACAGAAATGTTATTGTGTGCGTATATGGGCCTAAATGCAGTGTGCTTGTGTTGGTGTATCTTCTATGTGGTAGAATACCACGTTAATCATAGTTTTCACACACCGCTTTTCTTACAGTTTTGTAAACATATACACAAACACATGCATATGCATATACACACAAACGCATACTAGCAGATACCGAGCAACGAACTCGGGCAGCAGCGACGCCCAAGAATGAAACAACATAAGGCAACATGAAAACTACAGCAACAACAAACAACACGGCAGCATAAAAACATAGAGAAAGCGAATGAGAGGGGCAGAGACTGAGAGAGAGAGAAAGCAGGAGAGAAGCAGTTTTACGGCAACGACCCGAGCAGACGCTGCCGCAACAGCAGAAGCAGTATTATTAGCGGGTGTTGTTGACGTTCTCTTGAACGCTGCCAATTGTCATGTATGTATGTATATGTATGCAAACTTTGTTGTTGTTGTCTTGCATGTAGTTTATTTATGCTTTCTATTAGTAATTTTTATTACCAATTGCTTCGCCACTGGCAATGACCAAGATCAACGAACCTATTTTGCTCTTTCTTGGTGCCGTCGTTGTCTTTAATATTATTGTTATTATTGGTGATAGGCAAAATCCCAT
The DNA here is from genome assembly GCF_054131105.1 of Drosophila navojoa. NCBI lineage: Eukaryota > Metazoa > Arthropoda > Insecta > Diptera > Drosophilidae > Drosophila > Drosophila navojoa. The sequence goes on along the minus strand of NC_142891.1, from coordinate 26,013,356 downwards.
TGAAAAAGCACAAGTGCAAAAGAACAGTAGAATGGGATGCTGATCTTGACCTACGCGCGCGCAAGTTCAAAATGGTTATTCAACTTGTACTTTGTGCGGCTTCCTTCTAGTTCTCGAATTGTAGATTTCAATTTTCAAAACGGAAATTTTAATAACGATCGCGACGTTGTCAATCCAACACATCACACACATACATTTGCACACATACACGCATGAAAAGAAATCTTGAAATTTTTGCTTTTAATTGCATTTACGTTTCTTTGTTTTGAATTTTTTGTTTGCTTAAGTATTCGATTTCTTAATGTCCGTATATAAATTTGGAAATTGTTATCATTAAATTGGCGACAAATTGACGGGCTTTGGTGTCGGCGCCATAATTAAAAAATAAATAAATAAGTGCAATATGTATAAATATATACATATACCCATAAATATTGCTGAGGCGATACTGTACTAAGCTTACATTAATGTGAGTCAGAGAAATGGATGCCAATTTTAGGCAAATAAAATTATATTCTTATTATTATTTATATTTATTTTATCGTATCCATACCTTATTTTTCTAATACAAGTTATTTCAATACAATAAATATTTGCAAATTACATGTGTTTACAAAAAAAAAAAAAGTGTAGACTTTACGTGACTATATTTGGTACATTTTTACCACGTGTGGCAACCTTGGCGTTTATCAGTGCCATGCGTTTATTTGTTTTTCTTCTCTATTTATGTATGTATGTGTATATGCATATTGATTGTTTACTGTTAATGGCGTGCAATGATCGTGTTATATTATCATATTGTTTATATTAAGTGTCTGTGCTTATTGATGTCGTCGTCGTTGTTGTTGTTGTTGATATTTCTGTGCTTTAACGTATTATTATCGCTTAATAAATAGCGTACGCTATATTTGTTTTCATTCAATTTTGCTCAAGCTATAACGCCCGACGGCTTCATTCAGATTTATGTAGCACAGCAACCACCCCGCTCCCCGTCTATTCATCATCATCGTCGCCACCATCATTATCATCATTGCCAGTCGTATAAAGTTGGTTTCGCTTCTGTTTTATTTTTAGTTTGTTTTTATTTATTTTATTTGTTCTGCGGCGTCCAAGCAAAAGCCGGCGGTGAGAACTAACAGAAATGACCGAAGTAACAGTAATATTTAAGCTGCAGCAGTAGCCGAAGCTATGTGGTTAACAGAAAGGTCGGGGGAGAGTCTCCACTCAACGAACAGCAAGGGAGAGAGCGAGAGTGAGAGCGGGAGCGGGAGCGAGGCCGAGTGCGAGAACAAGAGAGAGAATTGTGTCATTCTTCAAAGTGGTTGTGAAATGTTTGCTTTTTCTGCCTACTCATATCACAGCCAGCTTTGAGGAGCGACACGATGCTCAGTACGAAATTCAAAAGATGAAAAACAAAATTAATAAAAAGACAAGAAACTAAGAGTAAAACAAAATTGTTATAATAAAGTCAATATTAATAATAATAATAAAAAAAAAGTATAATAAAAAGTAATTAAAAAATGAACAAAAATCTACTTTTAAATATACATTTTCATTAAAAATATAATTTTTTCTGCACTAGTTTTATTTGTAGTTCAAATGAACTTTACATAAATCATTGAACAAAATTATAATTCATGGTGCCCTCGCAAGATCCCTCCAAATATACTTTTACAAATCAAACTTGATATATATATATATATATGTGTGTGTAATGTCTATTCATCTATCTATCTATATACCTGCTCCTCTTTCTATCCTGAGAATTGGCCACATTCATGCTGAACTCTCAAAGAGGCTGTGAAATGCATTTTAAAAGCTTTGCGAGCATATCACAGCCAGCTTTGATGAGCTTAGCGTAATGTAACGTACATCAATCAATCAGTCAATCAATCTAATCAAATCAAATCAAGTCAATCATAAAATAGCTCGCACTAAAATTGCTCTCGTTGAAGACGGACATGGAATTGGAGGCAACTCATCAAGTAAATTGTGACCAAATAAGTGCAATAGGAAAATAAATAGAAAATTAATAACTTTCCTAGCTCTTCCTCAATACCGTTTTCTTTTGCATCCCAGGCCTAACGCAAACGGAGAAGGAAACTCGGACAACTATGAGTTATGAGTTGAGCATTGGCAGAGAGTTTGGATAAATATATTAGAAATAATATTGTGATGGCATTCGGAATCGTCGGACCGCCTAAATAAAAACAAATTCATCACAGACAAGGATATAGATTCAAATGAAATCAGAAACAATGAAATATTTTTAAAACTGTTTTTATTTCAATTGCAATTGCTTTTCCTATTGCTCTTATTCGGTCAGCCTGTATTATAATGTGGAACATCAGTTTTTAAAATCAATCGGAACTCTGCATCAAAAACATTTGATGTTGCTTATCTAAGCCTCATCAAGTGGTTGTGATATGGATACCCGACGCATATCACAGCCAGCTTTGATGAGCTAGGATAATCAACGGAAAACAACAAGAGAAACAATTGAACATACATGAAAAACAAAAAATCAACAAAAACTAAAGGAAAATTTAACAAATTCGAGTGATATAGATAAATCATTCACATTGCATTTTATTTATCATTTAGCCGACATGTATTTGATTATAGAAAATTTGCGTTAATTATTATCGAATAATTCGATTTTCCCACAATTTACTAATGCATTTGTATCTTTTTCACAGATACGCCGATCCGCACACTCGCACAGATACACAGACTCTGATGCATATCTAGATACAGATCTGTACTCGAACCGAATTCCAAAGAGCCTTTGATGACGACACCTCGCTGTGCATAACGACATTTGTTAAATACTTTGTGATAGTCTTGTTTACCGTTTTATTTAATTGTTTTACACACACGAGATAGTAGTATTGTAAGATCTTAAGAGAAACCAAACAAAGTTGCAAACCAAATAGAGAGAAATCGAACAAAAGCCTGCAAATGCATTCCACAAGCACAGCCACAAGAGTATTCGACAGATTGAGAATGGGCATTCTGCTGCTGCTGCTGCTGGTCAGCTGTCTGGGCTGTCCGGCTCTGATCGAGGCATGCTCCAGCCGCACCGTGCCGAAGCCGCGCCCGTCTGTCTCTTCGTCCATGTCGGGCATTGCATTGGCGCCCACACAGCCGCCGGCCACAACAACAACAACAACAATGCGAACCACCACAACGACGACGACGCCGAGGCCGAACATCACATTCCCCACATACAAGTGCCCGGAGAACTTCGACGCCTGGTACTGTCTGAATGATGCCCATTGCTTTGCCGTGAAGATCGCCGAGCTGCCCGTCTACAGCTGCGAGTGCGCCATTGGCTTCATGGGCCAGCGCTGCGAGTATAAGGAAATCGACGGCTCCTATCTGCCCAAGCGGCCGCGTCCCATGCTCGAGAAGGCCAGCATCGCCAGCGGAGCGATGTGCGCCCTCGTCTTGATGCTGTTCGTCTGCCTTGTGTTCTATTTGCGCTTCGAGCAGCGAGCGGCCAAGGAGCGCGAGCTTCAGGAGGACGACATCGAATATGAGGAGGAGGAGTGCAGCGATGGCGATCATTGCGACTGCTGCCGCGATCGCTGCTGCGCCTCGGGCGATGAGCCGCTCGTGACGCGTGGCAAGCTGCCCTATCACATGCGGCTGGAGCACGCCCTGATGTCCTTTGCCATCAGGCGCAGCACCAAGCTCTAGGCTCAATCTGAATCTGACACAGAAATCCAAAAACGAATTCCCATTTAGCTATAGACTATAGAGTATATGTATATTTGAACTCAATCTCAAATGATTTCTGCCTTGCCCGTTATGCATGTCATGCCGAAAATGCGTACTACGAATTTCTATGTGCTTTAGTCGTAGCCTAATGTTCCATTATACATACTGCATACACATATTGTCCTATTTACTAAATGTTACGTGTAACAAGCTCTCTATTCCAAGTTCTTGTGCGTATCCTAGACCTGAGATGAGATTCTTCACTTCTCTAATTATCGTGAATCGAATATGTATTTTTAATTTACCTTACGCTAGAGCTATATTTATTTTACTCTATAACTATTATACATACATACATGTATACCATGGCATATATATGTACATGCACGAACACATCCACAATGATCCACGTCAAGTATTATTTATTGCACTAGCTATGTATGAATTACAATGAGAATTTTTACAATAAACATGCGCTGCACTTGCATATTATTTATGCCAAGGGAGCAAATCCCAGATTCTTCCGTGTTTTCGATTTCAATTTAGTTTTAAGAAACCCGTGTATAACTCTTGATAACTCGAAATGGAAATCTGTTATTTTTCGAAACTCAAGTTATCGAGAATCATCGAATAGGAATTTTTCATCGAGGGAATAGAATTTGTTTTTATTTATCGCGAGTTTTATTAAGCGGGGTTTAAATTATCGAGACTCAACTGTACTATTAAGAGTTGAATAAACGGCAATGAAGATTCTAAAAATACCGTTACATACTTTTGGGCTTTTACTGAAAGCATTGGGTGCAGAACACTAAAAACGATTTTCGAATTCGAGCTTGTATGAAACCGGGAATGGCCTTATTATATCAGAATTAATAGTTTCGATTGGCTATTGTACATTATTATATACAAATATGTATACCCGGATCAGAATCACGATTAGGACTAGGATGAAGAGCGCATGACACCAATATATGGATATTCCGATGATTGCAAGTTAGCTAAACGTTCCGGAGTCTAGTTAAGACCGAGCGCCGCAACCTTCCTAAGGATAACGAAATCCTCGCTTTGGCCTTTGAATATTCGGGTTTGCGTGTAGCTATAGAAGTAGGCCCACATGGCTGTAACAAGTGCGCTCATGCTGTGGAGGATGTATAAGGATTTGGATAGAATCTTCGACAGGCGAGAGTCGATAGTGAAGCCTATGCTCCAGTAGTCACGTATCAGTTGGACCAGGCAGCCGGCTACCCTCATGCAGCGCCTCATGGATATGTCAGTTGGCAGTTCCTGAAGAAATATTGCGAATCCAATGCATATCGTTGTGTTGCTTCCCACTTTCATTTGAATATCTAACTGGGTGTCTATGGAAATAAGTTTGTGCCCTTGAGAGATACGAAGGCTCTTCAGTATTAATTTTGATTGAGCGAAACTGCTTCTATTTTTATCAATTGATAGTAATCGTGCAATGTTCGGTTTAATTAATAATGCCAACTAAAGATAAGCGGTCATGTAGAAAAGATAATCTTATGAGCGACGTGCTCACGTTCTTAGATAAGCCCAACATGAGTTGCTGAAAGTATGTACAACCCGTATGGTATTGTATGATAGTGTACATGAATGGGTGTACGCACGTAAGATTCTAAGGCTTAGACGGACTTGAATACTCAAAAAAATCATGTTAAACGTATGATCATTGCAGTCGGTTATTACCGACTGCTTTATGCCCATTCAGGGTTCACCAGCAGTATGGCATGGTAAAGTTGGCGGGAAGGAATCTGGAAAATTCTTAATGCTTAAGGAGAGGTTTTAAATCTCACGTGTTTACCTTGAATAGCGGCGAAAGCCGATAAAGTAATTTGACCCCGAGAATTATAATTTATTTAGATATATTAGTAAATGAATTAAGATGGATAATTCTAGCTATATATATTGTTATCAATATATACTCACACATATTTACTTTTCTGAGTCTAAGATCTACCAGTATTTAGTAATTCTATAGAGTATAGTAGTTGCGCTCTAGCCTCTTCCGAACAAATATTTATTTATTTTATCAGAACTGGGGGCGTTACAAATTTGGAATTACCACTGTATCGAGGCAATTATATATGGTACCACAGATTTTACATATGTATATACATATATATATCTAGTCAACATGTGTACCTATAGGATCTTATATCTACGACAACTTTTACAATATAAAAGATCTATAAATTTGATTCGGCTACCTAAACATCATACTTAAGTATTATTGGGATATTAAAAGATTGTAGCTGAAGTAGTTTGTAAAAATATATTTTATTTGTATATATATCAAGCTAGAGCCTATTCAATTATCTCTTGGTATAACTGATACTGTCATAAAGGTCTGATTCGTATTACAAATGAGTTGTACGTGCCTAGCGCAAGGCAACGACTATATAATATAAAAACGATCTTATCTATAATTCTGCGTGAACTGCAGGTCAATTTGCGTATGGGGGAATTCCAGTGCAGGCATGAGGTATAGTTGGGGAATTCACGGCTTTAAAGTCAAGTAAAGCAGTTTGCAATTCAATAACAGAGGGTTGCTGGGTTGCGATAAGGAAGACTGATCACACAGATCTGTTTTAAAGTGTCGCCAACTAATCTGCGTCCGATTTAGAACTGCCTTGAAATTGATTTTATTCTATGATAGAGCCCCTTCATTGGACCATAGCTGCTGAGCACCAGGGAAATAAGCGTTATGCACTTCATCAAGATTTGGAAGTCGGCCTTGGTGCGGCTCTTAAAGTAGCCCGTCTCATACCCGTAATACTGGGTGACCAAGGCGATGACAAAGCAGGCGAAGCCCAGGAAATTGTGCAATGTTTTGTTTAGCAGCGGCGTGATCACTTTCTTAACGCGCGCCGAGCAGAGAGCTGCCAGACCGGAGCTCATGGCCAGGAGACAGAGTATAAAGGCGGTAATGCCTAGAGGGATACCGGATTATTAACGTTCCTCTTTGAGCGAATCCCGTTCACTTACCCAACCTGCCGTGGACGGACTGCAGCATAAATCCCTTCTGTATCATTTTGATCAGGGCACCGGCTGCCCCACAGCCACCGCCCAGCGTCAGTAGGACCCAATGGATGGTGGTCTTGGTGGATCGCTTGTAGCTGTTCGTTAGCACGTTGCCTCCATAGTGGACCATTACGCCTTCCGCCATGAAGAAGGAGAACTGCGACACACCAGGGGAAAACTCAAATGCTGATCGATGGGGGCCGACGGATCACTTACCCCAATGGTAACCAGCCAGGCGTGCAGTCCGGTGCCTGCGAGGCCCGTCTGCAGCGTGAGATACGACATGTAGATGGTGACAAATCCAATGCACATTTGGTTCAGCACATTCAGAGAGTACTCCAGGCGCTGCAGCGGCTGCTCGGTCTCACTAAGCGGTAATTTGTGCGACATCCTTGAATATCGATGGCCACCGGAAGATTCGCTCAGGTCCACAAAGGCGGGCGATCGCTGGGCTCGTGCGCTTGGAGCTGTTGGAGGCGATTGCGAAAGCAGATTTGTGGCTGGGTCAGCTCTCGCCGTGCTGCCGTAGTCGATCACTTTCTGCGTGCTACTGATGACCGGCGGGAGATGTTCTGTCATCGTGGCCCCAAATGCTTGGTCTTAATACCCTGTAACTGAAAAGCAGAGGGACACAGAGATTTGGCTATAAATCTTCAGCTCGTCAACGTATATTTAGCAGCAGAAGTCGACTCGAGTCAGGTGATTCAAGGCGTTTGTTTCGAATCGATAAGTATCGATTTCAATAAAATATCGGTAGGCTTAACGTGATATCGAATTTGAAATGTTCGCTGCAGGCAAAAGAGAAGAGAGGAAGGAATGTGAAGCCAGTAGAGGGCATCTGGCAGTCGTGCATCTGGTATTTCTTACAGTGAGTACGGCGTGCTTATCAGCGGGGAAAATAATGTTATTTTCGTGTTAAATTTATTAGCTGCAACAAAAACAAGCTCGCCGACTGATAATTGCTTCCAACAACTATTTTATGAGGCTGGAGTGCGCTGACTGTGCTGTTTTTTTTTTTTTCTTAAATTTTTTTTTATATACATTCAAATTCACGGTAATTATTTCGATTTGTCGTCGGACGAAATCATAAAAGCCAAAGCGAATTTATATGAGCTGGAATTTATTATTGGTTTCCGCGAGTCAGAAGTACGCCCATTGACTATAGCCAGTCCACTAATCTCAGTTCTGTATGGGTACAGCTCGAAGTCGACTCGGGGTCGGGTCGGCATTAGTCGCGCCTCAGTCTGCCATTGTAACTGGCACTGTCAACCGCAAGCCGCAAATAGCAACCCATATTGCTGTTCTCATATACCTATTCAATATCGAATGACAGTCGACTTTTAATATACACGTAGGGGGTCAGAATATAAAAGTTATATGAAAATTCAATGAATGGATCAAGGCCAGCGACAGCCTCGATGTAAAGGGCACATTCATATTGGATAAGAATACAATTACAGGGTGCTCACTAGTCGGGTAGTGAGCAAGCAAGCAAAAGCGAATGCTTCCATTCGATATTTGCATATAAATTTGTATATTATATTATATATTTGCAATTGTTTATTGCACATTCATTATCTCGGGGGATGCTGAACACAAATTTGAGTTGCTTGAAGGGAGTGCTTTGCTATGATATACCCTGCATTCAGAGACGAGCTCTAATCGCAATCAACTGTCGATTCTGTTATCAAACATACATATTTTAAATTGAAACACTTCAAGAAAATTGACGTACACAGAGATACATTGTCGTACAGACAGATAGGCAGACACACAGATAAACAGAGATAGATAGATAGATAGATAGTTACAAACCAGTCAAACAGAAACACGTAAATAAATTTAATATTTAATGTGAGCAATTGCATGAATAGCTTCATCTCTCACTATAAACAGCATGATTCATCAAGAAATTGGACTTGTATGAGCCGAATTTCGTTTGAAACTAAAACATATTTTATGTGAGATTCTTACATGGAGTTAGCATTAAAGAGAAACGATCAAGTTATCTGATACTGCTTAATTCGAAATCTGCTATAACTGAAATTGTTTAAAAATACTAAAGTTGGTGAGCTTTAAAGAAATAATAATAGTAATAGTCATAGTAGAAGACCTCTAGAATCTATCTATAAGTAAATCATTAAAAACAAAACTAGTATACCCTAGTTTTACATATTCAATAAGTTCAGGGTATATGCAAAAAAATAAAAAAATCTTACGGATGATGTTATCTATCTACACTACTACCTCAGCTTTGTCCGTTATGCTAAAGATTTTAAGCTAACTAACAAAAATTATAGCTGACTTCACTTACATAATTTGGTTAACTGGATCCTCTAACCTGGAATTACATAGAATAATAAATTATTAAATATATTCTGCCAATCAATAAAAAGTAAACTTTGTATGGACTTCAAAAGAGAGGGAACCATACGGAATGGAATGGAAAATAAACGAATAATTTAAAAGAAAAATCTAGTTTAATTGGAATCAAATCAATGCTTCATATATAATTATAGTTACTTTTATTATCAATCCTCTAAATATAAGCTAATAATATAGTCAGTTCATTAAAATAATTAAATCTAAAACTTGGCATTATTTTTTCTTAAGTCTTTCTTAAGTTAAGAATCCTCTTAACTGGCGAAACTGAGAGCTTTCTGATATAGAGACTTCAGCGGTGCTATGCAGGTTAGGACCATTGACACGAGGGTCACGACCTGCATAAGGATAACGAAATCCGCGCCTTGGTCTTTGAATATTCCGGTTTGCGTGTAGCCGTAGAACTGGGCCAACATGGCCGTAACAAAGGCGCCCATGCTGAGCAGGACGTGGAAGGTCTTGTTGGACAGTGGCGAGCAAACCCTCGACAGGCTGCGCGCGAGCACTGCTGCCAGTCCACTGAGCAAAGAGATGAGGCACAGTATGAAGGCAGCGAATCCCAGGCGAGCGTGGATGGTGACGCTAATGCTCCAGTGGTCACGTATCAGTTGGACCAGGCAGCCGGCTACCCCCATGCCGCCACCGAGTATCTGGAGCACCACATGGATGGCCGTCTTGCGCTGGCGAGTGTAGCGCAGAGTTAGCCAGTTGCCGTCGTAGAAGCACATCATGGCCTCCGCCATGAGGAACACAAAGCCAAAGGACACCAGCCAGACGTGCAGCCGGATTCCAGTGAGGCCAGTGCGTAGGCAGTTCCAGCAGATCCAGATCGTCACGAATCCGATGCACAGCTGGTTGAGCACGTTGAGACCAGCTTCGATGTGCTGCAGGACGCTAGTGGAGTTTCCTTTTGCTACGGTCATTTTGAGGGCGATATTCCTCCCGGATTCCAAGGATACACTTTTAATTGTTTATTAAATATGTTTTTTTCTGTAGAACAAGTGGGGTTTTAATGAGGTTTTTTACTACTCGAGCACTAAATTATTTTACACTTCCCACAGCTCCAATTTGAAGTCGAAAATAATATTAACTTATTTATTTATTAATGGTATTTTGTATTGGTATTTCACGAGCTTGAAATGCGATTTTACTCTGGGTATTTCTTTGAATGAACTTTCAAATTTCCGTCCGCTTTCGCGCATAAGGAAAAGACAACTCGGGGTCTTCTTATGCATAACAAAACGTATTTATACCATCTACCCTTTATGGAAGTTCGAAAGGGTATATAAGACTTGTGATACTCCTACACCAAACCGACGTACCGATGCTTGGTTAATTTAATATTCAGTCCCCGGTCCGTATCAAATACATTAGGTTTACTATAGATTTACTGTTAAGCTCGATAAATATCGATTGCCTGTTTTATTATACACGGCATTATAAGACTTGTATATGAGCAGCTGTAAGCCGAACTTTAAAGGTTTTCGAGAACCTCTAACATAAAGCTATAATCTGTAAGGCATTCCGGATCTGCTTAGAGGGTATCTCCAAGTTGAGCAAACATACAATCGTTCGTTTCTTTAAATTAACAAAATTACTTGATAATATTATTTATGTACATATTCCGACTATCAGTAAAGTTGCGGTTACCAATCAAATGCATAGTGCTTAAAGGATTATAATATATACACCTAACGCAATCAATTTCGCATTTCGCACTCTACGTACATACCCAGTAACTACTGCCCCTAGCATCTTTATCGCCAGTGAAAATCGACGCAGATCATAACAATTGAGATAGAGCTTATTCTGCACTCAGTCTCACGTCATTCAGTGGGTGTTTCCAGCATTCAAATTTGATATGAGTTTCTTATTTAATCGGCCCATAGAAATTTGGTAAAATGGGGTATAATGATTTCTGTGAAAATCTTGAAGCAACTGAAGTATATAGTATATAGGGATTGATGTATTACGAAAGCTTTAAAGTAGGATGATAAAACAGGAAATCCCATTAAATACAGTATTGCAAATGTAGTTGACCGAATTTGAACAGGGTATCGTTCAGCTAGCCGGTTCATACTCCACTAGTTCGCTAGCTTAGGGTAATTGTTGGTCATAATGTAGCATAGTCATCATCGATTTAAGCCACTTATAATTCGTCTAGCACTTGTTTGTTAAATTACCGATACTATTTCCATTTCGAGCACCGTCATCAATGCTTAAGCCTTATCGTACTGCAAAAGCGCACGTACTATGATAATAAACAGCCCCGGTATCGGAAAGGGTTTTACTCTACGCTCACATAACTATTTCACTACGTATGTATATTCTCTGATATGACTAAAGATCAATTAAATATCTATTTGATCATTTACAGTGGAATAAATAAAACTTTTTAAAATATTTCCGCGGAACTAACTGTTAAACGTCCAAGAATTAACGAATTGAGCATGTTAGTAGCTAATGATAATAGCTCAATCCATCATCATACTAATAATAGTAACAAACAGTATTGTGATGATAAATAGTTTATAAGTGGCATACGCGATAAAGCACTTTCAACAAAACTCGATAGTATTACGTTACTGTACTGTAAACTAACTTTATGGATTTGTGCTTACATGGCTATTTTCAATAGAGGGCTTCTTGAAAGGGGTGTCATTCGATATGAAATCGAATTCATTTTTAGATTTCAAGAATTAGTGCCTTCTGTAAAGTCATTCGAGGTTTTGCTTGAATAAACAACTTCATGCAACTACTTCGTATTTGTTCGAGACTGCTCGACTAGGAGATACCCTGAACCCTCCACTCTGCACTTCTTTTATGTACACACACATGCATCCACACGCATGCATAAGCCCGCGCTCTGCTAACTGCGCAGTAAGCAGCGACTGCGCTTGGGCTGCGCTGCAGTATGGGCAATAGTAAGAGAATTTAGTTGATAAGTAACTTGTTTTGTAGAAATGCAATCTTAATGAAATTTTCTGGGCGTAATCATATGGTCAAAATGTGTGTACATTCTAAGGCACAAGTCTCTAGAACTTGAAATACGTTTTTTACATATTGGGGGCGTAGGGCGCGTGGTATGAAAAATCTGCTGATTAAAAAATGTTTGTAGTCTTCACGTCTAATAGTATTCCAATGAGGCTCAAAAAACAAAATCAAATTTTTGATCATTCTCGATAAAAAAGTTATCGGATGAGTTATCGAAAAAATAAAGCAAACTCGTACTCTGTATGGTATACACGAGTATGCACACATAGCTCTCTAGCTCTTATATCTTCTGAGATCTCGGCGTTCATACGGACAGACGGACGGACGGACGGACGGACGGACGGACAGGGCTATATCGACTCAGCTCGTCGTGCTGATCAAGAATATACACTGCGCGTCATCAGGTTAGCGCCCCCCTTTACACTCAACCTCAAAGCTAAATAAAATCTAAACCATCAGAGCTCCATCTTTGAAATTTTTTTATATTATACTCCATTTGTTTCTCTTTAAAATACAAAAAGAATGGCTACTTTAACAATAAGGATTATTTTTTAATAATTTTTTTTGTAAAATGTACAAAAAATATGTAACAAAAATTTGGTCATCAGATTAGCGCCCCCTGCATTAAATTCAATTTATTTAAGCTAATGACCAAAAATAACACCGGTATTTTAAGCTATTGTTATTTTTAAGTAATATTAGTAGTGCGTAGTGCCGCCATTGTTTAAAATTACTTCAAAAATTCGATTAGGAATGGAATTATAAAGTTGTTCAATATAATTCAAGGATATGGTTGACCAAGCGTGTTCAATACCTTTGATTAACTCTGTCCTTGTACTATATTGCCTTCCGGACTCATATACTTTCCTGACCAACCATCCCCAGACGTTTTCGATGATATTAAGATCGGGTGAGTATGGTGGCCACTCCATGAGATCAACTTTTCGGCCCTGGATCCAGAACTTCACGGATCGGGCGGTGTGAATTGGGGCATTATCGTGCTGGAAAGTCCACTGCATGTTTTGAAAAATGTTTTGGAAATGTGGAAAAGCAGTTTTTAAAACGATGTTATAGTCCTGTGCGTTCATACGCGATGTCAAAAATTGAAGCTTGCATGTGCCGTAGTAAGATATTGCTCCCCAGACCGCGCTAATCTGATGACGCAAAATAAGTGCACGCATTCTTTGCGAAAATAAAGAAGAATAGAAAATAAAATATAACGGTTCTTCTCTCGCGCTTGATTTTATTATGAGAGACATCTCATATGTTGACAACAAAATCAAAACAAAAACTACGAAGTTGCGTGCAATAGGAAAAGAGAAAAAAGCAAAAGAAGATGAGTGTGAAGGGGGGCGCTAACCTGATGACGCGCAGTGTATATACTTTATGGGGTCTGCGATGATTCCTTCTGCCTGTTACATACTTTTTACCAAAAACATTATACCCTGATTTACCATTTTCAATGGATTCAGGGTATAAAAAGAACACAATTAAGCTAGTATTTACTCTTGGTATGTATTCGCTCTAAGTATTTGCTTTAGTATTTTGTCTAAGTAGCTAAGGCGCCAGGTAGATGTCATTTCAGTCGGGCTTGAGTGACATATAACAGACATACGATCAGATATGTAGGCAAACAAACACACTTTTTCAAATCGTATAACTCCATTACAATATATATGTATGTATATTTTCGTTTTTCTGCAATTGGACATTTAATTTTCTTTACGGGTGAAATAAATATGTACGTTCTTGTGTGGGCATGCAGGGATTTGCAAACTTTGTTAAAATTTGTTTGGCGCTATTGAGGATAGAGACACATACTCGTGTATATCTCCGATTTATAAAGTGTTAAAATTTTCCCGGGTGTGGTAAATCGAAAAATGTATTTTCCGATATTCCATAAATTATATTAGTTGATGAGACAAAAAGCTGAAATTTGGAATGCAGATTCTGTAGATAAAGTGATTTTTTAATGCATCTTATTATATATATTACTCTAGCTTTAAAGATGTGAGAGATATAATTTTATAACAGATCTTCGATAAGGTTTTTATTGATAAAAAATATCGGAAAGAGTTATCGTTTTGTAGTGAAAAACTCGATATGCGCGCGATACATACGGACAAAAGTTGAAGTCATTAGCTCTGAGATCGACGCGTTCAGACGGACAGGCCCAAATCGACTCAGCTCGTTGCCTTGATCAAGAATATATATATACTTTGTCCTTCTGCCTATTACATACATTTTAACAAAACCAATATACCCTGATTTCCCATTTTCAATGGGTTCAGGGTATAAAAATCGATAGCTCATCTCGTTATTGTTTTGTCGATGAAAGCCCTTATCAAAATAAATATTTATAACTTGTACATCTTTAATTTTGTATTTATACAGTTTCGATTTTTGTTAAAGTTAACTCCGCACCTTTATATCCACCCCCTCACCCACATCACTGCCTACACTGCAGCGCAGCTAATGTTATGATTCTATAAAGATTAATTCGGACCTGAAGATATAGTGAATTTTAGATACTGCTATATATTGGACACAATTGATGCTAGAGATCTTCCAAGACGAAAAGGTGTATATATGTCCGCTTACAGGGGGCGTGGCAAGCCTCAAAAGTTTATATCTTTTAAAATATATGAGCTAGAGCCTTCAAATTTGGATAGTTAAGTTACTAGTAACTTCCTCTATCGATTCTTCAAACAATATTGTTACGCCTCTTTAGTGGCGTGGCATATCAAAAAATACCCTGTAATTTCTTCCATTTATAGAGCGTAAGCATCCAAACTTGTAGTTAGGTTACCGTTAGCTTGTTCTATAAGCAGAAGGGCGTGACATATCGAGAAAAACTAAATTTTTTACAGTATTAGAGCAAAACTTACCTACTAAATTGTGGATGGGGTGTGAATGAGTATTCCGCAGTCGGTAACTCCTGACTGCAACGTTCTTACTTGTATACATATTTAACAGTTATAAGTTATAGTTATAAATTTTCGATAGTACGATCGATAGTATAGACTATTTTCACAGTCGTTAGTTTACAACATCAATCGTTTTACTATCGATTGTTTTCAGTATCGACTGTGAAAAAAATCGATGGCCTCACTATCGATAGTTTTGCGTCCCTAGGTCAGGGTATCTCCTAGTCGAGCAGTCTCGACTAAAGCCTTTTTACTTGTTTTGTCATTGCCCGTTTTGAGATGCACCTATTTAATATTGCCCACAAGTATTCGATTCGTTGATTTTGACGATATGGCCAGAATGCTTGGATTCGTTGTCATGTTGAAATGTGAACGAGCTTGGTAGTTGTAGCCCTTTTTTTGAGGCTATCTATCTTTATACCGTCTATAAATTCCAACTCGCCCACACCTGAAGCGTTTTTTATTTGGGCAATTTTTGTTTTGTTAAATAAATATTAAAAAATACTTTTAAAATTGCTATAAAGACTAAAATGCTCGGCTTAGCTTTTATGTCACTCAACATACATATGTAGTAAATACATTCATATGTCTGCATTTGCAAACTGTTAATTCGAACACGGTTTTTATGAAATTCATG
This sequence comes from Drosophila navojoa, assembly GCF_054131105.1. Taxonomy (NCBI): domain Eukaryota; kingdom Metazoa; phylum Arthropoda; class Insecta; order Diptera; family Drosophilidae; genus Drosophila; species Drosophila navojoa. Next base: position 25,997,651 of record NC_142891.1, on the reverse strand, counting down.
CAGCTCTCTCTGAACACATACATATGTACGCGCTTTTACTAATTGCAATTGGGAAAATTATATATGTATTTTGAAGCAATTAAAATAAACACAAATTGAGCGCTCTGGAGTAGAACCAGAGACCCGATCGATGCTGCAGCGTCATCTAGCAAACCTAATCTAAGCTAAATGTTGAGAACTAGTGCAGTGTTGGCAATATTAGAGAATTTATTTATTAAATAATTTAATTTCTAGACGTACAATCCTAATGAAACATTCAGAACGTAGTCAAAATGTTTAAATGTACATATGTGTGTACTGAAGCACAAATCTCTAGTATCTGATATACGACTTTTACAAAGATGAGGGTGAAGGGGTGGATATAGGGGTGGGGGTTAATCTTAACAAAAATCGAAATTATATAAAATGCGTCTAATATATATTTAAGGCACGTCGCCCTGATCGAGAATATATATACTTTGTGGGGTCTGCCACGCCTCCTTCTGCCTGCTACATACATTTAACGAAACCATTATTCCCTGATTTCCCATTCTCAATGGGTAAAATGTATGTACCGCAAACCACAAATTTCATCGATACTATCGATGGTTTTCCAGCTCTAGCGAGCGCCCAAACATAATAATCATGTATAGTCATAATCATCATAATCATATGCTATCCTCTATTATTGCGTTGCTCTTTCTCACTTACTCTTTCAGTCGCAATATGCTTTCTCGCTCTATATGCGCACAAGCAATCGCACAGAAAAGCGCACCCCTAAAGTGCCATGCTCGTCGTGTGCTACCCATGTACTCGCACTCATACTCCCACTCCTTCAATTGTTATTTACTCGGCTGAATATTCTACCTTGAGTCATAACGAGCGCATTCTTTTACTCATCCCGTTTCACAAACATACATACATACATTTGAATATCCTGAAAAAACATAATGCGGCGTGACATTAATCAATGGGTCAACGATTGCAATGAGATAGCTCCAATGCATGACGTATGTAACTGGAGGCATGGCCTCAAAAGCAATATCAACCGACCAAGGAGCACAATTCGAATCATTTCTATTTCTATCACTTACAAGCATCGAGCATACGAGCTTCGCTCACTTCAAGCAGCTTTGATGTGCAATTGACAAACTCGAAGCAATCGACATATCGGTCGAAAGACTCAAACTTCACGTTCCAGTTAAGCCTCGTCGAACATATCAAGCCATTCGATGTGTTAAATCTCGTCAATAAACTCAAGAAACCACTGAGGAGGGAAGTAGCTGTGGTGGTTCAAACTGCAGTCTCAGTTCCAGTTGCAATATATGTATATGGATGTGCATAGTTTTAGTAATAGTTAATCGATTGTTATAATCGGAATGGCTAAGCGGCTAGTTGTTGGAAAGACCAAACACATATTTATTCGTATGTTATACATATACATAGTATGTAGGTGTAAAATGTTTTCAGACCTTATGGGTTTCGGTTAACGAACGTTTCAATTGACGAACCAGATACTGGTAATTTGTGGGGTCTACCACGCCTACTACTGAGCTGACAATCACAATCCATACATTTCTTCGATTGTGATTGTCAGCTCAGTAGTAGGCGTGGTAGACCCCACAAATTACCAGTATAACCAAGAAGTCTGCAGAGTTTCCAGACCCGAATGTAACGTCCACCAGTGAAGACAACATGAAGCTTTTGCGTTTGACATTTTATCATATTATAATAAAACACCTCAATATACTACATATACAAAATAACTGTTTCATGTACATGTGCTCAGCCACACCCAACCCATCACGTTTGCAGTTTTTCATTGGCCAATCAGCACTCAGCCATCCCAGTCACATTGGGAAGTGAGTCAACTATCTTAGCATGGTGCATGCGCATGTAGCGCTCGACCCACAAAAGCGTTCGAGTCCACAGGTAGTAGGTGAATGAATATCTGAATGTTGGGGAATATCTGAAAGTAGGGGAATATCTGAATGAAAGAGAGCGCGCTCTTAATGTGTTTAATTCTCTCTGAACCAACAGTTTTGCATTCACTGCACTCTCAGCTCTGCATGTGCATTGTGCATAGCACAGCTTGGGAGCTTTTGCTAATGGTGTTTAATTGTACTCCGCCTAGTTTCGTCTTGGCATACGACGAAGGCCTACGAAATTGTTTCGTTGCAGAGCAAAGCCAACAGGTGGAATAAGTATGAAAACTAGTAGGGATGCATGATTAATTTTTAACCCCTCACCCAATGAAAATGGGAAATCAGGGTATAATGGTTTTGTTAAAATGTATGTAACAGGCAGAAGGAGGCGTGGACCCCACAAAGGATATACATACATATATTCTTGATCAGGCCGATGAGCTGAGACGATTTAGCTCTGTCCGTCCGTTTGTCAGTAGATATAAGAGCTAAAGACTTCAAAAATGTCCGTATACACATATAGCGCGCATATCGAGTTAATCTAAACAATCGATAACGCATCCCGTTATTTAGTGATCGATTAAAACCCTTTATAAATTTTCATAGAGATAGTTCATTCACAAGAGTAGAGCTCCTAGCTACATATGTACATACATGAGCTTTTGTGTGGCTGTGCTGGAAACTCTTGCTGCCAGTAGAACTTGGTCGGTCTTGTGAAGTGAGTGCAAATATTTTCATAATTGAATGTATAAAATGCGATTCAGTAGCTTGTCAATTCAAAATGGCTGGAAGACTGTCAAATTGATCTTATGACTTACATGCGATAGTATTTTTGGCAATAAAGAGTATAACTTGTATGACATGTGTATTCCACTTAAGGTTGTTATAGTCCACAAGAGCGGCCAATGATAAGTTTATATCGGCTTTTATTTCTACGTTGTTTAGTAAAAGACAACAGATGGCAATATTAAATGAGATGGTGTTTAACATTTGGCCCCACATTCATCGCCTTCACAAATGTCGCACAGCTTCGATTCGACTTGGTAATATTCTGTTGCCTTCCTGTTCGTATCGTAGTAATCATAGAGGACAATGGGGGCGGACTTCTGATTGGCGACAGCATGAGTCCTGATCGCTTCGATCGGTAGGCACTTGATTTCTCCCGTGGTCAGACTCTCAAAGTAGATGACCAATACAGAATACTCATTTTTGGTTTCTATCAGCTGCGTAAGAGAGAACAATAATAATAAAACCCGAACATCGGATAGATGATGATTATTCGAGACCTACACTGACGCGTCCGATATTCCATATGTCTATTAAAATATCCTCATATACGATATAGCCGGAGGGTATATGCATTGGCCTTGCCCTCCTCTACATACTCAAGTCATACATTGAGGTTTAGCTTGGCTGGGGGCGATTCCGGCTTAATAACAGCTTCAATCTTGAAGCTGGGCTTCGGTTCCTTCTCGACAATATTGTACTGGTAGCTTATTTGTAGCAGAGCAGCGCCAGTTCCCTTCGCCTCGTACGACAGGGACTTGGTGCCTTGAGGGAACTCCACGGTTTGTAGTAGCAAATTGTTATCTTCTGTCAGGCTGAGCCTCTCAGTCTTTTCCCACTGACCATGATTGGAAACGGACACGTCCCACTTAGCTGGCTCATAGCCGGACGTCTTGGCGAACTGTATGAGGGCCTGCAGGCCAACCACCGTATCCTGCGAAGAAGCAAAACCCCCAAAGCTGTTCCTCTGTGCCACCAGCCAGCGAATCGAATTAAGCAACGAATCGGGAGTCACCTGGCCCGATTCCAACAGCGAGAGCACTGCATATGAAGTGATTTCTATGTCATGACTCCGCACCCAGCACCACCAGCGAGCACATTTTCCGGAGCGCAATTTTTGTTCATCTTCCGTCCACCAGTTGCGATCTTCCTCGTGCTTGGCAAGGGCTTTGAGTGCAGCCACATGCTTGGCGGCATCTGGAGACTTGGCCCTCTGCAAAGCGTAGGTGGCAATGGCCCTGAGCAATAGATCTTCCTTCTCATTTGAGTTGTCATTCAAATAGGCTACGGCCTTATCGATAACCGTTTGGTTAGACTTTTGTTGCTCAAGCAGAGCCAGAAGTACGTTGGCAGTCGTCGTGACGGCCGAACGCTGTGAATATTCTTCATCTTCCGTGAAGCTGCCGTTGTCAGCCTGGTGGCGGATTAGGAACTTGTATACATATTCCAGTCGTATCTCCGACAGGCTTACAAGATCCTTAATCTGGCTAAAGAAGCGCAGCACATATTTTGTTCTGGATATGAAGAAGATCCAAAACTAAAGTTTCCGGTTCCGTTCAGTTCTGGATCCTCTTCATATTCCGGAGCCGACATATCCAACTCATCGGTTGAGTTTCTGGATTCCAATGTCGTTCAAAGGACATAAAGCAGGCAACTCCGTGACTGTAGTACTCCATACGCTGGTAGCCCCTCTCGAGATTGCGCTTTACGCGATGCTCCAATTCCGGAGTTAGTTTCTTCATGTATTTTAGATAATCATAGACCAAATAGTTTGGCACTAGCTTGGACATAGTCGACTCGCCGCAGCCGCTGGGCAAGCGAACCAACCGTTCCAGGTTCTTAATGACTGGGCCCAGCAGATCGCCAATAAAACCGAATTCGACATGCTGCGAGCCTGGCACAACCTCCTCCGGTAGATCCAATTCAAAGCTGCCCTTGAGCTCGTGCACCTTCTTCAAGTTGACGAAAAATGCCTGGTTCTTATATTGCGTCACATCTTTAGCAAGGGGTGAACTGACCGTGAATTTCAACAGAATGCTGCCAATAATTTTGGGACGCAGAAGGAAGGATGTGCCGACTGCAGAATTGCTGCCAACGCGCACCGTCTGTGTGCGGTTCTGTTCGCCGAGTGCCTCGTTGTAGACATTTACAAAATCGTAGTCGTTTTCCTCGTTGCTCAGAGTCACCTCCACGTCCAGCTGCTTGGGCAGGTAGTTAAAGACCAGAGCGGGCACATTAATCACCTCGCCACGCTTCACTGAGTATGGTAGATACACGGACACAAAGAATGGCTTGAATATATTAATTTTCTGATGTTTATTGGTCACGCCCAAGCCCTTTTCGGGATGCAGTGAGAATGCCGTCAGTATCGGGAATTTTCCGGACCCACTTAAAAGTCTCCGTTTCTGTATTTTCAATGTCTTCGAATAGCCACGTTTTTGCCAAATCCTTTGGGTAAAATCCCTGATAATCATCACTAATTATGTCTTTTACTATAGCCGTGATTGGCCTTCCATTGAATCCTTCAAAATATTATAGATGTTTAAAGTTGAGTTATGATTGATAATATTTTTCGTGAGATAATGTTCAGTTAGGTCAATTATGTACATACATACCGTCATTGAATATGGCCGCTTTCTTGACACGGATAATAGGAGTATCCTCCTTGCCACGGCGTGTGCGTATCATACCGCCCAAGGGTCCAAGCGAACACGCCCTTTATTGTTGTACTTGTCATTTCAAGCTCAAATGCGTCCCCTTCCACAGCCATTAAGCCAACGAAGGACTGGGGCGCTGTTCTAATCTCTATCTCAACATCTGCGCCAGCTTTGATCTCATCTGGAGCAGTCACCTCAATCTGGTTTTGTAGCTCTACATCTACGTAGAAAGTATACTCGCGGCTCATTGAGTACGATTCGATGCGTTTCTTGGAAATTTCCTCGTCCAATTATGTTGTACATAAAGTATTTGATCGGACGACTGGATCTTAAAGTAACTTGATATTTCTTTCCTATTTTGAGGCTGAAATGTGGTGAGATATTAAGGGGATGACCTTTTGGAAATATCTACCAATTGAACCTCTCTCCGTTGTTTTTGGGCATCTGCACATAAAACCATTCTGTTTCCACAGGTTCCATTGGCTGCATCAATTTCCTGTTGTGATACTTCTCTGGTATCAGGGTCTCTTCTCCCTTGAACTGTAGCTCGATGCTGTAGTAACGACTATAGTTCTCCATGTCAGGTAAATCTGGTAGCGTGACCTTAAAAACTGCTAAGCTCGATTCGTTGAGGTGGCTCTCAAATTCAAAGGATTTCTTCTCAGTTGGTGGTACCTCGTATATATCTAAATATTCGGAGTGCTTAATAACCTCGGTGAACCTTGCTTAACGATAGGTGATTCGAAGTGTTAACATTTTGATTAGTCAATCCAATCCTTTCATAAATTACCTTGACAGGGGTCTTTGTGTCTTCAAGTAAGGTGCCTTTAACAAGAGTGATTTTAAAAATGATCTCGTGCTCTTTATCAGTAATATCCACGCAGGACATTTTGTAACGATACGTATAAAGAATTACAAACGTCCATCAACGGTGACTGTAAGCTGAGCTTGAGTAAATTCGTTTTGCAACAAACGATCAACTTCCGTAGCATTAATCTCAATTTTCGCCTTGCCATTCGACATGTCAGCATTTCTGATAATAGTGAATATGTGGGTATCGTTCGGAAGATGTTGCAAGTAGTTTGACAACTTGACCGTTGCTTTTCCATTTACTGGTTTGGCATAGGGGCAACTAATAGAATAATTAAAGCCATATTCGGGTCAGGAAGGTGATGGAAAAAATCTACTTACTGTGCTTCTACAAAAACCTGTATGTCATCATCCTTGACCGATATTTCGGAAGGAACGGTGAATCTCATGAAGAACGGGGGTTCTTGGTAGCTCGTATATTCTCGTACCAGAAGGCTGACTTCGTCATCGCTATACAAATCGCCAGTCAGCAAAGAAAGTTTCCATGGTCCAATGAGCTCCGACAACTCGAAATTTCCGGTGTAGACCCCTCCACGGGTCTCGATGTTCTTAATCTCTTTAACGCATTTCCCGGTGGGGTCCTCGAGACGTATAACTACATCATCCGCGGCCACACTCGGTCTAAGATTCTCATCCAAGAAGAATACGCGGTATTTAATAACAGGGACCGTAACGATTATAATTTTTATAGCAAAAAATTAAAAAATAATAATTATTTTTTGATAAATAAAAAAAAAAATTATATTTAATTATAATAAATGATTTTTATGATAAAAATCAAAAATAATAATTACAGAACAATTTATATATAAAAATCAAATCATAAATAATTTTATTATAAAAATAAAAAATAAGAGTTATGATTTGATTTTTATTTTAAAAATTGAAAATAAAAATTGAATTGAAATATCTTTTGAACTGAAGGAGCTAGATCATATATTTATATATATATGTGATCTACGCATTAATACCTTTCATTTGATATATAATATGTATGTAAATATGTATATGTATAAGTACATATACATATATTTTTAACTATATGCTTAGGCGCTTGTCCACTGCACTTGCGCTGTGCACTTGCCCGTACCTATTCAGCAGGTAGACAGAATGAAATAAAGCATAATCGCTGTATATATGCATATTAATATGTTTATATGTATATATATGTATTATTGACACATTTCCCTGCACCCATAGATATAACACTTTACTTGAGGCGCAAAAGAGTGAAACAGATAGATGGAACCAAAACATAATGTCATACGCACAGTGGGTATCTATCGGTCAATGCATTTTATAAAAAATAATACCAAACCTAAAATTTGTTCAATATTTTAAATATATCCTAAACGTCTAAATTCTAGAAAAAAGTTTATTTTATAAAGAAAAAAAAAAAAACTAAACTAATTGGGCCGTTTGGCCCACTGTGCAACGGGGAGAACCGTTAAAAATCTATTTTAAGAATTTGATTTGCGATAAGAAGTGGTTAACGCAGCATCGTTAAGCTTTTTGTATGCATTGTTTCTTTTATAATTTGGTGATTGATTGCGATGGGTCGTAAACGTGATGCTATTGTCCGCGAGTTTTTTTTTGTTTTAAAGTGGAGCAAGACGTTACGGATAGCAAAATTTGTAAGCGTTCCTTCAAGGGAAATTACTTCACCAACTTGAAGATGAATACATGTCTGAGTTGAATCAAGAATCAAGTGAACCTCAAGAGAAGAAAACAAAATTTACTATTTCAATGTCGACAAGCGAGGTCAAGAAAGCGTGTGTGCAATTGGTAACAGATGAAAAAGTGCCATTCTCTCTTTTTGATTCTGCACCAAATAACAGACCAAATTTTTAATGGGTTGCAGATGAGCCCCATTACATCACGGAATGTTATGCATCATGTCACGGAAAAATATGAGCGCGAAAAATCCATCTTAAGAGATCGATTTCAAAGTAAAATGCTATCGCTCAAAATTGACATTGCTTCCCGACATTCCAAAGGCATTCTGGGTGTAAACGTCCAATATTATAGAAATCATGCCATTGAAGTAAAGACATTGGGCATAATTGAGCTGCAGCGCCAACACACAGGGCTCAATTTGAGCATTGAAATCGAAAATATTTTGGCAGAATTTTCGATTTCAAAGCAGCAGTTATATACGATAACATCGGACAATGGTAGAAATATCATAAAGATTGTTTGAACGAGGAACTGGAAAGTGTGGTCAGTGCTGACATCGAAAATGAGCAGCTGATGGACAGCATAAATGTTTTTTCGATCTCATCAATTCGATGTGCTGTTCACTCCTTGCAATTAGCCGTGAAAGATTTTTTGAGCAATGATGCAAGGGATGCTACTGTTGCAAGTGCGCGAAAACTTGTAAAAGCTTTGCGCACACCGACGTTCAGGTAAACATACAAGTTAACGAATTCTAATCATTCCAATGAATAATTTTCTTCTTGTATACTGAATTTAGACTAGCAATTTCAACTACAGAGCTACCTCTGCCTGTCATTGATGTGCCCACCAGATGGAGTTCATGTTTTGAAATGCTAAGAAGTGTATGCATAACTTAACTTAATAATGCCGCCGGGCTCATATATTTGTTTTTCGGTTAGCACTTTGTCATATGGCTTAAACTTTGCCAAATTCAGATGCGTTGAGTTCTTGAACTCAAGTCCCGAGACACCCTCTACGGTCAAGTTATAGTCACCCGACTTTAGAGGAGGCAACGTGAAGGTAATTTGCTTGAACTCATCGACATTTGGCAACTCGACCGTTTGCGTCTCATTGTACGAGGGTCCCGTTATACCAATCTTCAAGGTAACTGGCTCTTTGGTGTGATGCACGGCGACAGCCACATAGTAATCTCGATGAGGGTGTATGGTTCCAGGTCCAACGATTGTATATTGTCTGCGGTGAGCAACGAAATCGGTACATAAGTATAATCAGTGTAGATCGGCAACGGTCATAATTGTGTTAAGCATGTGTACCCAGGACCAGAAAATATATGTAAAATATTCACAGCTAAAATATCACGAACGAAGTAAGAACGTTGCAGTCGGGCGCTACCGACTGCAGAATACTCATTCACATTACATCAGCAATCAATCGTAATTTTATAAATTATACATTTCATTTGAAGATCCTAGCTCCCAATTTTAATAAGATCAGACCTAGCTGTTTGTTGCGCACTAGAGATTTGAAAATTGCTTTATTTTATCGATTGTGCAATCGGTAACGCCCGACTGAAACATTATTATTCTCCACTGTATTCAATCCACATTTCTATGTTGTTACATATTTTTATAATTTTTTTTTTAATGTCGCATCTATTTAATATATACACGGTTTTTTGTTTTATGGTATATCTACTTACCCTTCCGGCTTGCGAGACTTTAGCAGTTGAGTAAGGACCAGCACAAGCAATGAGAGCTAAAGCGTGTGAGCGCCGCATTGTTTTTTTTGTTTGTTAAAATTGAAGTCCAAAATATATATTTAAAAAAATTATAAAATTATATTCAAGCTATTTTGCCAAGAGATGTCTGACTGGGCCAAGCCACCAACTGGTGGGTTTATATCTTTGTTATAAATTGATGTGCATATTATTTTGCCTTATCAATAGTCAAACCTTAACGCAAAGACCTGAAATTCAGGTTAACTTTCAAACGTTTTGCAAAGCGAACTCACAAAACGTGTAAACCTGCTCTAGTCTAGATTGCTTGGCCACGACATCCCTAAGCTGTTTGAAGACCTAATGTTTCACGCATGCACACGTACTAAAAGCACTATATTTTAGACTATATTGTGGGTGTTTACTTATTGGCAGAGTACGTTTTCTCATAATTAGTCTTTTCTATATATAATCAAAGTTTCAGATCGTAATAATTACATGTTTATGAGATTATTTGCCAAATCAAAATTCGCTAGTATCTAAACTATCTAAATTTCAAGCCTCTAGCTTTGGTGGTTTACGAGATTATTGCGTTGGAATATGGGGACCACTGCTACTGCTATCTAATATATTTTATTTCTTTTCCGTTCATTCGTTTGTTTATAAGATTTGTTGTTTGTGTAATAAAACAAAACATTTGAAATATTTTTACATTCATTTGACACATTTTACATTACATCTTTTAAAAGTGCTTCACTGAAGGGGCTTAGCTTTGTCATCCGAATGAGCGCAGAGATTGTCCAGACTACAAATGGTAGTACTTGAAATTGGGCATGTATTCGTTACGAAATACAATATTATATTTCTTTTATCGTTAATAATCGATAAATTGCTTTTATTTTTTAATTTATGGTGAGCATTTATAGCGACTTATTAAGATAGTAGTTTTGTTTCTCAACTAAAAATGGTGAAATACGGTAGTATGAAAATTCAAACAAGTAAGAAAGCTCTAGTCGAGACTGCTCGAGTAGGAGATACTCAGAACCCTCCTATCAGATATTCCAATCATTCTGTACTTCTTTTATTTATACATACGTATAAATAATATACATATAAATCTACGTTTAAAATTTGGCGACTCAAGCTTTAAAGGTGTTGTTTATTACTGATATTCGAAAGGGTTTTAATCTATGACTAAATAACGGGATGCGTTATCGAATTTTGGAGATTAGATCGATATGCGCACTATATATACCGAGATATTGAAATCTCTAACTCTTTGAGATCGAAGCGATCATACATACGGACAAACGAACAGACGGACGGACGGACAGAGCTAAATCGGGTCAGCTCATCGCTCTGACACGCCCACTTCTGCCTGTTACATACATTTTAACAAAACTATTACACCCTGATTTGCCCTTTTCAGTGGGTTCAGGTTATAATTAGACTTCTAGACTCTATGCGACCAAAATCTACAAATCACATTGAGGTCGTGTGGTCGTGTGGGCGTTGCGCGTATTGTGTGTCGAGCTCCATCGTCGATCCCGCGGCCAAGCATATTAATAATAAGCGAAAATTCAATTGCAAGCAGAAAATATTTTGATTGTTAATTTTCTTTTTACCATCTTAAACTTTCAATAAAACAAGTAAGAAAGCTCTAGTCGAGACTGCTCGACTAGGAGATCCCCTGAACCCCTCGAGCAACTGATATTTCAATAATAATTCGCACATACACACGCACACACACATACGCAAACAAACAAACACAAGCACACACACACACAGGCAGCAAACAAACACAAGCACACACACACACGCGCACATATACAGGCGATTGCGCTTGGGTTGCGCTGCAGTGTTGGCAATATAATCAGAACTTATTTGTTGAATAATTTAATTTCTAGACGTACGATCGTAATGAAACTTTCAGAACACAATCATAATGTGTAAATATATGTGTATACCAAAGCACAAGTCTCTAGTATTTGATATACCAGTTTTACAAAGATGAGGGTGAGGGGGTGGATATAAGGGTGGGGGGTAAATTTTAATAAAAACCGAAATTGTATAAAATGCTTAATATATATTTAAAATTTCGACACTCTGGCTTTAAAGATGTGGGAGATATAATTTTTTAACAGATCTTCGATAAGGTTTTTTATCGATAAAAAAATATCGGAATAAGTTATCGTTTTTTAGTGATAAACTCGATATGCGCGCGATATATACGGACATTTTAAAAAAAAGTTTAAGTCTCTAGCTCTTATATCTTCTGAGATCGACGCGTTCATACATACGGACAGACGGACGGACGGACGGACGGACGGACGGACGGACGGACGGACGGACGGACGGACAGACAGACGGACAGGGCCAAATCGACTCAACTCGTCGCCCTGATCAAGAATATATATACTTTGTGGGGTCTGCCACGCCTCCTTCTGCCTGTTACATACATTTTAACAAAACCATTATACCCTGATTTCCAATTTTCAATGGGTTCAGGGTATAAAAAATTTGATATTTTTTAAATAACTTTATTTGAATAACTTTCTTGAGTATATTAAACAGCAAATATACATACATATATAATTAAAACATTATGTGTGTAATACTAGTTCTGTTTGGCATATTTATAAACTTCCAATCAATTATATTCTTTTCGGCTTTGCCATCTGTATTTTTTCACAAAAAATTTTCGTTTAAGCATGATTGTAACAGGAAGCATTACAGACCCGCCCACTACAAACCGCAAAAGTTTATATCTCCTACACTTTAAAAGCTAGAAGCTTCAAATTATGATGACCAGTTGAGTTACTGGTAATCTGGTATCGATGTTATTGGCGCCCGACTGCAACGTTCTTACATGCTTTTTTAATTTTTATGTTTTTGAGTGATATCCTGTAAGTTATACCTTATTGATACGCCGTAATCAAGAAATAATTTTTGTTCATTTCTATATTACTGTGTGCGATGTCATAATCTATAAAATAATAATAATTCACACTTAAATCGACTGAGTTAGTGGATCTGATCAAAAATATCTATGATTTATGGGGTCTGTCACGCCTCCTTTTCATACAAACACCCTGACTTCACATTTTCAGGGTACAAAAAAGCCTTTGTATGACTATATCAAAGTGCTTATCAAGGTGTACTGGTCGGTTTGAGATATTTTTAAGATTTGTAAATAGATATAAATTTTGTAATGTTTTTCATATTGAGATTTGCAATGGAATTTCAGACACTGGAAACTGTTTTATTTTCTTCTTAAGCTTTGAACTTTAGATGGGGTGTTTTAGTATAATACTTATCTTTTGGATGCATATATTTTTTTAGTTTTGTAGTTAACAACATCAACATTTTAGACATAAATACATACATATATTCTTAGCTATTAAATACATTCATAAAACATTAAGGTACTTGGATATGTATCATATAGTCATCACTCAAGGAAAGATAAAATTCGCTTCAGATGAGCTTGAATCATTTTAATGTAGTGTTAATTATTCAATGCCATCATTTGTATTCTTCTTTAATCACTGATATGAGTTCTTCTCATTCTCAGTATTATATTTCCGTTTTTCTTATTACAACTGTAACACGTTTAAAATATCTTAATTTTTTCTTATTTTAAAAATTCATTTTTTTCTCTTTCCATTTTTAATTTTTTTCAGTTATTTTTATATTTTTATAAATGGCTGTTAAATTTATTTTCAAAAATATCATTCTGTTAATATTTGTTGTAAACGTATGTCAACATTTTCAAAAAATAATTATCATTTGTACTGCGTTTACGTTCAAATCTGCATTCACTTCAAACATTTTCTCAAAATATGCATTCTTGTTTCTATAATTGTATGATTTCTGTTCGTTCTATTTATCATGGTTCATTGATTTAATTATTTTCAGAAAATTGTAAAAATTTTTAATCAAACTTTTTGAAAAGTGAAGTAAATAAATTCCTAAGATTTTCTTTGACTTTTTTTGCACCTGCTGCTGCCGCAGCTGCTGCTGCAGCAGATGTACTGGGCAAGTCGGCGTCGTAGATCGGTGGCATGATAGGCTGCTGTGGTTGGGTTGGAGGGGGATGCAAGTCTGCGGTCATCCGTACGGCTTGGCTATACGGGGGCTTGTAGCTGTTGGAAGTGGCTGACTGTACCATCTTTAATAGTTCATCTGAAATCATTACCAGGTTCTGTTGATGTGATTGCTGTTATTATTGTCAATCATTTGGATACCTGTCTCACTGCTGCTGTCGCTGCTGTCTTCCTCCCGAATCGTGCTGAGACTGGGACTAAACTGAGGCCGACGTCGCACAGTCTTGCACCCGTTGGATGCCGGAAACTGCTGTAGCAAAAACAGTAAGCCCTCGTCTACCGGAAAATATCCGACTCTCGGCAAAGGGCTCTGCTCGCCACACTCAGGACACCTGATGCCCGACCTACTGGTCAGCTGCCACACACAGCCGGAACAAAAGATGTGCCCGCAGCTGAGTTCAGTCGGCTGCAGTTTGAAATAGTCTGCACAATAAGTAGAATAGCAGAAGTCACAGCTGAGTAGTTGCTCCAGTCGTCTTGGTATTCTCATGTGATCGCTAAATGTAAGGATTGAGAGGGAGACAGAGAGAAGATGAGTAATAAAGAGAGAGAGAGGAAAAATAAAGATAGATAATTAGAAAGATCAAGAGAAAGAGAAGGGAAATAGATAGAGATAGAGATAGAGAGAGAGATAGAGATAGAGAGAGAGAGAAAATGAAGGAAAGAGAAAGAGAGACATAATATTTACTATTTATCAGTTTAACCAATTTGGTTTTCATTCATCAACTTCTCTCTTAACGCAATGGAACAAAAAATGTATGCGGCTCCTGTTCTTATGGTGTGGCACGATGGTCCCCGATTTAAATTGAAGAGCATCTTACCAATTTCACGAATTCAGTTTTGCAGGTGCTCTACAGGGTACCGTGCTTGGACCTACACGATACAATCTATTTACAGCTGACATGCCGACCTCAAGTGTAGTTGCAGGATTAGATGAGGACTATGAATGCTTGCAACAATAAGGAGGATGATATATGGGCTAGAGAACTTCGTTTAGCAGAGCCATTACTATGCTGAGCTCCACAATTCCACCAAATAAGCTTAGATGTTGGAGCTCTACCGGACAAGAAAATTCTATACTACTATGGCGCGACTCCTTGCTCCGGGATTGATATTGATGTGATGCACCATGGTAAATGTGATCCGGAGACATCATAAAAGGATCTGAAGGCTTCAGTATTTTAAAAGACTTGACAACCATGCAATTTTCTAGCCAGATGTCTAACTGTCAAGCCGAGGAAAAAACGCCTCAAGTGCCAGCCATCAGATCTCCTTGAAATGGATAATCCAATAAATTATTAATACTCGACTACGATATCCCCTGAACCCTTCTGTAGCTCTTATATCTTCTGAGATAATAAATAATAATAAATTTAATAACTTACTAAAACTAATGCTGTTCAGTGCTGTTTTCATTCATTCAAGTATTATTTTCTGTACTTCTATGCAACTTTTTTCATTGCATTAGAACCTGTTTTGAAAAGTTTTTTGACTGTGTCCATCCACAAGAAAAGAAGTTAAACAATAGACAATGCTCTTTGCACTTTAGCGCATGCCTGTGTGTGTGCGTATGTATGTATGTATGTATATTAGAAATATTGAAATAACAAGTGAAGCTTTCTTACTTGTTTTTCATATTATTCTACTCTGAGCACATTATAAAATAGGAAATCAAGGTATGATGATATTTCTATACCCTGTGCCCATTGAAAAGTCATTGAGGTGTAAGGCTGTAAGCTATTGTACCTCACCTCTATGAGATAAAATTGATGGTACAGTAGGTATTCGCGGCTCGTCATCTCTACTTCTCTGATTAAGCCTGCCGAAATCAACCTCTAACCGCTTCAGCTTGTGGCCATGTGCTCCGACAGCCCAGCAGCCCATATTGGGGCTTTAATTAGGCTAAAAATTTAAGGGAGAGTCTCATTGGGGTCTGCAAATGCCGTGGCAAGTTATTGCGTTGCCTACATAGTTCTCAAGCGGCTCATAGGCTGCGCCAGCTGCTTGTCGCGATGAGGCATCATTTTCAGCTTCCCGTCAAATCAGGGCAGCGATTTAACCATGTCAAGAGTCGCGTGAAATTATATACCCGTTACGACTTTCACTTGTTGAATTTTTATTGTTCGAGTAGCGCCACCCGCTGCGCTGTTTTCTGTGCGACAGCCGCATGTGGTCCGAATATGTATGTACATTGACATACGATAGACATACAGACAGACAAGGACCTTGAGTGCGTTGCAATGCATTAGCTTTATTTCATTTGAAAGTGAGGAAAACTTTTCTCCGCACATTTCGCGTACTTATGGCCGTTTAATAATTTGCCATCAAAAACATAAGCCCGTATTTTAAACATGCAACAATTATTATACCCGGAACCCATTGAAAATGAGAAATCAGGGTGCTGCGTTATCCCCCCCCCCCCCCCCCCCCACTTCAAATGTGAATTCATTAAAAATAAGCTAACGACGTATAGTCGTCTATACACACATGGTAGGGTATCCACCAGTCAGACACTTTCAACTAGCGTTGCTTTATAGAAATCGAGCTAGTTGAAATTTGCTTTGTATGACAGTAAATTAAATAAATTAAGAAGAGTGGGTGGAGTAGGTGAGAGAGTTAATATAAATACAAAAGGTCCGCCCTTTTCGTTTGAGGTGATGTTTTTCTACACACCATAAATAAAACAAGTACGAGTGCTCTAGTCGAGACTGCTCGACTAGGAGATGCCCTGAACCCGCTCGAGCACTGAAGCTATTTTCTTTCCGCTATTACCTACTTACTTAATATCCTATAAATAAATCGACAAATGCTAATACATGTAAATTATTATTTAAGCCTTCCGATTGAGCGGGCTCAGATAGACGCAGATATAGCCGTCATATCCTTATTGATATTGAACTGTCAACACGCATATATCCGATCCCCTAGTAGGCGTACACGTGCCATATTTGGTCAGTCCTTAGAAGGCTTCCGCTCAAGTCAATGTGAAATTTGCAGGGTATTTTGGCATGCCATGCGTGAGTATGAGTACTCACTGTCGTAAATGTGTATGAAAACTATGTATGTATGTATGTATGTAAAGGAAAAACGCTAGGTTCTGTACATACATACAAACATTTGTCTATTGTTTATGTAAATGTCTGATTTAATAAATCCGATGTGACAACGGAGTTTAATAAATGCGTTACTTTAAAACGCATATACGAGCTCATTGACGCATTGTGAATTTGGGCAGATGAGCTTCGATTTAAAGAACTCGTTTACTTAAGTTGAAAACTAACAAATGTCGAAATGAATCAGAAAATGTTCAGTCTTTAGCCTCTGAGATACGTGCGGACAGCTGGACATGGATATATCGACTGAGCTGATCATTCTGGTCAAGATTATATGCACTTTCTGTCTGTTGTATACATTTAACAAATCCATTATACCCGTTGTACCCGTTTTCAATGGGTATAAAATTATGCATTTACATTCTCCTAATAAATCGCGTAAAACTTTTTCGTCGGTTACCAGGATACTACACAAAGTTTAGACAAATTTTCTATTTCGTATGACAAAGTTACGCATCACGCTTACCTCATGCTGACGAATTTCGTATTTAACCAACCGAAAATTGTGACAAACTTATCCTCACACAAGCAGCTATTTTAGAGGTCAAATTTATATTTGATTTTGTTAGTTCTGGATCAGGAGCACTTCACTTATAGTTACTCCTATTAGTTTATTATTGTTACTTCTATCTGGCTTATTTGCATGCAGGACATCTCACTGTTTGTTTAAGTCTTGTTAATTTTTTTGTCGTTTTGCAGAGTGGCTGTGCCGAAAAACACATTAAATCGACACCAAGCTGAGTTTCGAATTGTTGACACCGATGTTAATTTGGCAGCTCCAGTAATGAGTGCTGTTGCATCGCGGACGCGGTGTCGTTGACAAATGCAAATTTTTCGTTGACAATTTCACAGGTGACAGGTGGCCTGTGGCGATGAAGCTTTCGCTCTCTTAAATTTTGCTCTTAGAGAATGATTTAGACTCAAGGTCAGGGAAGCCGTTTTTTTATTAAGTCCTGAACCCATTGTAAAAGAAAACGTACGTAACAGGAAGGAGATGTGGTAGAGCCAATAGTGTCGCGAGGGTAGGGGAGAAATCTTTGATTCGTAACTCTGTATATATATATATTTTTATGTCCATTTACCAAAAGTTAGGGCAACTATTAAATTAAACAATTAAGTACAGCCCACCGCCGCGTGTGTGTGTGTGTGTGTATGTGCTGTTTCTTGTGTGAGCAGAAAAGAAACAAGGGATTACTGCAATATCAAATGCTCGAAGGGTTCAAGGGATTTCGTAGTCGAGTTGTCTCGACTAGAGCGTCTTTAGTTGTTATAAACATGTTTCCTTAGTCCTGCATCCCTACTAGTTTTCATACTTGTTCCACCTGTTGGCTTTGCTCTGCATCAAAACAATTTCGTACGCCTTCGACCCAAGCCGACACTAGGCAATGCACATGCAGAGCTGAGAGTGCAGTGATTGCAAAGCTGTTGGTTCAGAAAGAATTGAGCGCTCTCTTATAGTCAGAAATGCTGCACTGTATGTATGTATATATACATAGGTATTTATGCCATGCAGTTAAGTAGGGGAATATCTGACTGCAAGAGAGCGCGCTCTTCATGTGTCTGATTCTCTCTGAGCCAACAACTATGTATAAATGAATATATGTGCTTCTGCTTCTGATTGCTACATGCGCATGCACCCTTTTTAGCGGGATGGACGAATGCTGATTGGCCAATGGAGAAATCTCCAATCGGGAAGCATATGCTTCTTGCACTTCGCATCTCACATTTAATAAGCAGCACAGAGCGAATAGCAACTCAATAAATGCTCCTGCGCCAATAGATGGCCATGGTTATGTAAATGATCATCTTTTGTTATCGATAACTTGAGTGGGAGTGAGCACAACTTTACGTTAAGCGGGCGTTAAGTACGCCTGACTCCTGACTACAGCCAGGCAAGGGGGCGTGATATCCAAACTCTGTAAACTACATTTCCGTATTCATCAAATGTATATACGCAAAAAATATGAAGTCTCTTGGTCAAATAGTATTTATATTAGGCCGAAAAAAGAAACAATTTTTGGACTATTCTCTACAAGTTATCGAAAAATATGATCAATTTCAGCTCCCTAGCTCTTGCATCTTCTGGGTATAAGTATATCTGCTACATCTTTAGAGCTAGAATCTCCAATATGGAATTTCATCGAATGGTTCAGGGGATTTCGTAGTCGAGCAGTCGCGACTAAAGCTTTCTTGCCTGTTTATATTTAAATTTAATTATATATATAATTTCCGTCCATTTGGACAAAAAATCTTTTTATCCAACAAATTCACATAAATTTGAATTTATAGCCAAATATCGAAATGGATGCATTCATAGATATTTCTTTATTGAAACGAAAGATAATTTAAAACTTTGCATTAAAATGTTCAAATTGAAGTTTAAGTCTTTTAATACGACTTTGCCCGAATCATCATTTGTGTGAACTTAAGCGATTTAAAATGCCATTCATTCCATGATATTCTTTTATCATTTCGCCCAACAGCTTCTAGGGTATATCGTCCGTTTAAATTACTGAAATTATAAAAAAAAATCATTAGGCCATAGAGTTTCAAGTATTTTAAGCTTGATGTTACCACTTAGAGCAATCGTAAAACCACCATCCAGACTCATAATATTCTGCACAGTTCCCCTCATATGTATCGTTATCCAGATCATACGTTGAAAATTTCATGTTCAAATGATGTTGCAAGGCATTGCCAGCATTTCCTGAATAATTTCCAAGTTGTAGTAGCTTGTACGACTCTTCTTCGCTTCCAATAAGGAAATTGCTGTAGCGGGCATAGCGGGTTTCATTATTAAAGTCCTCCAAGTGAATATATAACTCATGCGGCTGCGATTGCGTAATTAAATACATATCCTCCAATCCGATAAAATATTCGCCTTTTATGTCCCCAAATCCTTTTTTGTATTCCTCCCAGTTGAGATTGAAGCTTTCAGTTCCATCAATTCGACGCTGAATCACGATCCAACCAGGTCCTGCTATCTTAGAGTCGCAGGGCGCGAGGATAGGCTCAGTGTGGGGCAATCTAAGTATAGATGCAATCGAATTTCTTTGGCAGTCAGATCCTCCTAACATCTCCAGAAGTTCTGATTGTTCAGCCAGTTGTTTATCTTTTAACTCGATTATTGTCTGTAGATATTTTGTGGTCGGCGCTTGTGTTTCATTCTTAACCTTCGGGAGCACAGATGAGAGTTTAATATTTATATTTATTTATAATGTATATGCCAATACTTACCGGAGATGCCATTGACATAGAATTTAGAGCTGATATAAATATCATTGAAATGGCAAACACCTTGAGGTCTTTTCCCATTTTTTAACTAATTCGACTTTGCAACTGATTCACAATTGAATTTGTTTCGCACTGATCCAAGCTCTGCACTCATCTCAAAAAAGAAACCTCGCATTTCGTATTTTCTTATCAGAATTTCTTAAGCAGAAAAGGCTAAGATTATCAATTCCCGACAAATAAATTAGGTTGCTTTCTATGAATGCACTGTTATTGATAATTAAAAACAAAAAAACCTAATCTCTGGTGGTTAACTAGAATATGCTCTAATCTGTGCCCATATTCAATATTGATGCACGTTTAAATGAATATTTCGATTTAAGCAGAAAGAGAATGTAAGCATCTACAGCGTCTCTCACCAAAAATAAATTTGTTGGCAGTAGCTTTGAAAGATATAAGAAAAATAATAAGATATGTAAACTGTACAAAGATGCTTGGAAAGAAGAGAACCATGAAGGGCTACCAAGAGTAAACGGAATATGCACAGCAATCAGAGTGGCGAACTGGCTGACCTATGTCACACAGATATCTGAACTAGTAGAATTCGAATGAATAATTAAATGAGTACAACACGTTTTCATTGCGTGAATGGATTATTCAAAAACAAGTAAGAACGTTGCAGTTGGGCGTTGCCGACTGCAGAATACTCACTCACAGTCCAAACGCTGTCAGCCCGATGAAATTTTCAAGTCTCGAGTATTACAGTAGTGAGGATTTCAAAGCCTCTGCGGTGTTATATGGCCTGTTACAAATATTCGTCTTATAAATTAGATATTTTATTGCGAGTGCCCGAGCTTGAATGCAGATCATGAATCTGAGCCCATTCAAAATGTGAAATCAGCAACTTTTGCCTATTACTTAAATTTTCATTCATAACCAAATATCGAAAATATTTCTTTATTGAAACTTTACTAAAGATAATTTAGAACTTTACACATTTTGGTTCGATAATTGAGGTCTTATACATTTAGAAGAGGCGAAAGCTATTAGAGCAGTTAGCACATACACTCAACCAATTCAAGCTTTGAAAGCTTGTCGGCAAGGGTAAAGCTTAAAGCTGTCGAGCATGAATTTATTTATGAAACTTGAAAATAAAATGTTTGTTAAGCTATGCAAAAGCTCAACTTCAGGAAGTGGGTATATGTTAAGTAAATATGTTTGAAAATAAATATAATATCTGATCAATTTGTGTATTAGATAAGCATATGTACTTTTTTTTTAAATAATTAAAGTTTTCCCATTAATTGAACTATTAAGTTAAAAAATATTTTTTCTTTTTAGTTTTTTGTTAACTCAATTAAAATTATTCGCATTGCATTCTAAGTAATTGAAACAAAATGCGAACACACGTGTGCGGCTATTGGAATTTTACAAAACTAATATAATTATTGTGTATCGATGCTTAATTTGGGAAACAAAAACATTTAATTAAATCAATGCAAGGCTCTCATTAGGTATTCCGGCCCAAAAACGAGTATCACACACGGGCAGCCACTTGTAATAAGTACTACGAAAATACTCGACTTTTGTAAATGTTGTTGTTATTACTGTTTATATTTGCACAATAACAACAATGGCAGTAGCTGTAGCAGCAGCAGTGGCAATTACAACAATAATACTATAAACATTAATGCTTAAACACAGACAAATAAACATAAACATTTATGTCAATAAAATGAACTGATGCTTGACCTGCTAGGTCAGATAAAATGTATGTACGTCTGGTTCAAGCGAAACGGCTGACACAGCAGACACACACACACACACATGCACTCTCTCTCACACACACAGTTGCGTACATGTAGACGTGCCAAAAGGCTGCTACATTCCAGTTAATTGCCTTGCTCAAGCCCTGACCCGAGTCGCTCGTATCCTTTGCAACGTCTTTTGTCGCACGCTTTCAGGCATCTAAATAAAATTTGTCGTCAAAGGCGGCCGTCGCACGCACGACTAAACCGAATTGACCCCGTCGCCCCTCCGCAGCAGGTGTTGACCGACTGCCCTTGGTTGGCCCGGTAATTGTTGGTGTAAATGCAGTACTAAGCTGTTCCAACAGCTGCTTCTACTGCAGCTGCTCCTGCTCCTGCTCCTACTCCTCCCCCGGCTGCTGCTGTTGCTTCGATTGCTTCTGCCTTTCGGCCTAATTGAGTTTGCATATGGTTTGCTTTGTACAATTAGATTAGCTGCTCAGAATTTGCTGAATGCCAGCTTTAATCTATTCAATTGTAAATTCTGTCGCTTCTACTTCGAGATCAAGAAATTAATAGATTCATTTAATTTAATCATCAAAGAAAGTTGTTTTTAGGTAATCTATTCACGCAATAACAGCATGTTTTACTAATTTAATTTAGTTTCCAAGCATAACTTGATTTAATTTCTTTTAATTCACTGGAATTCTATTAGCTCAGAAATCCGTATGACATAGGTCAGCAAGTTCGCCACTCTGATTGCTGTGCATATTCCGTTTATTCTTGGAAGCCCTTCAGGGTTAACCACCAGAGATTAGGTTTTTTGTTTTTAATTATCAATAACATTGCATTCATAGAAAACAACCTAATTTATTTGTCGGGAATTGATAATCTTAGCCTTTTCTGCTTAAGAAATTCTGATAAGAAAATACGAAATGCGAAATGCGAGGTTTCTTTTTTGAGATGAGTGCAGAGCTTGGATCAGTGCGAAACAAATTCAATTGTGAATCAGTTGCAAAGTCGAGTTAGTTAAAACATGGGAAAATACCTCAAGGTGTTTGCCATTTCAATGATATTTATATCAGCTCTAAATTCTATGTCAATGGCATCTCCGGTAAGTATTGGCATATACATTATAAATAAATATAAATATAAAACTCTCATCTGTGCTCCCGAAGGCTAAGAATGAAACACAAGCGCCGACCACAAAATATCTACAGACAATAATCGAGTTAAAAGATAAACAACTGGCTGAACAATCAGAACTTCTGGAGATGTTAGGAGGATCTGACTGCCAAAGAAATTCGATTGCATCTATACTTAGATTGCCCCACACTGAGCCTATCCTCGCGCCCTGCGACTCTAAGATAGCGGGACCTGGTTGGATCGTGATTCACAGTCGATTGTATGGACCTGAACACATCAATCGCAGCTGGGAGGAATACAAAAAAGGATTTGGGGACATAAAAGGCGAATATTTTATCGGATTGGAGGATATGTATTTAATTACGCAATCGCAGCCGCATGAGTTATATATTCACTTGGAGGACTTTAATAATGAAACCCGCTATGCCCGCTACAGCAATTTCCTTATTGGAAGCGAAGAAGAGTCGTACAAGCTACTACAACTTGGAAATTATTCAGGCAATGCTAGCAATATCATGCAATATCATATCAACAATGCCTTGCCTAAAAGGTAACACGAAGCAAAAAATACCTGAATCTAATTTTGATATTGTTTTTTTGATAATTTCAGTAATATATATTCACTAGAAGATCTTGGGAAAAATAATGATGGTGAACGGCATTTAAAATCGGTTAAGTTCACACAAAGCATGATTCGGGCAAAGTCGTATTAAAATACTTATACTTCAACTTGAATGTTTTCATGTAAAGTTCTACATTATCTTTCGTTTCAATAAAGAAATATCTATGCATGCATCCATTTCGATATTTGGTTATAAATTAAAATTGATGTACTAGGCAGAAGTTGGAATTAATAATCGTACGAATTTATTGCATACTTGACTCTCCATCAGGTTATTTATTCCATTTGAAAAAGAAAAGGAAATAACATCAAATAGACTTTAGGCTTGTCATCGCCTGGTACGATGGTACCTGTGGGAATTTGAAAATTGTTAGTTTGCGAATGCAGCGCAATGCACACACAAAATTGTGGAGGATATCAATAAACATTGAAATACTTATGAATCTAGGCAAATAATTCATGCTGTTGGCTGCCCCAGTAGCCAAACTGCGAACTGGTTCCCCAAGCACCAAATGTGGCACATTTTTCATTTCAACACGAGCAATATTGCATTTTTAAATACGTGCGGCAAATGGAATGGGCGGGTGGGCGCATAGTGGAATAGTGGAATAGTGGAATTGGGGAATAGGGGAAAGCAAATGGTTTTCACTAATAAATAAAAAGAGGGAAAATAATAAATATGCAACATACACAAAAGCAACAACAACAGCAACAACAACATCGAGACCAGAAAATATTTAAAAAAGCTTTTAAGTGTTATTGATAGTTGAGCGTTGAGTTCTCTGTAGTCCCACCCACGCCTCTCGCTTCGGCCGCTACTCCCCCTTCTCTACTCAGTCAGCAGCCTTCACGGTGCTCGTATGGCACTCCCTCCCTCTCGCTCTGCACAAGTATTTTGTTTCATTTCCCTGGTTTTTGCAAACGCTTTTGTATTTGTTTCTTTCTTCTGTTTTTTTTTTTTTTTTGTTGGTGGATCTATGCGAAGCTGTTCCTTCGCGCTGCATTTTCCCGTGAAAGTGGCTCAGGGGGAGGGGTAATGGGAGCATGCTGGTAGTCGTGGGGCAGCGCTTCCGGTTATTTAAATGCTACAAATACAAATTGTTGGGCGTTTGCCGGACAGCACTCAACAGTTGTTTGGTTTGGTTCGGTTCGGTTCGGTTCGCTTCAGTTCGAACTGTGCGGCATCGCCCTCCACATTTTATCTTGTGCCAGAAACGGTTTTTGCATATTTGGGTTATATTTCAATTGTTGCTAGCGGTTTGCCTTTCAGCATTTGAAGTTGCGACGTTGAGCACTATCGATTGCTTGCCAAGATAGGGATTAGTGCAAGTTGTTGAGTTGATTTCTTGAAGAACTTTAATTGAGCAGAATGTGGATTAAGAACGAATTATTCAATAAATAATTGCAAATTTAAAAAAAATAAAAATTAAAATTTAAAAAATATTTTAATATATAATAAATATATTGTTGTGGCTAATAAAATGCAATTTTGTGTAATATATGAAATATAAAATAATACGTTATTAATATTCATACATTTTAAATAAATATATATATATATTAAAAATAAAAAATAAAAAAGTATCATTAAAAATTAAATAGATTAATTAATCAAATATGTGCAAAAATATTAATTTTTGACAAAAATCGCAAATTAAATTTCTACATCAATAAAAAATGCATGACAATATATTGTATACATACATAAAAAAGAGAAAATTATAAAGTTATATACTCATTATTTAATATGAGATTATCTTTCCATATATTAAAAACATATTCTATTCGCTTATTTAATAATTTGATTAAAATTAAAAAATATAGCAGCAAATATACGTATATATTAAATATATATTTAATTCTATTTATTAAATTGAAAATTTTAACGTTTTACTACAAGTATATTTCAAGTGAAACTATACTTTTGCCTTTACAATTTTTGCCTGTAGTGAATGTTAATCAATTTTAATCTATATTTCTTTCTACAGTAATTCACTTTAATTTTGTATATAATCCAATTGTATTTTCAATTAAATTTTCTATGTTTAATATACAATAGATTTTTGAGGTCATTCAGAATTCGTCTATACTTGAAGCGCATCTGCACTGAAACTTATGCCATTTTGTTAATCCATAGACAAGCACTTGGTGAACAGCATGGATGGCATTCAGAACACGCTTTCACGCCATATCTGTAAAAGTCCGGACAAAACCCCACGATGAGTGCATATTTTGTGTGCTCGATACTCGACAGAATTTATCGTTCCATTTCGTTTCGTTGTTCTTGCTGTTGTTGTTGTTGCTGCACTGCATTGTATATTTATTTGTACAGTTTTGGTATTTTGTTTTGCACACATTGTGGTCCATTGTTTTTATCAACATGCCGTCGGAAGCGCCAGCCAGGCAACAGCTAGCCTGCTGGACACCACCAGCAACGGAATACAAATAAAGAATGCAAAATAAAATTATTCAATAGATGCAATATGGTCACGTTTTCTCACAATGGACAAACACAAACCCGATTAGAGGGCAGCTCGAGAGATGGGGCCCAAGATGAAATGGGCGCACCAGAAAACTGCATTTGTTAGGCTTAAAAGCTTACAGAAACCTTTGAAATTAAGCTGTAGAAAAAAAATGGAGTGGAACTGCGGGCATACGTATAAATATATTTTCATTAAAATATGATTTATTTATGAATATCAAATGAAAATAGATCAGTATTAATTTGGTATCTCTAATTCTTTATATACTAAGAATATTATGAATTAAAATAAAGATTTCACTTAATAATACCTCCGAGTTTTTGTGGCTAACAGAAAATGAGCTTTGCTTTCAGAGAAAACTGAATAAATCTAAGCACATGCATATGTAGGTACTGAATATATGCTAATCAAATCTCTCTGCAATGTAGTCTGCTCTGAAGAGTTGCCTCGCATGTGCAGCATAATTCCTACAAGAATTTCCAGCTGCCTTTGAGTCAGTGAACTAGCAGCATCTGCCCAAAAAAGCGGAAAAGAAAAAAACAAAAACACAACTGAAGAAGGGAAACGAAAACTTTCGACCCACTTGCATGTTTAAGCTAGCGATGCGAGTCCTTCAATTATGCATAGCTCGCTGCTGCACTGGGTCGCTGCTGGGTGCGTGATTGTGGCTAGAGATTTTCATAATGCCACGTCAACACGAGACACCCAGGAGAGGGGTGAGAGAGAGAGACAGAGAGAGAGAGCGAGGGATAAAGCGGCGCGTGCCACGACAACAACAACAACAACAACAACAAGTGTCAAGAATGTTGTGGCATAAAAGAAATGCGTAGCATACTTTAAGGCGCTTAAATGCTCAGCACCACCAACAGCGACGGCAGCAGCAGCCAGTCACATTTGCGCCATAAATAAAGTGGCATATGCGGCATGAAGTATTGCGGCACGACAGACACTAATGCAGTTGCAGTTGCAGTTGCAGTTGCAGAGTAACTCTGAGCAGAGTCGTCTTCGTCGTCGTCTTCGTTCTTTGCGCGTGTGGCAAGATAAATCTCAACAAGTTTTTATGCATTTTGTGCAACTCCTTCAAAGAACTTCTTTTTCTTGTGGCATGACAAAAGTCGACAACATAAGCCAACCAGCGCTGGCTGACTTTTTCCACACTGCCAAGTCAAGCAAATGCGCTAAAAAGTGCTGCAACTTAATGTGCTGCTTTAAATACAGGCATAAACATATATATGTAACTATACTTATGCATATACATATGTATGTTTATATGTGTATGTGAGATTTGGATATCTCACCGAATCCGCTTGTCTTTTTTTGATTAGCATCTGTATGCGTGTCTGTGCGTATGCGTGATGCATTACGTTCAACGGGCTCATTTAACAGACAAACAAACATCGAGCATACGCCATGTTGACCCCATTTTTATCAGCAAAGTGTTTTCACTGCATTGCTTTGCTTTTTGTGCGACTGTTTTTGTTTTTCCCTTACCTCTTTTCCATTTTCTATTTTTCTTTTTTTTTTTTTTTGCCTTGTTTTGCTTTTTTCTCTTTGTTTTTTTGCTTTGGGTATTGCAACTTGTGTCGCATGCCGCCTGCTGCCGTTGCTCTCTGTGTGCGTGTGCGTTTGCTTTTCGGCGTTTTTATAATGCCTTTCGGTCATGCTTTGTAATGCAAGCCAATATAGAGTGCAATGTAAATGTGTGTGTGTGTGTGTGTGTGTGCGCGTGTGTGTGTGTGGCAGCATATGCGGGCTACTTAGTCGCCTGTCGCTTCTTGTTTATGTTCGAAACGGAATACGTTAAGCGCTCTTTCGCTTGCTCTTAAGCATCAACTGGAAGTTTCCAGTGTTCATTTAAGAGAGACATGAGCATCGAAAACTGAATTCACTCTTGAATATATTCGAATGCTTTTAACGGTTACTTGGACTTTTGAACTCGTAATTTTGTTTCGTAGTTTATTATTCAATCAACTCTTTATGTCAAAAAAAAAAAAAAAAAAAAAAAAAAAACAAAAAAAAATGTTTTAAATAAGATTTAAAAAATAAAAAAATAAAATAAATAAATACCAAAATATATTCATACATATATATAAACACATTATTGTTAATATATATTGAAAATACAATGCTTAATTCAATTTTAAATACTTATGTAAAATTACAATACTAATATTTTTTAATAAGAACATTTTAATTATACTATTTTTTTTTATAATTTTGGATTTTATTTCAATTAGAGTTTTTGTATACCGAAATTACAGTTTTAAAATTTAAGATTATAAATATATAAAATAATTATACAAAATATTAATAATAATAATAATAAAAATAAAATAAAAATGAGATTTAAAAATATTATTTTCTAAGCATTGTATAAATAAATAAATTAAATCTTAAAATAAATACATTTTAATTTGTTTTGTGATTCTTTCAATTGCAAAAAAAAAAAAACAAAAAAAAATTAAATAATAAAATATATAAATAAATACAGTTTTTATATATTCCTTTACGCCTATTTATTAACTCAATTTAAATCAACTGAAAACTAGTTGCAAAGCATTTAATTCTTCATCATCAATGTCGATTAAAGATGATAATTTTCTCAATGTTGCAATGGTCTTTATGGCACTCTTAAATACTAAAAACAAATTTAGCACACTAATATTTTAAAAGTCTTCAAAATGAAAATGTCGAAAATATTTGGCAAGAAATTGAAAGAAATGACAACAACTCACAAAGGAGTAGTACTAATTAAATTGGTCAGTCTTAAGGATATATGTATATATTTATGGCATTTTTGAAAGCATATTTGCTCTTAACATTTAACTTACTTATAATTCCTTAAATATACGTAAAGTCAGCATTATTTATTACACTGACCATCTGTCAATGTCTTTTAATTAAAGCATTTCCAAAATGTTTCCGCTTTTATTTCTTATGTATTCAATTCCAGTTTTGGATGCTCTCTAATAGAGATTTATAGTAATATGTGCGAGTTAAACTTTGTGGATAGCGCAACAGAAATGCACTTAAAGGCTTAAAACTGGCTCACATTATTGACGCAGGCAGAGTTTGTGCCATTATGTGTTGAAAATATTTAAAACTAGTTTTACTACTCATTTATTTGTTTGTTGTTCCGTTTATCTGTGTATTCATCAGAAATGGTTGCTCAGTTGCTGACATTTTAGCAGCTGCATGTTGAGAGCTAAGCGTGGCTCACAAGATAATTGCCAAAAGTTGTTGAAAAAAAAAAAAAAAACACACACACACAAGAAAATAGAACAAAAATTTGGAAAAATGTTCTAGAAAAAAACTTTGGCCAACATTTTTGCAGCTAGTCAAAAAGTTTGACCCTTGGGTCAAGCTGTGTCCTGGCCCGAGAAATAAAAAAAAAAACTGAAGTTGGCTAAACATTTTATTCTATCTAATTGAGTGTGTTTAAAGTTTAAAGTATGCCAGAACTTTTTGTTCAAAAAGTTGCCGGCTTAAGCCAAGTGAGCGATTGTAGCCATATATAAAGCCAATAACAGGCCGACACTAACTGTTGCACTGAGCTCATTGCTCGTTGTCAATGTCATTATTATGATTATACTGTTATTATTATTGTTATTGTGACTTACGCATTTTGATTGAGTCGCGAGAAGTTTTGTAATTTATTTTTCACGCTCGTCAGACGAACGGAAATGAAATGCGGCGCATAAAAATGGCGACCACTTGCATATGCGGCGGACATTTCCGTTGTGTCAATAAAAAATATGCATATGTGCGTATCAGTGTCGGTGTGAGTGTGTGTGTGTGTGTGTGTGTGTGTAAGCGTGCAATAATAAAGTAACACAAATCCCAATTTCCGTCAATGCATATGGCAAATATTGCATGGTGCACGCGGCGTATACGCAATATGAATGCTATAATGCTTGGCGCTGTTGTTGTTGTTGTTGTTGCTGCTGCTGCTGCTGCTGAAGCGTGTTCAGTTAATAACAGGAATTTCACATGTCTGCAACGTTTTAAAGCTGTGGTATTCCCACCTGTATGCAACTTAGCCAACTTTTTCTTTCAATTAACAAATAATTTTATATTTGCATTCAATGTCTGATTGACAATGAAAATATTGTGGCTGTCAAATTGTTAAATTGTTATCATAAATATTTCCAATATATTGTGGAGCACCAGCTGCTGCAAATGTCTTAAATGATGAGCAATACCAGTCGAATACCAGTCAAACGATTCTCCATAACTGTCCCTCGGAACAGAGACTCAGAGAGCAACCGATTGAGTCGGTTCTTCAACCAGTTTGATTAGTATTTATTTCTCGCTCTGGTATTTCACTCACCTCTCGCAAAAAGCAGAAAGTGTTATATTTTCATACAATTTTTATAAAAACAATAAAATATTAAACTACGTTATATATAGAGTTAAAGTTCTAGCATTTAAAAACTCTGTCAATCTTCATTTTTTTTTATATTCCTGCTTATAAGAAATAATTCTCAGATCACAAAAATTGCATATTTATGCTGTTGGAAATTTGGGTTTCTGGCCACAGCTCGACATTGATAACAATTATGTGTTGGCTTTTTGGGAAAGTTTGCATATGATTTTAAGCTTAACTATAATTAAAGCTTCCTGCCAGTTGCAAGACAACAACAGCAACAACAACAACAATGCCAAAAGGAACAAACAATCAACAACAACAACAACAAAAATATGAGAAAACCAAACTGTGAGCATAAACTTTGCCAGGGACTCATAACTTTTACTTTGAGCTGAAGCACAGAGCATAGGGGAAAATTGAGGCGGAGGGAGGCAGGTCAGGATATGCAGCAGGGCAACAATAAACCGAAAAGAGAAAAACTTTACAACACTCTGCAGTTGTTTCTCGGTGTGGTGTGTGTATGTGTGTGTGTGTGTGTGTGTGGGTGTGGGTGTGTTAATAACAAACCAAATGAGTGCAAATTGCATTTCGTTAGTGGATGCTCAACTCTGAAATGATGTGTATTCAGCCATTGAACGAACAAATATTTGCAATCCAATTTGGGTTTAAATACTAATTATTGAAATATATACATATATGAATTAATATTAAGAAATATAACTCAAATATGCTATAGTTAAAAATAATCTATGTCATTATTATGAAGTTTTTACTATGAAGAGTACCTTCAAAAGTTTTGCCTTATGATTTAAAAATTCATAAAAAATAACAGTGAGCATTTTAAATTTCAAAATTTTATTGAAAAAAAAATTGTAGTAATATGATAATAAATTTATTATTGTATGTATGTCTTTTTGTATTAAAATAAAATATCTTTCAAAAATAATTTTTTCACGTATTTTTGCAAAGTTAAAAGCAAAACACAACACTATATATTTAATAAATGAACACAAAATCTTTTCATTAAAATAAAATAATATATAACTATTTTTCAAGTAAAAATCAGAATAAAAGAAAATGACAATAATTTAATAATACTTTGTAAAAATAAAAATAATAAATATATAAATGGGAAAATTTATAAATAGTTAATTTTTATTTATTCTTAAAATTATTATTTATATATGAAATAAAACATACCCTTCATGAATATTCAAATAGGGTATGCAACACTAAAAAGTTTGCCAAAAGCAAATAATTTTTGCTCTGTTGTTTTGTTTTTTTTTTTTTTTTTTCTTCGGCTGTTGCATTTGCGATTCTCATGCAAAAGTGTTAAGTGCGCGGTTTTTGGGGGCTGCTGGCATATGTACTCTTACTTCAATTTCTTTTTCTGCTTCATCTTCTTCTTCTCTGTGCTCTTGGTGCAGTTTTTGGGGTCGCAAGTTTTAAGAGTGAACTTTATGCTCTAATTTCCGAAAAGGAAAAATTAGCAAAGTATTTGCGCCGTTGCCATATCATAAACTGGCAAAAGGCGAAAACTGGAGCAGCCATAACATGCATGTGTCCGGATGGGTGTGTGTGTGTGTGTGAGTGTGTATGGGAGTCTGATGGGGGGTTGCACACAAAAGTCACATAAATTTGAAATGACAGCACCGTTTTACAGTTTTTCGAGGTCGTGTGGTAATAAAGTTGACTAGAGCCACAGTCACATGGAGAAAACTGAGAGAGCAGGAGAAAGAAAGAGACAAAGAGAGAGAGAGAGAGAGAGAGAGAGCTTGATACGAAGAGCAACAGCTGCTCCAAGCGACGCATGATGACAGACCAAAGTGGCAGCTAGTTGGGCTCTGGGGCAGTCCAAAAAGCTGGTCCTTCACTCTCTCTCTCACACTCCAACTAGACTCGTAAAATATGTTTATGTCTGTGTAGAACTGAGGCTCATAGGCCCAGCTATATATATGTATATAGATATAGATGTGTGTATGTATGCATATCTATATATTCATCTGTTTATATTTGTATATGTATATGTGTATGCGTTCGCAATTGCTCTGTTGAGCTGCTCTATGAAATTATGCAATGGGGATTATTTTAGTTAAATTGCCCAACTGCGTCGAGGGTCAGCCAGATAGACAAGCAGCCAAACAGACGGACGGATGGACGGATGGACGGACAGTCAAAGAGATAGACAAGCGAGCTGGCACTCATATCGCATAAGCGCATTCATGGCATTCGTTTAGCAGCAATGAATACTGTATTCGGACTTTGAGCTCAACTATTATGGCTCTGCCGACAGCTCATGCTGGGAAAGTCGCTGAGAATTCTAAAACTTTTAAATATGCATGCAGTTGTTGGCTTTTCAGTAATAAAACATTTCTTCAAACTTGAATATAAATTTGCATACATGAATTAAGTTTTCTTATAAAAATAAATTCATGAACAATTAAAAATTATTTTTAATATTATTTTTTTTATATTAATTTAAATTTATTTATTATAAAATATTATTGAAATATTATTATTTGT
Source organism: Drosophila navojoa (assembly GCF_054131105.1). Classification (NCBI taxonomy): domain Eukaryota; kingdom Metazoa; phylum Arthropoda; class Insecta; order Diptera; family Drosophilidae; genus Drosophila; species Drosophila navojoa. The sequence continues at coordinate 25,964,702 of NC_142891.1, read as the reverse complement.
TATTTCAATTAATAAAATAAAATTAATTTTAAAAAATTTTACAAATTTGAATCAAATGAATTAAAATAAAAAATTTAAAAATAACACTTTTAATTTATATTGTTAAATAAAGTTTGTTGAAGTGTTAGCTTTAAATGTTATGAATTATCTTTACAAATATATATAAATATAATATATAAAAATATATACTTATATAATTAAATTGAATATTATAATATCGACCTTTGAGTGGAAAGCTTTTTGCGTTCATTAAAACGGATTGTTAAAGCGGCTTAGCTCAAAGTGCAGAGACCGCAGGCAGTGCAAAGCAACAGCATTTGGGTCAACAGAGAGGTCAGAGCGTTGCCAGACTGCCACTGACTGCGGCCACTTTGGCACACAAATGTTATATAATTTCTAAATCGCTGCAGCCGAAAATAAAGGCGGCCAGCGCTCTAATGGCCAAAAGACCACAATTCGCGAGTGCGGCCCCGTCTCATTGATTTCTGGCATTCGAGCTGCTGCTTTGATTGAGCGACAGCTGCAGCAGGAGCATCGGTGGGGCAGTGGGACAACTGGACAGTGGGACAACTGGACAGTGGGGCGGACGGCACGTGTTTCGGCCATTTGACATAATTAACGCGAAAATCATTTTGTGGGCGTTCGGGCATATTGACGTTTGTCAATTTAATTACAATTTATTTTTGCTCATTTTAAGAATTTGTTTTGTTGTTTGCTGCTGCTGTTGTTGTTGCTGCTGTTGTTTGTTGAGCCATGCGAACAATTTGGCATGTTTTGCGGTCCTCATTTTGGCGCATTGTTTAATTTATTTTCAACATTTTGTGTTTTGCGGCAATTTGTTTGTTGCTTGTTTTTGCTCATTTTTGAATGTTGTTTGATTTGCATTGCGGCTGCATTTTCTCCTTTATATAATATGGCTATTTAATGCATTTAACTTTCCAAAAAATATTTATTTTCTTTTTGCATATTGATATAAATTTAAGTAGTGTTGTGCATGAAAATATGATGGATAGTATTTATTAAATTTATTGAAAATAATTTGTATTGATATAATACGATTAAAGACGAATAATAATTATGATGATATATATAATTATAAATGTATATATAATTAATTTAGCGATAACAAAATTTGATTATAAATTGCTCAACATATTTTTATGAACAATAGCCAGATATCGCCCCACTGTTCCACAATTGAATTTAATTCAAGCCAATTTAAACTTCAAACAAGCTTAATGAAAATCAAATACCCAAATGAAATGATTTTTTTTTACATACATACATGCATATATAAATATTTCGACATTAACAAACAGAATGAAAATAATGTGAAATTAAATAGAAAAGTTTATAAATTAGTTAAGAACTTAATTCTGCTTTCTATAAATATTATTGTGGAGTGCACTAGATGTTAATGACTGTCAAAACGCTTATGGCTCCGCAGGGCTTAAAAAGAAGAAGAAGCACAACAGCAACAACAACAACAACAACTTAAATGCCTGATTTTAGTGGCGTCCAACAAATTGACCCACTTAAGCTAATCCGCGTACAAGTCCAATTAATGCAAATTAAGCAGAGCAGCGCTGCCACGCCCACCCCAACATACAAAAAAGCCGCAGCTAAAAGCCACGCATAAGATTTGAGTTAACGGTGCGCCCTGCACCCCGCCTCCTGCGTTTGCAATTGGGGCTTTTGGTTGGAACAACTCCGACGACAAGTCGTACAACATAATAAGGCTTATGCCAGTGACTTTTATAGCCAAGTGGCGCGACACACCCGCGCCCCCCGTCCACCGACCATTTGCGTGCGTCGCTAATTAGTGTAAAATGTTTCCTGTTATTTACCTTTTTCGGTTTCTGCAACAAAGCAAACGACAACGCGGCCTAAATATAAATGGGCAACAGCCAGCAGAGCGAGGGTAGCAATGCAAGTTGCCCGCTGGCAGAGCAGCAGAGGATGAATGGATGGATGGGAGAGTGTTAGTGAATGGCTATATCACTAGCAGTTCTCGGTTACGGTGTCGATTTTATTATTTGTGCGCTCGCTGACGTGACCTGCTTGCGTAATAAATAAATAGTCGTATTTATTTTGCAGTTTGTAATCAACGCAATGCCAAAAACAAGGACCAAATCAGCGCTAATTAACCCAAGGCCTGAATGGAAATGGGAAAAACAACAAAAACAAAGACACGACAACAACAGAGAGACAAAACAAGCAGCCAGCTATTCGCGGCCAAATGTCCTGCTGCTTAGCATGCAGAGCATCAACTCGTTCGAGTCGACTCGGTGTCGCGTAAATTGCATTTTAAAATAAATTATAATCATTATTATGTTGCAAACAACAGATGTCAGTCGAGCCATTTCCATCTACTCTGTCAGCCAGCTCTCTCTCACTCTCTCTCTCTCTCTCTCTCTCTCTCTCTCTCTCTCACTCATTGCTGCGTTGGCAGCCATTTAGCCCCGTTCGCCACTTTAGTCTTATGGACGGCGCATAAAAATGTTAACTGAACAACATTAACGCCAGCATTTTATGACGTTGAACTTAATATTATTAAATCAGCGACGAGTTTATGAAGCGCTAAACACTCTCTGTCTGTGAATGCTCATGGATCCGTTGATAAGACATCAGACTAAGGCGACGGCCAAACAGCTACAAGTTATGCTATTTCTGGGCGGGCTTTAAATATTCGCCTAGTTTTTGTTTTTGACAAAAAATGTGTGAATTCAAACTTAATGAGAAAATGTTAACTTCGTTTGTTTTGCACTGTCCTTGCGATCCAAGGCTTGAATATTGCTCAAAGCGGAATTCAAAGAGGAAATGAGAACACTTTTTATATGTATTGCTTACCAAACCATGATTTTAATTAGTTTTAATTTTAGTATGTATTCCATTGCAGGATTCCCAATTTTCTAATATTTTTTTTATTTTTATACGTATATATATTTATTATTATACCCTGAACCCATTGAAAATGGGAAATCAGGGTATAATGATTTTGGGAAAAAGTATGTAACAGGCAGAAGGAATCATCGCAGACCCCACAAAGTATATATATTCTTGATAAGCACGACGAGCTGAGTCGATATAGCCACTAACCAAAGAGCACATAGACCGGACACGTAGTGTAAAGTGTTTTGCACACTTATTTTCGAGGGTAATCTCCCAGTCAACTTCGTATTTGCTCGGTTCATCACTTTTAGGGGTCGGACTACAAAAATATGCGAGAGCACAATCATTTCGCTTTATGCGCTCGACCGAGATGGTCGATGGTTGAACAAAAGATCCCTCTACGCTCAATGTCCGGTCTATGTGCTCTCTGGTTAGTGATACTATTAGACTTCAGACTTTCTGTGTATATACATATGATGAATACAAACATTTTGTAATCAGCAGATTTTGGATACCCCACGCCCTTCGCCCACAATTTGTAAAAAACGTATTTCGAGTACTAGGGACTTGTGCTTTAGAATGTACACACATTTTGACCATATGATTAAACTCTGAAAATTTAATTAAGATCGTATCTTTATAAAAGAAGTTATTCACCAAATAAATTCTCATACTTTTGCTCACACTGCAGCGCAGCCCAAGCGCAGTCGCTGCTTACTGCACAGTTAGCAGAGCGCGGGCGCGTGAGGGTGGATGCATATATATTTATGTGTGCGTGCATAAAATATCAGCCTGGAGGGTTCAGGGTATCTCCTAGTCGAGCAGTCTTGACTAGAGTCTTCTTACTTGTTTTTATTTATTTATAAAATATATAAGGGACTCATGCTCATGCCTATTGTACAATCATGCAGGTGATATTAACGATCACCTCCAGAGGCCTTGAAGTCAATTGCGAGTGAGCATTGATTAGTTGACGACCTCTATATATATTTATACAGAGTGCAAATTGTTGATAAGCAATACTCTCTCTCTCTCTATATAGCAAGATGCTCAATGAATTCGCGGGAATAGCTTAAGAATAAATTTGGATGAATATTTGTATACCCTATATATATCATATAGATAGTCCATCCACAAGAAAAGTTATTAAACAATTCATTTCCCGTTGTAAGCCCACACTGCCTGTGTGTGCGTGTGTGTGTGTGTGTGTGTGCATGTGCGATTATTTGTTGATATATCATTTGCTCGAAGGATTCAGGGGATCTCGTAGACTAGACTAGACTAAAGCTAAACCAATATTTATATTCTATTTACATACAGACCCCCAGATGGACTGCTGAGGCGATAAACTATGTATTATAGCTTATGACCGTTACATATAGCTTAACAAATTCAATACCCCTTGAATTGTTATTTTTCAAAGATTTCCAAAAATATACACTATAAAAAACACTGTTCAACAAAATTCGACTTTGTTTCAGCTGACTGAGAAATGAGAAGAGAAGAACTGTAGCAGCCGCGTACTATCTGCTGCATAATACTCATTCCATTATTGTTCAATAATATCTGTAAACATCTAGCAAGTAGGTATTCAAAATTTCGATAATTTGCTAAACAGTGCAATATTTCTATTAATTAATCTGTAGAGATGAGCCATGGATCAAAGCAGTTTTCATCAAAGAAGCGCAGCGAGACGACGCAACGGTTGACTGTGTTCAGGATGAATAAAAACTTGACAATTTTGATAATTTGCGCATTACTGGAACTGAGTTACGGCTATGAAGTCGATTTTCTGGTTAGTTGCGCGAAATTGAATGAGCAGGTGAATGGGAAAGTAAGAATAACATGATTTTTAGAACTGTGCAGCCGAAAAGGAACTGGGAGATACATGTGGAAAGTACTGTTATCGTATTGTCAAGCCGCTTCTGCAGCACCTGTCTAAGGTGTCCGCAAAGAATGAGGACGTGGAAAGCCTTGTGAACAAAATTGACGAGCAAGCGACAATTATCAAGAACATGCAGCTAGAGAATGCGAGACTTGAGAGTCAGAATCAATTGCTAGCCTCATGCAAATCCAAGTTGGCTGCCAAAGACGAGCTGGTCGAATACAAGAAAGCAGATATCAAGCAACTGGAACTTGATATCATCGATTGTAGGTCTAGGGCAGGTGTGGAGACCTCCAAGCTGGAAGAGCAGCTGAAAATTCAAAGTAATTCTCTTGACGCGAAAGGTTTGAGTTGTTCGAGAAATTCAAGCGATGTGCAAGAGGCCGATTTTTCATGCGTTTCGAGCTTGGGGGGTCCGGGCTGGACCGTTGTACAGAGACGAATGAATGGCAAGGTTGACTTTAACCGCAATTGGAACGAATATGTTCAGGGATTTGGCCAAATCCAAGACGAGTTTTTTTTGGGACTAGAGAAATTACATTTGCTTACCAGCTCCCAGCCGCACGAGCTTTTCATATTTATGCGAAATATTGCCAACGAATCAACTTACGCTTACTATGATTATTTTCTTATCGCCGACGAAACGGAATCGTACAAAATTAAATCATTGGGCACATACACTGGAAGCGCTGGCAACATGCTCTCCCATCATGTTGGTGCCAAGTTCTCCACAATAGATCGCGACAATGATAACGCTGATCAGCTGCATTGCGCTAGTGAGTGGTTGTCTGGCTGGTGGTTTGATAAATGTTATCACTGGTAAGTCAGAGATCATCTGATTCCCTTTGACTATGCTAACCATTTGTACTTCTTCCCTCTTTCTAGCAATCTGAATGGCGTATATCCAGACGGACTCAAATGGCTTAACGGGAACAATGAGCATCAAATCTCATTTGCACAAGTGATGATTAAACCAAAAAAAAAATAAACACAGATGAGCCATAAGCACACAACCTGATAGCAGCATTTACCACACTGCGCATCTTATTCTCTCTTGGCTTTGCATTACTAAAATATGAAATAGTATACACTTATACGTAGGTATATATACATATATCACACTAATTGGTACTAATATGATCAGATTGAGATACTTCTACATATTTGATTGGATTTAGAGCTTGAACTGATTCATTGAATTTATTTTCAGACTGATTCAAGCTCTGCACTCATCTCAATAAAAACCTCGTCAGTGGCATTTTCTCAACTCTTAACATTATAATATTACGTGCATTGACCTATTGACGATGAAAGATGACTTTGATAACGATTCCAATATACTGTATGTATACAAATAGTCGGGTGAAGATGCTAAGCTTATCAATTGCAGACGATTTGTATTAGATTAACATTATAATTTCCATGTCATATTCATACTATGAGCAATCCATGTTGATTAGCTTATGATCATTTCATTCTACATATACTATATACATATGCATATATTCAATATACGTATAGTGTGTTGCCTATTTTCTAGCTGACCAAGAGCACATTTTGATGCAAGCGACGCAGTTTGTGCGCATGCAACCGCTACATGAGCATGTTTTTATAAACTCTATGGTTAATATTCTGTTGGCCCACGAGCATAACGGTATTACATGTAAATTATGCAGGACATGACACATAATCAGCGAACGCAGCAGCGAGGTGTGCACTTTGGCAACCACAGCGTGTAATTAAGTAAATATTTTTGTGCACATACTATACACATATACATGTATAAATATGTGTGTTTTTATTTTATTTTTTTCCCCACCTGACCATGAACGGTGATAGCCGACAGAGAGGGAGAGAGAGAGAGAGAGAGAGAGGGAGAGGAGCAGAGGAAGTGCGAGATAGTTGTGTGTAAGAATTTCATGCTGGAGCGCTGCATATTTGTGGCGTGTGCTGCATGCAAATGGGTTTTTACTTTATTGGCCGCCATTCGCAGATTTGCAACATAATTAAAAGAAGCGAGTGGTAATGGGCAGTGCGCCAAATTAAGTATACGCCACGCCGGCCTCCGACTGCAGGCAAAAATGTGAATAGCCGCAGCGACTAATAATGCGAAGCGAAGCCAAACCCAGCCAACGGCTGCTGGAGCATTTTAATTGTAAGTGGATCATAAACGCGTGCGTACAAATTAATTGCCACAATTCCGCGCCAAGGAAGGAACAACAAATACAGTTACTAATGCAACTTCCGCTCGAGTCAGTTGCAGTTGAACTTTAAGCGGTCGACATTCTGGCCGCAGGTCAGCTGACTTGACATTTGGCAGACATTAAACAGAAACTGTTGGCATTAACCGCAGGCCAGGTATACCACACGCACACACACATACACATATACACGCATAGAGCAGCCGTCAGTAGCAGCAGATTTCCCCAAAGGCAAAGACAACAACTCATGGAAATGGAGACAGCCAAGCAAGCAGGCGCCAGGCGCCAGACTCTGGCCCCCGACCAAAGGCAGCTCAGGCGAGCGAAGCACAGTTCAAGTTATGAATAATTAATGTCTATCTCCCTCGCTCTCTGTGTGTGTGTGTGTGTGTGTGTGCGTGTGCGTGTGGCGTTCGTGTGAGCGAGTTGATAATTTGTTCTAATTGCCGGGGGATGGCCACAGGTCAATTTTGTGGGCATTTAAATAAATTTGCCAAGACAGCACTAAGAAGGAGAAAGGCAGAACAAAAAAGTCACACAACTTGGCTAACTAATCAAATTAAAGCAGTTTGCAAAAGAGAGAGAGACAGGGAGAAAGAGAGAGAACGAGACAGAACGAGAGTAAGAATGCAGTTAAGCAAGAGATGCCATTCGAAACACTTAGTTGCAATAATATTTTCCTAATGCTAACAGTGAATTATTTCAATTTATGCTAAGCTCTCCTATCTGGACTAAATTGAATAAATGAATAAGAATGGTCTTATAAATATAGTTCAGATACTTTACATTTGATTTGTATGCTATTTTAAATTAGTTAAACTGTTCAATTTTCTATGAGATTTTTTTTCTTCCTAATTTGTTCTAAAATATATTTTATGATCAATGATTTTTATCTTTTATTTTATTTATGCCTATGTATTTTTATTTATTTTATTTTTTTTTTATATATTAAACTATGGATTTTTGATTTTAATTTTTTTTTTTTTTTTTTGTATCCAATTATATTTTTATAAATGATCCTCTAAATATTTATTCACATGCATATATAGCACATAATTTCGCTACATTTTAAGAAAAACGTTTAAAAATGGTAAAAAAAAAAATAAAATACAAAATATACTATACTCTAATTGATATATTTCACTTTTCGTATGGCTTAATTTATTTTTTTTTTTTTAATTTTTTATGTATATTATGTGCATAATTTATGTGTGTATATTTATGTACATTATTTATTTCATAAACCACGCTTGTTTAAATTAGTTTAAGTATTTTATCTGTATTTGTTTAGATTATGATTTCCACTTCATTCAAGGTAAAGTGTAGAAATAGAAGTAATTGCATTAAATTTGGGATATCTAATCCTAAATGCTGACGTGATATAAATTTCTCTTTAATCTAGTTCTCTTTAAAATCAGTTATGAAGTTTTAGCTATCTATCTGCTCGCCTCTGTATGCGCTCTGTCTCTGTCTTTCATTAGACCATCCATGCCCTTTGCACACTTTCCGTCTGGCCAAAGACCAAAGTTTTGGACTAAGCGTAGTTTGGCCAACAACTGGCAACTATCACAACGCCAACGCTGTAAACATCAACTGTGATGGAAGTAGCTCGAGGTTGTGTGGGTATTCGCAGCCAGAAACGGGACATCATAATAACTCGGCACGCCTTGCTCGGGGCGGGAGCGGAGCTTATGCTTGGCCATAAATACCTTAACAGCTTTTGCGTAACTTAAGTCACCTTAGCACTTAACAACAGGGCGTTGGGTGTGGGCGTGCCAATGTGTGTGAGTGTGTGTAGGTGTTGGTGCTACGCGCATTACGTTCACATTCGCAGGTGAGAGTTTTTAAGCGTTGCATTACGCTTAAGCGAGCACCAAATGCAACGCGCTGCAGCTGCAATGAGTTAACTCAATAATGCACTTGGCCAGGCACACACTCACACACACAAACTCACACACTCATACTCTTTTTCATTCGGCATAGGGCCCACAGCTCGGCTGTCGTGTCCATATAAATGCGCACTTGTTTCAGCTTTTATTATTATTGTTTTTTGCTGTAGTCGTTGTTGTTGTTCTTGTTGTTGTTGTGTTGAATAAAGTGCTTGGCAATTTTCATATGCTTTTAAAATTTTTTTTTTTGCAGGTTTCTGCAGCTCGGCAACAATAAATCACAGCTATTGACAGGCATGGCGTATACTTAATGTCGAGCACCCGCAGCTGCCAATGACAATATGCAAGCAAATAGTCCTTCATTAATAAGTTGAGCTGTTGCTTCAAAATTATTTAAATATTAAAGTCTGCGAATTTCAATTTATATTTTAATTCATTCATTTTTATTGCACTCTTATGTCAAAGATGTATAAATTTATAAGTTCTCAATTGTGTGGTGAGTATTTAAGGTTGCTATAGTTTAATACTATTATTATACTACTATTCAATACTAGTCGAAGGCACCTGCTGATAGTGCTTAAATGGTTTAATTATGGAATTTAATTTAATTTCATATTAATTTAATATATTGCTTGCGTATATTTATCAATTATATTAAGCTAAAATTGAAAAAAAATTTAATTTGGAATATATTTCAGATATATTCATTTTGTTATTCATTACTTAATTAATAATCTAAGCTAAAATGAAAAAAAAAAAATATTTTATTTGGAATATATTTCAAATATATATGTCGAATATTTCTTCAGATTAGATAATTTTGTGGAACGCAACGTATTTCTGCACTGTTGCCCTTCTTCCTCTTGCTAATCAACTGTCCGATTTTTCACTAGCACGTTCGATTACATCTATTGCAAACAACTGGCTGCCTCGTCAGGACCACACTCGATAAGTTAGTGTTAACTAACAGCTCACTCAGTCAATATTACCCAATACTATGCATGAACCGAGACATCGATAAGATAAGATTCGAATAATTATCATCTCCAACTGATATTCATTATGCGTTTATTCATTACTCACTAAAGCGCAACTCAAATAATATCTGAATTTTTTCAAGCACTATCTAAAATATTTTAGTTTTCCTACACAGATATATGTATAAATAAATATGTATATTTACAACTGTATTTGTCTTTGTCCTTCTTTGCACTGCAGACGTTGCAGCCATTTTAAAGCTGCATTTCAACTATAATTTGGCTTGTTTTACGGGCACAGAGATGTCATAGCCAAATGCTCGGTGGCTCAACCTGCCACACACACATAAGGGAACATGGTCTACATAATAATACGAGACAGCCAGCCATCCAGGCAGGCAGGTTGCCCTGGCAGTTCCCTGGAGGCAGTCATCCGACCAATGGCCGCAAAAGATATCAATGAACAATCGATGGGGCTGGCGACACACAATGGCCCGCCGCCCCTTAGCCGTCCGCATGCTGGCCAACTTGGGCCACACACACATATGCACAACTTACAGCAGAGATGGGGATACAGAAGCTACAAAGACACGGTTGTCGTCGCACTGAATTTGTAAAATACGTGACAAACATTTGCAATTTGGTCAAAGTCGCAGTCGCAGTCGTTATCGTTCTCTATCTAAAGTCCTGTCACAGGACTTTTTGTTGTTGTTGCTTTTCTTTACCGATATTTACAATTCAATTGTTCTAATTTCATTTCGTATGGCTCTCATTTTTCTGACCCAAAAAACAAAACCGAAAAGCAAGAGAAGAACGAATAGAAAATTGAAGTTCAATCGAATTGACAGTCAGTGAAAATTAAATGCCCCCGCAACTAAAAGCTGTTGTCTTTCGTTTTTTTTTTCTTCTTTGCTTTGCTAGTTTTCTTGTTTTTCACTTCATGTCTGAATTGATTTATTTATGTTCGAATCGACAGGGTTTATGCCTCTCTCCTTTATTTTTATTTTCCAGCTCGTATCTGGCGAACTTTTATTGTGCGGCCGACCACATTTTGTGGCTGCCCGGGTTATAAATTTATAGTAATTTTTTATGCCACTTTAAATGGTAACATAAATTTAAATTTATTACACGCCGATTTCCGTTGTCCCCTGCCTCAACCTCAGCTTCCTATCACTGCATTTGCATTCATATAGACTGGCAGAAACCAGAAAGTATCCTCCCCCAGTGCTGTCCCACAGGAGCTGCGCTCCTGATTTTTATGCACTCTTGCGGTCGTGTTAATAACATCGTGAACGCGCCAGTTCCAAGCAGATTGATTCATACATTATTCAATAAACACATTTATTTTGCTCTCACTGTTGCTGGCAAACTAACTTGTAAAGTAAACGAAAAGCCATTCAAAGTATTTGTTTAATTTGTATTTTATTTTTAATATATTTTATTTTATATTTATATTTTTGCAATTCAATTTTGAAATCTAAAATAATACGTATAGAAATATTCTCAATTATTTCTTTTTAATATATATTTAATGTATAGTATCTATATATAGATATATGACGGCTTCCACTTCTTTAAAATATGATGGGAACAGATTTACAATTTTGATTTCTTTAATTCCCACTCAAATTGAAACCACTTTAAAGACTGTTCAACAACTCCTACATCATTAGGGCTTAAACCACTCAAAAGTTGGCCAACTCTGCTGGCTGTGAGTCATAAGCATTTATGTATGTCAAATTCCAGCTAAGCAATTTTCGCTAATAGACAAACAGAGATGGAGCTAGAGACAGATGGAGAGGGAGGAAAAGAGAGAGAGAAAGGGGATATTTTCCAAAATGCTTAGCATACCACGTAGCTTAAGGGGAAATTTAATTAATTTGCTCGCTTGTCCACGCTCTCTGGCGAGTTGCTTCAGCTTCATCTGCATCCAGCGATTTAGTATCCACTTCAAGCGCGGACAAGTCATAAACTGTGAAAGTTACGAAGTTACGAGTATTTTTCACCAGCTGCAACTTCATTATGTGACTGATGATGTACAGCAGCGTGAAAGTAAGTAATCATATTTTATTTTTTTGCCTTTGTTTTCAAAAAAAAAAAAAAACAGAGAAGAGACTATGAAGCCTGTCGCAGGACGAGCTGCTGCTGCTGTTGCTGCTGCTGTTTGAAAGTTTGTGCCAGCATAACTGCATAATGGCATGGAGAACAGCAAAAATTGGCATATAAAAAGTTTTTTAATGAATGGAATTAGTGTCTGGGCACTGCACTGACTTTGTTAAATCGTCCGGCCAGCGCCTCCGTGATTCCATCCATCCATCCATCCGGCCGTCCATCCGTCCATCAGTCCACTTGGTCTGCCCATCAGCGAGTGTATTTGGCATGCCCGCAATGCTCGATGTAACAGCTCCTGTTTTCTGGGCTAACAAAATTAGCGCTTATTAGTGCCAGTTGGGCAAACTTCTGTTGCTGCGTTTCCCATTTCTCGACTCGCAGCTCTCATAATTTCCCCTGAGTGGCCATTGAGCGAGATCTCTCCTAATTGTTTTAAACGAACTTCCATCAGAAAGTTGATGTACCGCAAAATGCTTGCAACGTCGCTCACAAATTAATATATTCTTTTAATGAGTATTGTTCGCAAGTTTTGGTTCTCCTCTAGGTTTTTCCATTCCATTTCCTCAGCTCCTACTGCTGTATTTTGGACAGGTTACACTTGAAGCTGACTTGTGTTTTATGGAAACTTTTTCGGTTTTCTTAAGACAAAGTTTTGATTATTTCCTTTAGTTTTTAGAGCATCCAAACTTGCCGCGTTTTAGTCAGCGGATGTTTTTCTGTGATTTTTTTTTTTACTTGATTTTGTATAGTTTTTTTATAAGCTTGTGTAGTAGGCTAATCATTTCTTGGGGGCTAATAGGTGGCCTTGTGATATTTATGGATGGCAAATGTAAATACAAAGAGTTTTATTTAAAGAATAATAAAAATAAATATATGCAATAAATAAATAGATATAAATAATATTTAAATAATAATTACTCTGGTCTGATTTATTTTTATTATTTTTTATTTTCATTTATTTATTTATTTATTTTTTTTAGAATTTAAGAAACATAAATTTCTTGTCTCTTAAGTAACAAGAGCTTATACAAAAGTATATATGTAGATATATACTAATTAACGTAGTATAGGAAATGGCAAATCCAAAGTATGTTGATGTATATATGTACGTGTATATATGTGATTATACGCATCTAATTCCAGTTAGCTTGACATAAACTGTAAATGACTGCAATGCAGTCATAAACTTGCACCAAATATCAATTTATACACTTAATTAAGCGCATATGTGACTGCGCCATTTTATAAACCAGTACACGAGGGTAAAGACGAGCTGAAGTAGCAGAGCCACACGCACAGAGAGAGAGAGAGAGAGAGAGAGAGAGTCATTATATAGCCACACACATAAGTAGGTACTGCTCAAAGTCAATTGCAGTTTTATGAGCTGTTGAAAATGAAGTGTGTAACTGAGCGAGATAGACGGAAAGAGGCAGAGAGGGATGGGTATAGAGAGCGATGCCGAGAAAGGGCAATGGTAAAGAGACTTCACATCACAAGCCATTACGCTGATTGGCTTTTAATGTTTATCAATACATAAGCAAGTCCGTTGAAATTACGCTCATCTAGGGTATGCGGATGCCAGGCGAGGCCAGGGCCAGAGGCAAGGCATCAAATTCAGTGAGAGGCGTGAGCTGGTTTGACTGGCATTGGGTTTTGCGGTAGTCGAAGAGCACTGCTTAAATATGCATGTCCCGTGGACTACTTTACTCTTGTATGTGTGTGTGTGTGTGAGTGTGTCGTGCCTGCGGCACATAAATTTCCATTATCACATGCTAACATTTAGTCAGCTATTATTTTCATACATGAATTATAAGATGCAGGCACATGGGAACTGGCTCGACCTGCATTTTTTCTCTGTCTTACGTGCATAATTTATCTGTCAGTGAAAGTAGCAAATGCACTAAAACGAGAGCCCCAAGAAGTAGAATGAAAAAAGCAGCAGAAGGAGCAGAAGAGGAGCAACAAAACCAAATGGCAGCACCAGTTGGTTTACAGCCGCAGCAGGACATACGGACGACATGTGGCGTCTGGTAACAGTCAAGTCGACAGAGCTCAAACAGTGGAGCAAATACGGATATGTTTGAACAAAATTTTATACATACATATAGACACAGCATATTGGTGTTTAAGAGTTCAAAAAATAAAAGTATAATATCTAAATGTTACTAATAGAATGTATTTTTCTATTATCGTTAAATTAAGAATTTTATTTCATGGGACATATTATGTATGAAAACTTTTGTACTGAAAATTGAAATATATATTTATATCTCATAATGTCTAAATTAAATTATTCATATTTAAAAGCATTTAAAAATTCTAAATACTATTTAATTATCTTAACATTTATCATACACAATAATTGGTTACTCATAAAAAAAAAAAATGTTAAAAAATTAAAATAAAAAAACATTTTCAGCAGAGAATAAATTATAATACTATAATGAAATATAAACAAAATAACAATGATTAAAAATAAAATAATGAAATAATAAAAATAATAAACTGCAAAGAAATTAAGGAATATAAATAACTTACTTTTAGCTAAATATATCCAAATAATCATTGATATTAAAGAAATTTATAACAAATTAATATTAGTTTTATTAAATGAAAAAAATAATAATAATAATAAGACATGTATAATAAATTTATGTGTTGCTATATCGTTAATATCAAATACCCAAGTGGTTAAGTGATATTAATAATAAAATTAAAGCGACATATAAACCACAGGCTTTTAACCACTGTGCGAGAAAGAAAAAACGAAGCCAAAAGCTACAACAACAACAACAACAGCAACAGCATAGTCTGCACTGGCATATGCATCATCATCATGATGAGAAGCAACGAGCTACACTAACTAAATCCTATTATGAACTTTGAGCTTATGAAAAGACTTCAAGCGGCGCATTGTCTGCCAGCTGCAAAAAGAGATGGAATAGCAAAGGCGATAGAGACGGAGACAGAGAACGGGACCCCTATGTGCTGTATGCTGCTGGCAACGTTTACACTTCTGCATAATTAAGTTATGTGCACAATACACACAGACTCACACACACACATAGAGAGAGAGAGAGAGAGAAAAAGAGCCAGACACATTCGCATGCACACCTTGTGCCATTGGCCATAGTTTTTCATTGCGCATACGCCGCGTGTGTCGCAGTTGACTGCCCGTCTGTGTGCGAGCAGCTGCTTAGGCATCTTTAATTGTTATAAATTGCAAACTAAATTAAAGTTGTGCAACAGCAGCATCAGCAGCAACAGCAGCAGCAGCAGCAGCAGCTGCAACCGCAACTGTCGACCAATTTGAAATTTCTTGCTTCGTTTTGCACAAATTTACACAATTTCCGTTTGCAATTTATCAGCGCCAAGTTGTTGGCGGTATTGAAAACAATTGGCAGCTAATTTTGCGCAAAATTTGCCATTTTTTACGTTCTCCTCTGCTGGATTGAGGATATTTCAAAATCGTTTTGCTGGATGCTTGCCAGCCAGCCCGCCAGCCCAGCCAAGCATCCCGTCAGCCCAGCCCAGCCCACCCACAGCATTGAGCTCAATGCATATCCTGAGCTGCTGTTCGTGCTGCCGCTGCTGCTGCTGCTGCTGCTGCTTTTGATTGTAGAGCCTTAGTTTCCATCAGCGCTGCTGTCGTAAAATGCAAAATAAATTTCTAATGAATATTGAAGTGTGAAATTTGAATTGATTGCATTTGATTTGCGGATTTATAGCTAGTATATTTACATTGAGGCGAATCTTGTGGCTTTTTCGTTCCTTCTCCCTCTGTCTCTCTTTCTCACTCTCTCTCTCTCTCTCTCTCTCTGTGCCGTAATTTCCAAATTCAATTGAAATGCTGCATTGAGTAAGCAGCTTTACAGCTTTTGTTCTGCTGCAGCATACGACGACTGCAATTGTGCTTAAAGTTAATAGAAACTGTGTAGCATTTAAATAGAGCTACAAAATAGTCTTAAAGGGATTAATAATCTAAACAATGAAAGTTTAATTAAATTGAATTGCTCCATTGCGATACATGTTACAAATATGATATTAGCATGATATGTCAACAAGATTAAATAGATATTTCAAAATCATTTTTAAGGCTTAACGATTTGAAAATAAAAGGTATAAATGGAACCTGAAAAAATATGCTTGGGAAATTGGTAAAACTAGATTAATTATATAATAATGTTTATCGAATAAATAAATTCTATACTTAAAAATATAATTTCTTAAAGATTCATAGAAGTATGATCAACATATAATTTAAAAAAAATAAATAAATAAAATAAAAAATAATAACATATTAATTAGAACAGAAAAGAATAAAATAAAATGATAATTTTTGTTACATTAAAAACTTAAATAAAATAAATTTAAATTTTAAAAAATCATAAATTGAGAAACATAAATAGAAAACAATAAAAATTATGAAAAATATATACAATTTATATAACAAGTTAGGAAAAACTTTTTTAAAAACTGAAATTCAACTTCAAAGAGCATCTAATTAATATGGAATGAAGTCTGATGTGAGCACAGCTAGAATATATTTAATTATTTGTTGAATTTATTTATTAATATAATATAGAGACAATTATGTTTCTCCAGCTTTGTTGCAGATCTGTTTTATTTAAATACATTTATTTCAAAACGTTTGGAGCTTGCCTCCCTTCATGTTTGTCTGCCTCTGCTCATATATTTCACATTTATCCAGTTGAGCTTCTCTTAAATAGCAACAAATTCGGTTTGCGACTTTGTATGCACTGGGTATGCCAAACTATTTTGCCCAATTCCGATTGGCAGACCGCACAAAAAACTAGACACTCACAAAGTTAAGCCATAATCTGGAGTATTTGCAATTGCCGCATAATTGCAAAACTATTACAATTTGCCCCATTTCCGGATTGCACAGAACTCTGTGGCAAAAGAATTTAATTGAATTATGTGCCAGACATGCGCCGGCCGTGGGCGGGGCAGCAAACCGAAATTGTTTGCCAAAAAACCGTACAGTCAGAGAGAGAGAGAGAGAGAGAGTGAGAGAGAGGGGAGGGGAAAGCTAGGAAGGACAAAATCCGTTGCCATGTTTAATAATTTTACAACAATCTAACGGCAGCAAATTCAATTTTATTCAATATTATTAGCTGGAGGCCCGTGCCTGGCTCGTCTCCAGTTGCGGTAGCCAACTTCTTGTCTGCCTTGGCCCTAAACCGCAGCGGGACAACGGGGCGGAATGCCTGAACAGTTTTGGCTAAAGTGCCGAGATTTGGGATCTGCTATCTGGATCTGTAGCTGTGGCTGTGTAGGTGTGCATTGTCGTTGTGTAGGTGCTACAGCTATGTCCGCATGTGGTCCTCGGGGCTAGCTTTCGTTTGTTTGACTTGACTGTTATGCCAACTTGGCACGCAAACTTCTCACAAGTTTGGCTAGTTAAGCCAAAAAGCGACGGATGCCGCATATGGAAATTGGGTCGTGGCATCATCATCATCATCGCCACCATTTTATTGTCATCATTGGCATACACAGCTTGCCTCAGCTTGCCTCGGCTTGGCTTGGCTTGGCTTTCGACCAGGGCAAGGCCAAGACGTTGTGGCAACTAACTAACAATAGCAACTATGCAGCCCTTGTTTGGTTAGCAATCTAGTTGGGTCTTTACAGCAATGTTCAACACAGACAAACACACACACACACGCACACACACACACGCACACACAAATACACACTTCCCTGCACACATTGCGACCCTTTTGTTGATATTGTGGCGCAGCTGGTGCGAAGTTTTGGCATATACCCCAAAGGTTAAAATTGTTAATTTGTTAAAGCTCGAGCATTGCGGCCAGAGTTCATGATGCCCAGAGTCACTGATTGAAAATCTCAATTATATATGAACTGGCTACACAGCTTGAACTTAGGTTAACTCATAATTGCGAGCGCACAATTTATTTAAATTGTCGTAATTTACAAGGATTTTCTGTAGAGGAAAACTTAACAATTTAAGTTAAGGGATGGCTATGATTAGGTATAAATTTTATATGATGTACTTTAATTTATATCGTGCTATTAGTTTGTGCTGTATATTTGTAGTATATCTCTTCAAAGTATTCCTTCTGTGCTCTAGAGTTTTTGTTGTTTATCCTACTCCCCGCAAAGGCCTCTCTTCTCTATTCAAGTATAGTCCGAATCACTCAAGTGTTTATATATTTAATTTATTTTCTTATTAATGAAATACATTTAGAGCTTTGCTCTGGTAAAGCACGTTGGCCACTCTTGTTGTTGTACTGCTCTATATTTAGCTTTAAGCCGGGTATATCAAGTCTGCACACAGTTGTCTAGGCAATCATTTAAATAGTCATTTTGACATCAGCTGCTGTGAAATTCGAGAGGCGCACAAATTATATGTTAATGCAATTGTAATTGATACAAATTTGATTTCAAGAAAAGTCAAAAGGAGAGACACAGAGAGAGAGAGAGAGGGAGGAAAAAATAAATATGTTTGGGCGGCTGCTGGCATTGAAAATGAGAAATCATTTGGCAGGGCGGCGACTGTGGCATATGTTGGCGTAATGTGCCACACGTGGCATGCGGCATGTGGCATGTGCTGGCATCCTGCTGCCAGCAGCGGCAAATGAGTGGCCCGGGCTGGAGCTGGAGCCAACTGGGAGCGAGCGGAGCAGGGGGCGGGGCGAAAAAGCTGGCGCTCGAGCGTCGCCGAGCGAGCAGCCGAGATAACGTAATAATTTATATGAACTTTAGAGGGTCATTAATTTAAAGCTTATTCAGTTGTTCAAGATTTATTAAATTAACTCAAGTTGTGGCAGCCGACGCTGACTGTGGCAGGAGAAGCGAATCGACTTGGGGCCAAAGCCAGGCGAACGAGCATTGCGAGCATGGCAAGACACACACGCAATAAGTTAAGCCTTGGGGTCAGCTAAGGGTGGCGATTTTCTCACTCTCTCACTATCTCTTTTTCTCTATTGATAATGAAAACAAACTTTGTTCGCTGTTGAGGTAGCACATGTATGGAATTTCAACTCAAAGGCATATTATTTATATATATTAATTTATATAAATATAATGTACACTTATCAATAAAGAAGCTCTCAACTTTAATATGCCATACTAACATATATATTTAATCATATATAATCATAAACTTATAGTATAAATATGTTTCATCATTGACGTCTGTCGACGTCTACTAAGCACTATGACTAACCCCGCAGTTAATCCAATTGAAATATATTTCTGCTGATAACACAGTCCCAAATATACATGAACATTTATAAAATACCAGATAGTGCAAAATAACGACAAATATATATGCATGTATGTAAATACATCTATAACGGTGTCCCGGCTATATATAGACTAACCGTTTTTCTGGCATAATGAATAAATGTTTGTGCTGAGTAAATGCAGATTAAACCGAATTAAATTAACTGCATTGTAATTGTCTGCACTCAGGGCGAATGATAATCAAATTTATTTATTTGAGGCGAAAGGCAAACAAGTGGGCGGGGCGGGGCGGTGCGGTGCGGGCATGCCGACTCCAGTTGCAATTCAATTTATTGCTGTTGACCGCGGCTAGGATGATTTGGCTGCTTTTCCGGCAAAGCTCCGCATTGCAATTTACGTGCAAAAACCAACATAAATGTTACAGACACAACAACAACAACAAAAGCAGCAAATATCTAGGTAAGGGCAAAGGTAAGCTCGAGCTACATTTGATTGAAACGCTGCAATTTGGCGGAGTAGAAGAGTGAGCAAGGGAGAGAGAGAGAGAGAAAGGAAGAGAGAGAGAGTGAAAAAGAATACTTGAGAGTAGCGCATATATACATACAAATATATATATGTATATTCGTATAAACGGACTCGTATTTTAGGAATATTCATAGCAGTGCCAACGCTTCACTGGCAACAACCACAAAAATGCATTCAATTGAAAATGTTTGAATTTGAATTTGAATTTATATTGCAAGTTTGACTTGATTGAAGGCACTTGATATCGTTTCCTTTTGACATTGGGCCAGTCCACTTCATGCTCTATATACATACATATATATGTGTAAGTATGTATGTATGTAATTCTGCGGTTTGCATGCTTTTGTTTGGCCCAAGTGCAGACGCTTGGCTAACAAGCTTTGGATTTTCTATTCAATTGAGACGATTTAATAATGCATTCAACTGCACACAAACGCTCACTTGGTGTAAGCGAACTTTCCTTTATTTAATTAATTATAAATTTGATTGTGTTTTTTTTTTTTTTTTGTGTGTAACAAAATTCAGCTAATTAAATTTAATTGTTTGACCACAAGTGAAAATTGGTTGCGCCCTCAATATTCATGTGTTTGCCAATAACACTCAACATGCTTTCGACATGTTTATTTTCATATAAATAAATTAATTATGGATTTGAAGTATGTATTTTAGAGAAAAAAAAATATTTTTCAAGACTTAATATTTAGTTGCAAATAGGTTTAGCTTAGTTGTTGCAAATATGCTTACATTTTGATTGAATTTAATATTGGGTTTTTATTATTTATCTTTTATGAAAAATTTGATTTATATTCGATTTGAAATATATTTTGATATAAATAAATAAATTAAATTATAAATTATGTACATATATTTATATTATATAATTGATGTATATATGTATACTCCATAAATAGAAAAAAAACAATCTTTTTAAAACTGAAATATATTATGTCTATTTTTTTAATTGCCTCCAAATTATTTCAAATTGAAATAATTAATTTGTTCCCTCTTTTATATATTCCTGTTTTCAAATTTAAACTCAAAATTTGTACAGTATTTTATAGAGAAAATTCTTCAAGCTTGGTCCAAACATTTTATGTTTTAAGCACTGCCTTCTGGACGACAGAATCATTTGATTGTGCATTGACTGTGCTTAGTTTTTATGCCGCATAAAGCTGCTGCATAATAAAATGTCGCAATTTAAACATTAATTATAGCCATCGAAGCGCGTCCGTGAAATAGTTACGTATTGATAGACAAGCAGGGCAGCGGACCAGACCATGAACCTCAAGGATAACGCGTCCTGCATGCCAAATGCTGGGCACGTAGGCAGTCAATGGCGACATGGACTGCGGTTGCGGATACGCAGATACGCCCGCAGTTGCTTCTTTTTCTATTTTCCTGTGCTCGTCGCAGAAATCGCAAACTAACCGCAAGACAACATCCAAAGTTCGAATCTTACATTTAACGGCATTTTGGATGCTGACGTTGCTGGCGCTGATTTTAACGACATTTTAGCTGCGATTTCCATGCACAACTTCTTCCTCCATAAACTTACAAGATACGCGTGTTACCTGCACAGAAGTTGAAGTTGAAGTTTTCTTCTTCTTTTTTTTTGTGTGACTCTCAATTCCAATAAACTGCCTGGCACAATATTAGTTTTTATGCGGCAGAGAAAAAAAAGAAGGACATAAAACAGATTTGGAAAAGAAAAGAAAAGTTTCGACTCAACAAAAGCGAAGCAAATAAAGAAACTGCAAAATCATTTAGGCAAACACTGACAGACTTTTACAGACTTCGCCCAGCGCCAAGCCCATATACGAGCGCACAATCCAGCTGTCAGTGCTGAGTGCCGAGTGCATACTGCTGACAAACAAAAGAGCTGAATTCGAAGCCACAATGTGATAAAATGATTATGGAGCGAAAGATTCCGTCCAGTAGAGCTGCAGTGCGGAAATCTATTAAAATACTGTTGAATCATATCAAAAGAAAAGAAAATTATTATTCTAGCAAACAAATGTTAAAAAACAAATATGCATATGAAAATAACAATATATTTCTTTGCTATCAATTAAATAAATATATATAGAAATATATGTATGTAGAAAAGGTCTTCGCTGTCATGGTCGCCATGTAGAGAAAGTCTTTAAACTGTTCGGTTCATAATATGAAGTACATTTATGTTTATTTGATCGTGTCTTGTATGTGTATAAATATTATTATATGAGACATACTACAATGTAAGAAAGAGTGTAGATAATTTATATGTATATTTATTATAATGATGTTTCATGAAATCTAAATAATAATTTCGGATTGCATTTGTATACTACAGATATCGCATATATGATTAGGAATATGTATATTAATACAATAGTCATTTTTTATACGAATAACAGTTTTATTTTAATAAAAATTAAATAAATAAAAAAAAATTGCCTAAAGCTAAATATTTTTTAGGAATCTTATGTATAATATAAATCATTTAAAATAATATATATTTTATTAATATTTTACAATTATTTTATCAATTTTAGGTTGAATATTAAAAATTATTGAACAATGTTCAGCAATGGATAAAAAATTACTTCTTTTTAATATACAAAATTTCAATTGCAAGTTATTTGAAGAAGAAATAATAAGATACAAGTGCATAAAATGTAGCTTCAGAAATTCCTTTGATATATGCTCTACACTTCATAATCAAAATTAATAATAATAATTAGAATAAAATATTGATAGTACACAGAATTATTGCTCATAAATATTTATAATATTGTATCAGAATGTTTATATTAATCTATGTGCGAGGGCATTTTGAAATTGATTTATTTTCCAGCCAAGTTGGCCAAGAATGCAGCCAAAGTTGCCAGCACTGGCAGCTCACCTGGTTATGCCCATCAGACTTGTTTCAGTATGCATGGAAAACTTTGTGCTATGTGACTTTCAGAAATTTTTAGTTTTGATTTCAAGTTTTGCCGTAGCCTGTTGTCAGCTCATGGCGGGGCTTAGCTCCCAAAAATATTGCAACTAGCAGCGAAGTCACGTGCAAGTTTGCCGACATTTTGGCATTACCTGGCAACCCTGCCCGAGTCGGGCGCCAGAGCATGCCACTGACAAACTGCTGCGTATGCCATGCCAACTTTAAGTTCAGTTTACCACAAACGCTCTCTCTCCCTCTCTTTCTCTCTTTCCCTCTTTCCCTCTGTCTGTTTGGCATTGTGCAATTGCCAAGAGCGCAATTAGATAAATTTCCATTTAATTGCGATGAGCACTCATCGCACTCACGTTGAATTTAACATGCACTAACTAAATCTGTCACGTGCCCCCAACAATGTCAGTGGTTGGGTATATGGAAATGCTAGCTAGGAGTTTGGCTTACACATAGCAAAGAGCTCAGCCTCTCTGTCTCTATTTCTTTTTGCTGTCACCTTCCCGACGCCATCAACTTTTGCCCTAATTACAATTGTTTTGCATTATTATACTAATATACATATGTATATTTAAACGTTAGGAATTCACTATTAAATATTTACAATAATAGAGGAGAAAGCAGTATAGAGAGAGAGTTAGAGACAGTCCTTATCTAACACGCCTCAGAGAGTGAATTAGAAGAAGAGAGAGAGAGCCTCGTTTCAACTGAATAATATGCTAGATAGGCGTGATTTTTTAAAAAAGAAATATACATATTTATTGTATGAAGCTTTTATTTGTTAACTTTATTTCGCTTTAAACCTTCCACACGCCTTGCCTTCTTATATCCAAACTCAACTCTCTCCGCTTCAACTAAGCTCTGCCGATCCTTTTTCTATTCTTCTGCCATTACTCATTATAGCACTCACGCCAAGTATCGACAGCCTCAGCCATCGATATATCGATAGATGTGTATATATCGATGGTTAACCAAAGTGCTGTTCCTCAGATCTTCTAATGTTCTCCTACAATATGTACATATACATACATACATAAAAGTTACATTCTGAAATGAGTAAATTAATGTTCTGCAGATATTCGCCTTCTTACTATATCGTCTATATTGAAGGATTTAAACTCAACACCTTTACCATTTATTATTTCACAGTTAATATTATAAAATATACTTAATTCAGTAATCAAGCAAGATGACTACGCCTTTTAGAGGTACGGCTGTCTACTGCGCTGTAGTCTAGCAGAGCTCATTCTGCTCCTTTTCTCTCATCTACTCCTATTCCATCTCTCCATTTATTAGCTTTAGACATAACAGCTTCACATTACCAAATTTAAGTTCCATATAGATGCAATTAAGTTTTATGAGCTTTACATAGTTTGTTAAGGAACCGCACTTATCTATGCATTGAAATTACACTCCATCTAACTACCGCAACGTATCGGCAGCCGTAGACACATCCGCACACGTATCCGCAGCAACATCCGCTCAAACTAAACGATGCCAAGCGACGCTCAACACCTTTAGCGGCGAATGGAGCATAAGAAATCATATCAAAGTATTTCAGCGCACGGATATAATATATATAACAATTTTCACACAATTTTCCTAACACGTTATTTGCGCGTATTTCATATATCCTTACTGTCAGGAGACTTGCTCTGTGTGTGCGCGTGTCTGTATGTGTGTGTGTGTGTGTGTCTGTGTGTGTGAATTAGCGGCAAACGGATGTTGAATTGGTTTGCCTTTGGCTTCGCTTCCCAGTCAAGTGTGTGGGGCAAATGTGTGAGTTCGAGCAGCAGCATCTTGTGTCAGGTTTTTCCTTTTCTGCTCGATGTTGACTGCTTGTTTTTATTTCCATTTTGACGTGTATACTTGTGAGTGTGTGTGTGTGTGTGTGTGTGCTAGTGTGTGCGGATTGTTCAGACACGTTGGCACGCTTAAATCAAAGCAATTTGCCGCACAGCTTCGTGAATGTGTGTGTAAATTATCGCCGCAGGATTTTGTTTTATTAAACTCAAGTGTGTGTGTGCTTGTGTGTGTGTTCGTTAGTCTGCGGGCGCCAGCCTCAGATTTACTGAGCTTTACAAACGTACATCTGTATGTGTTTATGTATAATTTTCTATACATAAATATTTTAAAGCAAAACTTCAAAATTTTATTATGAATTATGAAATAAATAAAAAATTAAGTGATATAAATTAGTATTGAAATAATATAAATAAAGATAGCTTAAAAAATATATATGATATAAAAAAATATACAATTATTGTTGTATATTTTTTTATATCATATATATTTTTTAAGCTATCTTTATTTATATTAAACGTTAAAACGTTATTTAACTTTGTGCTTTCCATACATATAAATTGGTAAAAATGAGTGTAATTTTTATTTTATAAATAATTTCTTATAGTAAAATTTGTAGGTAATAATATTTGTATATATTACTATTTTGTTATATGAAACATATTGATTTAATTTTTGGCAACTATTATTTTAGTCGTACTATGAAAATCTGTCATTTAAGTAGGTCACACAATGCGATATTTTAAGGAATTCGCCTTTGTATCAACTACTTAAGTGCTGAATTTTCATCAAATCATTGTAATTGTAATTTATAACATTGATGGTTATATTTTATTTATTTATTTATTTTGTTCTCAGTTCGTTTTACTTCTGTTGTTGTTGACATTTCTATGCATTTATCACAAGTAGTAAATTAAAAGGTTGACTTCAAATCACGACCTTTTAATGGTTACTACTTATGGTACGTGCATAATTTTCACAAATTTCAAGTATTAATATATGAACTATCTACGACGTCAAATACCTCAACGTTGAGCTCGTAAAACAATTTTCACACTGAATGCAGCTGATGGCAAAATCGGTCAATTTATACCCGAATCAAGCGCAACTGGACTTAAGCCTGTTATCAGCCCTTTGTCTATTTTGAACAAACAATTATAATCTATGCATCCCGCTGGTCAAGAAAAATTATTTGAGGTATTCTTCAAATGAAGCAAATGTTATTTACACAGCCAATGCTGCGATCGACGCCAATAAAAATAAATAAATGTATTTCATAGAGATTTCTTTTGGAATCAAAACACAAAAGAAATTTTTTTGATTATAAAGTTTGCAAATAATTTAACATTATTAAAAATGTTGGGCGAAGATTTTATATGCTGCATGTTCTGGACCAGATGACTTCGTGATGACTTCGCTACAAATTGATGGACAATAAGCTACAATAAATAATTTTTCAAATAAAAAATAAATAAATAAATAGAAAGAATAATAATAAAAATAATAAAAAAAAAAGAAATAAATGAAAAGTAAATAAATAAATAGAAATAATAATAATAATAATACAATTTTTATATAATTTAATACTATAATATAAATTATATATATTAAAATAATATTGTAATAATTAAATATTTATGCTATTAGGCATTTTTTTAAATTATGAGTTTTATATTAGTAATTGTATGGTATCAATATCATATTTAATTGAATAATTCATTTAAGTAACTTAACTTGATTAGACAAATCTGAAAATAGGTTAATAAAAATTGTATAAAACATAGTTTGACTGTTATACATATATATGTATATAAAATGCATCTCTCATGCCATAAAAATATATATTATATCTATTATTATTATTGTTGATCGACTGCTTGAGAGACAAAGCAACAAAATGTGAAGTAGGAACAAATTAACATGCATAAGTCAAGCTTGAGATAAGGATAACACAATGGCAAAGCCAAGGTAATAATGTAGGTATGTTCACCTGCCCTCACACACACACACACACACACACACACACACACACTGACACTTTCACACTGTCACAAATACCCCTGCAGCTGTTTCGCTTACTTAACACGTCGTTTTTGTTGGTAAATCGGAGAATGAAGGCACAGACAGTCAGACGATTTTGTCGACATATACAACAATGTTGCCAAAATAGCATGACAACCCCACAACAACAACAACAACAACAACAACAACAACACCAACAGGAGCAACAACAATAACAATAATGCCATTAAAGCCGCCAGTGCTGCCATTTTTCCACGTGTGCGCGCTTTGACAATGAAATGTTTGCGTACCATTTACGAGTGTGCGTGTGTGTATGTGTGTGTCTGTGTTGGCTGTGGGTGTAAGTGTGTCGTTTATGTGCATGATTTTTCACTTTTGCAAAACATTTTTATAATATTTGACAGCACATTTTTTGTGCAGATTTTCCATTCAAAGTTGATCAAAAGAAAAGTCAGGAGGGTACAACATCTTGATGCCTTGAATGCAATAATACATCTAAGGCTTTTGTGAAACTTACTTAAAGCTACTATTTACATGTCGATTATGGAGTATGGAGAGTGAAAAGCTTTTTTTCCAAATCATAAAATATATAACCCTTTCAATTATATATTAAATGTGTATATATGAAAATTCTTATATGTTTACATTTTTAATTCTGGTACTAAATTTTTAAAATGATTATACATTATTTTATTGGGGCAACATTAATAAAATATTAAATTTAAATAATAAAAAATATGTAAATAAATAATTTTGTTAAAGCATTAATTAAAAACAAATTTGAAATTTTTATTTTATTATTTTACTTATTTTTAGTTTGATTTTTAATTGAATAAAATGACTCAATGATAGTAATAATATACTTTGAGCCATTCTGAAATTTAATGGACTTTAAATTGAAATGACTAATTTCTTTATATTTTCTATTTCCATTATTCCCTACATATTTCATACTTTTATAGCTTTCATAAGCTTCAAAGCCACAGAAGATATTTGCAAAACTTTTTTACCCCTCACATGAGGCCGTGGCTCATTAGAATGCACATTTGATTGGTGCTGATCTATAATCTGTTTATCAATAAACATTACTCTACATTAAATCGTTATCGATGTTCGGCACTTAAAAATGAGCTGTCAACGGCAGGCGATGGGCCAACTGACGGCATAATAAACTGAATAAATATTGGAACTTCATCAAGTGTCATGAAACGAAGCTCGGGGTTAACGCTACTTGGGGGCAAGTGCTGAAGCGCAAAGATTGATGATGGGAAATCAAAATGAAAATGTGTTTCATAATAACTTTTGCACATTTCCAAGCGACGCGTCGGCCATCGAGAGTGTCTGACATACTCATAATGCGTAGCTAATGTTGACATTTTTTCAACGGTTCAATGGGCAGCCAAATATCAATCTGCTGTTGCTTATCTGCCGTCCTTCGGCCACGCCTACCCGCTGGCTAAGAAATGTGACAGCTGTGTTGTTGCTGTTGTTGTTGTTGGTGCTGCTGCTGCCCTTGCTGTCCCATTGTTTGATTGACTTGGATTGGCCTTTGTCTCAATGAGTCGAAACATCTTCATGATAACTTGTCCAAACAGAGATAGACATAGGGGAGACAGAGACATCAGAGAGAGTGGGAGAGTGGGAGAGCGGGAGAGAGTGAAGATGTTTGAGTTTTCTTTGAATTCGTGCTGTTTGATTTGTGTTGTATTGTTTTGTTGTTCATTTTCATTTATTGGTTCAGTGCACGACAAGTGGATCAATATTTTCGAACGTCATTTACTTGTCATTATACAAAGAATATTGTAGAAAAATTCCATTGCTCGAGCCGGCCCATATTGTGTTCTTTATCGCCGTCACATCATTAGGCAACGCCCCCTCCCTATGCTACCGCGCCGTCCGCTCCCTCAGCTTATCGAACCAGGAGAAAATGTGTGTAAAAGGCGACGAAGAAGAAGAGAAGCACGTGCGCTTTTCTTTTGCCCTGTCTGTGGATTTGTTTGCCAGGCAATTATTATCCTTATCATTGACACAAATCACCATTTAATTAGCCCAATGCCCGGCCAGGCTAGTGGGAGCTTGCCTTGTGCATTTCCCATTGATTTGTTGACATTGTAGCTCTACAGCAGCAGCTCGAGTGGAACAGCTAGTATCAAGCTGGTGGCTTGAAAAAAATAAAGTTAGTTGAAATCTAATATTATTTCATTAGTATTCTTAAAGTAAAATGGGTTTGTAAAGTTATAAATTATTTAAATTAATAACTTACATTTTTTCTGTTGAAGAGAATAACATTTGAATATATTTTTAAATTAATATGCAATTTTATATTATTTTAACTATAGAATTATAAACAGTAAGTGGGGTGGGGGGCTATATCTTCTTTAATATTTTTCGTTGTATTCCATGTCTCGCTTCACTCGGGTTTGCTCTCTTTGCTGCAATCAGCAAATTCTCTTATCAAGACGCCGACGAACGAGCAGTCGATAGCAAAGTTTGATAATGGAATGTGTTAAATATTGTCAATTTACTGGAAATACTGTATGGTATATAGGAATTGAAGGAAAGAATGAAGTTCTTAGAGCACACATATATGCTAGATTCTTATGCTCTGCCTGTATTTTGCAATGAAATCAGGATGGAAGTACATTTGCTTGCACAGTAATAATCAAAATGAATAATAAATTGAATATAGATTTAAATTAATACTGAATAGCAGCGACATCGTAGGTGCACAAGGAGAATGCACTCAAATATAATTCCGCATATATTTACGAAAAGATACTTTAACTAATATGAAGCCGTTAGCTATAGCACATATACGTATATACACATATAGACATAAATATTTTCGCACCTGTTGTGATAGTTTAATTACCAGTGTGCTAAAACGAATTGCAGAGCGGCAATAAATCACAAGGCCTTGCAGCCAAAAACATAAATTACAATTAAACCTAAAGAAATTATAACAATATATAAAGCCAGTTTTAGATAGACAAAAATATATTTGTATACGTATATGTATTTGTAAACTTTTGACCTTTTGCAACTATTAATTATCTGTCTCGCTGTGTGTGTGTGTGTGTGTGTGTGTGTGTGCGTGTATGTGTTGGCATTAATGCGACATTAGAAACCCAACAACAATTGAATTGTGCAAAAGTTTTGCTGTTGCTGCAGTCTCTGGCTCTGGGCGCTCCATAAATCTGCATAAAACATGCCAAAGCTAAAGCCCAAAGTCCAACTGCTGACTCCTTGTTGTTGTTGTTGTTGCTGCTGCTGCTCTTTGTTGCTGTGGCATGCAACTTAATTAACATGTGGCACCCATATTTCATACCTTGCGCACAGCGCATATGTGTGCATCCCTAAGATACAACAGACAGTTAATATATATACATATTCATATAAATAGACATACATATATGCACTTACTTGTATCTGCTCATACGGTATATGTATATTGTCTGTTCGTAAGCCGCTTAACGTAGCGCCAATGCGATTAGCTGACAGCGTCGACTTTTAGCACTTAAATTGCAGTTGCAACCAAGCCAAGCCAAGCCAAGCCAAGCCAAGACCAATTGCCACACATATGGTCCACTTGGCGTATCTGCTGTAGCTGTTGCTCTATATTATATGGCTTAACTTTGCCCCGGTTACTCCCACACCTTTTTGCTGCTACTGCTGCTGCTGCTGTCCTGTCCTGTCCTGTCCTGTGTTATCTCCTTTGACATTCCCTGCCACAGTTCATTTTGTTTTCACTGCAATTTCTTACTTGTTGTACACAATTAACAGCTATTGCTGCCAGCTCCACTATGAGGGGTCATATCAGCTCTTCTGTTCGTTTGTGTGGGCGTGGGTGTGTGTTGGGGCTGTGGGTGTGGCAGCCATTGTTTGCTTGCCCTCTCAGTTGCTTGCCGCCGCCACCGGGGGGTGTGTCCCCATTGTAATATGCGTTTTAGTTAGCAAACAGAGCTCGGCCAACAGGGCAGCTTCTTGCTGTGACTCGCATAATGAGTTACATGTTTGCTGTGGTCTCTCCTGCTGTTGCTATTGCTGTGCATGTGCCTCTGCTGACCTGCAACATCTCAAACAGCGTTCGACTGCAGCCTAGTCGAAGTGGGCCCTATGCATTTTTGTGAATGCAGCAATTATAGGTCATAAGCATTATATTTATTAAAATATTATAATCAATAAATAAAAAGTTAAATGTATACACCGTTTATTTGTAAAATTAATAAAATATTAAATATATGAATATAAAATAATTTGTAAAATAAATTATATAAATTTAAGTACAATAATAATATAATCAATAGATAAATAATGTTATAATCAATAAATAAAAAAGTAAATATATTTATTTGTAAAATTATATTAAATTTAAATTCAATTAATAAAGTATTAATATATAAATATAAAATAATTTTCAAATTTAATCATAAACTGAAGACCAAAAATAATAAATAATAATAATTTTATAGCTATTTGTATAAAATTATTATTTGAAAGAATTTTAAAATTTGTTTGTTTTAAATATTAATTAATAATCTTTTCATTATATTAAAACAAATAAATAGATAAAAATAAATAAATAAAAATAAACAAATCATTTTTATGTTCGTTTTGTTTTTGTTAGTTTTTCTTCATTATTATTTACGCCTAAGTTTATAAACAAAGTTTTTAAAAAATAAATAAAGATATTTAAATTTTGCATATACAATATAATGTGAATTTACAATTAATATATTATAATTCTAAAATTTAAATTAACAATTTATTATAATTCTAATAATTAAAATAACTAATGCTTAAAGTAAAAAGAATATACTAAGCCAGTTGGCGAACACAAATGCAATCAAAAATGTTCAACATAACACGAGAGGAGAAAGCTCTGCGCTTGTACGTCATGGCTAACAGGAGCCCGAGCCAACTGGCAACTGGCAACTGGCAACAAATGATTTAGAAAATGATTTATGGCACATTCATCTA
Source organism: Drosophila navojoa (assembly GCF_054131105.1). Classification (NCBI taxonomy): domain Eukaryota; kingdom Metazoa; phylum Arthropoda; class Insecta; order Diptera; family Drosophilidae; genus Drosophila; species Drosophila navojoa. Next base: position 25,933,257 of record NC_142891.1, on the reverse strand, counting down.
ATTACCACAATGACCGCAGAGCAGAGCAGAGCAGGGAGCATGGCAGCTCCATGGTGGCTGAACTGACCAGAAACACATTCACAGCCAGCCGGCAAAAAGCCAGCTAACCAAGCCAGATGACAATTGTGAACGTTTGGGGCTGTACGTGTGTGTGTATCTGTGTGTGTGTGACATTAATGACGCATGCCATCAAAGTCAGTCGAAATGGAATGGAGTTGGATGAGGGCTGCAGCCAGACAGACAGAGGCTTTCAGTCTTTCAGCCTGTTGCTAAAACCAAGTATTTTTTTCGCGCAATGCAGCGCATCAATCTCAACAACATCGGCTAGCCCTAGCCGGGGGAGCCATAGGGGACCATGTTGATGAGAGGCGTGTTGGAGCGTTGCGGTACGCGTATTAATATCGCATCAATTATAATTTTCAGTTGGCAGCCAGCCTAGTTGACAACCAAATGCGTTTTAGCTGCAATTTCGGGCCCAACATTCACGTGTAACAAATTTGCAATGGCAATTCGGCCAACATTGTTATTTAATTTCAGTTGTACCAAATGCGACAAAAAAAATCATCGTTGTTTTCTTGTTTTTTGTGTGTGTGTGTTATTGATTTATCATAATGGCCATGTTTTGGTTTGACATTTGTGTTTAGGATGTGAAATGTTATTGACAGTTTTGGCTAATGATTGTTTGCCAACCGAATGCCATTTTGCTGTTGGCCTTATCCGGATAATTGCTCGTAGCTGTGATTGAAGTCCAGTCATTGTTTCATTCGCCTTCAAATCAGCATCATTACAAATTGATTTTACCACAAAAAGCGTCAAATTCAATTTAATGAGATGTTATTTATTGAAATGATATTATTAATATTATAATTAGTCAACTTAAGCTAGTAGAATTTTATATATTTAATACATTAAATTATTATAAATAATAAATATATATTTTAACTTAATTAAAAATAAAAATGTTTCGTACAAATTAAATCATATTTTGTCAAATATTTTTTTTATAAAGTCAATTTATAGATTAATAAATTATATAACTATGATTAGAAAAATTAAATATATATTTTAACTCTATTATAAAACTTTAATCATATTTAGTTAAATATATAAATATATTATGAATTTCTCCGTAATAATTTAAAAATTATTGGTAATATAAACTCTTATATGATTATTTGAAAATGAAAATGTTTGAATATGCTGATTATTTATGATAAGATTATGCTTTTACATAATATAATCTGGGTTAGGTAAACACTCTGTATTAACGTATAACTTTAGCTTGTGATTATAATATATATTCACTTCTGTTTTGTAGCTCTCTAGCAATGAGCTAAAATAATTTCTTGAAGCTGAACACATTTGTTAAGTTTAGACAAGATCTTCTCCTAGCTGATGCCAGCTGCAAATCTGAAATGTTCTCCGTTTTCCCTTGCGCCATTTGACATGGCTTTACTTAATAATTTAAGCATCTAGAAATGTCGTTCACACCAATGCTATGTAAATTTGTTTGTCACTTCACTCTTTTCTGTCGCTAGTCAACCAACGGCAGCATCTCGCTCTATTCCTCTCTTGGCCTGCCTCGTCCTCTTCCGCCGCCTCTTTCACTCTGATTTAAATGCTAAAGTGCACGATTATCATTTCGATTTTGTATAAATAGGTCATGAATTATTCATGGGCACTTACTTATGCGCCATCAAAGCGACTTAGACGTTTCCATTTCCATATCCATCTGGTGCCCACAGAAGTCGACATATGGCGATATGATGAAGTTGGCTTATTGACTTTAAGCCATCGATGAAAATACTAAGTTGCGGCTATCAACTACAAGTTGCGTACAAGTTGGCTGTGCTCGATCGTTTAGTTTGATAAAGTCAACTCCACAAATTAAAGCAATTTCCTGCTGCAGAACTTTTCTCACAACTTCTGACAATTGTTATTGCTACACAATTATATGTATATATGTCTATATAGATAGATACATGTTAAGTAAAAGCATATGTATATATATATTGAGTGAAATAAACACAAATTACTGTCGATTTCATTTCACGCCTTGAGCAATGAAACTTTCCCATGCCCAGGGAAATCGTCAACCATTGTCAAAAGCTGCGGCGTGTTGTCCTAACGTCCTAACGTCCTGGTATCCTGCTATACTGCTATCCTGCTACCCCGCCTTCTCGGCAGTCTGTTGTCCTAGCATCATTCTCAATGTCTGCCGTTGTCTGAAATTCGATAAGGAAGCAGATAGACACGCAGCAAGGCATCGCTGCGAAACCTGGAAGCAATTTGCGCATAAACGTTCAGCACGATAAAATTTGCAGTTTTGTTTATTTTTCTGACAGACGCCGAGGGGAAACGGCAACATCCAATGGAAAGCTTGCGGAATACTCTGCGCTTTTCATCCGCAATGCGAACCTTTGATTCGAATTAAATTTACGATTTGTTCCTCTGGCTGTTTGCGTCTGCTTAAAGCAATTGTCATGCACGTTTCAGATTACAGCGATGGCAAAAGAAAAGAACGAACAAGATTGTATTTGAATTATCAGCAGACAAATTCAATTTAATTACTAAAAGGGTTAAGAAAATTAGATAAACATTTTTGCAAAAATATTCTTCAACAAGCAACAACTAAATACAAACCATATTTATTTGCTATGATTTACGCAAGGCTATTTATTTTTGAATATTATTTTTTTTTATAAAATGAAATATCAATCAATTAATTGAAAATGTATTACAAAAATGTTGTCAGTAACAAAAATATTTATAATAATTTAACTAATTGAATAAAATATTACTCTAAAATTTAGACAAAGGATGAAAAGCTATGCAATTAAAATTAACAGAAGTGTTTAAAAAGTGATCTATACTACAATTTAATCAAATTTTGAATAGAAAATCATTTCATTTATTTTTTATACAGACCCTACAAAGCCCTGCGCATCTGTCCGTCCGTCCGTATGAATGAACGTGTTGGTCTCAGAAGATATAAAAGCTAGAGATTTGCAAATTTTTCCTAGGTCCTTATATATCACGTGCATATCGAGTTTTCCTCTAAAAATCGATAACTATTCCCGATATTTTATTATCGATCAAAAACTTTATCTAATTATATCTCCTACAGCTATAGAGCTGGAGCTTCCTAATTGTAAAGGGTAGACTTATATGTACTTTATATAATTTCGATTTTTGTTGTTACTTAAAGAATATATGCATATACTTTGTGGGGTCTGCCACGCCTCCTTCTGCCTTACATTTCAACAAACCTATTATACCCTGATTTCCCATTTTCAATGGGTTCAGGATATAAAACTTTAAGTAGATGTGTTATTTATAATATAATTTTTGACTAGGAAGCAAACCTAAAGTGTTTTGACTATTCTAACTTGACCTTAACAGCAAGTTTCTCTTAAGCTAGCTAAGCTCCACACCTATGGTGTTCAAAATACCATTGAACTGGTTTAATTTCAATACTTTATACACTTGCCAATCAAATGTAATTTGATAAATTTGCAAGCTGCTCTCTCAGCCATTAAATAGCTCTTGCATATTGCACAAAAGAAGCGATAAGCATCTATAATTATGACACTGTGTGAGCTGCAGCCGCAGCCACAGCCGCATTTCATTTCCCGGCCATTACCACGACGCAGACTTGTTGCCACTTGCCACTTGCCACATGCCACTTGCCACTTGCGTGGCCAATTGACATTTATGGGCATGTGCGAGCATGCAAGGCCGTCGATAACACGCCTCACTAAGCGCTCTCGGAGAAAGCTGAGCTCGAGTTCAACATGAAAGCCCGCTGCCGAAGCGATTCAATGTGCTCAAGAGTCAAGTTCGTATAGGTACGATTATTTATTCATAACTGAAGTGCCGCTCAACCCGTCCCTCTCGCTCCCTGGCTGTCTCCCTTGCTCGACTGGGCTGTCAAGCATGCATTTTTGCATTAAATTGTCCTTGTTGAAAGGAAATCGCACACACTTAATGCGCCAGCAGTAAAACCTATTTGCATGAGCAGACGTCGGAGCTGCAGCTGGTAGGTTTTGAAAAGGATAAGCAACTCGCATCGCATTGTTGTCAGCAGCTGCTGAACTGCATTTCGCCTGACAGTTGATAAACGACACGAGTGCAGACTGCCAAGCGCTGAGTACTGAGTATCCAGTAGCCACTACCGAGGTTAGCTTTACACACACACACACACACACACATGCTAAAGTGGCCGAGCGAAAGAAATGCGAAAATCCTATAATAGATTTTCAGATTCCTCAATTCGGGAATCCCCCAAGTGCTGCTGTGACTGATGATTGCCTGACGTTTGTCCCATTTCCTGCTGTACGTATTTTGCGATTTTTGTTGTCTCTTTTTTATCGCGCACTTGTTGCGAGGCTTTCGCATAATTTATGATCTTTACTGTAATTGCCCTATTTTATGTCCGCACCCGGCAAAGATTTAACGACCCAGCAAACGCCTCAACATCCTGCTCTAGTCGTAGGCGCTGTCGTCCTCTTATCATGTGGCGCATTACGTGGACCGGGGCTCCTGCCGGCAGCATGGGACGGGCGGCGCTGTGGCACTTAAGCCCTTTAAAATTTATGTCAAATGCATTTGTAAAATATGCCAAACGTACGAGTGGCAAACCCGATTTCTGCGCCATTTAAACTAACATTGTGGACGCGCACAGTGTTACGAGAATATACGAGAAAAATCCGTACTTTATTTACATATGTTGAAAATTATTCAAAAGTTTACTTCATCTTACATTTTGATTGTATGAATAAATATTAATATCTAAAGCATGTTTTTAGATATTTCAATTTGATATCGCTTTTCTAGGCTTGCAATACTTTGATTTGTTGTATATTTTTTACAAGATTTACATGTTGGCACAATAAATCACGATTATTAAAAAAAAAAATTTAATTTTATCATTACATTTTTTTTTTACATATTAAGTAATCATTTTTAAATATCTTTCAAAACAAAAATAAGTTACATTATATTTTATATTTATTCATCAATTTATATATAAATTTGTTTTTATTAAATAATTTGTATACTAATTTATTTTTTTAATGATATGATTTTGTAAGTTAAATAAATGTTAAAAAATTAACAATAATAATGTTAAAAAAAAATCAAAATAATTCTTATTATATTATATTATTGAATATAATTATTATTATATAATTCATATCTATTATATTATTGAAAGCCAATTCTAAACTCTCCTCTCCTTGACTGTGAGTTTCCATTTTCATAAAGCCTTGACCAATGTTCACTATATCGTCAGACCACCAATGTTGCTGCCAATGGAAAACGTTTTCTGCCATCGTTCGAGTAAAAACAAAAGTACGATCTACCCTAAAAAAAAAAGAACAGAACAAGAAAGAAAGAACAAGAGAAAAAGTGCGCAAGAACAAGAAAATCTTTGTGCATTTTCGTGCTGTTGGTTGTGGCAAATGTTCGTGCAAGGAAAATGTAATTTTTACTGCACGTTTGAGTTTGGGACCCACCCACATACACATGTAAGCGTGCATGCATGCAGACGAGTGTGTCTCCTTCGCTCTCCCTCTCTCACTCTCTCTCTCTCTCTCTCTCTCTCTCTCTCTCTCTCTCTGTGTATGCATATAAGTCGCAAATGCAACAAAATGGCGACAGGCGGCCACGTTCCTTGTCTCTTCAGTGTGTGTTGTCTTTATCAGCATCGTTCTCATCGTCGTGAGTTTTTGCCTGGCTCTTATAGAAAATACATTTTCACATTTTTGCCTGTAAGCAGGCAGCCAGCATGCCCTGTGCCACAATTCAAAATGAGGTATACAAGCCACAGGAGAGACGATTGTAGAACCAGTCAACCCAAACAAAAACACAACACAAAACTCTATATATATATTAACATAAATACATATACAAACAGATATATAATACGTTTATCTAAAATACTTGAACATAGATTATTATTAATAAGACAACACAAAGTCATCCATCATGGCGGGCAACGCTGACTTTCGTCTGCTGCAGTTCGATTCATACGAAAGCTATCTGACCTCCTTCATTCGAACTGAAGACTATCGATACTTATCGAGCATGACACCAGTCAGGAGGCTGGTGCGGCTCGGCTATCGCAGCACTGCCCGTGTCTACGAGGAGGCTGAGTTCAATAAGATTCGAGCCAAGATGCTGGAGTTCATGAATCCGAAGGTCCTATCGAGCGTGCACTACAGCGACTATTTCAAAGGTACAGATGCAGCACTCGCAGCATTAATGCGCCGCGAAGAGCCAAATCTGTTGAATCAGCTATCGGTAAGCCGATATAAAAATATATATTATATACTTGTCCATCGCTCGGCTTGCCTTCGGCCAGACCATCATCTTTCTGCAGGTGCGTCAGCGCAGTGGCTTCGATATATCGGGCTACATTGACTATCAGAAAAGTCTGCACGACTGTACCTTCCGGAAGCCCGATCATACCAATTGGCGAGCCGTGTTCGAGGGCCGTGAGCTGCTCAAGCCGAAGCCCACCGATTTGAGCTACTACGATTGGCACAAGGGCATCGTTAATATAACGAACTCTGATAATTTCGAGTCCATCAAGGGCAGAGATTCACTAATATTCAAGCATAAAGGCGACCACAAGCTAATACCGGTCTGTGCGAAGCCCGCCCAATATGGTGAGAACGTAAATCGTGTCATGATACTGTCGGAATTATATGGTTTTATAATCTTATACGATCATGTTATACGTTGAAACTCCAATCGCAATAATTAGAAAAATAATACATAAATTAATAAAAAATATTAAATTAAAAACAAACATTAATATGATGAATACTTTTATTTTAATGCAAATATATTATTCATTTACTATAGCGTGGGTCTACAGAGCATCTAGCAGACGTTCAAGCTGAATTAAGCATTTCCTTTTTGTTTTCATCCTTTATCTTATGCAAATAATGCATGCTGCATGCTCAAAAGACGAAGGACGAAAGGCGAAAAAAAATATTCTTACCCTTAGCTTATGGCTGCCTGGATAGGCAGGTGTGTGTAAACGAGTGTGCGTGTGTAACACACGTGATAGTGCTCGAAATTTGGTCACGAAATGGCAAAAATGTTTTTGGCATTAAAGTAGTGCCATGCAGGACAGCCAGACAGCCATCCATTTGAGGCATATCCAAAATTTGGCGACTTCAATTTGATTTTGTGCCAAACGGAATATCTAAAAACAAAAAAAGAATGTGAAAAATACTCGTATATATATTTGTATAAATCAATACTCAGCCCTGTGCAAATATGCTTGTGCGTGCATGCACAATATATATTGTGCAAATAAAATGGCACCAACAAGCACGCACCATATTGTATTTATGTAAATTTATTTCCGTTACATTTCCGCCATTCAATTGAAAATCGTCGTGTGATTTTCTTTCTTTACCCTTGCGCATATTTGTACACCCCCCGCCCCCCGCCCACCCACTGACTCTCAACAAACAAAAAAGAGTCGGCCCAAAAATCACAGCCGGCTGTGAAACATTCGCGAAACAACAAAAAACACGTAAGAGCCCCAGTGCTCTACTCGGATACACCCGACTAGAAGATACCCTACATACAGACGCATGAGCTGAGATTCTTTATATAGTTCTCTAGCGCAATTTGAAGAATGTCTATGTATTAACTGGCCTGCCACGCCTCCTTTTCGCGTTACATACACTTCAACAAAACCACGCTACCTTGATTTCGCATTTTCAGCCAGTTCAGGGTACCAAAAAAAACACCAAGGCAGAGGAGAAACATTTAAGGGGAGAAAAGACTTGCGCAAAAAACTACAAATATGCAGCATTCATTTATAATATATTCGTTTGGCTCGTTGGGCCCGCTGCGAAGGCAATGCCGTGAGGCTGTTTGGTCTGCATGTAAATTGTGGCAAGTCCAGCCGAATGTTCCCCAATGTTGCCCAACTGTAACTGCGAATTATTGTTTCAATTTATGAAACTGCTCTACAGACATGAGCGACAAATAATTTCAGACTTTACGAATGCATACGTTAAAGTTTTTCCATTCAAGCGAAAAGCAAACCAAAAATTATTTGATCAAATTTAATTTTGAAAATTTGGTTTGAGAATTTCGTAGAATATAGAAAATAAGTTTTGTTTTACTGACTTAATTTACCACTAAAGAATTTTTAACTAATTACATTTTAAAATCGAAAAAAAAAAATACAATTAAATTTTAAAATTTAACACTTGATTTTAAAAATTAAATTGAATGTGTTGTCTCAATTTATCTGTATGATAAAGTGTAAACATAGTGATGATTACACTTAGCGCTAAAAACTAATTAATTTATATATAATATTGATTGAGGTTAAAAAAAAAAATAAATAAATAAAAATTTTACCAAAAGATAGAAAAATTTGTACATTCCTAAATTCTTTGCTTCATCAACAAATATATATCTGTATTTTGTATTTTGAAACATTTGCTTTGAATAAATTGAATAGAGCAAAATAATGAAGTAAAATGTCATTAATAAAATTTTAATCTGTATTAATTTTTTTTTTTCATTTATTTTTTTTAGTTTTTCCAAAATGTTTAAAAACCAATTACAATTTAAAATCAAATTTGCAAAATATTTATATCACAATTAATATATTTATATATATCATTTATATCTTTAATATAATTCTTAAATTTATTTTGATAATATTTTTAGCCCAACTTTACCCACCTACGATGCAGAAACCAAGAATTCCTTACACAACTCAATGTTTTTTGTTTATCAGCCGAAACAAATAATTGACACAGCTGCCAGAAGGTAGCATGTAAGGTACTTTCTATTACACCAGATACTATTAAATTGGTACATTACTAAATTCTGTGTAAACATGAAAATTGGGCCACTGTTGAGAGCTGTGTGGAAGTAAAATGAAATTCCTATTGAATTTGTATGCAGCTTTCTTTGGTTAAATGAAAAGGGGCGGGACGAAGGCAGAGGTAGAGGTAGAGGTAGAGGCAGAGGTAGAGGCAGAGCGATATGTTTACAGAGTCTATCTAAACGTATTCAATTCATTTGCCTATTGTCATATCTGAATTGTTTAGCTGGAGCTGCTTTGTTGTTGCTCAAAAAGGCAAACATTGAAGGGAGCTTATTGTTTCTCAAACAGACGCATACATAGGCACTCGCACACATACACACACGCACACTCGCTTCTTGTCTATTCATCAGAGCAAAATGAGCGATAAGAGCATACGTGTAGCTGATGGATAGGAAATTACAAAATTTCTCGAATGCACATTGTGCGCTTAATTAAGCGGCCTTGTCACAGGCGCAGGCACTGTCACTGCTACAAGCGAGTCACGAGTCACGAGTCACGAGTAACGAACAGCGAACTCTCATTAATATTGTGATTATTTTTGGCAGCAACACTGAGCGCCGTCACTTCGACTCGACGAGGGCAATAACAATGGCAAATGCTCATCAATGCGGTTGGCTGCCCATCCAAAATGTGCACATGGCGGCATCGTTTCTGTTCTGATGTCTCCCAGCTGCATAGCTAGCTGAATGCCTGCCTGCCTGCCTGCCTGCTGCTCAACACATGGATTTAATTTCCTGCCCCACCCACCAGAACGCCCACAAACTATTTGAGGTTTAATGCGTATGCGGGCCAGATAAACTCATTTTACTCATTTCCCCATTTCTGGTTAGGCGTTACACTACAAAAACTTTAGTGTTGATAAACTTGCCAAAGATTCTGTGCGTTGCACCAAGTGTTGCCCAATAAACCCGAAATTGCTGCAGCTTGACGGCGGCCACAGAAAGTTGCGCCCAACTGCGTTTACACACTGGCTAAGAAGTTTTGCTCGAGTGTAGCCGGCATAAGTTGAGACAACGCTGACAGGACAGACGGACAGACGGGCAGAATGTCAGGCATTCAGAGTATAAGAGATTTTCATCCTGCAGGCCAGAAACATTGGCACATTCATCATTTTTGTAGCCCAGCAGCAACAGCAGCAGCAGCAGCAGCAGCATCTGCTGTTGCAGGCAGCCGCGGCAAGTTCTTGTCACATGTCACGTCGCCCGCCTCGGTTGTTGGCCAGGCCAAGAGCACAGCCAGAGCTGGCTCCTGCTTCAACTGTAGCTGACGAGTAGCAGGCCTCTGGCATTCACGCCACTGCCATTTTTCGCATTCTGTTGCAAAACTTCGCTCCAAAGTCCAAAGAATTTTCGCCATGCGCCACTGTATTAAACTGACGCTTTAAACTTTCGTCCATTTCGGCGCTTCAATGTAGCTCACAGTTAATGTGTTGAATAAATGCAAAAGTTGAGGTTGGAGCATTGGAAGACAATGCTAAAGTTAAACAAGTAAGAAAGCTCTAGTCGAGACTGCTCGACTACGAGATCCCCTGAACCCTACAAGCAACTGATATTTCAAAAATAATTAGCAAACACACACGCACACACACACGCATACATACAAATACACGCACACACACACACATACAAACAAACACACGCATACACACACTCGCATATACAGGCGATTGCGCTTGGGTTGCGCTGCAGTGTTGGCAATATAATGAAAACTTATTTGTTGAATAATTTAATTTATAGACGTACGATCGTAATGAAACTTTCAGAACGTAATCATAATGTTAAAATGTATGTGTATACCGAAGCTCAAGTCTCTAGTATTTAATATACGACTTTTACAAAGATGAGGGTGAGGGGTGGATTTAGGTGTGGGGGGTAAATTTTAACAAAAACCGAAATTGTATAAAATTCATCTTAATATACATTTTAAATTTGGAGACTCTAGCTTGAAAGATGTAGGAGATATAATTATTTAAGTGATCTTCGATAAGGCTTTTTATCGATAAAAAAATATCGGAATGAGTTATCGCTTTTTAGTGATAAACTCGATCTGCGCGTGATATATACGGACATTTTAAAAAAAAGTTGAAGTCTCTAGCTCTCATATCTTCTGAAATCGACGCGTTCATACATACGGACGGACGGACGGACGGACGGACGGACGGACGGACAGACAGACGGACAGGGCCAAATCGACTCAGCTTGTCGTCCTGATCAAGAATATATATACTTTGTGGGGTCTGCCACGCCTCCTTCTGCCTGTTACATACTTTTAACAAAACCATTATACCCTGATTTCCCATTTTCAATGGGTTCAGGGTATAAAAAATATATATATTTGATTGTAAATAAATTGGTTTGGAGCTTTAGTACAATATGTAATCATGCGAATAGATTAACATAGCTTTATATTAAATTACACATATACATATATATATAATTTATATTAAATAATATGAATTTATATATGGTAAAAAAGGAAGCCTTTTTTATATAAATAATTATAAATAAATTATAAATATAATTAATTATAAATAATTCGCTGTTTATATGCAAAAGTGCAGTCTATAGGGCTTAATCTCTACAATATATATTAAAAATATTCTCTTTCTTAAGTCTTTTATATTCTATATCTCAATCAATAAAATTATCCTCCTAGAATTCTCTTTGAATAATGCAAATTATAGAGTTCTATACGGTATTTCTATTCGAAAATTTGCAGGAAATATATTGAATAAATCGATCTTCCCTTTATAATTTTGCCTTTTAAGTGTCCTTCATGAGCGCATTTGAAAAACTCTGTATTAAATACAATTCAAGAGAGAAATATTCCTGATATATTTAGAGAGAAAAGGGATTACTATTTGCTAAGCCATTTCTCCCTCAGATAAATTAATACAAATATTTCGATTTTTGTTAAAATGTGAAAATATATTTTTTATTATTTTTGCAAGGGAAATTAAATAAGTTAACACAAAAGTCAGTTCGGTGCTTCATCATGCGCGTGTGCTCGTGTGTGTGTGGGTGTGTGTGTGCATTGTATTGTCCTAAGTACATCGGTGTGTTTTCGTGTCTGATTGAGTGATTGAGGAATTGGCTGTTTAGCCCCTCAGTGGGCCCGAGCGCCTTCTGACGGTGCGACGGACTCCAGCACGGTTTCTGCGGCCAGCACGACGACGACGACCACCACGACGACGGCGGTTGCTCCTGTTGCGACGGTTGCCACCTCGCCTGCGGATCACACGCCTGGCACGGCCATCCTCGTTGCTGGGCTGAGCAACAGTTTGCTTTGGCTTAGAGTCGACGGCGGCGCTGCGATGCTCGTTGGACTGCGCCGCGATTGAGCCCGCCTTTTCGCTATCCTCCTCCTGATCGGCCTCCTCTTCGATTTGCTGCTCGTCCCCCTCTTGGTTGTCCACATCGGTCGACTTGATCTCATCCGCCTGTTCGATGGGCGTGCGTGTCAGGCCGTTGCGTCGCTGAGCAGCTGCCTCAGTTGTGGCCGCCAGGCAGCAGAGGGCTGCCAGGGCAAAGATCAATGCGAACTTGTTTGACATGCTTGTGCTAGAACACCGGAAATGTTTGTGATGATCTGTCGCCGCATCAACTGGCTTTTATAGTGCCTCCCATGCTTGCGCCAACCCATCTGCCGCCAAACTGTACAAATGTTTGTCCACCGTGCCAGCGAAGTTCTGCCAGCTGTATTTGTTGCGGGCCGACAGCAGACGAAGCGAAGCTAGTTGGCTATTAATTCGATCTTTGTTTGTTGTTTGCCTCCTCCACAGCTGCCAGATACTTAAGCTCTTGGCTTTGCGCTGCACCGCACCGCCTCACTCCCTGGTTCAATGCATGCCATGCCATGCCATGCTACCAGATAATTGGTTTCCCTCGCCACCAGCTCCAAACACGCTAACCCCCCCCCCCTTGGCCAGAGGGAAATGCCATTAAAAATAATACTTAGAAAAAATGTAACGTAAATAATCGAATTGTGCACAAAAGAGTTTTTAGTTACACATTTCCGTACTTTTCTGCTCCATATACATATATTTTGGCGGGTTTCTATGAAATCTCTGAAAGATAGAGAAATCGTTGCAGAGTTAGTGGGATCGATATGCAATATGTGAGCAAAATTAAATTAGATCAATATTTTACATTTCTTTAGATATTTTTATAAATAGCTTATATATAGTTTATACAGTTTTTTGGTGAAAGACTTCTTAATATTTGTCTCTTTGGACAATGGTTAAATTTGGACACAAGAATAATATACGTGGCATTAAAAAAAAGTCAAAGTGAAAATAAATAAAATATTTTTATAAAAATAAACTTCTTTTGAATACAAATTAATACAATTACGTTTTCGATTACAACTTTTAATATTAATTTTTCTTCCATTTTAAAAAGTAGAATATTAAAATAAAATTCAATATAATTATTTTTGTATTACTATTTTTAATATTTTTTTTTTTTATTGAAAAAAAAAATGCCAATGAAGTAATTATCTTTTATTATTTTTTTTAAATCATTTTTCTACATATGAATAAATAATATTAAATATTTTTAGAATATTTGCAAAAAAAAAAAAAAAAAAAATTATATTTTTGAAAATATGTTTAATAAATTTATTATGATTTTTATCACTCTTTCTTTACTAATTTATTTTTTATATATAACAAATACGTTTGGAAAAAAATAATTGAGTACTCTCAATATAGACTTTTCACTATCGAAATCGTGTGTAAAATTTAATTTTGATGTAAAATAAAATTTAAAATCTCTTTAAACTTCGAAAAACCATTCTACTATCCATTTCATTGTGCAGGGTTATTGTTTACTAATATTTTGTACATCTGGGAGCAAACTGAAATTGGTCTTCGGCTAACAAAAGGAAAGAAAATCGTTTTTCTTTCTCGTTTATCCGTTTTGCTGGCGATGCTTTGTGTGCGTTTTACAGATCGGAGCGAGCGTCTATTAAAAATTGCAGAGTAAACAGCTTGCAGCGATTTACAAATAATGAATTACAAATTGGCGGCAGGAGCAGCAGAATATGCTGGATATGCATCGGCGGACTTGTGCGCAGCAAAATGTTGAAAATGCACTAGAAAAACTGAAATTTGTATTTGCTTTTGTTTGTTTTGATTTGTTTTTGTTTTCTTTTTTTTTTTTTGTTTTATTTGGCTCGTTGCCAGCAATCAACCATATTTATTGCGCTTAAGCGCGTTGCCAATAATTTCTGCTTTGGCAGCTGTGAGGCGAGGCAGGAGCGGAGCATTTGGAGCCCGTTGTGGCACGTGCAGCAGGCGGAAATCACGTGGCTGGCATTTGTTGAAATGATTTAGGACAGTTTATTATTTAGCCAAAGCAGCTGCCAGCTATGTGTGTAGTTTGTCTTCTTCTTTTCCTTTTTAAGTCGGCTGTGGGAGCTTTCCATTTTTTCGTTTTTTTTTTATTAACTTGGGCTGGCAGCTGTCCTTTACTTCTGTCTGCTTCATCGGGCAAATGTTATTTAATACGCTGGCATTGTTATTTTTACACTCGGTTCGATCCCTTGAGTGTGAAAACTAATTAAAAAAGCGTTTAATTAAAATTTATCGACTACAAAAGAAGCTCGCACGTGGTTTTCATTCGGAACACAAAAGGTGGTAAAAATTGATTGAAATTCAAGCATAAATATATCATATATCTCTTTTATTTTTCTTTAGGTTTCCTTTAAATGAGGTTTCCTTTCTTCAAATAAGCAGAGCTTGGGAATAAATTCAATTATGAATAGTTACTCCTTCGATTTCTTCAATTGCATTACCTCTAGATGCTTGCGATTTTCAATAGAAGTAGTTTATATATATATACTTTCTTTTTCAGCTATTTAATCTTTTCTCTTGTTTGCCTTATCACTTCTACAATAGTAGACTTTTATTGAAATCAAAGCTGGCGCTGCTTTGAAGCGTCAGTTTGATTCCTCACGCCGAAAATTCTGTACACCACACTTCCTAACTACAATTGCAAAATTCACATATATATTTTCCACATATATTAACATATTTGTATATATAAAAAATATATATACACACATAACTGCGTATATAATTCGTAATATTTCAAATACAGCAACAATCCGCTAAGATGTCCATTGAGAACGAGCAGAGGGCCGAGAGTAGTGAGACAATCGCCAGCATTCCCACACTTTCGCCATCCGAAATACCACATAGAAACATGGCCATATCGTACTATTGCGATACGGATGACGAGATGTCAAATGTGCCCAATCCGAGCGGCTCCATCGAGGGCGATCCGAGCGAGCTGGATGAATTTCGCTGCATCGTGTGCAGGACGCTGCCCTACACAACGCTCTATCAATGCCAATACGAGCACATCATCTGTGCGGGCTGCTATCAGATGCGCGTGCTGGACAAGATGCTGGGCGCGCAGCTGGGCACCTGTCCACAGTGCAACGTGCGCATCTATCGGCACGAGGCCGAGCGCAACCTGCATGGCGAGCGTCGGCTGGCCGAGGTGCTGGTCGCCTGCGAGGCGTGTGGCTTCAGCTTGCAGCGCGCTTTCCTGCGCATGCACTGCCAGACGGACTGTCCTCTGCGGCTGGTGGCGTGCAAGTACCGGCGCATCGGCTGCAAGTGGAAGGGCGTGCTGGGCGCGGCTGCCGCCGAGCATGAGCAGGAGTGTGAGTATCGGAGCAAGCGGGGAGTGCAGCTGCTGGAGGAGCTGCAGCAGCTGCAAGCGGAGCGCGACTCCAAGCAGTGCTTGCTGGGCAAGATAATGAAGCTTCTGCAATTGCCGCATATCACAGTGCGGCTGCTGCAGCTGCTGCCACACACGGAGGGCTTTCCGCGCAACGCTTTCAAGATCTGCAGCTTCTTCGCTGCCTTCAGCCAGAGGTGGTCCATTCAGCTCAAGTGGCAGACGCCCGATGGCGTCGAGGAGCCGGCCGATCAGCAGAGCTGCACATGCAGTCTGCTCTTCCAGCTCCGCCTCGAATCGCCGAGCACCTGTCGCGGCGCCCTGGGCCTCACCTACACCCTGGTCAGCGGCACCTACTCGGAGGTGCGTTTCCAGCCAAATCTGTGCGAGAAGTGTGAATTCACGCGGGATAATGTCTGCGGCCCCCTGACCCTAATCTACAAGAGCTCTTGGCCGAATTGCGCAAAGCTTCTGAACGAACGTGGTTTCTACGCTCGCCTGCTAATGGCTCGTATATGATATTTTAATACATGCACACAGTTTTATTTGTATACACGACAGAACACTTCATTTACTACAACATTTCCTTTATTTGTATGTGTGCGTATCCTTATGAGAGTAAACAGGTTTTGAGCTCCATATATTGATTTTTAATGTAATTTATTTATGTTTTTTTTTCAAGACTATCGACAATCTAGGGAGGCATTCAGGCAGTTGAACTGATATGGCTCAGTTCATATTCGGGCAAGAGAGAGTTTAGACTTATTGCCACTAAATTATATAAGATGTATTACTTCACAAGAACCCAACACAGTGCCCCTAACCAGTATTACTCTAGTGTGGAAGTGCTTTACCGTAATATATGCTAATTTATCCACAAATAACAACTCTGATTAAAGAAAATAAACAAAAAATCCAGTTTGACCGAATCACAGTCGCTATATATTTTATTCAACTATATCAAACAGCTTGCTGGTTATTCAAGTTGCCTTTCTAACGATATGATCGTACAGCACTACCATTCCATACAATGGCGACAATATCTCTGTGCGCTTCACATTTTCCTTGAAGGCGCCGTCTCCAACAGTGACTGGAATGAATTTGAGGTCGCCC
The DNA here is from genome assembly GCF_054131105.1 of Drosophila navojoa. Lineage (NCBI taxonomy): Eukaryota > Metazoa > Arthropoda > Insecta > Diptera > Drosophilidae > Drosophila > Drosophila navojoa. The sequence continues at coordinate 25,916,583 of NC_142891.1, read as the reverse complement.
TTGTATTTGAATAGCAACGAAATGCCCATGTGCATGACGTCATAGTTGCTGGTGTTATTGAAGAAGACGCTGCCGCTGTGCCAGTCATAGAAGCTCAAGTCGGAGTGTTTCGGTCGCAACAGAATGCGGCCCTCGAACACGGCCTGCCAGTTGGTGCAGCCAATCATTTGAAGGCTGTTTAGCCGCAAGCTGTCCTCATAGTCTATGTAGCCCGATATATCAAAGCCGGTACGCTGTCGCAGCTGTAGAAATATTATTGTCTGACAAAATATTCCGATTGGCAGTATATTATTAGGATGATAATTAGAAATGCAGCTTTTATCATCTTTACCGATAATTTCTTCTGCATATTACTCGCCTCTCGTTCCGCCAGCGCACAAATTGCCGGATCCCTGCTTGTCATATAGGAGGAAAACAGAACGAAGTGTTGCGAAACCGGATTGATTTGATCAAGCAGTTTTTTTTTCATCTCATAAAATTCGTCTTCTTCGTAAATTGTGGCATTTGTATGATAGCCGAGCCTAATCACCTGCTTTATAAGTTTAGCGTTTCTCAAATACTTTTTCGCGTCACTCCTCGTACTTGAATTCAGGTATTCGTCGTAGGTACTGAAATTCAATAGTCTATAATCAGCGGTGGGCGGCATTATTTTTTGGTTATTATTAATGGAATCCTTTCCTTTTTTTTTTTTTTTTTTGATTACTTTAGAAATGTTTTTTATTTTTTTATTGTGTTTGTTTTTATGTATTTTTTAATTTAATTTAATTTTATTCATTTGTTTTTTGTTATTTTTTTTCTGTATTTTGTCTGTATTTTTTATGTGTTTGTGTTGTGTTGTGTTGTGTCTGTGTGTCTGTGTCTGTTCAGTAGTTAGTGTGGAACTGAAATTGGTTCATTTTATTTCCCTTAAGTTAAATCTAGCCTACTGCATACAATATAATTACAAATTTATTTATTAATTTTACTTATTATTATTATTATTATTTTATCATTGTGATGAATATATTTTATTGTATCATTATCATTATTTCGGGTTATTAAATTATTTTATTTCATTGTGAAATCAGTTTTCAGTTGTAGGTTTCCTTAAATATTTCATTTAAGTATATCTTCCAAGTACTTTTTAAAGTATTTCCTGAAAGAATTTCATCTAAGTATTTCGTTAATCATTGTCTAAAAGTATTTCTTCTAAGGATGTATTCCTAGTATTTTTTCTAAGTTGCTCTTCTGAGTGTTTCTTCAAAGCATTTCCTCAAAGTATTTCCTCCAAATGGTTATTGCTTAGCTTAACTATCACATACTTCACTTACGACTGCCCCCTGTAGCTACTGCTCCTTATATAGAAAGACTTTCCCTCAAACAGTAAGCCACGCTCAAATGTTGAACTCGGATCTTTAAGTCAAAAAATGGGAACACTCTCATTCTAGCCTAGTTAGATATGTTTTAATAAATAAACATTCAATATTGTATTATAATGTAAAGTGTTGTTTTGTTTATTACTTTAGCTCTCTAGTGCCGACAACATTTTGATGATTTTAATGCTTATATCATACAGCTCATAATTTTAAATCATAAAATGTTGCACACGTTTGATTCAGTTCCCTGAAGTTGAGACTAAAAATCCTTGTTCTCAATCCAATCCAATCCAATCAATGAAAATATTAATCCTGCGGCAATGACCTAGAAATCGAATGCCTTTCCATTTCTTAAACAGTTTTTAGGATGCCTTTCGAACAACATGATCGTAGAGTATGACACAGCCGTATATGGGCGACATATAGAGTGAGCGTTTCACATTCTCCTTGTACAAGTTGTCCGCCACGGTAACGGGAACAAACTTGTGATCGCCCTTGTGCTTGAACATCAGCGAGGTGCCGTAATGGATGATCTCATAGTTGCCGCTATGATTGATACTTATTTTACCGCTATGCCAGTCATAGAAGCTTAAATGACCTGGATTCGGTCGCAGCATAACCCGACCCTCAAATATGCCCCTCCAGTTGAGCGCGCCAAGCTTATGCTGAGCACAGGCGCTCAGGCTATCTTCATAGTCTATATAACCGGATATATCGAAACCGCTGCGTTGCCGCAATTGCAGTAATATAATGGTCTGCCGTGAAGATATGAAATATTATCAATTTAATTAATATTTATCAATTCAACAGAAATCCAAAAGGGCTTACCGATAACTTTTTCTGCATATTGGGCTCCTCGCGTATCGCCAACGCAACTAATGCTGGATCCGTGCTCTTCAGGTGATGGCTGAACAATGTTGTTGTTGTCGACTTTGGATTGAGCAGAAGGAGTAAGTTCTTCTGTTGCTCATAGAATTCAGCCTCCTCATATATGGTCGTATTTGTGCGATAGCCGAGCTTAACTAGCGCATTTATCATCTTTTTACTGCTCAAGTATCGATACTCATCCATCCTGGTAAATGATCCAAGATATTCCTCGTAGGTTTTGAATTTGAGTACATTAAAATCACCGCGTATCGCCATGGTATCTGTGTATATGTTCTTGTATCTATATGTATCGATGAGTATCTATGAGTATCTATGTAAATGTATCTGTAGGGATATGTAATTAAATATATTTTCTTGTATCTGTATGTATCGATGAGTATCTAACTATATATGTTCTTGTATGTGTATGTATCGATGAGTATCTATGTAAATGTATCTGTAAGTATCAATGTGTATCTAACTATATACAAGAACATGTATCTGTATGTATCGATGAGTATTTATATGTATTTGTTGTCGTTTCTCTTTGTTTTTGTATCGTGTTTCGTGTTTTGAGTTGTAGTTTGTGTAATTATGTTACATTTGTTGTTCAGTCTATTTATGTTTTTGTATGAATGTTTATGTATTAGAGTTACAAGTGTTCAATAGTTTGTGAAGCTGAGCCTACTCGAGTCATTAAAACTTACTATTAACACAGCATTTTGCTTAGAGTTGCATACATATATATCTAATTTCAATATTAAAATCTTAAGATTCAAAGATTATTAATTTTTGTAGTGTTAACCAAGCCAATTTAAGAGTTTTATTCGTATAGAAATTTATGATTTTATAAATGTGTAAGCATTTAATTAAATATGCATATCAATCAATGAAAATGAATTGATAAAAGTACTTGAATATATTTAAATTCACAATTACCTTTTTATTTATTTTTTTTTTTTGAATTTTATGCAATATATTTATTATAAAATAATATATTTATTTAAAAAAAAATTAAAAAAAATAATTCAATTTATTTATTGTTATTCATTCATTTATTTATATTTATTTTGTATATACCTATGATTTTTAACATATTTTTATTTTTATTTTATATTTTTTAATTTAAATATTTTAATAAATATTTTTATAACAGTTTAAAAAATGTCAGCATTTCAAAATATATTTATTAGCATTACCTATTTAATTCGGATACCTATTTAAAGCATAGCATATATGTACACACGCACACATACTCAGTCACACATCATATGAAACCGGCTAGGGCACAGTGCCTGTCTCTAAGTAAGTCAACACTCTGGTACAAATGATGCTCGCTTTTGCCTGGCAGCATAAATTACGCGCATAAAATGAACATTAGATTCATATTTTAATGCGCACACAGCCACACACACAAACACACACACACGCATGCAAACCGTAGACTCATATGCCATAAACAAAAGCAGGTTAACTGTAGCCCAACTCCTGGCAATGCGATAGCTACAAACACAAAAACAACAAAAAAAAAAAAGTAAGAAGGGCACACACATACACTCACCCATACACGTCTGGCTTATTTCCATTACAAATGAGCTTATTATGCGCCCGAGTCAGAAAGTCATTGCGACTTAAAAGGATTTGCATGTGATTAGCAGCTCGAAATGTAAACAAAATTCTTACACCAAAAGACAAAAGCCAACGGAAAATAACGGGTTTTTCAATTTTGTAATTAAGCGCCAATTAAATGCCCTCACTCTAAAGACATTTTTTAATAACATTAAATTATTTAAAACAAATTTTCTAAGCGACAAAAACACATAAAGAAAGTTAATTTGATTTGGAAAAAAATGGTAAATTATTATTCTTATTTTGAAATATATCTTAAAAGTTTAATTTTTTATATTTTTTTATTGAATGCTATTATTATTAAAATATGTAAGCATTCAGTAATAAATAAAAAATAATAATTATTAAATAAAAATAATAAATAAAATAATAAACAAAATACAAAAAATATAAGAATGAAGAAAATAAATATTTATTATTATTTTTTTTTTTATATATATTTTTTATTTTATACATATATATTTTGTTATTGTTTTTCTTTTTTAAGCGTTACATAATCGTTGATGTTGTTGAGATAACCTCTCTTAGTTAGTTCCCATCCAATGACGATTTGTAAGCACTCGAGAAGTTGAGTTGAATACTTAACGCACACACTGTGTGTAATTGTATGAGTGTGTGTGTGTGAGTGTTTATTGTTGTGTGCTTGTAGGCACTTGCTATTTGTGTTCGCAATGCGTATTTGGCAAATTGCCTTTTGGCAAGGGAACGCATTAAAACAATGAACACATCATAATCATAATTTTTGTTGCCTAATTTTTTGGGCAAAATATGTGAGCTCAAAAGGGAGAGAGAGAACGGGTGAGAGTGTATATATATATATATGTGTGTGTGTGTTTATGTGAGCATGTGCAGACAGATTCTTTAAGCATAATACATATGGCTTGAATTATACTGGCGTCGACTTAGGCTTAGCCTGGCAATTGCAAATCGAAATTCTTAGACTCAAACACTCAATTCAACTCGTCTTGACTCCGACAGACGGACGGACGTGGCCCTTGACGCAGACTTTGAGTGGCGCCTAACGCTTCAATTAACCTGCACAATGGAGACTTCTTTTGCATAAGCCCTGAACATTTGCACACAAAAGCATCTCGGAGCAAATATAAAAGCGTGCTTGCATTTCAGCAAACCCAGCGTCGACATCTAATTGAAGCGGACTCAAACGTGTTGCCGATGGACAGGTGAAAGAGATAAAGAATGCAAAGTATTCCATTATATATAAAGGCAGGCTTTTCTTAGTCTTGAAAAACTTTACATAGTATGTATTTTTCTAAACTATTAATTTTCCTATTTTATCTTTTTAATATGTTATTTTTTTTACCATTATTATTTATAAAATTAATTTTAAAAATATTTACTCTTTTATTAATGTATAATTAAACTAATGTATATATCCAAAAAAGAAAAAAAAAATTTTAGAATATATATATATTAAAATTAAATATATTAAAATATATAAATAAATATCTTTATATTTTCTTTTAATTAAATGTTTTTACAAATATTTATGTAATTAAATATATACTCATTTTTAATGAAATATTATTTTTGCTGGCAGTATTTGAATATAATAATTATTTAAAAATTTAATTGCACTAATTTTCATAAATTTTTTGTTTTTTTCAGTTCTTATTAATACATTTATTTTTATTTATTTTTTTTTTTTTATTTTCAATATAATTTATTTTATTTCATATATTTTTTATTTGCTTATATACACTACTTCATTTTTTCCAAGACCTTAATATTTAAAATAAACAGATTGTGTACATGGTATAAAAATATATATTTATTTTACTTTAAGTACCAACAGCCCTTGGCTAAGCTTCTATACAAATACTTATTCAACTTTTGTAGGAGGGTATATTATTCGACTTATAATGACGTCAACAGTGAGCTGTCATATAACAGCAATGACTTGCCTCATAGAGACACCCATCCACACACACACACACACACAAACAAACACTCCCCATGCACATATGTTTCAAGTGAGCATTCGTTTAACCTTTTTGGGCAGACATCCATGAAAAAGCAAACAAGCCAAAAGCGAAAGACCAAATAAAAATACATACATACATATAGTATATGTATAAAATCAAATATAAAAAAAAGGAGAAAAAACTCAGACAGCTCATGAATGCAGGCCATTGAATTGGCAGTTGGCACAAAAGACTAGACTCCCAAGTTTAGCCAAGCTTAAGAGCCGAATAAGTAAATATATGTGAGTATAGCAAAAAATATACATATATCAGTGGAACTTGCGGCCGAAGTTTATAGACGCTTAGTCGAAACTGATTATGTCAGGAAAATATCCAAGACTCAGGAGCTAAAGTTAATATTAGAGAGAAACGCCAAAAGAAAAATATTCAATATTACTTTAAAGTTAAACAATTGGAAAAAATTAAAAAAAAAAAATCTAAAAAAAACTTTTTAAGATTTATAATATTTATAATATAAATACACAATAGCCTAAGAGATGCCAAATACTCTCTAAGCAGTGTATATAAATTGCGAAAATAAATAAATCGCAGCGCAAATCAAGGTAAAAAGGCAATGCATTGGAGATGGAGGAAAATAAGAATAACAGTAAACAGAAAGAGAATTTGGGGCCTACGATGACGTCAAAACGTTATCTCGTTGGGCATTCATATTGAGTCAACTTCGAAGCACTTGCCACGATTTCTAAATCCATATCGTAAGACCACAATTTAAGCGAAAAGAAAATAAAAAAAAAAACAGATTTCAACTTCAAAGGCTAGCGTCACTTAAATTAAGGATGTGTGCCACGTGGCCAAGAGCCGACGGCTATTAGGCACAGCACAGGAGACTAAACTGTGCATAAAACTCAATCAAGTCGAGACAAGCAACAGCACAACAACAATTACACACACACACACACACACACACACATAAACATATACGTGCACGCACAACCACTCACATCAATACCCTTTACATAGCTCAACGCTCCGGCATTGTCCCTGCAGGCATGTCAGGCTCTAATGCCAACTCTGACACGCTTCGTATTCCCGCAGCTCAGGCGCTTCGCTTATAAAATAGGAATCAGCGTGCATGGAGAGCAGCGAAACAAACAAAGGAAAAGAAAAAAAAGAAGGATATTCCTTGCCTTCGAGCCCGAAAATTCCACTGTTTTGGCAACACAAAGAAGGCGACCCAGCCAAATTGTATTAACCCGATGTATCGTGTGCGCCGTTGCATCTTTGGCCCCTTTGCTGCTCGGGGCCTCAGCGACGCCCCAACAAAGACAACAAACACAGCAACAACAACAACAACCAAATAAGAAAAACTAAAACACACACAAAATAAAAGACACAGGCAAAACAGGGCAAAACAAGTCAAATAACTTAAGTAAATGTGCGAAAGGCCTCAAGAGCTAAACTCGAGTGTCTGCGCGCCCTGAAGCACATGTTGTCATCCTTAAATAAACACGTTAGCTGCTGCGACTTAATCTCAATGTTCCGTTCATTTAGTGCAGCTGCTAAGAAATTGAAGAGTGCTCGAATCCTTATACAAGAAAGTTCTCTTGAAAGTGATTCTTGTTGAAATAAGAAATATGTAAATACATAAAATATGTTTGATTAAGGGATTGCAAGTAAAAAAAAAAAATTTAAGTTATTGCCACCAATATAGAAATAGATAGAAAGCAAGGAAAATTATTCAATTGATATTAGTTATCGAATAACAAATCAAAATACCCTGTAAACACTTTCCTTGTAAAATAAAAATAAAAATATATTTTTAATGGTAAAGCAAAAGTTTCTTAAAAATAAATTTGTATCAACATCTAATATTTGTTGAAAATGTTAAGACAACAAAATAAAAATAATAATAATAAAATATGATAAAATAATAATGTAAGCATTCTTTACTTTCTTTATTATTGGAGAAGTTAAAAAATACATATATAGATCGTAGTGCTATAAATAAAAGTCATTTTCAAGAGTTTCATATGACGCTTGGCCTGATCTTCATGCTACGTGCCTAATTAATTTTTGTTGGACTTATATAAAGCATTTAGATAATTGAAATAGTCAATAGGTTAATCGAATGCTTGTCCAATGAACCTTTTTTTTTTTTTTTTTTTTTTTTAAATATATACACCATGTTTAAACCACCATCTGGACTTCATAATTATTATACATATGTCTATCGTAGTTGAGATACTTTTAATGAAATTTGAATATCTGTGTGTCGAAAGACAATAAAAAATTCTTAGGTTAGCGATCAGATGATTATTTTGAAGAGTTTAAGTGCAAGCCAATGGTTCAATAGCTGGTATTAATGTTTATATTTAGATTCCGATTGTCTCTCTGTTGTTTGGGCTGAGAAATCGTTTAAAGGATGTCGAAATGTCTGTGGAGCAACCGAAAGCAATTACACAGTCTTGTTTGGCTCCGACCAACAAAGAGGAGCGAGCAATGAGCAAAACATGTCCATGTCCGGTGCAATAAACATTCATTACGTATGGCCGCATGCCGCAAACAGAGCCAGCCGGACAACAACATATTCTGCCCAACGAGGATGCTTTAGTTTTTATGGCACAGCTGCCACATGGCAGCAGACAGCTAGAAAATCAGAGCAATATACACTACAACACACACACACACGCACACGAAGAAAATGTCTTAAGAGTCATGTAAGAAGGAGTCGCTGTGGGAATGCTGCTGAAATCGTCAGCCGTCCGTTACGTTCCGGAATTGAACAATAAAATAAATGATATTTGCTCAAGTGGCCGGGCTTCGGTTTTAAATTCAATAAAATTTTATGAAAATGCTGCGATTAAGTTGTATATACAACTTGAAGCTGCTTGCCACATGTGTGTGCCGAAAAAAAGTGCAAAGAAAAAAAATATAAAAAACAAAAAGGGTCAAGGCATTTGCCAAATTGACTTTTATGACAGCGGTCCGACTGGGCGTCAAATGGAAAACTATATAATCAGCGTTAAAAATGCAACAGCTGCTGCAACAATCCAAGCAAAACGGTAAGAAAAAAAATTAAATGAAATAAAAAACATATTTCAATCCCAGCCACGTCACGGTTTCGAAACGTGACAACGGTAAATGCCAACCAACATACATACATATATAAAGTATATACATATATATTTCGAACAAGAAGTGAAAAATGAAACTTCCTTTTCCCCATAATTGGCACTCGCATTGCTCTCTGGTTGCATTCCAGAAAACGAATAATGTCCTTTTCTATCGCCAGCTTATTGGGGCGATTCAACAGCGAACTGGACAACAATGGGTTACCGCGCATTAATCGAACTTTAATTAATCTGATTAGGGAGGCAAATGAAAACGAATCGCTTAACATTTATATACGCATGTCAAACTAATGGCAATGGGCATTCCGTAAATCGATTGCAATATCATCTTAGATGCATTGAGATTATGAAGATTTCTGTTGAAATTTTTCTAATATACACTGGTGATAATTAACGGTAGTAGAAAACGACTGAAATAAAATACAAAACATAAAAAAAAAAACATTTGTTTATTTTTATAATTAAAAAGCATTTATTTTACTTATATGAAATCAAATGGAATTTGTTTTAATGGTTTAGATCCAGTAAAAAAGCCACTAAAGAAAATTAATACCAAATTTAATTCCCTTCCTATTGGAATTTTTTTTTAATTTTTTTAAGGTATGTATACAAAAATATTTATGAATCAAAAAAACAAATTAAAGTCTTAAATAAAAATAAACTCAACTTTATAAAAAAAAACAACAAACAAGCAATGAGTTAAAGAAATATTTCATAAGTAGTATTATTACAAATAATTAGTATCTTTGCATTTTATGATTATACCTTATCATTTATTTATTATTGTATTAGATTATGAATTCCTTAATTCATTTAATTGCATCGAAAACCTTTTGTGGAACAGTTCAAGCTTCCCTCGTTTCTGTTATTTGCTCAAGACGCAACTACAAATTGTTTTTGCTCTATGCGAGACTGTAATTAAAAATCATTTTTATTTATCGCATTTGTATGTTTTCATTTTAATTTAATTTTGTTTCCCCACATTTGTTCGGGTTTTTTGTTTTTACTCATATATTTTTTTTTTCCTTTTTTTTAGCGTGTAACAAATGCGCTGCAATAATTTTGGTCTGCCACGGCAAGTGTGACATTTATTACAAACATTTCGCAAGGTGCCTGGACGCTTCGATTCGTACGCCGATGGCTGCTAATAAATTAGCTCGCATTTAAAATTGAAAATGGAAAATTGGCAATGGCAAACATATGTGCGCGAGGCCAACGCACACAGCGTCTGGCCCAGCCATATAAATCATTCAAGCGAGCTGCCGGCAAATGATTTAAGAGCGTTTTCCATAAATGCTCTCAGTGTGTGATGCATAAAGCGCTCGAAGTCAAAACAGCAAATTGTATTTTAAATATAAAATATTAGTAAAATAAATAAAATAATAATAACAGTAATTATGATAAAAAATAATACATTACCTTAAGTTATTTTAATGTATTTCACTTTTATTTACAAAATTGTCTCATGCAATAAGGGTTATCTGTCGGTCAGGTATTCCCTACTGATCAATTAACAATGCTCAACTGACTGTGTTGACGCCTTGAAGGCATTCTCATAACATTTGCAATCATCTGCCACTGATAAGCTGAGCCCTTTGCCCCATTAGGTATTAAACAACTTGAGATCAGGCAAAGTCATGTCACCTACGACTTTATATTATCAACTATTTCATAAATTGTCTAGCTGCTGACATCGATCGATGTTTCAAAAAGTGATGGGAAATAACAAAATGCAAAATGCAAAGTTTCTTATTGAGATGAGTGCAGAGCTTGGATCAGTTCGAAATAAATTCAATCGTGACACAGTTCAAAATGGAAATATATCTGAAGCTCATCATCTTAATATCATTCAGTGTGAGCTTTGTGACAATGGTGTGTTCGGTAAGTATTTGCATATATATTAAATAGATATAAATATAAAATAGTATATACCATAGGAATGCCAGGCCAATAGAGAACTAGATGCACACTGTGGAAAATACTGCTATCAGATTGTGAAGCCCCTTCTTGCACACGCCTCATCCGTGTTCTCAAAAGAGAAATCTCTATCAGAATTACAATCGAAATTGGATAGCGATATGCAGAGTATAAAAGATCTACAGAAAACAATTGAACTAAGAGATAATGAATTGGCTTCTCAGCTTGAATTAATTGAATCAAAAGATAAGCAGTTGGCTCTTCAGACTGAGCTAATCGACACATATAGAAGAACAAGAGATACTACTATAATTGAAAGAGATAACGAAATATTGAAATTAAAATCTGACTTAGAAAATGAATCAGCTGCAAATGCTGCGAAAATTAAAGATCTTCAATCGAAGCAAACAGAATATATGGAATATATGAAAAAGTTAGAGGAACCTAACTGCCAAGGTAAATCCAATACATCTGCAATGATATTACCCAACATCGGGCCATTCCTCGTACCCTGCGACTCTAAGCTTGTGGGATCTGGTTGGATCGTGATTCAGCGTAGAATTGATGGAACTGAAGACTTTAATCGCAACTGGGAGGCATACAAGAGAGGATTTGGGAACATAAAACATAACTATTTCATGGGATTGGAGAAGATCCATTTAATTACACAATCGCAGCCGCATGAGTTATAATTCACTTGGAGGAATAATAACGAAGCCCGATATGCCCGGTACAGCCATTTCCTCATTGGCAGCGAAGAAGAGTCGTACGAGCTTAAGAAGCTTGGTGATTATTCTGGGAATGCTGCCGATGTCTTAGAATATCATAAAAACATGAAATTTTCAACAATTCAACAGATAACGATTTATCTGACAGGAGCTGTGCAGCAGATTTTGAGTCTGGCTGGTGGTTTAAGAAATGCTTCAAGTGGTAAAAATAGAAAGCAAAACACTTGAAACTATGTATGTATATGCCCTATTGATCTCTTGATAATTTCAGTAATTTAAACGGACCATATTTTAGGAAAGGAGATGCAAAAAAGTCAAGGAATCTATGGCATTTTAAACCGCTTAAGTTCACACAAATGATGATTCGGCCAAGGTCGACTTAAACCACTTTAACTTCAACTAGAACACTTCAATGTAAAGTTATAAATTATCTTTCGTTTCAATAAAGAAATATCTATGCATGCAGCCATTTCGATATTTGGTTGTAAATTAAAATTAATGTATTGGGTAGAATTTGTTGGAATAAATTTTCGCAAGCATCAGGTTATTTACGCCTGCCTGGTCCAACATGCGTCAGAACACATCTATTACGATATATGTATTTAAAATAATGTAAATGACAAAAGGATGTTTCGAGCTGGGACACACTTCGATAGCATCACTTGGTCTGGTTCAATGAATTTGCTGGAATCGTTAAGTGCTTTATGGACGGCATCTTTGAGAACAATAATATTTACCTAATAGGCGTGTGGATGATATTGTAATCTATATGAGATTGAAATACATGCTCACAGCTCGCATAATGCGTGAACGATGCGCGCCGAGAACATATGCCAGATTTTAATAATCATAAAAGCAAACAGCAAGAAGCAGCCCGGGCCGGGCAGCTCCGGCATGTAGCGAACGCTTCCACACACGCGCTGCCATTAGAATTGGCGCAAAAACTTCAAAGTGCAAAGGAAGCCGTGGCCAAAGCTGCCACCGCACAAAAGTCATTGTTATGCATGACGTCGAGTGCCAAAGGCAAAGTCGAAGCTGGAGCCAAGTGGCAGCCAAAGACATTTCCATAAAGTAAGGACAAGGGGAATGCTCGACTAGATGCTACCCTGAGCTAATCATTCAGCTGAGTTTACCTGCTAAATTGAATCTATTTTCCTTTGCGTTTTTATCTAAGAACTATCTCGAGTGAAACGATTCATAGCAAAAATATGCTTCAGTTGAAACAATGTATTATAATTTATATATTTATGTATTCAATTGTTATAAAGAATTAATTCTAAATAGCAAACTTTGAAGTCAGAGCAGCAAAGGCGTTCAGGCAGCTCTTCAAGTCTGCGAGTTATGCTAAAAACATTATTTGAGAAAGTCCGAAAATATTTGAAAAACAAAAATTAATTAATATAATTTTTTATGTGTTAGTTAAGTTAAGCTAATATTTCAATTAATATATTAAGTATCTGATATATATTAAAAAAAAAAATTAATTTCGATTTAAATATGTTCAAATATATGTATATTTAAGCTTTCAATCTTCGGATATATATTTTTTTATTATCGTAAGTAAAGCGATTTTAAAATATACATATATCTGAAACTTTTAATATCTAGCTCATTTTATTTTATTTATTTTATTTTTTTAATTCTTTTTTCATGAGAGATTAGAGTAAATCTACTTTGAAGACGAGCCTATGAGTAAAGCATTACAAACTGGGCCCTTCGGCTTGTTTATGTAGTGTTAATTTTCTCCAATTGGATTTGTAATTTGAAAAAAATTTGTCAATTATATAAACTTCAAAGCAGAAACCAATATGCCACGTCTGTGTTAGGGCTCGTTGCGACAAACAAGAAAAATATTAAAGATTCTCTCTCTTAAAACCATAATCATATTGACGTGATAGGATTACACTTTGCTAAGTGAATTAATAAAGTGTGTGAGCATCGCATCGCATCGCATCGGATCGACTTGGCGGCCAACTACTTAGGGAGACCACTCAATATGAGATGCACACAATATTATGGTCTAGAGTGGGTGACCGCCTAACACCCGCCGCCCGCTGTCCGCCGCCCCCGCCCTCCGGTTGGTTGCGTGTCCTGATTCTTGACAAGCGTCGACTGGGATGAGCTGCGGCTGCGGGTGAAACTTTTGCCACGCTCAACTTTCTTTGCCAACATTATTAACATAATTTATCACGACAAAGTCCGCTAAGCAGCTCCTCAATAAGGTAACACTTTTTTCTGCTTCTTCTTCTTTTGCCCAAAAGTTTTGCCAACAACCCAAAAAGGAAAACTTTAACCAAAACATATTCATTACATAAGCATTACACGAGGCACTTCTTCGACGCCTGTCAATGGCTCTTTCATTCAAAAGTTATATATATATAAATATATAATATATATACATACATATATAATTATGTCATGGAGGCCATGATTAATCGTTGCCTTGATATGGCTGGCTCGCAAATGAATTGACATTCATCGAGACGTCAAAAACGTTAACAAAAAGGAGAAAACAAAGAGAATTTCTTGCTTGGCCCTGGCTAAAAATCCTTGTCAATTTTTTATTTTTTTTGCTCATACTTATTCTTATACAACTTTAAAAAATATATAATAAAATATAAACATATAATGTAAGGAAAATAAAAATAAAATTGAGGTAAAATGAAAATTTTATCTTAATCTTTAAAACATCAACTAAATAAATATAAATAAAATATTTGAAATGAAAAAAAGCTACATTATAATAACAAATATTATAAATAAAAAATTTGGCTTACAAATATTTAAAATAATAGAATTAAGCCATACAAACAATTTTTATTTTTTATTAATTATAAATCATTTTTATAAATACAATTATTTCATACATATTTTCTATCTTGAAGAAATCAAGAAAACAAAATCAAAAATTGAAATTGATTTTTTTAATATATATATTGTTTCTATTTATTTATATTTATATCAAATATTTTAATATTTATATTTGTTTTAAAATTGAATTATGATTTTAATTTATAATAGTTTTGTTTATTGTAAAAATACATATAAAATTACTATCTGCTGAATATAAATATGTTATAACTAACTTATAGCTTAACTTAACTTAACTTATATTTATATTATAACTAATTTTTAAGGCTCAACGTATTTCTTCCTGTTGACATTTGATATATTTCAAGATGCTGTTTTCTAAGCTAAAAACTAAAGCATTATCTCTCAAGTTAAGTCCTAAATCTGCGACCTTGAAAGGAATCAAAGGACAGCACAGAAAAAACTATAAGCAATTACCATAAAAACGTTGACAAAACTTGGCAGTTCCATTGCGACCCAGTCATAATTCGAAAAGTTAGGCCAGCAACCAAAAATCTTGGATGTTTCTCGAGTATTTCTCTTCACTTCGCTATTTTACTTAGGTTTCTTATTTTGTTGGCTATTAAAAAGTTACGCTTTTCATTTCAATTGCTCGAGTGAAACTTGCAGCAGCTGAACAAATTACAAAACTAGTCGCATCAAGTTCGAGCAGTTGCTCGAAAGGGGCGTTAAAAGTGTTGGCCAAGACTTTGGCCGTTGCTTGCTGTTGGCCAACAGTGGACAGCTGACAGTTGGCAGTTGACAGGCAGTCAATAAATGTAAATTGTCAGAAAATTTGTTGGCAGTGCGAATCGCAAAAATGTTTATTAATTGGCCAATGGCTAGAGATCGATGCGAAATGCAGAGTGGATGTAACCGACCGTCTGGATACTCGTTCGTAACGAAAATTAATCAAATATTAATATAATATATTAGTAATTAAGATTAAATTAATAAAGTTCTATTCATTTGATTTGTTTCACAGCCTATACTTAGTTGCAACAGCTATGCACATACTCTATCGATATACCCCGAATGAGCTAATAAAACATGATTTCTCATCCATTTTGTTGTTGTATCTTTCCTGCTCTTAATTAATGCAAATTAGGTATCCAATGGAATTTGTTTGGCTGCCGAGGCTTATGCTCGGAAAAAAAAATTCCCCCGCAAATGAGTTTTTCATCAAGTCTAACAACTTAATTAGCTCATAAAAATGACGCCCGAAGCTGCTAACCCGCCCAACGCCAGGCACCACCCACCGCGCACCTCCCCTCCACCCTCCACCCTCCACTAACCGCTTTCTGCGTGCTGCGGCCACTTAAACGCAGCACAGATTGGCACCGAATCCGTACGGAAATGCTGGGGCGCCAGGTCGTAGGTCACGGCATAGGCGCAAAGCTAATTAGTATTAAGTGCTCTGGCGGCACTTGAAGCCACCCTCATATACCGCGTATTGTTGTTGTTGTTGTTGTTGTTGCCGCTGCTCCCATTGTGGTTGTTGGACGGCGTGCGCGTCGCCTCCGGGTGTGGCAAAATATTTTTGTGTGTGCGGTCACTTGTGAAATTCCAGCAAAACGCTCGGCAAAGCAACAACACGAATAACGGCAGCAAAAAGTGAGCAAAAACTAACAGACAGCAAGTCAAAGCAGAGCAGAGCTAAGACGAAACGTGAATACGCTTTCCGCTCAGCAGCACTGAGTCAACTAATTTCAAGAATTAATAAGCTACATACATATGTACATACATATGTACATACATACATATGTACATACATACATACATACATACATACATACATATGTACCATATGTACCATATGTATGTATGTATGTACATGTGCAATAGCTCAGATCACGCAGAGAGCGTGTTCTTAACTGTGTGTGTATATGTGACGTCTTTATATACATACATACACAATTATACATCAAGTGCAAGTGCTGCTCAGTTTATAAAAGAGAGATGGAGTATTTACATCGACTCTGTTTTGCTATTTCGTCCTGCTCTCAATTTCCCCTTCAACTCATTTCGCCTTACATAAATAAGCGCTCCGTTGTTTTCTATCAGCGCTTGTTGTCTTCTCTGCCTTTTCCCCATTTCGTTAAATGCCTCTGGTTTTGCCTTAAATTGCCTTCTCTTTGTTGATTGCTTTTGATCGCAAACGGAGTATACATATGTACATACATAGTATGTATGTATGTACATACATATGTATGTAAATATTAATTTTTCAAGGTCGGCATTCAAAACAAGCTACTTTGAACACACATTCAAGTATCATACATACATATTTATGTATGCATGTACATACATATGTACATACATTTGTATATTAAAAAACCACGATGTCTTCTCCACCTCTAATGTATGTAGGTATGCACATACATACATATGTACATACAATGTACTTTGAAGGGGTAGACTTGCACAATTCGCTCTATTTATAATTTTCGCCTCATTTTAATTCGCCGCATAGTATGTACATATGTATGAATGTATGTATATGCATATGCATGTATGTATGCGAGCTGGGTATCTTTTGCGTCCCTTTAGTTGTTGTTCTTTGCTTTCAATTGATCGCGATTAGCACGCCCAATTTTTCGCACCGAATCTACATAATATTACTGTACATACATGCATACATACATATGTAAATTGCAAAGTTCGTTATAAATTCATAATATCCGTCGCTCGTTAGTTAAAGGCAAATTATGCGAAAGGCCTATGGCAAGGCGTATACATACATATGTACATACATATGTACGTACATACATATGTATATACAAATATTAGATATACATATATACATATTTATGTATGTGCATATGTATGTATGTGTGTGTTCGCGATTTAGTGATGTTTGAGTGCGCAATGATTCAGTGGCGAGCCCCGTTAGCTTTTGCCTAATTTGTGCGCTGCTCAGCTTGTTTTCGCTTTCTTGTTTTGACGGCATCACTTTTTGAATAAACAGTTATCAGCTGAATTCGACGAACTTAAAAGGTCAGCCGAAAACTGTTTGATGTTTTCCTTTGAGTTATTTTAACCGTAAAGACTTTGTGGCGCTGACACACTTTGATAAGCAAATAAAATGCGGATGTGGTGGGGAGAGAGAAATAAATATTACGGCAGGAATATGCAAAAGTACTCTACATAATTATAGGGTATGTGGGTTATGGTACGTATGTACGTATGTACATATGTACATGTATGCAATAATCAGGATAAAGATAATATTTGCTAAGTTGGGAAAAGTATATTAATAAATGTTTGTATGTATGTACATAGGTACATATTTACATATGTATGCTTGTACTATTAATGTTTTATTAATTTTAGTTGTAGACCATTTTTTCCATAAAATATCTATGTTTCTTAAGTTTTTTTTTAGGTGTGCCAATAATTTTGTTCAGCAAAATTTAGGTTTTTTTGGTTATTTAATTTTTAAAAAATGTACGATGAAGTTTATTGCAATATTTTTTTTTTGTATAACTTAATAAATACTTTATTCTACTTAGTTAATTTTTTGTTTCATTAAAAAACCGTTTCAAAATACTTGAAAAATTGCCATAAAGTTTAAAAACCTATCTGTGCCAATAATTTACATAGTTCGTCACCGTATGTATGAATGTATGTATGTATGTATGATTGATGAAGATTTTAAATTTAATAATTTAGTAAATAACACTAATAAATGAAAATATACATATGTATACATTGTACATACATATGTACATACATACATACATATGCATGTAAAACCTTTTATTTGTAGATAAGAAATATAGGATATACATACATTTATAAATAGAAGAGCTTAATTTAATCTTCTGGAAATTGGTTATCCATCAGCCCCGCCCTCGCAGCGACCCTTAGTTTAGTTGGAACTTAACAGGCACTTGGATCAATCCGCAAACAAGTCAATTATCTTATTAGAATCCATTTACACCTCCTCCTGCTGCTGCGGCAAGTGCTTCGCATTGCTCACTGTGCTGCCCCTGGCTGATCCGCTGGCTCACGTATCCTGCCAAGGCTAGCTGTCACGTAACGGTTTACTTCAGCTCAACTCATTTCCGCAGCTCACATGACTTTATGCAATAACGGCTAAAATAAAATTATCTTATCAGCCAGCTCAGGAGCAGCAAAGTTCTGCGTGTGTTTGTCTCTCTCTCTTCTTCTTGCCAGTGTGTGTGGGTTTTTTGGGCTAATTTTATTGCATAAAACTTGTGCTTATTGCGCAATGTCCTTGTCCTGCGTCCAGCTAAAAACTGCACGTCCCGGTCATACAATTCGAACGTGACCGCTCGGCCATGTACCGATGCCAACTGACCGGCTTGCCAGGCCCCACCTTGGCTCCCCCAGGCATGATGTCCTGCGGTCCTTACGCTCACCCATGCAAGTTACCATATGTATATGTATGTAATGTGCACGACTTAGAGCCAAACAGCAACAACAACGCGACACTGACAACAGCCAAATGACAGTTATTCATGGTAATTTTGTTCAACAATATTTGTGAGCAGGAGTCGAATCTACCAGCTCAGCTAGTCGAGGGGCTGGCTCCTTAGGTTCAATTGGTACGCTGCGATATGCACTGCGGATATGCTTATTATTGAACGGAGAAGGTTCTAAAATTCAATAAAATTTTAATATAAAATACGTATAAAATATAAAAATAAAAAATAAAAGTCAAAATGTAATTTATAAAAAATGTTCTACTTTTAATATTGTGTTTTATTATTTAAAATATGTCTATATACGTAAATACATACTATCTATGTATGTATGTATAATATACATTTTTTAGACATCAAGTGTCCTTAATTTATTTTTTATATTATATATTTTTGCTCCCTTAAATTTTAAATTACTTTTTATTAATTTTTCTGCTGGTAATTTAATAGTTATGTTTGTTGTCTTTAATTAAATAAATTATATTGAAACTAAATTTGTACATATGTTATATGTATATCTGTTTAGATTTTTAAATAATAATTAATATATTTTAATAAAGTTATATTTTTCCTATATGTAATATACAAATACAGAGATATGTATGTATGTAGTTATATTAATTTGAATTGAATTTATATAATACATATATACATATGTATACATATATGTAATTAATAATATATTAATTTACGTTTGTACATTTATTTCATTATCAATAATATTTTAGTCGACTTCGTCATGTTTTATTTAGCCCATGCCATAGTATACCCTCTTTCGTCACTCTGCTGATAATCACAAGGGCTATGGCAATGCCGCTTTGATGGGAGAGGGGCGCAGCGGGCTGAACTTGAGGCTGTTTGAGGCGAATGTGTCACGTCTGCTTTTCGCTATGAAATGACAACATGACGAGTACAACAAATATAAATGCAAATATGTGTGTATGTGTGTGTACAATTTGCGGTAAGCATTTGTAGCTCGTTATACTTGCACATAAGCACAAGCACACACACACACACATACACAGACACGACCACTCACTCACACTACCTATACACGTTGTAGTTGTGGAATATTCTCCGATTCATATTCGTTGATGTCTAGCAGGGCGGAAGTGTTGATTTTCATTAAATGGCATCAGTTCAATTGGAAAAATATTGTTGTGCGTGTGGAAGAGGGAAAGGGAGAGAGAGATAACGAAAGAAAGAGAGAGAATGAGCGTGACTACACTTGTGTGTGCGTGTTAACTTGGTTGTTTATATTGCGTTTGACTTATTAAATTAGCTGGTTCAGTGGCCCTGGTTGCGATTGTCTCACAGAGAATTACCGCTGCTCTATCGCAAGCTAAGTCAAACGAAAATGTGTTGATAATACATACATATGTATGTATGTATGTATGTATGTATGCATGAATTTATTTAAATCTACAGTAAGACTGCAAAGAATTTAAAAGAGTAAAGTGTGCCTTAATCAGAAATATTTTATAATGCTAGTGCAATATGTACATACATACATACATATATCATATTTAAAACAACTTAAATAACTGAAAAAAAATATTTATAGATAAAATACAAGTTAGGAAATAAGTTAAAAAATATTTTTCTGTGTTTATCAATTTTGATATTTGCCTTTATTTTTTTTTTTCATATTTACAAAAATAAAAAACAAAAAACTTTAAAAATATTTGTATAAATTATATACATATGTATGTATATATTTATATATATGTACATTCATACATTTGTATGTATATGTATGTCGTAGATTCATTCTCGTCCGGCTCCACCAATATTTAACTCGGACATAATGCAACCATTTTGCTTCGAGCTTACAACATTAAAGCGCGTCTCTTCACTCTTCTTTTTATACCCTGAACCCATTGAAAATGGGAAATCAGGGTATAATGTTTTTGTGTAAAAGTATGTAACAGGCAGAAGGAATCATCGCAGACCCCACAAAGTATATATATTCTTGATCAGCACGATGAGCTGAGTCGATATAGCCCTGTCCGTCTGTCCGTCCGTCCGTCCGTCCGTCCGTCTGTCCGTATGAACGCCGAGATCTCAGAAGATATAAAAGCTAGAGAGCTGAAATTTTGTGTGCATACTCGTGTATACCATACGCAGTACGAGTTTGCTTTATTTTTTCGATAACTCATCCGATAACTTTTTTATCGAGAATAATCGAAAAATTGATTTTGTTTTTTGAGCCTCATCGGAGTACTATTAGAAGTAGAGACTTCAACAGATTTTGGATACCACGCCCCCTTCGCCACCAATTTGTAAAAAACGTATTTCAAGTACTAGAGACTTGTGCTTTGGAATGTACACACATATTGACCATATAATTACGCCCTGAAAATTTCATTAAGATCGTATGCTTACAAACGAAGTTATTCACCAAGTAAATTCTCATACTGTTGTCCACACTGCAGCGCAGTCCAAGCGCAGTCGCTGCTTACTGCGCAGTTAGCAGAGCGCGGGCGCGTGAGGGTGGATTCATGTAAATGTATGTGTGCGTGCATAAAAGAAGTAGATCAGTGATGGTACAAGAAATAATTGAATAAACAATGAAAATATCGATTCGACATATTTTTTATTTTAATTAGAGAAGAATGAATTTCTGCATAGTTACATAGAATATCACAATAAATATCTGCTTAAGTTTTTCTTTGGCATTTTCAGCTTATTGCTGAACTAACTTTTCGCAAAGCGAAGGCAAATAGAAAATTATTATGTTATTTATATTTACATTTGAGGGCAGCTGCTGCTGCTAGTTTTCGAGTTCGTAACGAATTTCCGTAGCATCAAAAGTAGAAGAAGAATATAAGATGACCACAACCATACATATATGTATGTAAGGCCATTGTAAGACTCGGCTGGGAACTGTTGGTCCAGCTGCTCCGGGTGCTGCTGCTGTTATAGATAAGCGAACTGAATGATAAGTTGAAGCTTTCTGGTTATCTAGAGCCACATAAGATGCATAGAAAGCCGAAATTGCAATTCAACGAAGCACTGCTCAAGTTTTGACACACACACACACACACACACACACGCGGACGACAGGACGAAAGTAAACGCATAGATAGTTGCGTACAGTTGTCACAAAAAGTATGCTGGCCGAAGGGAAAACATGAAAATTATAACCAAAGCGAAATAAAATTTAAAACCAAATGCAAACACACCCACAGCCATTGTCACATTGTCATTGTGTGTGTGTGTGTGTGTGTGTTTGCTCAGATTATAGTGTAAATATTTTGACATTACAATATGCCAGTGCAAGCATGCTTGTGCGCTTGTGTAAATTTGCTCAAGTGTTTGCACAAAATTTACTATTCATATGATATGCTCAATGGCCGGGCATTCGTAATGGGATGGATGGGCACAGTCGGGCCAGTCGGGCCAGTCAGTTTATTTGTTGCTATGGCTGCGGTTGTGGCTGTGCCATTCCATTCGCAGTTAATTTGTTAAAATTTCACTTTATAAATAATATTTGCTAAATTTGTTTGCCCAACAACAATAACAGTTGGCAGTTAGCAAACGCTTTATGGCTTATGGCGACGTCTTCTGGCACAAGTTTTCCAATTTGCATAGCTTCCGCTGCAGCTTGTTTTTGCCATAAATATGCAAAGGCTTTTCAGCCTCTTGTCTATGGAAATGAGTCAAGCAAATATATGCGTTGGCTTTTCACATCTTTCCGTCTTCTTCTTCCGCTTCCACTTCGTCTCCTACTTCTTGCGGTGCTTAGTGTGTCGCATATGAATTAAACAATTTTGTTTTTTTTTTTTGCTTCCAGTCGGGTGATCTGTAAAGTTGCTTGAGAAACCACATTGCAACAGGAATTTAGGAACTTCCATATCGAGATATGTACATATGAACTGTTCGATCTGGCCATGCCCGTCTATCCCTTGGCTGTTTTGAAGCCTCGAATAGATTTGATCGGGGTATATACCCTGAACCCAATGAAAATGAGAAATCAGGGCATAATGGTATATACATATATTCTTGATCAGGGCGACGAACTGAGTCGATTTGGGCCTGTCCGTCCGTCTATCTACCCGTCCGTCCGTATGTATGTATGGACGCGTCGATCTCAGAAGATATAAGAGCTAAAGTTTTCGATAATGTTCTTAATGGATAATAAAATATTGGGAGTAATTATCCATTTTTGAGGAAGCGCGATAAGCGCGTGGATACACGCAACCAGGAAAACAAATTTCAAGTCTCTAGCTGTTATATCTTCAGAGATCAACGTGTTCACACATACAGACGGACGGACATACAGACGGACAGGGCTAAATCGACTCAGCTTGTCGCCCTGATCAAGAATATATAAACTTTATGGGGTCTGCCACGCCTCCTTCTGCCTGTTACTTACATAACCTGATTTCCCATTTGCAATGGGTTCAGGGTATAAAGATAAATTCTTTATTAGCTTCACTAAAAATAAATTCTTTAACTTAACTAGAATATAGCAGCCACACAGAATCAATTAAAGTTTGCTCAAATGAAGTTGGATTATTGGACTATTGTCAAAATATTATTAAACATTTCAAAACAGAAAATTAATTGCATAAAATCTAACATATTTTTTTTTTTCTTTTTTTTTTACACAAAGTGTTTTAATGTAAACTGTAGAAAACAGTAGTTCCGTTATTTAATTCTTTATTAACTCTACTTTTTCGTTCTTGTTAATTTTCGTATTTTTGTGTCTCACTTCTAGATTTGATTCCCTCATCGAGGCGATTTTTGAATGCTTCCCATATGTATACCCAACCAGTCGATTTTGTTGTTGGTTTTGCTTGAGCAGACTTGTGTACGGAATTTAGATGACATAATTTTAACACACACAGGCAACATTGTTTAGTTGCATCCCAATCCAAATGGATGCCGAACGCGAAATGTAGGAGATTGCAGCAAATTTGTGATATTTCTATATTGTTGTTTGTTCGTTTTGTGGTTTGCTTTTCATTTGTGTTTGGTTTAGCCTGATCTTTGTCGAAACATTATTTGGACCGATCGAACACGAATAGACAACGTCTGCGAATCGCACTCAGAGGTACTCGCTGTCGGGCATTGATGCCGTATCCGAAGGCACCGGCTCGACGCCATCAACAAATATCATAATCACACCCAGCATCGGGCGGAGATTCTCGGGCATGTGCGCATTGTCGCCGCCCAGAATGACCACGCACGGCTTCCCGGTGATCACAACGGGCAGCAGACGCGTCACAAACTGCGCCAGCCGATGCAGGTTCAGGCGGCGCATCTCGAGCGTGGCCAGGCCCTCGGGCCAGCTGTCCTCGTAGCAGCAGTCCATTAGCACATTGACCAGGTGCATCGGGCAGCCGCTGGAGCGCAGACCCTCGCGCACCATCATGTGCATGGGCGTGTCCGGGGTGGAGACGAGGCTGCCCCAGGTGCGAACCGTGGCCAGCGGCAGGGTGCGACCCCAGCGCATCAGCGAGTAGCGGTCCAGCTGTTCGCCCACATTGCGTATGACCGGGTTGGTGGATCGCAGTGCAGCCACATAATACTGCACCAGCTCCAGCTCGCGTCGATGCTCGCTCAAGCGTCGCTCCTGATGGGCCTGCATGTCCCGTAGCTCGGCTATCTCGTTCACCTGGTCCTGCAGCTGCTCGCGCAGCTCGAACACACAGTTGTGGCGGCTCATCTCGTCCCGCGGCACGCGCATGCCGCAGCCCCTGTTGCACAGGACGACCACCTTGGGGTTGTTCTGGCAGTTGGCCACATGGGCGCGATACTCCTCCAGGGGCATCAGTGCCGTGCAGCCGTTGTCCGCGAAGCAGCACTTGATCTTCAGGCGCGCCAGCATGTTGCGCATGAGGCGCGAGACGGGAACCAAGTGGATGGGCAGCAGATCGGAGCGATCCACTGGACAGATTTGCTTCTCCTGTATCCACTTCTCGATGCAGAAGCGACAGAAGGCGTGCTCACAGGTCGATGACTGCATCGGCTCCTCCAGCACATCGGCGCAGATGGGGCAGAGCAGCTCCTCGTCGACGTGGCCAACAATTAAGCCCTGATCGTAGCCCATAATCGCTTGGTTGGTTGACTTGTTGGTTCTGAATTCTTATCGCTAAACGAAACGACTTGCATTACACGCAGATATGTATAGGTATTATAGATCCAGGCTGGCCCACTTACCCTTATCACGTGTATGCTACCGACAGAAGCCGAAATATTTGATTTTTCATTAATTTTCGAAATTTCGAAATATGAGAGTTGCGTCTCAGCCGGCAGTTGAGTTGATCTGTGCTGAGATTTTAGACAAATTTTTACAAGAATCTCCAATAAATCTGTCGACTCACCACTGACATACATACACATGTGTATGTGTTTGGATCGATTAAAGCATTAGTACTCCCCTGATGAGCACTCGCATGTACGAATTAATCGATGAACCAAATGCAATGCAAAATGTGGTTCCAGTTGATTTTTGATAGTAATATAGTTCGAAATGATATATTTTTACAAACTATATTCGAAATATATTTAAATATTACAATTCTAAAAGCTGCAATAGCCGCAAATTAACATTAATGACAATCGATCAATATATCGATATATAATGTTATCTCAGCACTATCGCTTGCTCCAATAAGAATGAACGATTCGAACGCTGACAATCGAAATGTGCTTTTTTTACCTGGGAACTTGAGGCAGCTCACTCAACAAATTTTCAACACTTTCGACATTTGCAATAAAATCAAAATCAAAATCAAAATCTAAATCTAAATCAAAGTCAAAATTTTTGAGTCTCTACTGTGGCATTACTCTCACATTTCGAGTCGAAATTTCGGAAAAGTCGTATTATTTCTATCTGCAAACATCCAGTGCAAGGTCGAGTGGCAACCACACAATAGCTCGAGGGCTACGAAATAAATACATGTGTGCAACCTGCCCCAGTTTAACATAGTTCCCATTTAGCGTATAGTAATCTTAGTTATAATCAATCATGGGCTACGATCTGGCATTAATTGTTGGCCACGTCGACGAGGAGCTGCTCTGCCCCATCTGCGCCGATGTGCTGGAGGAGCCGATGCAGTCGTCCAGCTGCGAGCACGCCTTCTGTCGCTTTTGCATCGAGAAGTGGATGCAGGAGAAGCAAATCTGTCCAGTGGATCGCTCCGATCTGCTGCCCATCCACTTGGTTCCCGTCTCGCGCCTCATGCGCAACATGCTGGCGCGCCTGAAGATCAAGTGCTGCTTCGCGGACAACGGCTGCACGGCACTGATGCCCCTGGAGGAGTATCGCGCCCATGTGGCCAACTGCCAGAACAACCCCAAGGTCGTGGTCGTCTGCAACAAGGGCTGCGGCATGCGGGTGCCCAAGGACGAGCTGAGCCGGCACAATTGCGTGTTCGAGCTGCGCCAGCAGCTGCAGGACCACATCAATGCGATTCCCGAGCTACGCGACATGCAGGCCCATCAAGAGCGGCGGCTGGGCGAGCATCGGCGCGAGCTGGAGCTGCTGCAGTATTACATAGCGACACTGAGAGCCACAAATCCAGTAATTCGCACGGTGGGCGACCAGCTGGATCGGTACGCCCTGATGCGCTGGGGTCGCGCCCTGCCGCTGGCCTCGGTTCGCACCTGGGGCAGCCTAATCTCCACCCCGGACATGCCTATGCGACTGATGGTGCGCGAGGGTCTGCGCGCCAGTGGCTGCCCGATGCACCTCATGGAGATCCTGCTCGATTGCTGTCACGAGGACAGCTGGCCCGAGGGACTGACCACGCTCGAGATGCGCCGCTTGAACTTGCATCGGCTGGCGCAGTTTGTGACGCGTCTGCTGCCCGTTGTGATCACCGGGAAGCCGTGCGTGGTCATTCTGGGCGGCGACAATGCGCACATGCCCGAGAATCTTCGCCCGATGCTGGGTGTGATTATGATATTTGTTGATGGCGTCGATGAGACGCATCCAGAAGCAACTCCATTGCCAGATAGCGATTACCTCTAAGTGCAAATTTATCAAGTCATGTTCGATCTGTCTAAATTATCTTTGAATTACAAAATTGACATATTGGCGCTAATCTCATCTGATCTGTTCACAATTTTTGTGTTTGAAACTTGTCCCCATACATGTACATATACACATTTTTTAAATTTGTAATCTCTTCATACATATGTCGTCTACGAGCGTCAGTCTCTCTCCTTGAGAGTCGACTCATGTGCTGCCTTCTTCACCAGGTCGTCAGTGCACAGACATCTGGCAACGCTGCCAGAGGCCCGCCCGCTCGCTTTCAGTGTTCTCTAACATTCCACTGAAACGAATTAAGCAGCACTAGCGCTAGCACTGATATAAATATCGATAAGGCATAATTATTCAATATTCTAATTAATAAACGAGCTTATTAAAAATTATTTATTTATTAAAAATTATTATTATTTGTTAAAATGTTTACAGATAGACCAAAACTAAGAAATTAAATATAATAAAAAATAAAATAAATAAATTTTACATAATGTGCATACATATATTAAGTGTTTCAAGAATATTTAAAAAGTATATATTATTTATTTTCAGCTTTTATATTAGACTAGTAAACTATTTAATGAAAATTCTTTTCCTCTCGCTTAGATTGCTTATACGCCCAAATTTCGGTCGGTTAAACATATTAGCCATTAATAATTGTTAATATAATTCTATAACAAATATTTGTATTGCCTCAAGTTGCATGTTGACTTCAATTACGCGACAATTAGCAGAGTTAACGCTGCGTATGCGTAATATTTCATGGAAATTAATTTGAGGCACATCCCGAAGGAGGCGCGCTGCGAAGGGCCCGGCCTCGGCTTGACAGTGCATTGAGGAGAAACTTGTAATGAAAATGTGAAAAGTTGGCGCTTCAGTTAGCGCCAGTTGGCGACACCATTTGCTAAAGTTTCGCAAATTGCACTCGCAATCGGAATAATTTTTATGGCCGTGCAGCAAGTCGAGCGCTCAAGCTCAAGCGAGTTGCAAATTGAAACTGAGACCTTAAAATTGCATGAATAGGACATAATATATATATATGCATATATACAGATTATCATTGAAATCAGCTTGGGTTAAAGTTTACAAATTATGCTTTGATAATTGCGAATTGACTGTGAGCAAATCGAATTAATAATCAGACATCGTATAAATACTTATATATACATATATATATACTAAACTACGAATCTCTGGCATTGGAATAGTTTGCATTCATACAAACTGACGGACGAACAGCACGGCGGATTTTGCTCATATGGCCATTTAGACTCTGTTGTCCATTGAGAACAGCGTACAATAGGCTTGAATAAGAAGAAGAGGTGTCTATACATCGAATTAGTGTTAAATTAAATTGAGTTTTTGTCAACTAATTAAGTTGATTACGCAAAGGCCAACGGTAGCAGCTAACTAGGCGACTAATATAATAATATTTCTTATCAAATCAGATGCTTGCAAGGATGCAAAGACTCTGACGTTTGATGATGTCTCATGTCCACTTGGCCAGCTAGGCAAAAACACAAGGCCAATGTAACAAAAGCCAAAACTTAATTAATATCTACAAGAACACTTGAGACGAGAGAGAGAGAGAGAGAGAGAGAGAGAGAGAGAGAGAGATAGAGAGAGAGAGAGAGATAGAGAGAGAGAGAGAGAGAGAGAGAGAGAGAGAGAGAGAGAGAGAGAGAGAGAGAGAGAGAGAGTGAGAGAGAGAGAGCAGATTGAATGCAGGTGGTTTTCGTTGAGTGTCTGCCAATTGTTGTTGTTGTTATTAGCATTGGTCTGCCTTGTTTGCATATGCCTGCAGCCCTGGAATCTAGAGGCACCCTGAAAACGCATCCCATGTGTCCCATGTGGCATGCTAGCTAGAAATCAATTCGCATTGTTAACCCATGATTGGATATTATTGATTCAATTTGCTGCCACACTGTCGATACATGTTTTATGCATGCCATCGTCTAAGCTCAACCACTCGCACTCTCTCTGTTTGTGAGTGTGTGTTTGTGTATGTGTGTGTGTGTGTGTTGATAATGTCTGAGTGTATTGATAATAGGAAACATGCACGCTTGCTCAACAACACCAGTAGCTAATACAGATAACCGTACCGGCACCGGCACCTCCACACAGGAGAACCCACTCAGTGGGCTCTACTTGACTCTTGGCGTTGTTTAATTTATGCACGAACTGCACCTGACTCGCACGCACTGTGGAGTGAAGCAAACGATTTTTATTAATATAATACTAAAAATTAAAAAGTTTCTTTTTTAGAGAATTTCTGAAATATTTTCTTTGTATTGATTTTTAATATTTTTATACGCTGAACCCATTAAAAATGAGAAAACAATCATCAATTAAATTTTATGTAGCAGGCAGAAGGAGGCGTGGCAAACCGCACAAAGTATATATATTCTTGATTAGGGCGACGAGCTGAGTCGATTTGGCCCTGTCCGTCTGTCTGTCTGCCCATCTGTCCGTATGCTTGAACGCGTCGATCTCAGAAGATCTAAGGTGTAGAGACTTAAACTTTTTTTAGAATGTCCGTATATTTCGCGCAAATATCGATAACACATCCCGATATTTTTATCGATGAAAACTTTATCGAAAATCAGTTAAATACTTACATATATCTCCAAAAACCTTAAATATAGAATCTCCAAGTTTTAAATATATATATTATGATGCATTTTATACACCTTTATATACACTCAGTCACCCTCACCTTTGTAAAAGGTGTATTTCAAATACTAGAGACTTGTACTTTGGCAAATGCATGCATATCTATGTTATAATTATAATCGGAAAGTTTTATGAAGACAGTCGTCGACAAGAAAAGTTATTGAACAGTTAAATTTCCATTAAATAAGCCTACACTGCTGCCAATGCGTGTTTATGCATGCGTACGTATGCCTGTCTATGTGCGTGTGTATGTGTGTGTGCGAGCTATTATTGAAAGTTGCTTGAAGGGTTCAGGGGATCTCTTAGTCGATCAGTCTCGACTAGAGCTTTCTTACTTGTTTTATATAATTTATGTACATTTGTATTATTTTTCTTTTTTAAGCTCTAATTTCGTTTATATGTAGTTTACCGTAAAAAAGTTTCTTTTAACTGAAATACCTACCGTAGTTATTAATAGTATTTTTATTGTTATTAATTTTTGTTTCTTTTTTTTACAAATTTTTGTTTAACAATAAAAAAATTGATATGATTTCCTTACTATAAAATATAATTGTAATTCTAATTAAAAATTAATTGTCTAATTCTTGGAAATACTTGAGCAACGCTGCATAGAGCTGATCGAGTTCAATGGCTGTGGGCGTGGCGTGCAACTGCTGCGCGGTCGTCAATATTGCTAGCAATGGAAATTTGCGATATTATTTGTAGTAGTTGGCAATGCATTTGTGGCATTTGGCTTTGTTGTCGTTGTTGCTGTTGTTGCTGATGTTGTTGTTGCTGTTGTTGTTGTCGTGGACAATGGACAATGGCAACGATAACAATGGCAGCCATACATGTTGCTAATAGTACCATGGGGCACGCCCACATGTCTGCAACATGCCAAGCGCTGCATGCTGTGCCACATGCCGCACGCTTCACGCCGCCTGCCACATGCCACATGCCACATGCCACTTGAGCACATTGTTTTTGCCATCTGAAGTGTTTGACGTTTCCTGTTGCTTCGCCGGCAACCGGCATCAGAGCAGCCCACGCTGTGTGTGCAATTGATTTGCCGAACATATCCACAATTATGGCTGCCTTCATTGATTTGTGCCACTAATCACCGTTGCATAAATCACGTAGCTGCTCACCCAACATCGGATGCTGCAGATGCAAAGCGATGCCAGACAATGGCAGTCGATACCTCAAGTAGCTGGACTGCTTAAATTCTGCTTATGTGCAAGTTCTGAGCCGAATGAAACAGTTGGCAGTGCTTTCCTTTGGAGTGCCTAATAAATAAATAATATGCAAGTTCTTGATTTGAAGCTTTAAATGAGATATATATGATATAGGAGAAACAATCATAGGACTTCTAGACTATTTATTGTTTAACAAGCTCAATTTACTTCACTTTTTCGAGTACGAACGGTTCCATGGCTGATATTCTAATTACTTATATTCAGATCACTGTTCTAATATACTGATCTCTTCTGTATATACAATGCAAGTCTCTAGCTCTTCAGGCTCTGAGATTGACGCGTTCCAACGGACAAAGAGGGAGACAGGGTTATGTCGACCTAACTCGTCGCCCCAATCAATCTGATAGAGCTATGGAAGCAATTGTTTAAGTGGAAATTATATTAGTATGTATATACATATATAAAGAAAATGTTATATAGCTCGATCTTAATTTACTTTTTATATATATTTTCTTCCTCTTTATATTACTGAAAGGTGTTCTATTTCCATTTTAATGAATTGTCTCAATGCAAAGAGGACAAAAAAAAAAAAAAATTGCAATGAAAAGGAATACTTCTCTTCGCAGACAGTCACAAATTAAACGCAAATCGTTTATTTGCTGTGCCAAACCAATTGACATATTTTATTGTGCATGTGTGTGTGTGGCCTAAATGGGTTTAACGGTGTTCTTAACCCGATTTATGTACCTGTTCAGCTGAGCAGCTGCTCGAGGCGACGCTTCGGCCCAGCACAGAGAAGTAATAAAAACTTAATGGCAAATATTAAGTACACATTAAACTGATTTATTTGAGTGGGGGTTATGTCCGCACAGAGCGCTGCACAGATTTATTTTTATACGAGTTTGAAGAGAGTTTTTCTGCCCATCCCAAGAAAAAAGTATGACATATAAAACATTCGATGTGTGTGTAGAAGAAAGAGAGAAAGAGGCAGAGCAGCTGAGACAGAGATGAGTGCAGATGATTTAGTACTAAAGATCGAAATGAAACATTGTTATAGAAAATATAACCATATAAAAAATAAAAAAAATCGTATTTTTTTTTAAATGTTTATACATATATCTAAATTTTCTTCTTTTATTATTTATTTATTACTCAATTACTTAATATGAAAAAACAATAAATTCTAAAATAAATAAGTATTTGCCTCCTCCTAAATATTTATTATTCATTATTTGTTTTTTGTAATTATCTAAATTATTATTATTTTTTTTTAACATTTTCTAATTTCTTCAATTAAAAAAATATAATATTTGGTATAGTTATTCAATATGAAATTTTTATTTTATTACTTAGTAATGTATATATATAAAAATATATACATATAAATATAATTTTTCAGAATTTGTTTGCAAAATAATCATCTTAAAAATATAATTGATAAAATCAAAATTATATAAATATTATTCTGAAACAATATTTTAAATTTTTCATTATTGTTATTCAAAATTAGAAAACAAAATATTCTAGTTTAATTTATCTTTGAAACTCCATTAACTGCAAATCAAGTGATAAATTCTTGATGGCAGCCTCTTAAATTTGTCATTTGGCCAACCATTTTCTAGAGCTCGTACCTTGACTGCATTTCGGGCTAAAATCAATTTGTGTTGAGGTAAAAACAAGTTAAGAGCTGCAGAGCTTTGCATAAAAGGACACTAAGGCAAATGTAACAAAAGTCTGTCCAAAACAGCCAGAGAGTTTCTAGGCATTATAGAGAGAGAGAGAGAGAGAGAGAGACAGCGAGAGTGTGTATGAAAGAGAGAGAGAGAGAGAGAGAGACATTGCCTGTGTGTCTGTTGCAGCTGTGTTAAGTACATGGCCGGCTTTTGGTAGCTGTTCGGGCCTTATAAATGAGTTCAGTTATATTGTTGTCTCACTTTTTGTTTGTTTTTGCTAAGCAGCTTGGCTTAAACTTTATTCTTTTTTTCTATTTTTTTTATTTTCATTTTTTTTTTTATTTTCATTTTTATTTTGTATTTGCTGAGCTCTTGAATTTTGGCAGCAATTTGCGCTTTTAATGCAATCAGCTTTGTTTTGTGTTTGTGTGTGTAGCTGCTAATGCGCTTGCAGCAATAGACACACACACACACAAGTGCCACGCCCACATGCCCAGAAATCAATTGACACTTGGCACTTGGGCGCTATTATGCAGCAGCAGAGGCAGAGGCAGAAGCAGTAGAAAAAGCCAATCCTCAATTTCCCATTCCGTCTGCTTAAAAGTTTTTTATGCGCTTGCAATTTACGCCAATTGTGGATAACAAAAATGGACAAGAAGAGGTAGAAGCATTGGCTACGAAAATAAGGCCAAAAGCAGACGCATACAACGGCGAAGAAGGAGTGCAAGGAGAGGAGGAAGGGGGCAAGTGCAACTTTCATTTAATGCCCGCACTTTCGGGTGTCGTTTCTTACAGCTAAATGACAATCCGCACAGCGAGCTCTTAAGACATCAGGGCGAAGGAGGAGAAGGGGCGGCAGAAGGCGACAATGGCATAAGCAGGAGACGGGGCTACACAGCTCTGCAGCCAAAGCGGATTTGCTAGCGAATGCTCTGCTGCATTTCGTTTCGATCTAGCGAATTGGCTCACACAAATAACACGATTGACAGCTCCAGGCGTTGGCTATTGCATCTCAGCTTAAATGCAAACAGAAACAGACACCTGCTTATCCAATTATTGAAGTCTCTATATATCTATATAGATATATAGGTATATAGATGAACAATAAGGTGAAAAGAATCCGC
The DNA here is from genome assembly GCF_054131105.1 of Drosophila navojoa. Classification (NCBI taxonomy): domain Eukaryota; kingdom Metazoa; phylum Arthropoda; class Insecta; order Diptera; family Drosophilidae; genus Drosophila; species Drosophila navojoa. Next base: position 25,883,071 of record NC_142891.1, on the reverse strand, counting down.
AGAAAAAAAGATTTTCAATTAAGGTATTTTTGCATAAAATATTTAGTTAAAATTAAGTACTTGAGCTCATTTGCTGTTTATGCATCTAGTTATATACGTAGAAAAACCTGGATTTTTCGGAAAATAACTATCCCATTCTAGCTTTAAAGTTTTATTATTTAAATTTTTAAGATACAATAAATTTTTAAATTTATTTTTGTTTTAACTGTCTTTATGTCTTTTTAAATGTTAAAACAAATAATAGAAAATGATTAGTTTTAGTATATTTTTAAAGCTAAAATTTCGGCTCAGAGCGCAAACTAATATTCAGATTTCGACTTGGGGTTACGTTAAAATTAAAAATCATACATAATTTTATTATATTATTCTAATAGCAATATTTATATATTTTCAAGTACCCATTTTAAATCTGAAAATAATATATATATTATGTATTGATCTGCCTATCAACATTTTCAAATACAAGAAATTAAAAAGAAAATATAAGAGCTTTTATTCTATAATAGTAAATACTTTATTTTTGTTGTAATATTAAATATTTTTTTTTTATAAAAATAATATATGTATTTTTTTAAATTTAATATATAAATTATTTTAAATAAATTGAAAATTTATTTCTTAGTATTTTGTACTATATTACTTTCACATTTATTTTTTAATTTTTATTATAAATATTTATCGATTTTTTATAATAATAAATTTTTTATTTATATACACAATATCTTAGCTAGTAGCTTCCATCTATTATCTATCTATCTCTACATTTAACTCTATCCATCAACTTTTACCCAAATAAACATTTCTATTTTTTTTTTGGTATTCCACAAATAGTCAGATTTTGTGCTAAACTTTAAATATCCTTTGTTAATGCGCTTTGATATGGATATGATATAAATGCCCCACATACACACTCACACCCACACGCACACACATGTTCACATAGATAGACCCACACAAGTCTTGAATGTTTATCAACGGGGGTCAGCTTCAGCCAGCTTGAACTTTTGCTTTCGGCTCTCCTGCCTCGTAATCCTCCAGCTGTGACGTTTGTCAACGCTTTCGGTTGCCATCATAATCGTCATCATCAACACGAAACGGCTTTCCGTTGCTGCTGGTGAAAAATGATGGGCCAAGGAACGGGGCCTAAACTGTTGCCGCATGCCGTTCGGCCAAGTAGACAGACGTCCTTGAAGATTTGCAAACATGTTTATGATAAATATGATGTACGATGATTTATATGTATATACATTATATCAGACGTATATATATTTGTATATTCATCGGGTTTTTCTATGTTTATTTCTAAGTTTTCTGTCATTTCAGTAAGTTAATATGTATATACATATGTATATATATATATATATATATATATATATATGTATTTATAGCCATATACTTTTTAAAGTTCCCAGCTTAGCTCTGGTCAGTTCCCAGCTTGCCTTTCGACTTAATATATTTTTTTTTTGTATTCAGTATTATTTTTGTTTCCAGCTATGTTTATCTAAATGATGCCAGGAGCCAACGTTGCGTATGTGGAATAATTTTATTGTGGTTGACCGTTTTGCCACTTGCTGCTGCTGCTGCTCTGCTGCTGCTATTATTGTAGTTGTTGTTGTTGGTTGCTGCTTCTGACATTTACTAAACACAAAGAGCCCGACAACAACAACAAGTTTTGTGTGCTTTTGCAGATAAGCCAATTTATGCAGTTATTTTTTGTAGTTTATTTTTTGTCTAGTCTGCGTGTTAATTTGACTACGTGAAGAGTGGCTTAGCTGTTGAAGGCTGCCGTTGTTAAAAGTGAAACTGAATAGCTGATGTTTGAAGAGGGTTTCAGGTAGTCCAGCAGAACTAGTTGAATGTTCCTGGGAGGTGTGGCAAAAGGCTGGTAAAAGGTTGATATTGAAACGCTCTGTGACTTGCAATTATAAACATTTTCATGGATATTGCAAAAATGAGCTAGCTAATAACATAGGTAGATCAATTGAAAAACAGATAATGCGACCAGTAGAAAGATATATAGATATGAGTGAAATATATATATGTATCCAATATTATTTATTCATATTCGTTAATTCATCTTTATCATTATCATTTCCTCAAGACATATTTATTCCTTGAGAAATTTTGATCGTGTGTTTAAAAATTACAATTTCAATTAAAAATATATATAAATGTGTTATCCTACCCTTATTTATACAAAGAAGTGTATTACTATTATATTTAAAAAAGATAAGTTTGCTCTGAATAAATATAATTCTTTTTACTTATTTTTTTTAAATATATAATTTTTTAATTCAAACGAATTTTAATATTTATTTATTTAAATAATTCTAAGAACTGAAAAGATTTTTTGCTGTTGCGCTTTTCTATTGCCTCATTTAACAATTCTTATTCGATTTCTTCTAGGCACCTTGTGAAGCTTCTTAATTACTCTTCCTTTACCACAACGGGAATTTGAAGACTTTTGCTACTGGAAGCAACAGCCGCGGCAGAGGCCAAAAGGCAACCAATCAACTTTGTCGGTGCCGCGTGCTTAGCGCCCAGTGCGCCTATCAACGCACTAAGCAACTAAACCAAACACTTGACAGCCTCATGGCCACTCGCCTCGAGTCGCTCAGCCACTATTCACGCACACACGCACACACACACACACACACACACACACACACAACTACGCTTAGACAGGAGCACATGCACACGCTCTCACTCGCCTAGATTCATTTCGAGTGAAATGAACACTTCCAGTGCTGCTCTTCGTTTCGTGCTCTTGCTCAAGCCGTTTCGAAGTTCGAAAAGCCGAGTGGGAGCCGAACAGCGAACGAATTGGAGCGAAGCGCTGAGCTCGGCCCAGGCGTTCCACCAATCGAGTCAACGCCATTGGCATTTAGTCGTACATCGGTTGTCCTTCTGTGCGGATGGTTCGGCGTTCAGTATACGCGGGTCTAACCAAAAAAATACTAAACTGTCTAACTGTATAGCCGCGCGAGTTTCGCCGTTATTTTGCGAGTTGTTCACGTGTTTTTATGTGCTTACCATTTACCGCTGGCAAACGATTTGAAACGAAATGTTGTTCGTCGCGTTATTTTTACTGTTGTCGCCATCGTCGTTGTCGTTGTCGTTGTCGTTGCCGTTGTCGTCAGTGTTGTCGTTGTCGTTGTCGTTGTCAATTGCCAGCCACTGGCAGCCCTCTTCACAAAAGTTCTGAACGCATCAAGTGAAAGTTTTGCCCACCGTTAGTTCCCCCATTCTCGCGGGCATAGCAATTGCAGCAGGCGCGTCGTGCCGGCGATACCGTTAATCAACTTCACCAGCAGCGTGTATGTGTGTTTGTGTGCTTAATTTGATGTAATTAGAATGTATTTCTTACACCCTCTCTCTCACTTACCTCTATCTCTGTCTCTCTCTCTCTCTCTCTCGCTTTGTCTCAGTTGATCTGTTAATTGCAAATGGATAAAGTCCCGTTTGTTTGCTGACTGACGATGTTGTTTCATGTTTGTTTTGGTTTGTCTGTAAGACTTTTCTTGGAAAACTGATTTAGATGAATGTGATAAGGATAAGCAGAAATCTATAGAAAAGAGTTTAATTTTTAATGAGAGATAAACAAAAAATTTTAGCTAATTATTTATATATATATATATAATACAATATTATTGCAATATATATATATACATATTTTATTATCTAAATATATGATTTCGAAATACTATGGAATTACTCTATGAAAAAAGGCTTTGCGTTAACAAATGAAGATAGTTCTAAAAATCCTAACGAATCTTAATATGATATCTAATTCGTCTCTGATGACTATTATTGATAATAAACATCATATCAAGTTCGAATTAGCAAAAAACTTATCGATTATAGAATCTACAGGTTAAAAATACTTAGTAACTATAACTAATCTTGTGAAAAAAAAGAATACCGGATTTTTGCTATACTAACCGAAAGTAATTTTTTGTATTATTCATCAAGTGGCATCAGCTGATTTAAAATGAAAACTAGCTGATAAATGCAGCTTGACTGAAATATTTATTTTTCAATTTATATACTTAAATTAATAAATAAATAATAATATTAAAAAAATAATAATGAAATAATATATGCATTTTTAACACTATTTTAATGTTATAAATTTTTTTAAGGCAAAAAAAAAATTTTTTTTTATATTATATATTTGTAAAAATTAAAATTCTTTTATTTTTGTTATTCACTTTGAAATGTTTTATATAAATATATTTTACAAAACTAAATTGAAGTCTAATTGTTATACTGAAAAAACATTGTTTCATATCTCCCAATTATGTATATTTATATTTATGTGTGTTTGCAAACCTCTAATATGTTGGCAATTGTGCAAAAAGCCGCAGTGGTAAAAGGCAGAGAATAAAAAAAAAAAAATAAGAGCAAGCCCAACTGCAAATCCAGGCAATGCAACGAAGCAAACTAAATGGCCATAAAAACCACTCTCTCAGGCGTCGGGGGGTAGTGGAGTCGGTTAGACTTGTAACCAGCAAAATAATTTGTTGCAATAAATATTTGAAAATCCAGTTAAGCGAAGCATTTTCGTCACGAAGAGGCAGCAGCGCACAGCAGCAGCGGGCAACTGGCCAAGACAGGAACTTCAGTCCCAGCAGTCCCAGCTCCTTGTTTTGAGGAATTTCGCAGCGCACACTCCAGCAGTGGCTTTAGCTGAGGATTTTGTGCATTGTTTTATTGCGACATACTCTATGTGATGAGGGCAGCTTGTAAATATTGCCACAAAATGTGTGAAGCTGAAAAACTGCAGGAAATATTATATTTGAAATATTTATGCATAATAAGTAGGGGTAGAGCCGGTCTATGAGGTGGCATAGAGTGAAATGTAGAGGAGCTTGGTTTTAAATGAAACGCTTAGTCAGCATTTGAAGTTTGATACATAATATATTTTATATCTGTTTCAACTAAGACAAACTTTTTATATTTGAGCATGTGTCATACTTGATCTCGATTGGAGTGAAATTTAGATAAGCTCAGCACTTCTCAAAACATTCTTAAACCTTACAAATTCTTATCCATCAAAGTTATCTTATTTTCCTATTATTAATAATTGTGCTTTATTATTATATTATTTTTATTTTTAAAATAACTTTGGTAAATTTTAATTTTTTATTTATTTATTTTTTTTTTTTTAGACTAGTTTTACCAAATCTTTATATCTATAGGGGAAGCAATCATGTTTCCATTTTATAAACATATAAATCTAGAAATATAGAGAAGATTACCTTTTTTGTTAAGAAATGAAATAAATTTATTTTATTTTATTTTGTACAAACTGTTTTTAACATTGTCTAACTATAACCTGAGCTGCTTTCATTTCATTTCAATATTGGCCAATTTGTAATCTGCCCTCCATGAATACTTTTAAGTCATCTACGTTACGAGAGTGGCGAATTTTCGCCTTGTTAATAATTTTTCAGGTATTTTTTAAATATTCGCGGCCTTTTGCAAGGCCCCGCAGTTTTTTGTTGTTGTTGCCTTTGCTCCTGTTGCTGTTACTGCTGTTACTGCTCCTGCTGCCGTGTTGCATTTTGTTGGCTGTTTCACCTGCGGAGCTGGGGTCTTGCGCGCCAGCCGCTTTTGTGTCTCTATCCCCACGCTTTAATATTAAAAGCGTTTAAAATTTTTTGTACGTTTCGTCGCCATTGTTTATGTCTGAGTTTCTTTTTTTTTACCTACATCAAGCCCAAGGGTCTTTTGTCTTCATACCCCGCATAAAAAATTCAACGCTGACGGGTTTTATTTTAATGTTTTATCAAACGTTCGTCTGGCAATTAAAAAAAATTGCATTTTGAAAATGAAAATTAAGAAATAAGCTATAAATATACTATATAGAAATAGATGAATTTTTATTTATGGTTGACCATCGGATTTAAATACTGTCATAAAAAAATTAATTTTAATAACTTTTGATAACATTTTTATTATATACATATATACCAAAAAAGAAAAAAAGAAATAATAATAAAATTATAAAATGATTTAAATATATACATCTAGCAAACTTAGATAATTATTAAATACCTTTTATTATATATACAGTTTTCATTTTGTAAATAATTAATCCATTTAATTTGTTAATAATTTTATAAACTTCGTTGATCAAAGTCTAAAAACTTATATTTCATGAATATGTTTTATATATATTAAAATATATTTTTTATTTATTTATTTTCATTTGTTTTTTTTTAAATTATTGTATTGGCTGGTAGGGGCTGTCTCTCTTTGACTATTCCACAGGAGAATGAGTTAATCTGAATCATAATTCAAATAATGTATATGCTCTGGCCCTCTTTAGTTAGGTAAAGTAATATTTTAGAACTTATCTATGGCTTATGCAAGCTAAAGCATTTTATTATTTTAATTCATATTTTAAGAATCGGCAAGTATTTCAAAAGAAATAATTTTTTTTTTTGAAAATCTAGGGTATGTCTTCGTAAATCAGTTCATCCCATAAGGTTGCCCAAAAATTTGTTATGGTTGCATTTGCTGTCGTTGTTGTTGTTGTTGTTTTTTGTCAACGGGGAGCCGCACTAACAAGCTTTGTTGTGTTCCGCCAGTCGTCCGTCGTCCGTCGTCCGTGGTCCGTCCTATCGTCCTGCGTGCCTCGTGTCGTTGCTGTTGCTGTTGCTGTTGCCTGTTGGCGCATCGCCTTTGACTACAGTTTGCTCAACGTGCAACGTCGTCAACAACGCCCGCAGCGCCGGAAGCGGAAGTGTTACCATTGCCATTTTGTTGGCATTCGGGCGCGCTGCACTGCGATGCGATGTGATGCGGTTCGCTTCGGTTTTGGCATTTTGGCATTTTGGCTGCCGGCTGCCGGCTGCCGTTTATCCCACTTGCTGTAGTTGTTGTTGTTGCTCTTATTGTTGCTTATAATATTCCTTTGGCTTTCCGCTTGCAAAATGCTGCCATGTTTGCAGCTGTCGCTTTTGCTGCCCGTTGGCTGTTTTCCCCACTCTCGACGAATTTTCGTTTTGAGTTTCGGCTAGTGATTTTGTTTTGTGTTTTTCTTTTCATTTTGCTTCCTTTGGCTCTGCTCTTGCTTCTCTTGTGCTGCCAGCTGTCTGACAGGTGGTTTGCTCAACGTGTTTTGTGTTTACTTTGTGTAATCATTTCATTTGTCAAACTTGATTCGAGCCCTGTGCGAACAAACACACAAAACGTTCGTCGACAGTTTGACATCGCAAATTGAAGACAACTGAAATATGTCTGCAGGCAGTTTTTTTCGTTTTCCTTTTTTTACTTTTATTCTCTTTTTTTTTTTTTTTTGATTTATAGTTTTTCTTTCGTTTGTTTGTTTCTTGTTTTTTGTTGCTGTTAGCTTTTAAATCAACGGCAAACAATTAAAAGTTTTCTTTATGTTTCTGCCAGGAAGTTAGCTGAATTTATAGCTTCACATTTGCTGCACAGAACCAACAAATTAGCAAAAACTTTGAGAGATACAATAATAAATTTATTGCGACATGTTCAAGGAATTTATATATTTTTTTAAACAAATTATCAAATTATATAAGTTTTAAGAACTAAAGAAAAGTAATTTATGTAGAATTATTATTATTAATTAAAAAATTAAATAGAAACTGAAGCAATGCATGAAATGTTTTATACTATTAACAATTAATTTTTGATAATACTTGTATATGTATTTAATAAAAAGGCAAATGAAAATTTATTGTAAATATTAATTTTTAATATCTTTTTTTTTTTTTTTATAATTGTAAAATTATGACAATTTTTGTTAGGTTACCTTTTGATTAAGATTAGACTATATTTTTAATATGATTTGAAAATAATTAAAATCAACAAATCTTGTTTTAATTAAATATTTTTTTTTTTTTTTGAAGTAAATAGATAATTTGTTAATGCCTTTAGAAATAACTGTTTAAGAGCATTAAAACAAAGCCAAAAAACTTGTTTAATTATCGACAGTTATTTTAATAATCAAATATCGTTAAATGATATTTTTATTGTGTTAAAATGTGGAGGTTGAGCCAGTGTTGTCTGCAAAATCTTTATTGGACTTTTGTCTTAAAATGCTCTAAGTTTTTATTGCTTTAAGTGATTCACACACCCGCATCATTCGAGTTAAAGCTTCAATAATTGCTCAAAGACTTTAAAGCTCAGCCCCCGCAGCTGCCGCACCGAAACATTGGAGCTTGAACAATCAAAGGCAAGGCACAAAATCAAATTACTGTCTAAATGCTGTCTAAGCATATTTCATTTAATTGTCTCAACTTAATCTCGACGGCAACAACAAAGTTACCTCGCCAAGGCACCGGCCCTCCCGCGCTCCGCCGCCCGCGTCCTGCCTTCTGGCTCTTGCCGCACCAGCCGCGTAGCAAACACGTCAAAACAACGCCTCAAAATCTACTTGGCCAACTCGACGACAGCCTAACTGTCCGTGCCCTCCCCCATGCGGGGGCTCCACTCAGACCCCATTTCCTGCACAACAAAAACAAACAAACGAACGTCGGCAAAGTCAGAAAGCTACAGCCCAACTATGTAGCTATGCATAGGAAATATATTCCAACGAATCTCGAATACACTTTTGAAAATGTAAACGAGATATAACAAAACTTTTCAGTTCTGAATATTCATTTATTTTTTTATTTTCATTGGATGTGTTGGATGAGCTGACATTCACTAAGAATTGGTAGATAATATTGTATTACGGCTAGCTTAAACAAGCAAGATTAGAGTACTTTGAAATCATATTTATATTTGCATATTATTATATTTTATGAGCTAAAGTCAATGTTATTCTGAGCTGTGAAGAGATAAGATATATACTATAGTTGTAATTATGTTGATTTATTTTTAAAATAATATCTGCTCAACGACAATTCGTTTCGGTTGTCTTAAGCTTAAAGTGCACTGATTAATATTTTTATTTTATTTTATAAATAATTATAAATTAGCAATCAATTATTTAAATAATATTAATCAATAGAATAATAAAATAAAAATAATAATAATTAATAAATCCAAAGATTAGATATATAATAAATTCTTAGAAAAGATAATACTCGATTCCTGTTCCATATGAGGTTTGAGTGTTATGAAAAAGTTACTGCGCTATCGATTAGTATATCTACATATATTATTAACTAGACAGGACTATCTCAAGAATAATCAACAAAAGTAATAAGGTTTTGGTCTTGGCATTTGCTTTCAGATCGCTTAAAAGCATAGTTGAAATTGTTAGGTCCAAATATTTCGAGGTTATACTGAATTCGTATACCCTGAACCCATTGAAAATGGGAAATCAGGGTATAATGGTTTTGTTTAAGCTACTTTTACATCCACTAAAGTATCCAAAAGAAACAAGCGAATTCCCTACTCGGCCACGCACTTAATCACATAATCGAAATACCCCTAACTAGGGCAGGGGCATGAGCAACATTTTTGACTTCAGCTCGCCAAACGCTACGCATCCGGGATCCGGTCCGATGGCGACCGATGGAAAAGGGGAGACGACCAGGGCGGGTGTGTGGGTGTTGGGTCTCTATAGAAGACGCCTACATTTTCCACATTTGCCGTTAAGTGCTGGCAAACCCGCACGTCATCAGGCTCGACAACATCATGACGCTCAATTTCAATGGCACTGGTGTTGATTGCAATGTTGTTGTCGTTGTTGTTGTTGTCGTTGTTGTTGCCGATGATTACGCGCCATTTAAGTGATTAAAGGTGAAACTGTTTGGTGGGTTGGCTGCGCGGGCAACGCGAGCAGCACCCCCAGGTGCAGCCTCTACAGCTGGTGTGTGCGGCCACCCCCCTTTACACCAGCTCCAACCTCCCCCTCAACCCTCAATCAACTGAACACTGCCCCACCCACCCCAACTCTAATCAAGTGTTTCTGCCATTTTCGTGTACAATTTCGCCTATTGCCCGTTTCAGAGATTTATCGCAAAAATGCTTGGACTCGTTGCACTGCGACATGTACGGCCACGCCCATCGGCCAATGGGCGTTTGGCTGGCATTGCTCTACACATTATCAACATCGTGGCCATAGTGCTCATAATGATGACTGCCACGCCCACTCGTGCCGAGATACCTTCAAAGGGTAAGTACTTTGATAATTTAATGAGCTTGTTTCAATGGGCTTCTCAATGATTAATTGATTGAAATTTGTGGTCCGCTGAGCAGGTCTGAGCGGGAAGCAGACACAGTGGGGGGAAATCGATGTTAAGGAGAGATTATGGAAGTATTACGAGTGCTTTTAATTATGACAGTAATATGTATATACTATGTTGATATGTATATAAACATGTATGATGATAAATTAATTATCTATATTAAACAGCAAGCTGAGTTTCAATTCAACATAAATATTGAATTGACAATATATTAATCATATGGAAAAATAAGATACTAATATACCAATCGTAGAACTGCTTTAATAATGTTTATAATTTTATCATTTTTTTGTTTCTTTGTTATTATTATTATTTTTTTTTTATATTTTGGTACGGTCCTATTACAATAATTATTCAACGTCCTATATATATTTTTTTTTTAATTTCCTCAAGTCGTATTTAAAAGGCAAATATGCAAATTTTAAAACTTTAAAAGCAAACCAAACACGCATTTAAAAATCTATATAAACAGCAATAGAAATGATGTTTGATAAATAAAAAAATTAACAATTAAAAGTCAATAATAAATAAGATTGAATGAAGGTTGACTTCATTCAAATGTAATTTCAAAAATGCAAATATATACATTATTTTTTGTGTACATTTGAATTTTAAATTCGATTGAATTTTTATTATACTGAAATTATCACCAATTCTTTTCCACTTTTTTCATTGACACAAAAATTTACTTATTTTATTTACTTTGTAAAAATAATAAAACATTTTACACAAATATGTATTCCACATACTCGATAAACATTTAAAGATTACCATATTTGGATTTGTCCATCATACTCTGTTCCAGTACAGTGTCTGCAATAAATATGCCGAAAAATATTTGAATGCAAAGCTTTTACGTTGGCTATTAGAGCATATTGAGGAATTTCAATTGCCTCTTTGTCTTGTCTTTGTTGCGACCTAAAATTTTCATATTAAAAATGTTATCATAATAATTCGTAGCAGGTCTTCAAACACTTTTTCTCAGCGTGTGTGAGGCTTTTTGTATATTTGCATAATGCTGAAATTTATCTTTTGGTTGGCAAACAGGGCGGCGTCTAGATCCTTCAGCATATTTCATGACATAATCAAATATGCTTTAAGCCATGGCCAACAACGAGAGCAAGAGAAACCCTTTTGATGTCCTCGAAATGAGCTGCGGATAAAGGATGTGCCTAGTGCTATGGCTTGTTGTCTTTCTTTCTTGAGCTATTTATTTATTTATTTCTAGCAAATTTTGCGTATATCATAGCAGAGAGTCTTGGGTATCTACTCTATACATTTTATTTATTATCTTTATTTTTCTTTCCGGTATTATTTGTATTCTTCTTGGGAATACTGAATATGCAAATGCTTACAAGACGTTTAACTTGTCACCTGCGGGCCAGAGAATGCTCTCCGCACTTATCTGACAGATGTGCATCTACCTCCCGGACACTCCTCCTCCTATCCTCCGGTCATGTATGAAATACACATTTGTTTGCCTTACATGTTTGTCACTTTTCGTTGTGGCTGAATGTGCTGTATCTGTCTCTCTCTCTCTCTCTCTCTCCCTTTGTATATGTGAGTTCAAGGAGTTTTTGGCTCTGACTAGCAACGAGTTTGCTGATTCAGTTCGCAGTCACAAGACTTGTAGTTGAAAGATATATGATGATTTTATGCATGACAAAAGCGAAAAATATTATATGCAAAAACTGGCCAAGTGAAGCGTATAAATAGAGCTGCTTTTAGTGTGTTATCTGGAATTTTACCCACTCTTTCAATGTGTGCTTTGTACAGAAGAGAAAAGAGCAAAATTTATGTTTATTTATATAAGTATATTTAACAAGTAAGAAGACTCCAGTCGAGACTGCTCGACTAGGAGATACCCTGAACCCTCCAAGCTGATATTCTAATCATTATAAGAATTTATTTGTTGAATAATTTAATTTCTAGACCTACAATCTTAATGCAACTTTCAGAATGTAATGTTTAAATGTATGTACATTCCAAAGCACGTCTCTAGTAATCGAAATACGTGGGGGCGAAGGGGGCGTGGTATCAAAATTCTATAAATTACAAAATGTTTGTATTCATCATATGTATATACACGGTAAATCTGAGCTTTCCAGGTCTAAAACTATTCAAATGAGTCTAAAAAAGCAAAACAAAAATTTCGATTATTCTCGACAAAAAAGTTATCGGATGATTTATCGAAAAAACAAGACAAAATCGTACTGCGTATGGTAGAAACGAGTATGCATGTCAAATTTGCCCAAATTATTTTATGCCTTTTAAAATATTTGGTTTTAAATTCGGTATTTATACTCATTCGTGAAGTGAATTAGTATATTGGTTTTGTGCAATGTCCGTCTTGCTGTCCGTCCGTCTGTCCGTCTGTCCGTATGAACGCAGTTCATTTCGCCGCTATTGAATCGGAAAATGCATTTTCCGATATACCAGAAATCACGTTAGTTGAAGATCACCAGCCTTGGCGGATATACAATCTCCGCCCATTGGGGGCATGGAAAATCGGATAAAACTGTATCTCACAAAGTTATAAGTCTAGAATGCTGAAATTTTGCACGCTATGAAGGACTTATCCTAAAGTATAAGAGCTAGAAGCTTCAAATTTTGATAGTAAAGTGCCCCAAACAATATTTTTACGCCTCTTTAGGGGCGTGGCACATCAAAAATACCCTGTAATTTTTTCATTTTTTGAGGTGTCTACGCCCAGTAGGGGCGTGGCAATTTGGCTACTAAATTGCTTATGGGGTGTGAATGAGTACTCCGCAGTCGGTAACGCCCGACTGCAACGTTATTACTTGTTTATACATTTACTTATGAGCGATCTAATGCAATATGTTAAAATGAAATGTGTTTCATTTTTATTTGAGAAACACAAAAATGTGCTGCCCAAAGCTAAAGCTTTAAAAATAAGACACAAGCAATGTGCTTTAAATATACATATTTATGTATTTTTATCATTTCCCTCTATTAAAAAGTCTATTTTGTAACAAACACAAGTTTCACATTTGCTCACACTGGAAATAAATGGATAAAAACGAGAAAAATGAAATGTGTGTAACAAAAAATGAAACTCAATTTAAACCACATATGAATGCGACTTCCTGCTGCCCGCATTACCACAGGCGTCTGCCGCGCTCTGTGTAAAGCAGATTTTATTGCATACTATTTTCTCGTCATTTCCGTTTGACATTTATATTTTGCTCTCAGTTTTTGCCATTTTTTTTCGTGATACTTCCTTTACGATATACACATACATACATGTATGTATGTATGTATGTATTTATATGTGTATACATATATGTGTTTGCATACAGTTCGCATATATTGCTTCTTCTAAATGTCCTTGACTGCATTATAACAAGCACTGTGTGTGTGTGTGTGTGGTGTGTGGTGTGTGTGTGTGTGTGTGTGTGAGTGCGTGGTTCTAATGGCTGGCATTTTCTTCATATTGCCAAGTCGCGTGTGCGCCGCATGCACTTTCGCCTCTATTACGAATACTTTCACAAACTTTGGACTTGGCTTATTAAAATTTTGTACTGGCTCGCGGCGTGCGCCAGCACTGGCACAAAGACTACATATTTTCTTCCTCTATTCTTTTTATTTTGGCGCTGCGGCGATTTATGCCACAAGTTCTTGCCCCACCGAAATTGTTGAAATAGTTTCGCGTGCTGCAAATTGTTAACGCAGCTAATCAGCATAAAAACACCAGCCGATTGCAGAGCCCGATAGAAGCAAGCCTAGAGAGTGAGAGTGGCAGCCTAGAGAGGGAGAGAGAGAGAGAGAGCAGGAAGAGTGCTGTGGCAAAGAGCGAAAGTGTTTGGCATTAGACCAGCTTAATAGCTATGTTTATTAGCTGCCTCTTGGCCAAAGGGCTAAAAGCTCGCAGCAGGTGAAAAATTGTTTGAGAATTGAATGCGTGTCTAACTGATATTTGAAATGAATGCAATTCATTTATGGCTGCTTGTGGCTTAGGCTGATTTACCATTTCTCATTTTAGCACTAAGGCTGGAATGGAATTGAAAAAAAAGTGCTTTGTGTGATGAGAATGTGCATTTGCGTTGGCTAACAAAGCTTAAGGATAGAATGGGAATGTAGGTGGATGTGCAAATATATGAAGAGAATAGGAAATGATAATTATTGTTCACGTTCATGCTTGAAGCTGTTTATGCTTAAATATAAATATACTTTTCTTTTTGAATTATCATACAAACATGCTGCATAAATATTAATTTTCTACAATAGTAAATATCACGAAATTCGGATGTAAATTTCCATTCAAATATGCCAATTGTAAATTAATTTTTATCAAAAAAATATTGTTTTGCTAAACAATAAATTGCCATGGTACCGCGTTCGTAAACAAAGTTTTTCGTTCTTATTTTAATTTTGCAAAATTTTCTTGTTACCAAAATGAGTTTAACCAATAAACAATAAAACAGAAATATGAAAATTTTTAATGTAGATATTAAAAAAAGAAAGAAAAATAACAAATTGAGTTTAATTCAATTTTTTTTCACATAAATATTGTGTTCATGTGTCGCATCATATTTTTTCAACCAATTAGTTGAAATATACCCGATATAAATTTATTTATTTCTTTTATTTTAGCCATATGTTTGGCTATTTAATTGGCAATTTATGCCGCTGGCTGCTGGGCTGAAATACGACAATTTACATGATGTTCAATTTGTGTTTCGATTTTCCAGCGAAAAAATTTGATTTTTTAGCTTGTTTTTTGCTATCGATTTTCCTTTTGGCAGTTGCCGTTACATGGGAAATTTTACACTTCTGACGACGCGTCGTATCTCCTGCTCCTTAAAAATAAAAACAATAAATTGGCCAAATTTTGTTGTCTAGCATGCGGGGCGGTGTTTCTACTGCTCGATGCCATAAGGCATAAGGAAGCCCATTTTGAATTATTGTTATGTGCAGACATTTCTTGTAGTAAATATATGCTTATCGTTCACATATTGCCTTATTCATTGGCTGATTGGGCGGCATCTGTACTGGTATAAGTATTTTTCCTTCAGCAAGTCTCGTGCTTCATGTGGCTCCCATTTTGACTAATGGATGCTCGTTAGCTACACAAATGAGTTTTTTATGGTCGCTTTCGTTTCTTGAGACGGGCAAAGCGGAAAAAACAACATCTTAAATTAATTCTATTTTTAAAGACTTTTATGTTTTATTTATTGTTGCTATTTTTTTAATTTTTATTTTTCAAATATTTACTTAATCAGATATATTTATTTTTCTCTCCCTAGATTGTTCATTTATCATTTAACGATATTTTATAATTTATTTTGATATTATTATTATTATTATTATTATTATTAATTATATTTAATTAATTAATTATGATTATTAATCATAATTTATTAAATTATTAATTATTATTATTATTATTATTATTATTTTATTATTCTTATTATTATCATTTATTATTATTTACTTAGTATATTGATTATTATTATTAGTTATTCATTAGTATTATTATGATTTATTATTACTATTATTATTATTTCTTCTTCTTTTCTTTTTTTTTTTCTTATTATTATTATTCTTCTCTTCTTCTTCCTATTCTTCTTCTTCTTGTTCTTCTTATTATTATTATTATTATTATTATTTTTGTTTACTATCAGGTAATGATAAAAATAAATAATAATAATTATAATAATAAACAAAAGACTCGAGAGGAAAGAAAATCCGCCAAAAATATATATATGTATATAGCTAAATACAAAGATAAATAATGAATGGCAATGCCTATGTACTTTGGTAAATATGGATTTCTTATTCCCCCATCTTTATAGACTTGTAAAAACACAAATAGTATAACTCAATGTTTATTGACTTTTATTATGACAGATTCTTAACGCTTTTATACGTTCATCTCTCCGAGTCATGATATAAAAGAATATGTGAATATAAAGTAGCGCACTCAACACACTTTCACACTCACTCACCGAACACCAAATGACGTTAGTGTGCCGGTGTATAAGAAGTGCACTTATATTCATATTTTCACTTAGTCTTAGTTTTAAAGTATTTTCTTGAGTCTTTTTCCTGTTGCTTTTTTTTTGTATATCTTTTTTTTTCTGGAGCGGCATTCACAGTTTTATTTATTCGTACCTAAATCATTGTCATTTTGTCTAGTATTCGCAATGCCCGATCTTCGCTTGTCATCATCAGCCTGCTTAGGCTGTTTCAGCTCAGGTGGCTCGCTCACGTCTTGGGCAATGCCAATGCTGCTGGCGTTACTTGCGCTCGTTGCATCCGTAGAGACTTGATTAATGGATTTCGATTTGCGCATATTTTCCTTAATTTTCTTAAGACTCGCCGTCGCATGGCGTAGAATTGTAACCGTATCGTGAATTCGACTGCCAACCTCCAGAGCATTGCCGACAATTAGGCGTTCAGAGATTTGATCGTTTGGCGCATTCAACCGAGAGACTGAACGGCTCGGCATGATTAGGGTCACCTCCGAGTCACTGCTGGGAGCTGTTGCCGCTGTGCTGCTCTCAGCTGCTGAAACCGTCGATGCATATCGCGTATTATTGTTTTTCCTTGGACTGCCCGAGGAGGAGGGGGAGGAGGAGGAGTTGCCGGGCATCGTTGGCTTCGATGTTCCTGGGCTCTGGCCACACTTTGGATGAGTTGGCGTCGTCTCACCCATGGACGCATCGCTGTTAACTCTCTCTGGTAGAGAAGAGTTTGAGTTCCCAGATTGTGGATGTTCAACCGGGGATCGCTCCACTTCGGTCCTCATCTTGCTTGAATATTGATCGCTGCCAGCCGTCGAGGAAGAAGTCCCATCATAGCTACTATTGGCCAATGCTGACGTCGGTTCATCCCCTGAGGGTGGATTTTTGTCTGCTGGCGCCTTTTCACTGGTGCGGTTACGCATCAGGAATCCATACATTTTGTCAACATCTTCGGCAGTAAAATGCTTGGGCCTAGACTTTTCGATCCTTGTTGGCTGTGTTTTCCTCTTGCTGGAGGATCGTTTGCTGGTTTCTGCTGCCATATCCGGCGAATCGCTTGCTTTTGGCTTTTCCGATGCCGAGGTCCTACGCGATTTCGTTTTCTTGCCAGCTCGACTAACCCCGCCCTCTAGAGCCTTGCCGCTGCCCGCTGCCCTATTGCCTTTATTGCTGGCATTACTAAAGGGCAGCTCGGCTTGTTCAGCTTGAGGATCTTTGCGCTCTTCACGGCTCGACGATTTCTTACTTGGCCTTCGCACAGGTGAACTCAGTTTCCTGTGTGGGTCCGTTCTCATTTCGCTGGCATTCTTCGCTTTGGCCGAGACATCCAGTTTTTGTGGAGCCTCGCCTTCGGGCCCTGAGTCAGGTATGACATAGGGACTGAAGCTGCAGGTCTTTAGTCGAACTGGTCTATCTGGACCATCGGGACCATCGGGACCATCTGGTCTGTCTGGACCAGGGGGACCTGTTGGCCTATCTGGTGTCTTATCGGACACCCGTCGTCTTACAGTCGACCTTTTGGAATCCCGACTGCTGCCACTGCTGCCTCGCACTGAATGGCCGACGGACGAAGTGCCTCTGACCATAGACGCTCTGTGGACTGGACTCGATTCATTCGCTAGGGCCGAGCCGCTGCCAATCCTCGTGGCTGATGCACTTGACATCATTGGCACTTTCGTATGCATGGCTAGGCCAGCCTGCACCGTCCTCGACAAGGTGTCCGTGCAGCTGGGCTGAGAGTTCATGTCAGCATGGGAAATCGCCGGGAAGCCCGGATCCATGGCTGGGGAGAAAGCAAGTGAATCTCCGGCGAGCGCCTGCTGGCACTGCTCGCTCTCCGGCCGGTTCTTTTTGGGCGTGATGATGTCGCCGAGGCCCATCTCCTGGCGCAGAAATTTTCGCGCCATTCGCATCTCCTTCAGCTGCCGCTGCTGATCCCAGCCCAGTTCCTCGGACATTATCTCCAGCACGGTGGGCAGCATCTCCTGCGCAGCGGCCGCATCAACGAACGCCACGCGCAGCCGGCGCGCAATCACGTCCACCACATGGCAGGCATACTCACGCTGGCAGGCGTAGATCACCTCGGCCTGTATGTAGGGAAACTGCGGATGCAAGCGCTGCCGGCTGTCCGGCTGAGGGCAGTAGCTGGGGCAGAGCAACAGGGGCGCATTGCTGCCATACGACTCGGCCAGATGCTGCGCCACGTCCATGGGCAGATCGTATGCCTGCACCAAATCGAGGGGCAGCATGCAGCAAAAGTTCTCGGCGCCGTCCAGCAACAGATTGCTGGAGACGCTCACGTCCGAATGCGGCTCCAGTAGGCACGACTCAATGGCCGTGTTGATCGCATCGACGGCCATTACACGGTACGTGCTCCAGCGCCCGCCGGCCAGGGTGATCATCTGATTGCCGCTAACCTCGAGCAGAAAGTTGGGCACAACTTGCGGCTCCTTGTCCTGCTGCTGGTCCTGGCCCTGGCCCTTGCCCTTGTCCTGGCCGATGTTGTGTCGGTCCGTCGCAGTGTCCGCATTGGTTGGGCACATGATGGATGGCTTCACCCCCGTCCAGGCGCTTAGCACATGCTCCTCGCGCAACTGCACACAGTCGTCGAGCACGCGGCGCGTATGCCTTAGCAGGCAGTTAACCACATCGGCTGTCGGGGCCGGCGGCTCGCCGGTCGGCTCGGGACGCTCCACATCCATGCTGCCCACGAGTAGACGATTCTCAAAGGGCAGCATGATCAGCGCCTCGTCGCAGCCGTCGCAGCTGGGGAAGAGCAGGCCACAGTTCTGGGAGCCATAATAGCCGGGCAAGGCGATGTGAGTGCCCAAGTGGGGCACTGCGATCGGATTGGCGCGGCAGTCCTCCAGTTTTCTTATCGCGTCCGTGCCGGCGCCCGTCGCATTGATAATCACCCGCGTATTGATGATGAACGACTCCTCCTGCAGGGCATCGGCGACGAGCACCTCACGGCAGTCCTGATAGCAGCTCGGCATCAGCTTCAGCAGGCGCACATAGTTGGCCACCGTGGCCCCAAGCTTGACCGCCGTCATGGCCAGGGCGAGGCACATGCGCGCATCATCCAGCTGGACGTCGTAGTAGATCAGCGAGCCCAGCAGCCCGTCCTTGCGCAGCAAAGGGAACTCATTGAGCGTGGCCTGCTTGGAGAGGAAGTGGGAGCCGCGCACATTCGACATGCCCGCCATGGCGTCGTACATCTTCAGGCCCAGCCAATAGAGGGGCAGGCGCAACGGACTGTAGATGGGCATCAGCATCGGCTGCACGCGATTCAAATGGGGGGCTATCGTTAGCATTGTGGCCCGCTCGTTCAGCAGCTGCTGCAGCATGAAGATCTGCTGCAGATCGGCGCCCTGAATCGCTGCATGCAAATACGAGTTGCTGCCCTCAATCAGTTTGCTCGACTTGCAGCTGGCGCCGCTGGCAAAGTCCTCGGCCTCGATGAGGGCCGTCTTGAAGCCGCGAGAGGCCGCCTCGAGGGCACAGCCACAGCCGATGGCACCGCCGCCGATAACCAGAATATCGAAATGTTCGCTCTTCAGCGATGTCATCTGCTGCTTTCGCTTTGGCATCTGGCCGCTGCTCTCCCTGCCCGCCTTCAGGCCCTGGTGGAGCATGGCGCTCATTGAGGACAGCAGGCGATACGGCTGCTTCGGCCATGCCGATGCCGCCAGACTCATTCGCATCTTCATTAGCATATCCGTTCCCCTGTCTCTGTCTCGATTCAACAATCGACTTGGCCAGCCTCGAATCTGTCGAGCTGCAAAACGGTCATTGGTAGCTAGTTGAAACGAAGAATTTACTGGGACATAAAACCGAAAAAGTATTTTGGATTTTGTGAAAGCAAAAAGTTTGATACAATTTAATTGAATTCACCTGATACATTTCTAGACTAGTTTCCCATTGATGGCTATTTCAAAGGCATGCGGTCTTATTGATGATATACAATATGAATGAATCGTACTAATAATCTCTCTGTATATTCTCATATTCATTCATTACGAATGACTATATTGAGTTTGTGCAATGCCCGTCTGTCTCTATCTGTCGCTCTATCCATCCGTCCATCCGACTGTCCGCCCATGTCCGTCGGTCTGTCTTTCCATTACACTGGTCGGTCCGTCTATCCCCTTGTCTGACCCTCCGATTATCCTTACGAATTCCTCCGAATTTCCTCCGTCTATACCTTTGTCTCCAGTCTGTTCGTCTATCTGTTTCTTGTTTCGTCCGTCCGTCCGTTCGAATATCTGTCCGACCGTATATGTGTCCGTCCGTGTTTTGCCCGTCGATCGGTCTATCCGTCCATCGCTCTGTGCGTCCGTCCGTCCGTGTGCCCGTCTGCTCGCCTGTCCGTGCGTCTACACCGTCCCTCCTGCGACTCTCATGACCTCAAGTGGGTCACACAGATTTCTCCATTTATTCATGTAAAATATCATAGGCGATGCATGCTCCAAGATAATACGATATTAATAATCAATAATAACGAATAAGTATCCTTAATATGTATGTATATTATCTTCAATTGGATCAGGAGTGTGTTTTAATGACTTTGGAGTCCCTGACGGGACGAACTGACAAAAAGTAAGATAAATAAACCAACACAAATGGTCAAAATGGTGCCGATATTTATGAGCACGCAAACATGGATAGCAAGCGAGGCCAAACGAATGGTCGGACGGCAGGATATGGCAGTGCTGGTATGACAGGGCGTTGGGGCTAGGGCGCCCTAATCGTGTCAATGGAGAGACAATAGTTGAAAATTAACAAATGAATTGAAATTACTTAAACAAACTCATTAGCGTGTGAAAGTCAAGGCGTTCATCAAGCTGCCCGCGCTTTGTTGACACCAATTGTTCTCGGGCGGGCGGTTCTGGCTGGGGGTGGGGGCCGCAGAGGCACTGAAATGGGTGGGCATTAAATAATGCCCAAGGGGGCGGGTACGCGGCACAGCCATGGAGCCCATTGTGGGTCAGAGGCAAGTTTTTGCGCGCTGAAATGATTATAAGCCCGTCTAAATATTCGGGCTACGCCTAGCCAATTGTTTTCTATTGTTGTTGTTGTTGTTGTTGTTGCTTTTGGCCTGTCGTGTCCGAGGAACGCCTACTTTACCTGGTCCCCAGAGCGAATGCCCATTGACTGCGGCAAGTATTGCATGTAATTAAATTTTCCAGCCTTTATGAGTTAAGCATAGTAATTTCGTGTCCCCTGGCAGTCACGACTTTAAATTGTCATCGATGTGACGGTACGGCGCAGCCGGTTGACATCAATAGCGAGCGGAGGAGACGGTGCCGGTCATTAGGGTAGCTAGATATTTCATTTAGTTGACAGCCCAGCACAGCTGTAATTTTCATTAGGTATATTTGAGACAATGGCACTAATTAGGAATTTAAAGTGAAAAGAGTATATTGGTTTCCTGCAATGCCTACCGAAGCAATATGCATCATGTAAAATATCAAATTTGTTCAATCAAAGGCGAGTGTAATATATAATGTAATATTAAAATTTAAGTACTAGGCAGAAGGAGACCACAAAGTACGTATGTGCGTGTGTGTTTGCATGTGCGAATAATTGTTGATATATTGGTCAAATTGGCTCAAAGGATTCATTACTTGCTTATTAATAAGGACAATTAAAATGTCATAAAAAATATGAAAGCATTCAGTTAGGCACACATTCGCCTGATCATCATTTGTGTGGATTTTAGTGGCCATCCGGGCCATAATCTGGGCAGTTTATGTCGTCCAACAGCTTTGGATGTTTGTCGTCCATTTAAATTACTGAAATTGTCGAAAAATCAATAGGGCATAAGCTTCAAGTGTTTTGCTTTTTGTTTTTACCACGTATAGCAGCTCCTAAACCACCAGCCAGACTTAAAACGTGCTGCACAGCTCCTGTCAGATAAATCGTTATCCCGATCTTTTGTTGAGAATTTCATGTTTTTATGATATTCTAAGACATTGTCAGCATTCCCAGAATAATCACCAAGCTTCTTAAGCTCGTACGACTCTTCTTCGCTGCCAATGAGGAAATGGCTGTACCGGGCATATAGGGTTTCGTTATTAAAGTCCTCCAAGTGAATATATAACTCATGCGGCTGCGATTGTGTAATTAAATGGATCTTCTCCAATCCCATGAAATACTCATGTTCCATGTTCCCAAATCCTCTCTTGTATTCCTCCCAGTTGCGATCAAAGTCTTCAGTTCCATCAATTGTACGCTGAATCACGATCCAACCAGATCCCACAAGCTTAGAGTCGCAGGGTACGAGGAATGGCCCGATGTTGGGTAATATCATTGCAGATGTATTGGATTTACCTTGGCAGTTAGGTTCCTCTAACTTTTTCATATATTCCATATATTCTGTTTGCTTCGATTGAAGATCTTTAATTTTCGCAGCATTTGCAGCTGATTCATTTCCTAAGTCAGATAATTTGTGATTTTTTTCCTCTATCAGAGATTTTAATTTCAATATTTCGTCATCTCTTTCAATAATAGTAGTATCTCTTGTTCTTCTATATGTGTCGATTAGCTCAGTCTGAAGAGCCAATTGCTTATCTTTTGATTCAATCAATTCAAGCTGAGAAGCCAATTGCTTATCTTTTGATTCAATCAATTCAAGCTGAGAAGCCAATTGCTTATCTTTCGATTCAATCTGAGAAGCGAATTGCTTATCTTTGGATTCAATTAATTCAACCTTTGCAGCCAATTCTTTATCTTTTAGTTCAATTGTTTTCTGTAGATCTATTATACTCTGGGTATCTCTATCCATTTTCGATTGTAATTCTGATAGAGATTTCTCTTTTGAGAACACGGATGAGGCGTGTGCAAGAAGGGGCTTCACAATCTGATAGCAGTATTTTCCACACTGTGCATCTAGTTCTCTATTGGCCTGGCATTCCTATGGTATATACTATGATATATTTATATCTAATTAATATATAAGTGAAAATACTTACTAATCTTTCCATTGTCACAAAGGTCACACTGAATGATATTAAGATGATGAGCTTGAGATATATTTCCATTTTGAACTGTTTCACAATTGAATTTATTTCGAACTGATCAATAGAATACCTCGTATTTTACCTTTGATAATACAAAACAGATTAGGCTTAGTCTAAGCCGTAGGTGAGATGACTTTGATTCAAAAAGTAAAATAATTGATAAGCATATTCACTGGACAGCATGTCCAGTGTGCCGCGCTCTAATGATCACATAAATATTAGATGAGTTTAATTGTGGGCCCAAGCTAATAGATTCTAGATTAAAACTGTAGTTCTTTTAAGCAGTGCATATAGTGCGTTGACGAAATTTATGTAAATAATAAATAAATGCACAAGTATTATTGTATGTTGATCTATAATAGAATACTATAAATCACATTAGCTATTAATGTTATTTATTGAGTTAAATTACAAAATAAATCAGTGATTATTTAACTTCTGGTGTTAAACTTACAACGTAAGCCATATCGCTCTAGCTCCTGACGAAAACTGAAACAGACCTAGGGCGCAGACGTTTTGGCAACAAAACAGCCGCAAAAAATGAAAAAATATAAAGAAGGAAAAAGAAAAACAACAACTCTAGGGTCTAAATACAAATTTCCGGCATAAGCCACATAACAAACCTGGCCCGTTAGCGACACGGCCACGGATGCGGATACGGATGCGGATGCGGATGCGGATGCGGACGGCGGCTCAACTGTACGGTGGACAATGGAGCAGACTGTGCTGCGGCACTTTGTTACATTTCGTTAGCTGGGCAAAGTGCCTCAACACGTTAGGTGACCCGCGACATGCCCCCAGCCAGCCTACCTGCCCTCCCTCTCTCTCTCCCCCTCTCTCTCTCTTTGTTCAGCTGCAGCGCGGCTTCGCTTTGTTTTTGCTGGGCGAGCTGGGCTCACCTTGGCACAGCCAGACGCCCCCGCAGCGTTGCCTCTCAGGCATTATTGCAGCTATAAAGTCAGTGCCTTGAACTTTTTTTGTTTTTTTTTGCCCGTTGTGCTTTTGGGCTGTTTGTGATTGTTGTTGCTGTTGTTGTCGTCGTTTTTGTCGCCTTATTGCTATTGAAGTTTGTTTTTTATGGCCTGGCCGAGAGCTTGACAATAAGCACGTTGGCTGCTAAACTTTTCCACTTCTCATTTATTATTACGCGTCCAGTTTTATTTATTTTCATTCTGGTTTTTTCCCCCAAGTTGTTGTCCTGACAACACAGCGACACAAAATTGTCGTCTCCATGTTGTCCAACTAAAGAGAAAAAAAAAGAACGACAACAACAGCAATTACAAATCGCAAAATGCAAACAAGCGCAGCAAATACATCTACAAAAAATTTTAAAAAATTTTCGCTAGGCGCAAAAAACAGCGAGAAAATTAATATAATTCAAATAAACGATTTGCCACGCTTCGTCAGGCAATCAGCGAGGTGTTAAGTTTAAGTGGCATAAATTGTTGTTGCTGCCACGGGGCAACAAGAGCTTCCTGCTCCTCGCATTCGAATTCGTAACAAATTCATCGTTGTACTTTTTTTTTGCTTATTGGCAAAACTTTTGATTTATAGCCTTGGCTGGGCTTAACTGAATAACTTTGATTTCTTGGCCTGCTGCAGCTGAACATAACGACAATTTAATTAGCAGCGAATAAATTTCAGACAGTTAAATATAATAAATAATTGCCAAAGCTAGCAATGATTGAGCTTGAGGTTGTGCAAAAAAATGTCGTTAATTTCTAGTCAGCCTGCAATAGAAACTTTAAAAAATTTTGAGAGCTACAAAAAATTGTTCATCTCTTAAAATTAATTTATAATGCATTTTAGGGGCTGATATGTAACAGAATATAACAAATTAAATTGAAAAAAAAATATATATATATATTTATATTCTTAAGATTGCAAAAAACATATTTTTAAATTTAAAAATAAAATTTCATCTATTAAGTTAATATTTGAACTCAATAAATTGTAAATAATTATATATATAGTTACAAATTTCTTAAATTTTTTTTATGATTTTCATGTTTAATTTATATTATATTATAATTTTATTTATTTTCATTTTCATATTTTTTTATATTATATTATGTTGAGGGTTATCTTTTAAATGAGACACGGTAAATGTAGGTGCAACGCAATAAGTTTATTTAACACAACAAAAATATTCAGTAACAAGTACACTACTTCACGTACCGCGACGATTTGAACTGACCGAGCCGACACACTGACATTGATCTTGCACAATGAACTTACAGGCTGACTACTGGCTCGATTTACAGCATGCTTATATACTTATTTCTATTACGCATCGAATGTTTTGGATGTCTCCTTATGCTTCTATGTTTACGTATGCATGTACATAATCCAGAACATTCGGTTTCTTATTCTAGAGACAATTAGGTAAAAAGCTCACTTGATGATGATGATGAGTTTTTTCGAGATTATTCCACAACATATTATAATTTTAATTATTATTCTCATATTTAATTTATATTATCATTTTAATATCGCGTTAACTTGCGATATATATTATATAAATATTTTCAATTTATTTATGATTTTCATATTTAATTTATATTATAATCTTATTATCCCTTTATCATGAGATATATTTATACACATATATTTTATATATTTAATATTATTTATAATTTTTATATTCAATTAATATTATAATCTTACATTCCCTTGAGATACCGAGATTTTCGCTGTCAATTCCAAAGAAATAGGAAAATGCATTCTCAACTTGATATCTAATATCTTAACTGAAGTATAATTCTAATCGGCATTCTGATCTTGAAAATCGTATAAACATTTGTTTCTTGGCACGCAAACTTAAAGTGCGACAACTGGCATTCGATTTGACTGTGGCTACAAAACTGGCGCCAGAGACACTCGCCTGGCCATCCATATTGTATATTGTGTGTGCATGCAGTGGCCCTATGATATAATTGGCCTGCACACGCAACGAGGAGGCCGAGACGTGGTCCAAGACCAAGGCACATGGTCAATGGTCAGCAAGTGCTTAGTTGGCCATGGCCAAGGGACAGAGCAACCAGGCTGAGCATAAAGGCGCTAATTTGAAGCAATTAGTCTTGTGCTTCCATATATGTGTGTGTATATGTCTATGTGTTTGTGTTTGGGTGTATATACATATATGTATAGGGCAAAGGACAAACGACAAACGATGTGGCAGTGCAGTAAGTTCCATCCGATTGACAAAAAAGTATGCGCTCATTGAATGCCCTTTCCTTCAAGAAGTTAGCTTGCCTTGCATAGCATTCCTATGTTCATGAAATAAATGTACAAACAATAATTTAGTTTAAATTGATTAAATTCTATTCTTTATAAACAGTAAAAAAGTGAGTATATTTTATTAAAATATTTTGTTTATAGCTTTTTACAAAAAATGACAAAAAATAAGAACTAATAATAGTAATAAATTAATTAATAATAATATTCAAAAAGAGACAAAAAAAGTTGATATATATATTAAAAACAAAGCCAATTAATTTTAAAATAAAATAAGTTATGATCTTTTTTTAATATGTATATCAAATTTAGTTTTTTCTCTTTTATCTGTTTTCTTTTCTATTTGTACATTTTTTATTTCAAAGTACTTTTAATATTCTCTTTGCTTCTTGTATTTTGTGGTTTCTTCTCATGCACTCAAACATTTTCAAACTCACTTTATTTGGTAATGTGCTAACTCATTCGCGAATATTATTCTTATTGAATTTGTAGTCTATTTTTAAGCTACGTAAGCCCTATAAGAGGGCATTCATTTAGCGAGCAATTAAATGTTATCGCATTTTTTACGACTTGACATCAATTAATTTTTACCTTCTGCTCTGCTATAGTTTTGTTTCCTCTCTTCCTTTTTCGGTTTTAGTAATTTTTACTACGACAACTGTTGGACAATGCCAGCAAATATTATTTTTGTATTATGCTTGTTGTAGCCATCAACGTTGGTGTTGTTGCTGTTGTTGCTGTTGGCCAACACTATTTGTGTCATGCAACAATGTAATTGGCACTGTCGTTGTCATTTCCGCTGGACACACGGTACGCCAGGGCGAGACATTAAGGATATTACGTGGGCAAGCGTGTAGCGACCAGACGCTAAACAAAGCTTCAGCAAGGAGACGAGAAGGGCAGGGAGAGAAAGAGACAGAGAAGGGGAGAGACGGCGAGAGGGAGTGGGAGGCCCCATTCAGCGGAAGGAAGCAACTTGTAGGTCGGAATTTGTGCAGTTTTTATGCTGTCTGTGTGTGTGTGTGCTTGTGTACTTGTCGCCCTTTTGCCGTTTAAGTTGTGGGCGTGGCCGTGTCCCGGCCAATTGTTAAGTTGAAAATAATAGAGGTGGACAGAGGACTGTCAGGCTGTCACTGGCGCACAATGCCACCCAGACACTAATCGATGTGGATGTGAGCAATCCACTGGGCTACTCCCACTGCTCCGATCCACCCGACTGACATTGCAATTCCAAAATTAATGACTCAATAGGCCAAAAGGCCACAAAGCTCAGGCACTGAAAGCCATTGTTTTCCACTCCTGGCCTTTTTTAATTGCGCCCCTCCCCCGCCCATTGGCCACTTGGCGGTTAGCCATCATTTATATTATTCACCTCTCGATTGTTACACCCACAATATACACAACTGCGCCCACAGCCACGCCAATCCCCCACACATAAACTACATTAGCTCTAAGCTACACTTGCGGCTTGTGGCTGTGGTAAGGCCAGAAGCCTCGAGCATTCGCATTGAGAGGAACTCGGAAGTGGAGGTCTCTAACGGCATCTCATACTAAATATGTCGTCTTTTAATGTAAATATGTATGTGAGAAATACTGTAAAAAAAAAGTACAAATTGACACGCAACTTAAATGAAAGAACCTAAAAGCTGTATAAAGTTCAAAAGGACCAAGTCATGGCTAATGAGACCCTTATCAAACACCATATATTAAAATAGCATCCATGAAATCAGTTTGAAAATCGTTAAATACAATCTGAAAATTTCTTTTCTCTTAAGAAAGTTTTCACTTAATCCATTGGGCAAGTTAAAGAGAAATACA
This sequence comes from Drosophila navojoa, assembly GCF_054131105.1. Taxonomy (NCBI): domain Eukaryota; kingdom Metazoa; phylum Arthropoda; class Insecta; order Diptera; family Drosophilidae; genus Drosophila; species Drosophila navojoa. The sequence goes on along the minus strand of NC_142891.1, from coordinate 25,854,832 downwards.
TAACAAAAATTTTATTGGTAAATTGGTAAATGAGTAAAAGTTAACAAAATTTCAATGAATTATTAATAAAAAAAAAGAACGTAAAATATGCATTTACAAAATGTAAAATCTAATTTAATAAAAAAATTAATGAAATAAATCTTTAATCAAATCAAATTAATGAAAAATAAATATTTACTTACTTCAATGCAAATTAAAAATATATAAAGATATAATATGCATACTAAATATAAAATCCATTCAAATTAAAAAGTTTGCAATAAAATAAAAATTAAAAATTCATTGGAATGAAGCAGGCCATAATGAAATCCTGTAGAGGCTCATGTCAGCTGGATGCAGAGAGTATCAGCTAGTCAGGCACGGCCGGCTAGAAAATTATTTATACATGTACTCTTTAAATATTAAAAATTGTATTGATATCAAAGTTATGAAATAGTTAAAATTTTAGTCTTAAAATTTTATTAAAATAATTTCTCTCGAACTCTCTTTCAGGTAAGTCGATGGCAATCTTGACTCATGATGTTGTAAAATAAAACCATGATGGCTGCTCGTAAGTTGTTTTCAATTTGCACCTAAAAATTGCTTAAGCTAAGAGTTCAAACTGGATCAGAGTTAGCTTGGGTTAGGTTAAGTGGCAGATCCTAACTTTTACACCTATTTGAACGTTTTTGACGCCAAGAACCGTAAGCAATGTGGCATGAAAAACTTTGTCCTGCTTTGCCATCGCCTGGGGCAAGTTGTGTGTGTTTGGGTATGTGGGTGGGCAGTGCCTTGGTCACTTTTGGTGCCACGCCACATTCGACACTTTATCACCTGGTTGGCCAATGGCCATGTTCTCCGGCCCGGCCATAACATTTAATGGTGCTCCGCTTAACGCTTGTAAACACGTGGGTGTTGTCCTCCCCCCCGGCCCAATCAGAATGTGTTTGTGTCTGCGTCTATGTCTGCGCTTATACATGTTGACTGCCTGCCACGCCTCTTTAGCCATGGATGTATGCGTGTGAGTGTCCATGTTTGTGCTCGTGTCGCTTGCTTTCTTTTGGAAAATTATGCCCAATGGGCATGCTAATTTCACTCAACTGAATCGCTTTTGAAAGTCTACAATTACCGCTAATAGCTGGCAAACAGAAATCAAATGTCTGTTCTGCCTGCCTCTGCTCGCCCCTGCCATTCATTAGCGTTAATTGTCGCGCGGCCACACGGCGTATGCGCAACTTTTACCATATTATTATTGCAAATTAACAAATCACTTAGCTCTCGACTTAAAAGTCGGTCGCTAGCACCGAAAATCCCATTGGAACATGCGAATTAATTAACTAACTTGTTAAACTTTCACAATTTCGGGCCAAAAGTATTTTTCGACGCATTTCATTTGAATTCATGCTGAAAAAAAAGGGTAACCTAAATTTCATTGCCGTCGATTGTATACACTACACAAAAGTATATAAAATGTATAAATATAAAACTTTTAATTTAACTTAATTACGATTATACTATTTTCTACAAAAAAAAACATTTTTTTTTTTAAATAAAAAAAAAGTTGTCTATATCTATATATCATCTACATACATTTAGTATTACTATTAGTATTACTTATTTTTTATTTTTACAATTTTATTTACTTACTGACAATTTACTTACGAAATAGTATAGTGAGAAAAACAATTTAAATGAAATACAAAAAATATTTTAAAATATGTTGAAACACGTTTAATATTTTAAGAATAAAACTGACGCAGTTCACATAGTTCATATGCCTGAGAGTGCTGCACACTTAATTTCATTATTTGCATACTTCTCTGTTGGGGCACGGGCAGTAAGAAAAGGGCACAAGAGAGAAAGGAGCCAAAAATTGAGACGAAAAATCCCATTGGCATTAGGCCTTAACGCTTCGCTTAGCTCGTTATTGAAGCCGAAGTTTATTGCTGAAAGTTTTGAGCCGGCGGCAGTTCGCTTTCCGAAAGCAATTATCCTCAAGGAAGTCTGCGACTTAATTGATTTCGCAAACACTGAGCTGGAGCGTTGGCAGCCAGCCGGACGGGCCGGCGCACCGGGGGCAGTTGTTACAATCTTAAAGGGATTCTAATAAGCGCATTGAGCGTGTGCCTTTTGTCTTTTGGGCTCTGACGTCCGAATATCCCTGTATTATCCTTTCGGTTCAAAGGCTCCTCGAGCATTTAGATAACAACATTTCGTCGGCTTTTTTCACACTTTACAGCCGGACGTGCTGCCATCGTCTCGCTTCGAGGGCCAAAGTTGAGCAGTTCAAGTGTGTGTAAATTACGCTTTTTTGCTGTAAGTGTTAGATGTTAGTGTGCGGTGTTGCACAAAATGAGTAGACTTCAATAATCCCGTGGCGACGACCGACGTTCTTTATTATCAAAAATCAACTAAAGTACAGTGACATAAATTCTTATATCCAAAGCTAGCCCTAAACCCTGATTATGCTGACATTGCATATTTACGCGAGGCATCGCATTACTTCGGGCAACAACATTGTTGCGCGTTGGAGCCACTGCTGCTGTTGTGCAATATCCGCTGGGAACGGCTACATTCATGCTGACGGCGCGTGATCAATCTGAACATTTATGTTTTGCTGGTCGATTGTGTTAACTCCTCCCCCACTTAGATGAATGACGTCCTCGGCTTTCTTGAAACTGTTAATTAATGTTTGAAGATCACGTTGACGTTTGTTCCTCTGATGTCTTTGATAGAGTTTCATCGAAGCGTAGCAGGAGAGTAAAAGGATGGCCACGGTTAGCCCAGATACTATTGGCCTTCTTACTAGCCCTTCCTCTAGTTGAGCAATATCCCGCAGATTTTTTATGCTTATCTTCTGCAGGTATGGCAGGCTTGGTATCTCTTGGTGGTCTGTTATATTTAAAAGCGCAGATACCGCTGGTCCCGGGGATTTCCTCACGTAGTTTTTTGGTTTTGGTATACGGTGTTGTTTACCTTTATCTTGTCGTCAAAGGTAAGGAGGAACGTCCCTTTTACCATCTGCTCGTTGACTGTAGCTGCTCCGTCGTTGATGATGATTACTCCATCGTCGACTATGGTTAGAGGTTCGAGGTGGCTGGGCCGAGTTGAACAATGTGCGGTGTCCCCTGAGTGTAGCTGTTGAGCGCATGTTGTGTAGGGTGACTTCTTGCAGAACGTTATTGTGAGGGCTGTACTACAATTTCCTATTGATATTACATGATTTCCACAGTCAGCTAAATTGTAGTCTTCGGCGAAATTTATTATGATGCCGTTGTGTTGGACAGGGTATACGGTTAATTTTTTACATACTATGCTAGGCTTAGGATATCTTATAATGAAATGTAGAAAATTTTCGCTTAACAAAACTTTAATTTGAGATACTTCCATTAAGTCAGTAATAGTGATATTTATAGAGTGTTCATTAACAATGTTTTTTAAATCAGTGGAATCCAAAATGGAGGGGTTTACAATTCCAACCTTTGCAAGTGTTACTGATAGTATTAAGGTTTTTAACTCTGAGATAATTATTCTATTTCTTGTTAGCAGCGTTTCATATAAATGCTCTGTGTCTACTTGTTTTACTTTTGTGTTTTTTACTAGGAGGTTTACGGTGTCAGTTAGCTTATTAATTTGTTCCTGCATTTTTGTGTTTATGGTTATCTGCCTATTTTCTGACTCTACAAGTTCATTCTGTGTAAATTTTAGTTTCTCGAAATCATCATGGTCTGGCGTGCCAGCTACGACCTTTAGAACGGTGCCTAGCATATTGATACTCCTAGCATGTCTATGGTGGACATTTACTGTAGCTATTAATGTTTCTATATGTTGTATGTCTGCGTCTAATAACATTCTCATATGTGATCGGGGGAAATGGTTTGCTAATTCTTTCGTATTTTTTACTATTTCTGAGTATAGGGTAAGGTTGGTTGAGTGCTTCAAGTATTGGAAATCCGTCCAAATGGTTACGTATCCGTCCAAGATCGGTATGTAGTCCATGTTAGTATAGTCAGTCAATTTCGCTGTTATCGTTGTAGCAAAAAGAAGTATAGTCCAAATCCTAAAAAGATAAAAAAGGGAATTTAATGTTTTGCCTATCTTAGATTGTCCTTGTGGACCACCCTCCCTTTTATTAAGACTGTTGTCCCCAAGTCTGCGTCAATTTTGCCTTCGTTGTATAGTGGTGTCAGTTTGTTCCCTAAGCGTCTGTTTGTTTTTTCCAAAACTGTGTCGCCTATTTGGAATTGTCTATTGTGTCTTGTTTCGTTTACTCTATTTGTTAGGAGTTGTTGTGCCTTTTGAATTTTATTTCCTATCTCTATTTCGAGTTCTGGGGAGGATGAGTGGATTATATCGATTGGTCGTTTGTCCGTTACTGAGTGAATTGTATTGTTATATTCGATAGTTGCTTGAAGTATCGTTTCAACAGTGTCAGTAATTTTTCTTTGAGCTGTTAGGCATCTTGCAATGTCACCGAGGGTGCTATGGAATCTCTCGACTTGTCCGTTTGATGTACTATGGAGTGGTGGGGCATTTACGATTTGAATGTTATATTGATTGTTTAGCAGAGATTTTATTGTTTCGGACTTTATGGAGGGCTCGTTATCGCAATAGATCGTCTTGGTATGCCGGTAAAAATTTACAAGTTGTAAAATTGCTGATTGTATGTCAATTATTGTCCTTGAAGCGATGGGTTGAACAATTGCAAATTTTGAAAATTTATCTATGCACGTAAGGAAGTATTTTTTATTGGTTGAGTATATGTCTATGTGTAGTATTTCGCCCACATAGGAAGGTATGGGTGTTTCTCCAAGTATTTGTTTTTGTGGGTGACGATTGTACTTAGCTGTTTTACAAATTTTACAATTTGAAACAACTTCGTTCGTTAATTTTGTCATTTTCGGAAAAAAATAGTCTTGTAAAATCTGCTTCACATTTTCTTGGGCTGCTCTGTGAGCCCGATTGTGTTCTGTTGCAATTATTTCTTTCTGTTCGTTTTTATCAAAAATGTCATTTACTATGTACTTTGTATATCGAAATGTTGTTGTTGGAAAAGTTTCTATTAGTTTATGTTGTATGAATGCTAATATTGGTAACTCGCAATGGATTGCATTTACGACATCTTTTTTGACTACATCGCAAACTCTTTTGATTAACGAGTCTCTGTTTGAGAAATGAATTGTATGTCGGATTTTCTTACCAAATAGGATAACTGTACGATCAGAGGCTATATTATTTTCTTCTATTATAATTTGGTTTTGGAAACAGTTGATTGGTTTGTCTGTTGTGTCTATGGTGTATGTGAGCGATATTTCGCTGTGAATTGTGGCTCTGTCTGACTGTACATCGTCCTCTAGGGCATGAATATTATGCCGTGACAGTGCGTCCGCAACGTAGTTCTCCTTCCCTGGCTTGTAATAGATGTTTGCGTTATATTCATCTATAAAAGCTTTCCAACGCCTGATTTTTGCGTTCGGGTTTCGGTCGGATACTGCAAACGTCAGAGGCTGATGGTCCGTAAAGATATTTAAATTTTTTACCCCATATAGATAATTTCGGAGGTTTTTTAAAGCCCAAACTATTGCAAGTAGTTCCCTCTCATTTGTTGCAAAGATAAGCTCTCTATCCTTTAATGTTCTTGATATCATGGTGATTGGTTTTCCACCTTGTGACAGAACTGCCCCAAGACCAGAGGATGAAGCGTCCGTTGTTAAATCAAACGGCTTCTTGTAGTCAGGGTAGAGCAACATTACATTTTCGGATGCAAGAACCTCTTTTAGCTTCTCGAATGCCGCATGTTGACTCTCGTCAAATTTTACTGGAATTTTTTTGGATTGTCCGGCGCTCACTTTGCCATTTTGGCCTTTTAAGATGTCGCTTATAGGTTTTGCTATAGACGCGAAGTCCTTGATGAAACACCTATAGTAGCTTGCCAACCCAAGGAATGATCTGACGTTAAACAAAGTTGTTGGTACTTCATAGTTACGAATCGCTTCAACTTTACTTGGACATGTCTTTATACCATTACTTGAGACTACGAAACCTAGGTATTCTACACTTTCTTTGAAAAAGTGCGACTTTTCTGGTGAAACTCTCATGTTGGCCTCGTATAGTTTATCTAGGACCCAGGCGATATGCTTGACATGGCTTTCCATATTTTCAGAAAAAATGATTACGTCGTCTACGTAAACATAACAAGATTTTCCAATTTGCTCTCTGAGCACATCGTCAATGGCTCTCTGAAAAATACTAGGTGCATTTTTCAAGCCAAAAGGGAGCCTGCAGAACTCATACTTTCCGCTTCCTACAGAAAAGGCTGTTTTTTCTCTATCTTTTTCGGCAAGTAAAATCTGGTGGAATCCGGATTTTAAATCTAGTGTTGTAAAGTACTTTGCTGTGCCTAAGTTGGATAAAATGGAGGCTATATTGGGAATGGGGTATTTGTCATCTATTGTCTTTTTGTTTAGTTTTCTGAAGTCTATAACTAAACGTTTCTTTTTTCTTCCCTGCTCGTCGGTACCTTTTTTATCTACAACCCACACGGGGTTGTTGTATGGTGACTGGGACGGACGTATTATACCGTTTTCTAACAGATCTTGAGTTTCTGTGTTTACGAATTCTGATACGCCCATTGGGTATGGATATAATTTTGAATAAATGGGATTCTCGTCCTCTGTTCTAATAGTTGCAATGACATTTGTATTATACGGAAGCGCTTCATTTGGTTCCGCAAATACTCCTGCTCGGGCTTTGAGCATTGTTTGAAATTCCGTTGTTATAGCCTGAGGGGCTTCTATTTCTTTGACACTTGTGAAATTTACGGCTGGGCATTTTAGAAAGTTAATGGTCTCAGAACCATAGTTTGTTGTTAGTTTCTTATTTTTGAAGTCTAATAAAACGTTGGTTTGGTTTAGTAGGTCAAGTCCGATTATACCATCGAATGTCGTGAGGTTTGGTAATAAGAAAAATGTTGTCTTGGTATTAAAAAGGTGCATTATGCATTTCTTGTCAACTACGTTGTGGCCATGGATTGATTTTAATCGAAAGGGTTTTTCTACCGGCGTAATATTTTTTAGTTCTTTTAATGGTCTCACGTAATTCTTTGAGGCTCCGGTATCTATTAGCAACTTTATGGTTTTCCCTGCTATCGTTCTCTCTATGAACGGGAGCAGGGATTTATTCCTAAAAAATTGACCTGGTCGTATTCGTCCAATTCATTGTCAACGTCTTCTGTCTCGGTTTCTGCGATCGCTTGGTATTCGCTATTGTCCTGCTCGTATTCTGTATCTTCTGTTCCTAGGTGGTTAACTCTTTGCTGTTTCGGTCCTGTGAACCGTGCGCTACCGCTGTTTGGTCGTTTGTTTGCCTGTCCCTGGTTATTGTAGTTTTCGTATTGAGTGCGTCGTTGTTGATTTGGCCACTGAGTCTGTTTCGAGAAGGTCGCGTTTTGTTGGTGTTGCGTAGCCTGTCTGAAGCGAGAAGATGAGTCAACGTCCATTGGTTCTACCTGTTCTTGTCGTGGTGAGAATTCTGGTCTTTTGTAGTGTGGGCTTTTTCCTGGTTGGTTGTGTTTTGGGTCTTGAGCTAGAGTCTTGTCTCTGACTTGCTGTCTTTGTTCGATCTTCTGCGCTTTTTCTTCTATACTGCGGGCGAAATTTGTGGCGAACATATAACGTTCATGATTTGACTCAACTTCTTGAGCCAATGCCAATGCAGAGGGAAGATCAATTGGTCTAGCTGAGAATAGGACATCACTTAAGGCCTTCCTGGTTCCTGAGATGAATACTCGCAGGGCGTCTGCTCTATATTTCTCATTTAGCGAAGAGGCAACGGTGGTGTCGTAGGTCATGATTGTCTTATTTATAAGTAAAGTCAGTTTCTTTTCTACCTCTTCGTAGTACTGCAGTAGTGTCAAATTTCCTTGGCGGAGTGTTGACATCTCCTGTTCAATTAAGTATATCGGTCGTTTGTCGGAGTACGTGAAATCTAACCGATTTATAATGGCCTTAAAATTTAGAGGAGTGTCGAAAGAAGAGAGTACCATATCAGCAGCGTTCTTAATTTTGTTTCTTAATATTCCCAAAGCTTGATAATGCTTTGAGCTACCATCGTATTTCTCATATACCTTGTATGCGATATGCGCAGCCTTTCTCCAAGATACATAAGTTTCGCTTTTTCCTTCAAAGTCCGGGAGGGACTTCATGATGTCAAGGGTTTCGTTGCAAATAACACCTATTTTGATTTCTGCCTCCTTGAAAGTTTCTACCTCGGGTGCGCTAACCTGTACTGAATTTATACGTTGTTCAATTTCGTTTAATTTTCTATCAAAGCTATCTTTTTGAGCAGCTAAAGCGCTTGCGACTGCGCCTTCTACTATAGCTTTTAATTGATCTGAATTCAAAGCCATTTTTAAATTTTCTGTGTTGTAAATTTTTCGAAAATTTGTTATTAAATCTTGTATTTCACTATCACTCATAGGGCAAGTAAAGACAGGGAATTTTGCGTGCTGCGTTTTTTGTTATTAATAATTAATATTTAAAGGTTGAAATTGTATTTTATTTGTTTTTACTCCTTAATTTCTTTTTTTGCAATGAACACTCTACTCACATGTTCTTATATTATGTTAGTAGACTGTATGTTGTGTGTTTCTTCGCTGATGAGCCGCTTCGTGGTGGGTGTCTTCGCTGCGTACTGTTTCGTCTAATGCTGCTTTCTTTTTTTCTTTTTTCGTTTTGGTTATGCGTTTTAGTTGTCTTGCTGTTTTTTTTGCACTTGTGGGGTATTTATCTCACTGAATGCTTGTTTTAATCGAAGTTTTAATTTCGTTTTTTTTTTTTTTTTTTTTTTTTTTTTTTTTTTTTTTTTTTTTTTTTTTTTTTTTTTTTTTTGAGTTCGCCCCACGTTGGGCGCCAATTAAGCTTTTTTGCTGTAAGTGTTAGATGTTAGTGTGCGGTGTTGCACAAAATGAGTAGACTTCAATAATCCCGTGGCGACGACCGACGTTCTTTATTATCAAAAATCAACTAAAGTACAGTGACATAAATTCTTATATCCAAAGCTAGCCCTAAACCCTGATTATGCTGACATTGCATATTTACGCGAGGCATCGCATTACTTCGGGCAACAACATTGTTGCGCGTTGGAGCCACTGCTGCTGTTGTGCAATATCCGCTGGGAACGGCTACATTCATGCTGACGGCGCGTGATCAATCTGAACATTTATGTTTTGCTGGTCGATTGTGTTAACTTGTACATAGGATATATATATGTATGTGTGTGTGTGTGTGTTTGACCGGAAGTTAAGCGCCCACGCAACTCAACCCATCGCACTCAATCCCTTGCCCATGGACGACATTTTGGGCACCAGCGTGTAGTTTAAATATAATATGAAAATTGTGTTTATTTAATTGCCCGGAAAGCTTGAACCCTTTTTCCTCTAAATTTTTTTGTATTTTTTATTGTATTTGGGTCTTGGACAGCTTTAATTTTTATGGCTGATTGAGCTTTAGTGAAATGTCCGCCGCAAAGTGCGCCATTCAGTTGTATTATTAACCATTTGCAGCGAAATGTTATTTTTGTGTAGTGCTACAATTAAAATCAATGATATTTTTGGGAAGAAAATTAAATTAATTTTTTTTGAATTTAGGCAAATTTAAATTTAAATTATATACTTTCAGTTTTATTTTATTTATTTAAAAATAAATTGAAGCTAATGGCTTTTTCAATTGCAATTTCAATCAAATATTTAATTTCAATTAAATTAAAAATTGCCTATTTATATGCATATATATTAAAATTTTTTGTTTCATTTCATTATATTCATTATAGTTGCTCTACTCGCAGGTAGATGGCGCCTTTTCGGCTTACTCAATTTAACTGCAAATACTTATTGCAGTGATAGCATTTCCATTAATTTGACAGCCACGCCCACAGGCAACGCCCTCTTGTTTTTGGTGCAATTCGCTCGCTGGGTATGTTAATTTTACAGCACACTCATGTTTCCCGATGATGATGTAGAGTTTCTGGCACGCGGCCAGCAACGGAAAAAACAAGCAGAACCTTCCCTTTTTTTTTTGTGCTGGTTGCTGCGAAATGAACGCATCCTGCTATGGACTTTTTGGAGGCGTTTTTCTGCCCGAAAGCAATAACAATAACGCGCACATGAAGCCAGTCTGTGTGTGTGCGTGTGTGAGCGTGTGAGTGTGTTATAGCTACACTCGCCTATATACTGCTAGTTGGCGCTGTGCTCCCTCATTCAATGTTTGTTTTTTTTTTGTGCGCTCTGAAACAGTTTGATGAACTTGCAGGCCAACTGCCGGCAACCCGGCAATTGCCGCGCTGCCCGCTTTTGATTGTTTTTGTAGATGATGCGCCGAATCCTGCACTTCTCTAGCTTGTTGATTTTGATGATCATAATGTTGATGATGATGATGGTGCTGATGATGGTGTTAGTATTGGTGGTGGTGGTGGTGGGGCTTGGGCTTGGCAATCGCAATCACAATCACAATCATGATGATGGTGTTTTGGAGCCTTGTCTGCAATGCTTTTTTTTTTTATTTTTCGGTAACTCCATTTGCTGTTGTTGTTGTTGCTGTTGTTGCCTTTGCCCCGTTCACCGCATTTGCCACAGTTGATTTCGTTAATAGAAAATTTAATTGCTTTTATTGATATATTCCGGGCAGAGGAGCGACTGTGATTGTAATTGGGATTACACGAATGGAGATGCAACGAGCAGTGAATTTTATTGATTGCCAGTGAAATGTTGACAAGCGAGCAAGGAACCGGCGGGTTTTAAAGCGCGTACCCCAATGATTTGGCTGGAATGTATTTGAAGAAGTTATTAAAATGGATCTATGTGTTGAAATCCATTTCGACCTTCTGATTAAATACTCTCGCAAAAGGTTAAAGTCACAATGCGGAAGTTTTAATATCAAAATATATAATGAAAATAAAAAATTAACATACAAAGACATATATGACATTGAAATATATTAAAAAAGAATAAATAAATAAACAATTAAATAAATATTTTAAATAAATACATTGAATAAAGAAAGCAATAATAGTATTAAATGAAAAATGATAAGAACAAAATATTATTTTATAAATTAATATTTAAATAAATGAAGCTTTTCTAACTTTAATAATATTTAAAATAGAAAATTATATCGATAAGCAGTAAAGCTCTCAAATAACTTATTCTTTTTAAGCTTCTTTCGTAGAATCCCGCTTGTTCTGATCCGGTTCTTCAGTTATTTTCGTTTTTGTCTTTTCTTTGTTCGCTTTGAGTCGAGTATTCCCGTGACGCTCTTTTCACAAACATCGTTTAGGGAGAGATGCGATTGATGTTCGGTCAGTTCAAGCACTCGAACCTATCGAACCCAACTCTCTGCTACCGATACATAAACAAAAGTATGTCTTGTTCCTTCAACTCAAGCAAGTTATCGGTGATTTCCCCTGGAGAAAAAAAATGGATTCTGGTTTTTTTTTTTTTTTTTTTTTTTTTTTTTTTTACATTTTACATTTTTAGAGCGACAGTAATGTTGAAATGATGTAATATTCTAATATCTAATATTTTTAAATTCTATTCACAAATTTTTTTTAAATTTACTTGTTTTATATATGTACTTTAAAGATAATTATAATTAGTAAAATGTTCTTGATTACAATTTTCTTAAAATTCTATTTTATAAAATCATTTTGCCTATATTTATTTAAATTATTTCATCACCCTCACCTTAAGCCTACTCAGGTCTCTTGCTCTGAAATATGAAATGCCAAAGCCAGGCTGTGTCCAATAACTCAAGCACACTCTTCCATGGTCAGACGCCCGCCTTCCTCCTCACTCAGTCATACAATCAGTTATCCAACCAATTCGCTGGTGTAAACCGCATTCACACGTGCTTCATTTTCGCCTGACTGTAAAACATAGCCCAACTTCAAGTAACAATAATATTTACTTACTGAAGGTTAAATGCTGAAAAACTTCATTTGAAGCATTGAATAACTCGCACACACACACACAAATAGACAAACAAAAATGTGCACACTCACACACACAGACACACCTTTGACTGTGTGTGTAACGGTGAGTAACCCGAATATCGAATGAAATAAAACATCAACTGCAATTAGTTGAGCAATCGATGGAAGCAAGTAATAAACTTCTGGGCTGCCAACAACATTTGCCACTGATTGACTAGCAACAACAACAACAACAACATCGCACAGTGGCGCAAAAATCAAAACAACCCATACTATTTGCTAATGCGACCCTAACAAGCTGAAGCCAGCAGCAGCTCCTGCGAAGTGGGCGAGGGGGAAATGGGAAAGGGATGGGGGCAAACAGCCAGGTGTGGGCGGCTCTTCAGCGAAAGAGAACTGAAATCTTAATTAAGATTGATATGTTCACGTGTGTGTGTGTGTGTGTGTGTGTGTGTGTATCATGGCAAGCTAACTGCCCGCTCTGCGCTCTCCTTCGGCTTGACTGACACTTGTCTGTCTAGCTACACCTGACTGAATGCTAAGGTAGCTCCACACACACACACACAGACTCGCTCCCCCTCTCTGGCAGCCACGCCCCCCTTGCCCACATCTCATGTGTGCTTGATTTTCGTTTCCATTTTCAACTCTCGAGGATGTTTTGCTGCTGTTGTTTTGGTGGAGTGTGGTCAACCTTTCACTCGAATTGCAGCACGAATTATTTATGACATTCGATTTGGAATTGTCGTTGCCTTCGTTGTTATTGTTGTCGTTGTTGTTGCTGCTCTGTATTATCGTAATTAGTGGCCCGAAATTGACATTAGCCGAAATCTGGAAACAAATCGAAATCGTTGAGCAATTTTCGCGTGCTCATTCTTGCGCGTCAATCCCATGGCATTTCTGGGGCATCGACTTGAAATACCCTGTATATGTATGTAGGTTGGCAATCACTGTTTGACTGTTGTGAGTGTGGACAAAAGCTGCTCTGCATGGCCAACATTGCATTTAAGAAGAGGAAGAATAAAAGCAAATTGCTGAGGATAGCACTAAATAATATTAATATATAATACTTTCTTTACTTTCTATTATTATAGAATCGAATTTTTTGAATTTATGCATATCTATGTTTGTGAATATTATATGTTATACAATTTATTCATTATAAAATGTAGAGAAAAATATTTGCCAAGCATTGGCCTCTACATATGTATGTATACTAAAACAGTTGCAATAAGAATATTAATAATAATAATATAATAATTTATTTTTTTATTGATGGCTCCAAAGATAATCTTAAAATGGCAAATCTGCTTGATTAATTCAATATAATGCAATGTGTTTAATTTACTATCATAAATTTTAAAGTTAAGTTTAATAAATTTCATAAATAATATGGAAATTGCAGGTATTCAATTTCATTAAGTTTCATTTAGCCGTTTCATTTATTTTTTATCTTTCGTTTTTTGGTATTTGAAATTGAAATTCTTATATATTTTTTCATATATTAACACCTACGTATATATGTAAATTAAATTATATATAAGAAAATTATATTAAATTATATATAAGAAAAACTAGTATATAAAATCTATAAAAAAAAAATTGCACTTGCAGTAGATAAAATAAAGAGATAAAAATTAAAGTAATAGAAGAAAGTTTTAAAAATTAGTTTTGGAAAATGTTTTTTTTTTTTTTTTTTGGCTAACATGCAACAGCATTTGTGCCGCAAAGCAGACGAAGCATGTTGCGCGCAGCAAATTAAGTGCAGCCACAATACGCACACAGACACACAGTTGCAGGCGCAGGCACGCGCACACTCACTCAAGGCGATGCAGCTAACAGATGGCAAGACTTTTAACACTCCAGGGATAAAGTTTCATTTAGAGCCGCCTAACATGTCCGGGATGGAGTCCAAAACTTGGTAAAGCCACAAGGCGGCGCAGCACAAGTGACAGATGGGGGTGAAGATGGCAGGAAGTGGATGCCAGATAAGGAAGGCAAACATACACATGCACACAGATGCATCTGTATATACATACATATTTATACGTATGTGTGTGTGTGTGGAGACCAAACTATCATACTTCATAGTACGAGGCACTTCACTTCAAATTGCACTTCGGGTTTATGAAGCACACGCCCACCCTTGGCAGCCGCCCACTTCACTTCAAGTGCATGTGAAACCGCAGTTGAAAGGCATTTATTGTACTTGTCATTGTTGTGGGGGGTGCCAAAAGGGGCGTGTGGGTGTGTGGGCGTGGCATGTGCAAGTCCAGACTGTGCGGTTGGCAACCAATTCCTCTGCCTTTGCCTTTGCCTTTGCCATTGCCATTGCCATGGCCCCAGCCCAAGCCCCGACCTGAGCCCCCAAACGTTCGCATAGAAAAATGCTTTACTTGCTCTTATGAATGCCAATGCACTGTGCTCATAAAAAGTTTCACTGTGTGTGTGTGTGTGTGTGTGTGTGTGCATGCTCTGTCTTTTTGTGTATTAGGCATTTGCTAAACGACCCTAGTTAACCTCCAGGCCAAATAATTTGCATCAAGCACTTGCACTCTACACAATCTCCTCTCTTGCCTTCGTCTCTCTCTCTCTCTCTCTTTCTCTCTCACACCCACGCCTGACTCGAACTTTTGCCGAGAATCTGTATTACGCCCTTTAGGGCAATCTGGATCTGGCTCGGGCTCTTGCCTAGCCATAACGTTCCTAACGCCGCTCCCCCTCCCAGAATCTTCTTTGTCTATGCCGCTGCTTATTTTAGTTATGGCATTTGAGGCATTTTTGCCAAGTTTACAAGATTATGCGCTTAGTGTTTGGGCCGGCACTGCGAACCAACAAAACTCCATCCGAAGCATAGAAAACTTTTTTCCAACATTCAAGGTGAAAATGAATGAGTGTTTCTCAGTGTGCGTGTGTGTCTATGAGTGCGGATGGCTGTCTGTCTGAGTGTCTGGCCCGGGGTGTAATTAAATTGGTGCCATTTTGAGTGCTCTCTGCTGTGCGAACTACGAGCTGGGCAATAAAGCCCATGCTTAAAGTTTAAATATGTGGAAATTCAATGGGTTGATCGCAAATTCTTAAAATTACTAAACTACTATTTGAATAAATGGAGTGTTTTTTCGGCAGATTTTAAAGTATTCATTTAGAAAGACTTTCGTCTGATCATCACTTGCATGGATTTTATTGGCTTATAGATCCATAAATTTATATCATATCGTCCTACATCTGTGGATGTGTTTTGTTCATCTAAATTACTGAAATAGTTAAAAAATCAATGGGGCATACAGTTTCAAGTGTTTTGTTTGTTTATACCAGTAAAAGCATTTCCCGAACCACCAGCCAGACATATACATTGATGCACAGTTCCTTTCAGATAAATCGTTATCCCGATCTTTTGTCGAAAACTTCAGGTTTATATGCAGGCTATAATCATCGCAAACATATCGGGAATAAATTTTAAGTTTCTTAAGCTCGTACGACTCTTCCTCATTGCCAATAAGGAAATGGCTGTACTAGGCATTTCGGGTTTTGTTATTAATGTCCTCCAAGTGAATATATAACTCATGCGGCTGCGATTGTGTAATTAAATGGATCTTCTCCAATCCCATGAAATACTCATGT
This sequence comes from Drosophila navojoa, assembly GCF_054131105.1. Lineage (NCBI taxonomy): Eukaryota > Metazoa > Arthropoda > Insecta > Diptera > Drosophilidae > Drosophila > Drosophila navojoa. Next base: position 25,839,250 of record NC_142891.1, on the reverse strand, counting down.
TCCATGTTCCCAAATCCTCTCTTGTATTCCTCCCAGTTGCGATCAAAGTCTTCAGTTCCATCAATTCTACGCTGAATCACGATCCAACCAGATCCCACAAGCTTAGAGTCGCAGGATACAAAGAATGGCCCGATGTTGGGTAATATCATTGCAGATGTATTGGATTTACCTTGGCAGTTAGGTTCCTCTAACTTTTTCATATATTCCATATATTCTGTTGGCTTCGATTGGAGATCTTTAATTTTCGCAGCATTTGTAGCTGATTCATTTTCTAAGTCAGATAATTTGTGATCTTTTTGCTCTATCAGAGATTTTAATTTTAATATTTCGTTATCTCTTTCAATTATAGTAGTATCTCTTGTTCTTCTATATGTGTCGATTAGCTCAGTCTGAAGAGCCAATTGCTTATTTTTCGATTCAATCTGAGAAGCGAATTGCTTATCTTTTGATTCAATCAATTCAAGCTGAGAAGCCAATTCTTTATCTTTTAGTTCAATTGTCTTCTGTAGATCTTTAATAATGTGGGAATCTCTATCCATTTTCGATTGTAATTCTGATAGAGATTTCTCTTTTGAGAACACGGATGAGGCGTGTGCAAGAAGGGGCTTCACAATCTGATAGCAGTATTTTCCACAGTGTGCATCTAGTTCTCTATTGGCTTGGCATTCCTATGGTATATACTATGATATATTTATATGTAATTAATATATAAGTGTAAATACTTACCAAACTTTCCATTGTCACAAAGGTCACACTGAATGATGTTAAGATGATCAGCTTGAGATATATTTCCATTTTGAACTGTTTCGCAATTGAATTTACTTCGAATTTATCCAAGCTCTGCACTCATCTCAATAAAAAAAGCTTGTGTTTCGCATTATCTAATCGCTTATCGGTATCATAAACGTGTATTGACGTCAGTCGATGAAAAAGTTATGAAATAACAACCTTTGACATACGAATTGAATAACGATCCACCTTACAATGTAATCGGATAAAAAGGCTAAGCTTATCAATTGAAGACAGCCGTAAGTCAGAGCTTGCGTCATATATTATTAATTCGATTTTTAAATTATTAAAAGAAAATGGATTCATATGAAAAATGTCAAAAGACTGGTATTGAAATGTTATTGTTTAAATGTCACGCACATTCTATCCGTATTTTCCGCAGCTCAATGAGTTTTCAAGTTTCGAGCACTTTTCAACACTGTTTGCAACATTCAACAGTTGTTGAAGTTGTTGTTGTCCCGTAATGTGCTCAGTGCTCAACTTCAAATGCATCTAAGGCACAGAGCTCGAGTGTCAAAGGAACACTTGAAAATGTCAGTCAACACGCACACACACATACACACACACACACACACGTACGCACTTGCAGTCAAGGCTAAGTATAAACAATTTATGAAATTTATTAAATTGGCCAAGAGGCGTTCTTTCCTCGCATTGTTGTTCTTCTAGTTGTTATTGTTGTGAATGCCCTTGGCAAACAAGAAGAAGAACAACAAGAAGCAAATCTTTCGGATTCCTCTTTATAGAAGCAGGCGGGGTGGGGGGCGACATGGGGGTTGGGTGGCGTCGGCCTCTGGCAAGCACTTGAGCAAAATTTATGACAATGAGCCAACTGCTCTGAGTGCTCATAATATAAATAACAAGTGGGCCACTGAGCAAAGGGGCGTGGCATGGCATGGGCATAGAGCCCACTGTTGCTTGAATGGGCAGCTGACCGTGGTTAAATGTGTTTTATGCTCGGCAGCTGTGAGAGCCCGATTGAGCGGCCTGCCCCAAGTGTGGCATCCACAATCCGACAGTTGAGCTCTGCCAACTGCAGCGCCACATGTGGCGGCAACCGGGGCGGCATTAGGCCCAGCGGGACCGACCCCAAAGGCAAATGTGCGCAAAGAGCAGAGAGGTTGACTTTTTGGCCTCAGCCGTTTAGCCGTTATGTATCGAGTCGAGTCTCACGAAATTTCTCCCTGCTGTCCGCCCGTCAGCTGGCGTTGTTTTTTTTTTATGTCCACGACCTGCAGACAGGCTGCTTTACACTTTAAGCAGGCCCCAGCTGAAATTTACGACAATTTGGGTTAAACGTTTTGACAACGCGAAAAAACTGCGTAAAAGCATGGCATATGAGATGATCACTACTAAAAATTCAGTGAGAGGATGGATTTAATAACTAAAGCTGCCTTAAAAATAATTCAATTATAAAAAAAAAATTTTTATTTATAAACTGCAAATTTTATTACAAATAATATACATTTTTATTGCTATCAAATTTTTAAAAAGTTTTCATAAAGAATAGGGTAAAATAAATAATAAAATAATAAAATAATATATATTTATATATTTCTATTGCATCTTATAAAATATAAAATTGTACATATTTGTATAACTTTATTAAATGTTTAAAATATTGCTAATTTAAAAATTAATTTCAAACTGATAATCTTTCATATGCTAGTGCGAACTTAAAATCTTCCTCTCAATTCACTTATTTTAAAATTCAATGAATTTATAATGAAACTCAATACATACATACATACAATTCGCCAACTGAATCGGACTAGTGACGTTTACTATCTACAGATCTGAGAGTAGCTAAAAGCCAGACAAACATTAGTTAAATAACATAAATATTGCAAAATTCATTGTCAATTTATGTAAAAGCTGCTAAAGTTTTGATGCCTCCACATTGAATTGAAAACAAGCAAAAAGGTGTTGCGCCTATGCTATAAATAATGCAAATCTAGTGCAGCCATAAGAGCTGGCAATAGCTCGTTCGATAGGCATTGGAAACAAAGAAAAAAAATTGGCGTTTCACAAGAAGGGAACGAAGGAAAACCCTATCAAAATCAAAATGTCATCAAAAAATAAAAAAATAAAGAAGGATGCCCAAGGCTGTTTGTTGATTTTTAATTAGTTGACCACCTAGCGTCCCAGCCAAGAAATTTACATTTGCTGGGCCACAGAAAGAAGTAGTAGAAGAAGAAGCAGAAGAAAAAAAAAAAAACATTAAATGGGCAAAGGAAATAAAAGAGTTGCCATCAAGCAGAAGCAGTTGGCAAAAGTTACTGAATAATTCAACGAATGTCCTGCCAACATTTTAATTTAAGTTTGCGCTCCGTTGCTCGCTTAGATAAGAAACTCGGCGTCGTCCTTTCGTATTTATTTACACTTTGCCGCTGCCAAAATTAATAGAAAACTTTCGGCTCTGACAACACAAATAAAATATATATATGTATATATACACTGGTTGGCAAAATGTGAAAAGTACAAATTATGCAGCAATTTCATTTTGATATTTTTTGGCCAAACACTGGATGAAAGGCTGTTAATGTAAATGGCGGCCACAAAAGTAGCCAAAAGAAAATATATAAAAGGGAGAAAAAAAAGAAAGGAAGAAAACTTTTAATAACGTCTCCAAAGACACATTTTTGTGGGCCTTTGTCTTGCCACATGGTAAAAGACAGAGAAAGTTAAACAGAGCGAGACAGAGAGGGAGAGAAGGAGAGAGATAGAGGGTGTGTGTGTGTGTGTGTGTGAAAGAGAGAGCGAATATAAAGTCTTGTTCACACTTCATTTGCAATTCCGAGTGCGGCTTCTTCTTTTGTTGTATAAGAGGTCCTGTGAAGGGGAACCGCGCCTAATTATTATTTTCACGAATTCCAGTTGTGATTTCCGCCAAGGACTTCGGCACTTGTCCTTGCTTTGATGGCCGCCGTCACTTGATGTAAATTATGTTTATGCTTGCATAAAACTTTTTGCCCATAACTTTTGACACTGATGTGCAGCAATTTGCCCCGAAATTGTTCAGCCAGATTATGGGATTGAAAGCGAGCTATATGTGGCATTAAGTGATTCAGTTTAATTGGGAATAGTTGAAAATGAAGGAAAGAAAGACGACGAAAGGAATGGTTGAGAAAGAATGTGAATTTTACAATTCCACGAAATATTTGCAGAAATTAAACAAATTAATGTTTTAAACTATTCTACTTTAATGAAGATTTTTTTAATTTATCTAGCTGCAGAGATATTATTTATAAGATAAAAAATGAATTATATTAAAAAAAAAAAAATGTTTACAAACTATATTACATATTTTAAAACTATTAAAATATTTTTAAAATTTTGCATACCTAATTTTATATTATAGGTACTTCTTTTACAAGTATGCACATCATTTTAATGGATATTATTTCAGAATATACTCTTATTTATAATATTTGTATTTGTTTTACCTATTTATATATTAAAAGATATTTTAAAACTATTTTGCAATATCTATAGTATATAATATTTAGTATATAATATATTTTAATTATATATACATATTTTTATTATTGAGAGATTTAACTGCTGAATGCTTTAGATTAATATTTTTGTGGTTAAATACATAAATTTTTATTATATCAAAAGTTAATATGTAAATTATAAAATAATAAATATATATTTTTTAGATAAAGCCAGAAATTAATAACTTGATTTATTAATATTTTTTAATTAGTTGATCGTTAAATATATTTTTTTACATTTCAAAAAAAATTAGATAAATTTAATATATATATAATATATACATACATATATTATTTGTTTGTCTGTTTGTTCTATTTATTGTATATCATTTTGTTTATATGTAAGCCTTGTTCATTGAAATTCACACTAAAAACATTCATATAAATATATAATGCTTAAAAGTCAACGTGGAATTACATATGAGTCGGACAAGAGCTAAATATAAATAGGCCTAATTTCGCTGTTCAACAGACAAAACATGGGCTTTGGCTCACACAGACGCACACTCGAACAACGTATGTTGTTAACCAAGTGTTTGTGCTGTAGCTGTCTGTTTATCTGGCTGTCTATCTGTCTGTCTGGCTGTCGACATATCGACATATCTTAATTCGCATAGCCAGCAAGAGTCTGCATGAATTTCAAATTCAATTTGGCGCATTTTACATAATTTATTAAACAAAAGGCTCGACGGCAACAAAAACAACAATGCAAAACGTTTTATTGCCTCGTTTGTTTCGCTAACATGACTGTGTATGTGTATGTGTATGTGTGTTTGTGTTTGTGTGTGACGCATGTGTTTGTGTGGTCGTCGGGGCTTTTTATATAAATAATTTAGGTGTGAAGATTATATGGCCGCGATATGGTTAAAATTGTTGACAACTTAATTTGTGAAGTGGCCTCCGTGGCCGGAAACATTCGCCCGTAAATGGCCAAAAGCGACGCGTAGGTGCCGCAGCGAAAGAGACAGAGAGAAAGAGAGCATATGTGTGAGTGTGTGTGGCACAAGCGTGAGCATTACAAATTGTAATTTAAATGCGCGTTGAAAATAATTTATGAGCTCGAGTCGCAGCAATATGGAGCCAGCAAACAATGGTGGCGTCACGCGACGCACACGAGGCGCATACTTAATCTGCAAGACAGGTGAGAAATCAAGCCAAAGACAGACACACACACACACGCAGTGAGAGAAAGAAACAACCAGCCAATTGAGCTGTCTGAGAATTGAGAACTGCAATTGAATTATTAAAAAAAAAAAGAAATGAAACGAAATGAAATGAAATGAAATAAAATTAAAATACTTTGGGCAAAGGACTCGTAAGTGCAGCAACGACAACGGCGGCAATTGGCGTGATATATTGCCTGAATAATGCACGCAATTGGCACGCCCAGCGGCCCGCCCACCTGCAATTGGCGGCATCGGTTTGTTAATTGCTGCATAATTGTTTGAAATAAATTCACTTACCATGCCAGGCCATCCGCCAAAAGACGCGCTGTCCAGCGCTGACGCGGCGTATGAGTAATATGCCGTTAAATGTCCCCTCAGTCACTAACCATGCCCCACTTAATGCCAAGGCCCTCCCCCTCCCCCCTTCTCACCACTCACTTCCGCTCTCTTCCACTCCCACGCGCAATTTGCATTGTGCATGTTAAGCAATCGAGCATTAAATGGAGATTGCGCATTGTTCAAGTGCGTGTGAGTATGCGAGTGTGTGTGTGTGTGTGTGTGTGTGTAAATTGAGTGAATGATTATTGCATGATTAATTCAGCGTCGAATGCATTGGGAATTCTCTCTGTGTACGCGTATGTATGCATGTGCGTCTCCTTGCCTGAGCTCAAGTTCGCAAGCTGTGACAAATGACATGCGAATACTTTGCGCTGCAATTTAAACGGCAAGCAACTGTACATCTCATTAACTGTTACTTTACTTAATTAGCGGTCGTAATTAGTGCAGTGCATTGATGGATGTATGTGTGCAGATAATTCATTGATAGAGGGAGAGAAAGCCAGAACGAAAGCAATACTTAGATCTTTGGAGTTGGAGGGATAGAGGGAAATATCGTCTGCAATAATTTACTATCGTAACGTAGGGCTTGTACAGAGAGAGTCTAGCTTACATTTAGACTGCAGTGTTTTTTGCCTTTCTATTTTTCCACAAAGCCAATATTTTGTATTTGTAAATTAAAAAAAAAAGAAATTATATTTGAACATTTAAAAACTTTCATTTAAAAAAATAAATAAATAAATAAAAATAAAAAAATAATTATAAAATATAAAATATATATTTAAGAAAATTGTAAAAGTATACAATTTAATTCAAATAAATAATAAAATAAATAAATAAAAATATAAAATAATAAAAAAAATAAATAAAAAAGAATGAATATATACCGATTTATTATAATATTTCTATATTTTTTAATAAGGAGAAATAAAAAGCATTTTGGCTAGTTAAAGATGTACTATAAAGTTAATCTCCTCTGACAAAATATATATTCAACTCTATCTAACCCAATATACATTACATTTAAGAACTCAGTTCATAATTTTCTGGTAGATCTTTCACTAAAATAGCAATAGTAATTTAAAGCCCGTGCAAGTGCCACAACCCTCTGTTGATATCCTTTGCAATATAAACATGGCTTTAAGGACTTAATCTACAGTTTGCGTTAAATCATAAAACACTTGGAGTCCCATTGCAGTGAGTTGAGCTCAAGTCCTTCGAGTCCTTCGAGCAGGCCATGAATGCGGAAGAGTGAGTTGGCTTGGCATGAGGTTTGCAGTATTTGAGATATGCAGGCGTTGGCTGTGCATTTGTCACAATCATTTATTAATATGTTAAACACAGACTAAACGAAGCCGCAGCAACAGCAACAGCAACCACCTGCCATGTGCCACCTACCACCTGCTACAGGCCACATGCTGCACGCCACCTGCCAGTTGGCAGTTGCACCTTGGTGGCCCCACAGCCACTGCACAAATGCTGAACAGGACCTGACGGCTGGCAACGACTTCAAGCTGAAGCTGACAGGCACGTAGCATAATTCATGAAAGTGAGAAAGTGTCGAGCACCAGCGGATGCCCCTTACCGCCCCCTCCACAGCATCACAATTCCCACTCAAGTCGCAATACTCCCCAGTTGCTTGCCATGTTTTATGTTTTCGTTCACTTTCTGACACATTTGCGCACATATTTTGTCTTAATATACCCTTTAATCGAACGTAAGAAAGGGTGTTTCTTGCTCAGTTCTACAATTACATGGTATAATATTAATTTAGTTTTCTATTAGAAACAGAGCAGAGAAATAATAAACAAGAGCGAGGAATACAAGAAAAGAGAAAAAAATAAAAATAAAAATAAAAGTAAAAAATAAACACAATGAGCAATAATTCTAGGAAATTTATTTTACATGTGAATTTTTAATTTTCGACCTATTTTTATTTTATTACAATTATTTAAATTATATTATTGTAGTTGCTTTTGATTGCTCTGAGCTTCATTAATTATTTATTAAGATCATCATTTATTATTACATCAATAATTATTATTCTAAAAATATATATAGAGTATAAAGATCAAACAATAATAAATAAATAAATACAAATAATATAAAAAATTAAAATAAATAATTAACATGTTATATTGATTTTTATTTATTGTTTTGAATTAACTAATAATTCATGTAAAATAAATAAATATTGGGATATACAATTTATTTATTATGTTCTATTATTTTTAAATAATATTTTTGTTCTATTTATTTTTTTTTTAGCTAAAATTGTGACCGATTCTAATGCTAAAGCTCTTAATTAATTAAAATTGCCTATTATTTTTTTATTTTTAATTTTTCATTGTTGGCAACTTCCAGTCAAGCTGTAGAAGCGATCTTTAAATATTTTCTCATGCAGCTGCAAAGTGAACGAAAATTGAGCCACGTCCCTTATGCTTGATGCTATTTATATTATGAATAATGAGATTTTGCTACAACTATTTTTTATTTTATGTGTTTTATTTTTCCATTTTTTTGTGACATTTTCTGGTGGCTCGATTTAATTAAAGTTCTTAATGAGTTTTCCATCGCAGCTCAATCAATCAAGATGCTCGAATTGAGCCATTAAATGCAAGCTGGCTTTGTCTTACAAGCGATTACATTGTCAGAGGCAGCTGAAGACGGATGGCAAGGGGAAGTCGGAGCCCGCTAGAACTGATCCGGAATCCAGCCAAAACCCGCCAGCTGGGCAACTTGCCAGCAAATTTTCTTTGCCAATGAAGTTCAAAATACTTGAAGCGAATACAAAAAAAAAAAAAAAACAAAAAGCAAAAATAAAGAAGGAAAGCAAACAGCTACAGTTGCTCAACTGAACTGAGATTGCAGCTGCTAGTGAAGAAGAAAGAGAAAAAAACAAAAGAAGTCCCAACACATATAAATATATATATATATTTGGAACTGGATTGGACTGTATGTGTGTGTGTGTGCGTGTGTTTGTCGCCCAGTTCGAGTTCATTTGTTTGCCAAGTTGCCAAGTTGGCAAAGTGCATTTTGCCGCAGCCGAAATTTGTTTTGCGGTTTTGCATATAAATATCTGAGCAACCACACACACACACACACACATACACAAACACACACACACGCACGCACACACGCGATTCACTGCAGCTCTGCTTGCATTTAATATTATCTGGTAAGCATTTGCTTCGGTCCTTCGTCCTTTGCGACACGTGTGCATGCTGTGAAAAAATCCATTGCATACTTTTGGGCTTTTGCTTTGCTTTCGCCTTCTGCTTTACCGTTGCCGCTGCCTTTGTCGCTGCCTCTGCCTCTGCCTCTGCTGCTGTTGCTTTCGTTGCTGATATTGTAGCTGTTGCTTTGCCGAGAGCTAAAGTAAACAATTTGCATAAAGCATTTCATATGCTGCATCCCCTTTTTTATGACTCCATTGTAAATTATGGTAATAGTTGCCTCCTGGATAGCTGCCCGTATTACAACATAAGTAAATGTTGTGCGGCTTGCTTCACAGCGCGGATTGCATCGTGTATTCCTCTGCTCTTTTCTTTTTTTTAATACTCTATGCAATTGAAAGGAACAGATTTTCTTGCTCTGAAGTCGTTTATTCAAATATTTAAGAGGGGTTATTAAGCATAGAAGTATCTAAGAAGTATTTACTGTGTGCTGCTATAAATCATTTTCATTTTTCAGAATTTAAATATAGTTTAAGGGTATATTTAAAAAATTTAAATAATAATAAAAACTATAATAATAATAGTAAAATTTAATAATAAATAAAAATAAATGCATTCCTTTAATAATGAAATATTTTTGGTTTATTTAGTAATATAAATATAAAAATATAAAATATTTGATATTTTAATATTTCATGCCAGAGATATTAAAGACAGTTAATTAGAAAGTTTTTGGCTTAACTTAAAAATATATTTTACACCTTTACATAGTATATTCTTTAAAAGTATATTAATAATAGTAGATTAGAGTAGATTAATAATAGTAGAGAGAGAATTCAGACCAATTTATTTTTATCATCAATTCTAATTTCTAAATTTTTTTCGAGCACATAAAAATAAAAAACCATGCCAAAATATGAGCAATTAAAAGCTAAGTTTAATAATGCTTTACTAACAAAACGTCAAGATATATACGTAAAATTTCAAGTAATTATTTTACCTATTTCTACATATTATTGAAAAAAGACTCTAATTAATGTGAACAAATTGAAATTCAATAAATTGCGCTATTAAAATCAAATTAAATTAAATGATAAATATTTGCCCCAACTAAATCTTAGTCTGGCACAAATTGCGATAGTCAATAATTGTTTGTGTCTAAATTAAACAGAATTTATTCGCAATTAGTTGGCACACTCACAATTAATAAGCCAAACGTAAGATATAATGTAAATACGCTTTGGCTTTATTGTGCCCTACATGTAGATGTGGATATACATGCACATATACATATATATGGGGACACGACTGTACAAGCTGGCAATGAAGCAAAGCTGAAGTGATTTAATTGCATAATGAACCAGAGCTGATATTTAATCAGTTCGTTTGTCAATAAAGTGCATGCACAATGGCTGCCTGAGGCGAAAAAGAGATAGAGAGAGAGATGCGGTAGAGGCAGAGAGGGCGAGTGAGAGGGACAACATCTCTGGCTGCTCGTTAACTCAAAACTAATTACGTACACGCAATGTGATTATGAGCTTCAGATGATTAGGTAACTGTCAAATGTCAAATGTGCGTGAGGTTGGATTGGCCTGATTGGAAGCAATAGCCATAGGTAGAAGTCTCTCCCTCTCTCTCTCTCTTTCTCTAGGTTGATATATATCTCAATGTACGCAACACTTTTTAGGGATAATGACCAGACCATAAGCCATAACGAGCTGCCCAAACGCCCCACGGTCCACGGCGCTGAAATGTATTTTTGTTGACATATTGCGGATTTAAAATGATTTGTGCTCGCCCAGGCCAGCGCCGATCTCCGGGAATTAAACAAATACATTTGAATAATGGCTGGCAATCAGCAAACAAAACAGAAGACTGATTGCTGGCAATAAAAATGGACCATAAAAAGCGATAACATCATATTTATAAACGAGACGAGGCCCGCCTCGCACGACTCAACAAGCAGCCGCAAGCCGCAGGCCCAACCAGAAAGCGAAAAAAAGACGCACATGGACAAGCCTGAGCCAATATAGGCCCGTGCCCTAGCCCAGGCTCGATATGCTCCCAAGGCGGCGAGCGATGAAAGCGATTATATGCGTAAATATAAAAATGGCGAAAAGACAAATAAACGACAATAAACGGGCGGGCGTGGCAGGCGCGTAAACCAAACGAAGCCCCGCCTACCAAATCCGGCCAGGCGACGGCCGCAAAAGAAACAGTAAAAAAGAAGAAGACAGCAAAAAAAAAAAAAAAATCAACAACAAAAACATGTCCAGAGCAAAAAGCTGGTCTCATAAAAAGTAAACCGAAAAAAAGGGCAACAAGGGTCAAGGTGCCATCACAGTGGGTCAAAAGAAGCGAAGAGGTAGCAAAAAAAAAAAAAAAAAACACGGGCAAAATCTAGAACAAAATGTACGGATAAAAATTAAATTGTGAGAAGGAGAAGGCGAAGGAGAAAATGAAAGAGAGATAGAAAGAAGGAGAGAAACGAAAACAGAGAGCAAGAGTTAGAAGTTAAGGGACATATAAGAATTACGAGAGGGAGATACTTAGAGAAAAATATAGCAAGAGTGGAATAGAGGACGAAAACAAGGGGTTAAAAAGAGAGGAAGAGCGAGAGAGAGAAAGAGAAAAATATGTAAGGCCAAGGACCGAGACAGAGAGAGATAGAAAGAATGTTTTTCTAAAAATAAACAAATATATGTGTACTATATATTTACATTTAATCAGAAAAACTTTGAAATCTTACTAAAAATTCCTACAAATTTTAATAAATTTGTTTGAATTTAATTTAATTAAATCATTAATTAAATAAATTAAAATCAATTCAATTAAAATATAGTTTGAATTGAAGGCCTCATTAAGGCTCTGATGCTGCCCATAACAATCTCTTGAATTTTGCCAGATTAGTTTATATATTTGCCCCACTGTGCGCCTGCCTTGCGGCCACAGCCTGAGAACGAGCATAAAAACGGAGTAGGCGGCACGTTTGCCATAGAGTTTGCCCTCTTATTGTGTGTGCGTTTTGTTTATGGCGTCCATTTGGTTGGTGCAAGCAGCCGAGATTAGATTCCCTTCTGGCCAAGGTGGACATTCGCAGACAGACAGACATACAGGCGCTCTGTGCATTTGGCGCTGTGTCTTGTGCGCCGGCTACCTCAATGATTTGTCCATTTCCTGGCAGTCGCGTAAATGCGAACGACTCATTTTAGTGCCGGCAAAAAGACGTGCAGATTCGCCATTTGCATTTGCAGTCGAAAAGTAATGGTGGAGTGGGCTTCAGGGGGGCCATGTGGGCTATTCAAATGTTAAGCGGCCCATAAATTTGCCATAAACCTGAGCTGCGCTTTAAATGGCCAGCGAGGCGGCTGAAAGTATGCCGACAATTTGTGTTTACTCGCTTGAAATCAAAAACAAACCAAAAAAAAAATGGAAGAACAAAATTAGAAAAAAAAAAAATCGCAGTCAAATTTGCTTTGGCGCTGCTTTTTGCCCACTCAACGGAGACGGCTCATTGAAACGGGCGCCGAGTTTTCAGCGCGTTTTTGTTTGCCCAAAGTCCAAAAACCAAAGCAGCAACCGAACGGCACGAAATGCCGCGAAACGGAGCCATGGGCGAGCCTGATAAATTGAATGGTCAGCTGCGTTAGCATAAAAAGCCCTATTCAGTTCCTCTGGCCTTCTTTTTTTCTACTCCTGGCAAAGGTGAGGGGGCCAAGCACACATATGAGCGTCAGATCATGAGTGAGCCAAGCGGACATTGCGCTGACTGATTGCCCGCGAACAGGCGCCAGCAGCAGCCTTAAACTGACAGAGCCAATTGAGCGTATTTGCCAAAAAGGAAAAACAATTTAGAACGGAAAAAATACGAGCGCTCTCCGCTCTTAATTAGGTATCCAATTAGTTGAGTGGAGGCTGAGAATTAAGTAAAATAGAAAAATATATTACAATGATATCATTAATATAAATGAGGTTATAAATTACAAAAACGCAAAAAACTTACTTACATTTTTTATTTAAAAAAAAAAAAAAAAATACATCTATTTTAATTATAAATATGTTTTTTTTTTTAAATTAAATTATTAAAAAATAAATTTCGAAATTATATTTCTAAATTATTTTTTTTATCTATATATTTATTACAAAAGCTCTATTTCAATAACATATTTTTTGTATTATAAATACTTTTTTTTTATAAATAAATTTGTATATTCCTGTTATTTATTATATATATATATATATATATATATATATATATATATATATATATATATAAACTCAATTTTATTACTTATATGTATATTAAAAAAAATTGTATTTATATTTCAAATATATATACTAACTGATTATTATTATTTTCTTTTTATTATATTCTAAATATTAATTTTATTTATATTTTCATTATAAGCATAATTATAACGATAAGGACGGCATTTGTAAATGGTAACTCATATATTATAAAAAGTGTTTTAAAAATGTTGTTTAGAGTTATCTCATTAAATTTTTTTTTCTTTAATTACTGAACTACTATAAAAGTCTTACTTTTTCAGTGTACTGGCAAATATTTATTATGAAAATTTAGCTATTCAAATACATTGGACTTTACCAAACTAAATTGAGAATATTATGAATAAAGAACTGTTAATTAAAATTAGATTTTATTTTATCGCCATAAATCTTATGTATTGAAGGCCGATCATATATTCTTAATCTATCTATCTATTGTACTATCTATTTCTATTGTACCATTTCCTAGCAGGTATCTACACTTAATACTATTATACAAATATCGCATTATGCACTTTAACTGAATAAGCCGTATTTGGTAAGGAGTGTGAATCAAATTCATAACACGCAGCTGGCATTTTATGTTTTCTCCTGCTTATTTAGCATTACGCAAATGCTCAGACAAATCGCCTTGCAAAGCGAAAATCTGACGAAAAAAAATATGACTCATTAAATTGCAACTCGACGTTCGCGAAAAAAAACTTGTGAAGGATAAAAAGGGAAAAAAGAGGTTGCAAGTGCAGCAAGTGCTATGACAGGTGAAATAGAATAGAGAGTGAGAGAGTGCGGGAGACAGCGGGGTGCTCGACGTATTACCCTTTACACCCGAAAAAAACTTAGCGCCCATCTAGACGAAAAACGTGCTAAAACGTAAATCAACAGCGAAAATCGTGTTGAGCATTTTTCGCTATCCCCCTACCAAAAAAAAAAAGGAAAACAGAAAAATAGAGCAAGGAAAACGAAGAAAAAGCGTAAACAGTAGTTGCTACGAACTGCAGGGGGGTGGAGGGGACAACCGGGAGAAGCTGGACTCGAAAGTTGAAAAGTGGTAAAAGTCCAGAGGGAATTGGAGATTGGACATGGCTTTTGGCGACGACCCTCAGCTAGCGGGCAGGAGCAGGGCGTGGCGCAAGGGTTTGCAGCTGCTCTAGCTGCCGACTCCTGTCGCCTTCGCAACGTAATTCAATATGCAATGCCGTGTTAAAAGCTGTAAAAATGCTTAAGCGTTTTTCAATTTACCAGTTTTATTTTACGAACAGCTTTTCCTGCTAACACACCCACACACAGACAAACACACAGACATTGACCGGAATGAGATTTGCAGCTAACTCAAATTTCTTAAATGTTTTGTCGAACATTTGCAAGTGGCCGTTGGTTGGGGCAGGGAGCAGAAGTGGAAACTTCAGCAGTTTCGTAACGTACATTGACACTCGACACGGCAGGTTGATGTCCTTAAAAGCTGACTTGACTTGACGAAAATTACAGACCCTATTGGGTTGGGGGTGGGGCGTGGATAGAGCGCAGCGCCTAATTGCATTCTAGCTATTTAACCTTTGTAGATTTGCGGGACAATGCACGTTTAGCTTAAATGAATTTGATATTTATTATCATTAAATAATGTAATTTAAAATATGTGTTAATATTTATGAAAGGAAAGGAGTTTTATTAGTTTTATGCAGCGTCTTTCCCTCTGTTGGTATTCTCATCTCATAAATAGTTCAGATTTTCAAGGAACTACAAGGACAAAAATCAAACAAAAATAGCTTTTGATATCGATTTCATAAAAACTTTATTCATTATAAATTCTGTAATTTCTAGATATGAAGATATGCATTCTGAATAAATGAAATAAAATAAAATAATGTTTAAAGTTCTTATAGACTTTACATAAATATCTGCAGTTCATAGCAGAACCTTAAATTGATATATTTTAACGTGCGATATGTGCAGATATTAACAATGCAATAAATAATATTTTTTAATAAATCCATTTTACAATATCCTGTCGAAAATTGTAATTCATACAAGTCCCGAAAATATTTCCTGTAATATGAAACTTTTTGTTCCTGTCCTGGCTCTCACTGGGCGAAAACTGCAAACGCTGCAATTTGCGACGAAAAACAATTAAACTTGAACTTTTGTCACCGAAAAGGAAACAAAAACTACAGAAAATAAAAAACAATAAAAGCGCAGCACAAACTGAAAGAGCAGCGTGAAAATTGTCGTATCAGCAAAAATAAGGCGACAGCAGCAGAGTCCGCACTGAGTCCGACTGAGTCCGCACAGAGTCCGACGGAAAGTTTTTGCTCCTAGCTGGCGCTAATTAATTTTTATTTATTACGTATACGAACGGGCAGCCAGCGAATGCGGCTATTCAGCCAATGAAATTATTTGACCACACAACCAAAAAATATAATTAAATTTTCTAACAACCTTTCCTCCTTTGCAGGCAAACATGCACGCGTGGACCCACAGCAAACGGCACTGGACGGTAATTAATATAACATATAAACTGTACTATTTGATTTTCAGTCGAGCAGACTTTTATTGGCTCACAGTGCGTATACGCAATGTGCGCTAGCGAGAGTCTGCACAAGTGCAAGAAAGTAAATATGATTTGACATTTGTGAAGAAAATCGAATGCCAGACAAAGGAGCTTTGGAGTAACTGAGAGTCATTCTATTTGAACTTCCACAGAAGCGGACATGCCCCGATTTGCGGAGCCCATTGCCAATGTCACCGTCTCCATTGGCCGAGATGCACTGCTCGCCTGTGTCGTTGAGAACCTAAAGGGCTATAAAGTGGCCTGGGTGCGCGTCGATACCCAGACAATACTCTCCATACATCACAATGTCATATCACAAAATAATCGCATCAGTCTGACCTACAATGATCATCGATCGGTAAGCATGCGCAGAAGATATTTACATTTATTTTTGAATTTTGAAGTATTATTTGAAGACAAAATATTAAACAATAAACTAAAAACAAAAGCAAAAACAATATTACCTAGTTTATTAAGAACTAAAAGTAATCAAAATATTTATGCATTGTTAAGTTGTTGTTTAAGTTTTGTATTTTAATTTTTATTATTCTTTTCATTTATTTATTTTATTTATTTTTTTATGTATTTATAAATATTGAATGATTAATGAACATAATGAAATAATAATAATGTATAGTAATATTTTTATTTTTTGGTTCACTTTATTTATTGATATTATTATTATTTTATACCTAAAGAAAACAAACAAAATCAATTTATAATTTTAAATTATTGAAAAAATAGTTAAGTGTAAGCATGTATTGTATTGGTTGTATTTTAATTCATTATTAAAATTTAATATTAAAAAAATCTTTTTAAAAAATAAAATATTTAATTCATAAATCTATGATTTGAATATTTGAAGCCTATTAAATATTTATATATACATATATGTATATAAATAATACTACTTATAATAAAATTAAATTCTTATTTTTTTTTTAAATATTAATCATAAATTTGTTCGCTATTCTAGTGGTATTTGCATATCAAGGAGGTGGAGGAAACAGATCGTGGCTGGTACATGTGCCAGGTGAATACAGTAAGTTCGTGAAGTCTGTCTTTAAGAGAAATGAACTTGAATTGATTTGGGCTCGTTGTCCGTTGCAGGATCCGATGCGTTCGAGGAAGGGCTACCTGCAGGTGGTGGGTAAGTAGAGTGGGCAGAGCCATGCGCTGACAGCTGACCGCAAGGCACATAACGCATTCTTTGTTGACGCAGTGCCCCCCATGATAGTCGAGGGCATGACCAGCAACGACATGGTCGTCCGAGAGGGTCAGAATGTGTCGCTGATGTGCAAGGCGCGCGGCTACCCGGAGCCCTACGTCATGTGGCGGCGCGAGGACGGCGAGGAAATGCTAATTGGCGGAGAGCACGGTGAGTAAACAGCTACGCATCCCACAATCACAATCCGTGCACGCAATTCATCCCCTCAATACGCTCTCGCCCACACAGTCAATGTCGTCGATGGCGAGCTGCTGCACATCACCAAAGTGAGCCGTCTCCACATGGCGGCCTATCTCTGCGTGGCATCCAACGGTGTTCCGCCATCGATTAGCAAGCGCGTCCATTTGCGAGTTCAATGTGAGTATCTCTAGCGAACGAGCTTTAGTATATAGAAATCAATTAAATAAAGACAGTTCAATTAGAGAAACATATATTTTTATGCTTTGAATTTATATAAATATTTTATATATTCAATAATTGATTTAAAAATTAAGTTTGGTTTATATATATATATATATATATATATTGATTTTGTTATTTAATTTAAAGATAAAAAAAATTTATTAAATAATATAATATAATTATAAAATATTACATAATTATCAAAAAATGATAATAATTGAATGAGTTAATTATTAGCAATATTTGTAATGTTTCATTTTTTATTATTAATTATTGCTCTATTTATTTGCTTATATATCAATTACATAGTTTACATTTTTTTATATTTGGTTTATATTTATTTATTAAATTTGTATTTATTTTTATATTAACCTAAATTGTTTTTTTCTCTTTAAGTTTATAATTGTATTTATTTTTTATTATTCAATTATATAATTAGTTTTCATTAATTCACTTTATTTTTTTACATTATATTTTTTGACTTTTTAATATATATATATATATATATATATATATATATATATATATATATATATATATATATATATATATATATATATATTTTTTTTTTTTTTTTTTTTTTTTTTTGTAATTATCTTAATAATATAATTTATTCATTTGATAAATTATTTATACATGTGTTTTTTTTTTTTTTTAGATTATAAAATTATATAATTGCTTTTCGTTAATTCACTTTATTTTTTTTACATAGTATTTATTTCATTTAATAAACTTTTAATTTTGATATTGATTGATTTCATAATATTTGTATTCATTTATTTATATACTAGTTTTTGATTGTTAGTTTATTTATTTATATAAATTTTTTTACTTGGTTCAGTTGTTCATCTCTCGGTTTGCCCATTTCAAGTTCAATTAAAGCGAACAACTTTACCGTTAACGAATTATGCAACACACAATTCACATATACAGTTGGACGTGAGGCAACGCGTTAAATCCATTTTGGGGCTACAAATGTTATGCAACATTTATGTGACGTTGGGTCCATGCGCTCAGAGTCAGACGCGTTGTTAAATGCGTAAAACACACACACTCGCACACACACAAACAAAGCAATGCCGCTGCCGCCCAACCCCTTCTCCTGTTTGTGCCGCTTGGCTGTTGCTACCTCGGGGCAATAACCGCAGTGTGTCCTCAACATTGGCACACGAAAATAGGAGCCCAGCGCTGCCGACTGGCCGGACGGGGCAGAAGGCTTTGGGCAGGAATTTGGGGGCAGGAGGCAGTGCTTCGAGGTGCACTCACTTGGCCGAAAATCGACCAAAGCTGCAGTCACGTTAAATTAATTTACCTGTGCGTCTATAAGAGCATGTGTGTGCGTGTGTGTATTTGTTGTGTGTATGCGCTCATTTCGCCTTGTTTGTGGCTGTTTTGTTTGTTTGTTTGTCAGCAGGTGTTATTTTGTGCCCCAGCGCTGTGTACGTGGCGAAAATGCGTTGCCAATGCCATCAGAGTGCTTCTGTTGTTACTGCCACACACACACACACACACACACACACATAGCTAGCGGCTGTTGCAGCAACAAAAGCTATTTACACACACCCAGGCACAATCTCACGCTTAACAGGCGCACTTTTAATGACCGAATGCATTTTAATCCAAAAACAGTTTGCAAACTCACGTAAAATCCATGCGAAAATTGCTTTTGCAAAATCTCTGATGGAAATTGAAAATTTGTTGATCAGCAAAAATATCGCTTATACACACAGCTATACTATTGCCAAGAGCCCATAAAAGTTTATAGAGTATATATATTTTGCAATGAGAAAACGTGCGGAATTTATATTTAATAGCTTCAGTTTATATATTCAATCGGAATATTTTTATACATTTCTAACGAAAGTTTTCTATATAAAGAAATTTTCCTTTTCAAGTTTACCATGCTTTAGAAGAGCGCAATTGATCATTGACTAGCTTCTGCTGTTGTACTATTACTAATCAAAGAATTTATAGAATTAATTATTTTAGATCTGTCTACATTTCATTTGTACCCAATATTATATTCCAATAAAGAGAAAAGAGTTCACAGAGTTATAGTTAACGTTCTGTTATCGGAATGTTGGGAAGTGGAAAACCAAGGTCTGACCATCTAGAATCTTAATATTTTTGTATAGTTTATAAATTATTGCATTTTGTTCCATAATATGGAATCGATACAATGTTTCTCTTCTATATATTCCAATTTATTGTTAATTGTTAAGTAAGAAGATTAAAATCTGGTTCGACTGCCTAACTGCACGAACCTAGTATTATATATATAGGATTGTAGGTGAGATAAATATCTTCTTCTCACACTTTAACAAATGACTCTGGGATCAACTGATTGCGTCGCTTGCTTAAGGAGCTCGTTCGGCTGCTCGGCGATCGGTTGGCAATTGGTAAGTCTCGCTCTGCTTGTCTCCGATTGGTTGCTTACATTGAATGCAGCGAGGGCTGTGTCGTCGACAGAGTACGTGAGTTGAGTGTGTGTGTGTGAATGCGAAGATCGTCTGCATTGACTTATAGAGCCACGTATACCTTTGCTCACTGAGTCTCATTGTACGAACATCAATCTTATTTGATTTTACACTGAAAAGTTGACTTCGCTTTAAAATTATTATCTTTATTACTATTTTAAAAATATTTATATATATATTGTATCTATATTAAATATATATCAGAAATATCAAATTTATTATATATGTATGTGCAATTTAGGTATGAATTCATTTTAAGTAAATAAAAGAAGGTAACTGTAAATACATTTATTTATATGTTTTGTTTATATTTAAAATATTTTTATATTATTTTTTTTTTTAAATATAATATAAATATTATTGTTTCTGTCAATAGCTTTCAAAATATGCTTTTCAATTCTAAAACACATTTGCTCTCGCATTTTTCAGTTCCTCCCATGCTGTCTATACCAAACCAGCTAGAGGGCGCCTATTTGGGCCAGGACGTTATGCTGGAGTGTCACACTGAGGCATATCCGGCCTCTATTAACTATTGGACAACGGAACGCGGCGACATGATAATATCAGGTAAATGTCAAATGCCAGCCAGCTCTTAAGCTCTACTTATTGGCAACGTGGTTGTGTGGTTGACTCTGTATGTATATACATAAATCCTCTGTATGTAGGTATGCATATGTGAAATAACTCCAATCTTGACCAAAAGCCAAGCGGGGGGCCTTTGCATTGCAGCCAGGTTTATTATGTGGAGGAGCGTTTGTAAATGAGCTTACAATGTAATCAACATGCTGTGCGGCCAAGGCCAGAATATTGCGCCTGAAAATTGTCATGTAAAATGGCAAAAATTAAAACTCGCATCACGGCGTAAGCCCAAAAAATAAGTTAAGCCGCTGACGTTGCCGCACACAGTCAGTGCCACTGCCACTGCCGCTGCCAGAGGCAACTGCGACTGCGACTGTAACTGCAACTGAAATGAAAACAAATGAAAATCCATTGGAAAACAATAACGTGGGCTGTTGCTGCTGCTGCTGCTGTGGCGATTTCTCTTTCGCATTACTCATACGCACTGAGTGACAGGCATTCGAAAAACATGCACAGCAACTGTTGAGCTGTTAATGTCACATTGTAGAGCTTTAAAAGTGATTGTCTGCATCGCTGCTATGCTTGACGGTTGACGGCGCCTGCAGCTCAAAGGATCCGGCCAGCAAGCGCATTTAAAGACGAAGTGGCCAAGTGCACCGCGGCAAGCAAAGCAAAGCTGCTTAAGTGCTTAAACGTTTCTCCTTTTTGCCTCTCCTGGCAGTTGAGAGCCTCTGCATTTACTGACTTCAACAAATATACATATATACATATATAGTCTTTTAATCATATTTTTGTAATCTGATGAATATATCTGATAAAAAGCATTTGTCATATTTTAAGTTATTCATATATACATTTTAATAATTATCTCTTATTTTATTCAGAAACAATTTTGTTTCTTTTTCTTATTTATTTTGTAGGAAAATAAATCTGTGGATACATATTTTCGTATAAGATTTAATAATGATTTATGCAAATTTTATTTAATACAGTCGAGTCCCAAATATTTTTTTTTTTTGGATTCACGTAGAAATTCGAATCATCGAGAATTATCGAGAATGAATTTTTGTCATGGGCATTTTTTCGATTTAAGGAATATCAAGACTTGATTTTATTGATAAATTTTCTTATATTTTCTTAGACTTTCTTTGCTTATCCGAAAATGCGATGCTTAAATATGTAATGAATTGTATGAATTCTGTGCTATCTGTTCTAGTCTAGGGATTGTTTAATACTTCATATATGTGATATTTAATATGACGGGCAGATCACAATTTTGATTTAACGATCGCGCTGCAAAGTAAGTGAGAGAGGGAGAGAGAGAGAAGTGCAAGTGTTTTACATGCGGCTCTATCAGCAGCTACGGATAAGCAGCACTGGAGCTTGATTCGGTTCTCATGATGAAGTACAATCAAATGCTCTCAATTTTAGATTTGATATAATTTCTAATACTTAGTACTCAATTATAAGAAATATTCAAGCTTTTTTATTGAGTGGTCAACACAAATGTAAAGATTAACTCAAGTCAACAGTGTTTTAACTTTTTCGACGCTTCACAGAATCCAACTTGTTCAGCAACAATTATTTTTTCGCTCGTAAACTATTTTTGTGTACATTTGTTAAATTTATATTAATATATGCAAATGAAGATTTAATTTTTAGCACACATTAAATTAAACAAACAATCTGAGCAAAATCAAAACATAATCAACGCATATGAAAACATGTGTATCAATCTGTCTTTGTAGCTCATATTTTACTGATTGCCGTATTCGCAATTCGCTTTAATTGATTACTAATTCAATTACAGCAAAGTTTCCTGCAAAACAATTGATTTTAATGAATCGCTGAGCTGTGCCAGAGTGAGTCGGAAATGCAATATGGTATATTATCAAAAACTGGAAATCGCTTATTGTAAACATTGCATTGATAATAGAAAGCGGAATGGAAATAAATATGAGAGCAGCGAAAAATAACATCAGATGAGCCAAATATTCAGACAGTAGCTCGGAATGTCACAAAATATTATGCTGCAGCGGAAATTATTTGAACATAATCACATTGGCAAACACACACACATGAGTGCATGTGGCAGGGCCAAAAGGATAACCTCAGCTCAGTTGTGTGCCGTGAAAATAAATGAAAATCGAATATAATTAACATGTCGCTGGCTAAAATGCTAAAATCAATAAAACTCATATACACAACAAATCGTAGCATACTTTTCAGGGCTAAATATTCATGGGACCCAAAAGAGCTGGCACTCAGTTGTTTTTGTTCTTTTTATGATCCTTAGCTGATGACTCAGCTCTTGCCAGTCATGAGTATAGACATTATAATAGCTAGACTAACATGCTTATATCTTATTTCTATGCTTAAATGCGATTTGTTTGTTCGATATGCCACACACACACACACACACACACACACACAAGCACACAAAGATATAAGTGACACGACATTCAGGTGTATGTGCGTGTGTGTGTGTGTGCTGGGCAAATTATAGCCCAGGTTGTAGAGACATTTCATATGCACACACGCATAGGCAGCGAGCAAAACGCGAGCCGCAGATACGAATATTTTCGGTGGCGTCGCGCATGATGAATGGCAAACAGACACCAAAAACTTTTTGGGTAATAAATTTTAAGCGATTCCGCAGTGAAACGCATAGAAACTAGTATGGATGTGTGCGTGCGTGTGTGTATGTGTGTGTTTCACGTTCATGTAGGGTGGCCAAAGAAACTAGGGAAAGAAAGCTATCTAGTTCAGTTTGCAGATTGAAAATGGAGAAGAAGTGGCGGAAGCTAAAGAAGAAGAAGCACATACATCAAATTAAAAGTCGACGAGACAGTTGGAAATATATTTGACTTGAGTTCTAAATATGAATGGAACATAAGAAATGAATAAAATAATAATAATTATAATTAATACTAATATGGTGTAATAAATAAAAGAAAAAAATATATATATACATATATGCGCGATTTGAAAAGTAAGCAAACGTTAGGCAAAGATATTTACGTAAGATATACATGTATGTATGTATTTTAAAATGGACATTGAGAGTCAATTTTATATGTAACTTGAATTGATGCAGAGCTAAGACATCTTTGAATATTCAAAACGATTGCGAATATAGAAAATAAATATATGTATGTATACATTGAGTGAACGTGAGAGGTATAGAAAGAGAAAGATTTGTATATATATACAAATATATGTATATATGACTATCTAGGACTAGGCATTGATGCATATGTATGTATTTTTGCAAATAGCTAAGTTTAACAAAAATAATTCTTAAAAGTTATCAGAGCTGCAATCGAATACCTGCCATTAGGCAAGAAGATTATGAGTTGATCTGCTTATCAATATTTTCAATGAAAAATGTTCCACTTAAAAAAATAGATATTACATATATAAATGTCTTCAGCTATAAGGCATAAATTTCTATACGGTTTTATTATGCTCATATTTGTGCTTGAATATTTAGTTATCTGCAAATATATAATATTTAGAGATACGATTATATTTCTCATTAAACATACAGATGCAGCCTTTAGCGGCTTTGAGCTGCAACTATATATAGAGTCAAAGTCATATTACATGCTATGTGAAATATAGAATTATTAGCCAATTCTACTTAATAACTATGCGTTCCCTCCCCTCTCATGACTATGCTCTTGCCGATATCATTCAATGCTGTCTCAATTCTAGCCCAATTCCGTCAAAAAGAAGCCCAACAACTTGTCAAACAGCCCTCTCGGCAACTGTCGCTGGCATATGCCATTTATCACAGACTTAGTCAGGGACAGGACAAGCAATTCTCTCACAGACTGTCGCTGATGCATGCCACAGTCAGCCCGATAAAAAAAAAAGAAAAGAATATGGAAAAAAACAAGCAACTTGTGTTTTATGTCCCAATATCGAATGGCGGTGTATTAAAAGTATAAAGTTGCGCCGAATCGCATATGTCGAGGTCTCTGCTGCTGCTGGTGCTTTGCTGCCTTTGATTATGAGTTAAATTATATATTTGCGTGTCGGATCGGCTTATAATACAGCACGAAAAGTATCTGAGAAACTGCGGCGTCACAAAAGGTGACTGACTATACAAAAAAAAAAAAAAAAATAAAGAAAAAGGAAAACGACAAAAAAAAAAAAAAAACAATGAACAAGAAAAAAAGAGGAGCATGCATGTGCCGCAACGCAAATTGTTTTTGCTAAAAGACATTTGTCACACACACACACACATACAGACTCACACATACACTTTGAGGCAACACATGGCGTATGAGCAACATGCGATATCGCCTTACACTGCGCCAAACAATCAAACTGAAATTAAGTTTATATATTTAATGCTGCTACTTATGCCCAATATTGTATTTCTCTCTATGCCTGAGCCTAGGCTAGACCAGAAAAAGACATAAAAATAGGCAGCGAAATTAAAGCCAGCGCCAGAAGAAGCAGAAAAAATAAACTTGGAAGAAGCAGGAAAAAAAGCGTATAGAGCATTGAACAAAAGTTTTTCTTTTAGATTTTCACTGATTAATGAGAAAAGTTTTATTTAGTTCAGGGCAGAGGGAACACCCCTACTATTGAACTACGGCAGTTTTAATTACACATACACGCAGATGGCTGGAGTGAGGGACAACGAGCGCGGGTGAACGAGAGAGAGAGAGAGAGAGAGAGAGAGAGTGAGGGACAAGCGAGGCGAGAAGCGCGTAATTAGTTTGAGTTGCCATTGAAAACACACACATATACACATATACACAAAAACCAACAAACGAACACACACATACAGAGAGTGGCTAAGAAATGCAGGTGACATTAATTAATTGATTTATTTTGTCTTTGCTCTTAAAGTCTTTCGTTTGTTAAGCTAAACTTTAAAGCTGTAATTTTTATCGTGAATTATATATATTTTCTACATATATTTTTTCAATGTTGAATTTCATTCAAACTGCCGGCTTACCTCTGGTGTTTTTATACCCTGTTTTTTTTTGCAGACACTTCCCGGGCGGGCGATAAATACGAGACCACATCAACCGTCAGCGGTTATACGAAATATATGAAGTTAAAAATTCGCGCCGTTGGCCCGAACGATTTTGGCACCTATCGCTGCGTGGCAAAAAACTCGCTGGGCGAAACCGATGGCAACATTAAGCTCGACGGTGAGTGACAGACGCACACACAAATATACATATATATAAATTCACGTATATATTTAACTGATGTTATTTATTTTTTTTGTTGTAGCTTTCAACTATTTTTTTAATTTACTGCAATTTATTTGCTGCATTTGTGCAGCAGCCATAAAAAATGACTTCGCATTTTTCATCAGTTGAAAGTTTTCTCATTTTTTATTGCTGGCTGTCAAAGAGTTGACATTATTTAAATACCATAAAGTATTGCTATAGTTTCACATATTTTAAAAAAGTTGTCAAATGAGCAGTTTATATTTTTAAAGAAATAATATTTAAAAATATTTATTTTTTATCCATGATTTATTTTTCACAATTATTTTAAAGACAACTGAAATTTGAACTATTTTAGTAGTCTGAAATATAATTCATTTCAGCTATTAAAGGTAAAGAAAAGAAACATAAAATAAATAAATAAGTAAAGAAATTAATAAATAATTAATAAAAATAATTTTATTATATTTTTTATATTATTCATTATATTGCAGTTGATAAATTTTGCTTAATGCGTAAAGTGTGCATCTTCTCCTCTTTCAATTTTTATTTAAAATAAAATAGCTTAATATTTTAAATATATTTATGTATATATATATATTTAAAAAAAATATATATATTTTATTTTACAATTAATTTAACTTTGTATTTATTTTATTTTTATTTTTTTGGACATATTTATTAAAAATAAATTGTAATTCCTCTCTATATCCTTGGAATACCATTTCTAAATCAATTTTAAAATGTGAAATTTTGTTCTAATTTTCTATACGTATCACAGAAATGCCCACGCCCACAACAGCAATAATATCCGAGATGGCCATGTTGAACCGCAGCTACGGTAAGTGCAGCCAAAGGCTTTCGCTTTTCTTTCTCAGTCTGAAAACAGTCAAAAGCTGTGCTTAACTTTAATTCAACAACTATCATAAGGCACCCATTCAGCACTCACTCAACCTTCGTCTTAATTGGTTTTGCATAATTTTCTATTTATCAACCTTGTGCACTGCAAATCATCAGCACTCCACGACTCCAAAAATAGCTCAAGTCTAGCAGCCATGAAAAAAAAGTCTTATTGATTTCAGTAAAATTGTGGGAAAAGAAGCTTTAAAGTAATTTTCTAACTAAATTGGTTTTCATAAAGAGCCTTGTCCAATAGCTGCAAAAATATTTCCAGCAAACTCTGGACAAAGTCTCTCAACTGAAGCTCCACTCGTAACGTAAACCCTTTACCAAGTTTCTCTCCCTCACTCACTCTCTCCATCTCGCTCATTTCCATTGGCTCGCATGCTATTTTCTGTGTCCATTTTTTTTTTTTTTATTTTTGCCTGTCTTACCGTATTTACTTTTGTTTGTTTGCCATGTTTGCGCTCCTCTCTCGCAGACGTCTATTAAATGCAAATAAATGCAAAAATTAAATAAAAATACTTGGAATACTATTACGTCTATATGTATTATACGTTTTTATATGGCTTTTTCTTTTGCTTTTCCCAACCTGTTCAGCTCGTTTTCTGACTATTTCTTTCATGTTGCCTGCAAAACAAAAACAAAAACAAAACTAAGAACATGAAAATTTTCAACAACAACAAAACGATAATAAACAAAACTCCAACCGTCATTATTCATATACCTTGTGCCGTGCCAAAAACACGTCCAACTCTCACACTCTTTCTCTCTCTCTCTCTCTCTCTCTCTCTCCCTCTCTGGCTCGCACTCTCACACTGTCTGTCTTGCTGATTCTTGCTGCATAAAATTATAAAAAAAAAGATGGCAAGAGACGTCATAGAAATAAATTTGAGTCGGCTAACGCTTTGCCTGATTACGGGGTTGAGGAGTGGCGTGACGGTGCTCAAGGTAAGTACATGGCTACCACTATGGCCCACACCATCTATCTATCTGTCTACCTACACACCCACCTGTGCTCTCGCCTAAAGATACAAAAAGGAAAGCTCGGCTCTTTGTGCGCGGCCAAGTTATGCAGCTGCAGCTGCCTTTTTGATAGCCATCGCTGCAGTTTTTCATCATTTTCACACAGTTTTCCAGGCTCTCTCACTCTCTTTGGCATTTTCTTTTCATTCATTTTGTGTATGTTTATGTTATTTTATTTTATTCTTTTTTTGTGTATATATTTCAAGTGCGTCGCCGTTGGCTTTTCCCGTGTTGCCAGTTGCCATAATGCAGAACTTATAAGAGCTCTTTTGGCTTTTTGTTTGGGCCATGGCCAAGTGTTTGGCGCCAACGTTAAAAATTAATTAAATTTCCTTGACGTTTGCATTTCACAGTTGTTTTTGCAGTTGTTATTTTATATTTTTATTTCTTCCTTTATTTTCCATTTTCCATTTTCAATTTTCATTTCATGTTTAGCTGCAAGTACGCAATGCACTTTATGCCATTCGCCTTCTTGCTGCCAGGCGCTGCATCTCAGATTTATAAAGTGCCACAAGCATAAAGCGCACAGCTAACAACAAGATGAAAATTAGGAAGAAAGCGAAGAAGAAGAAGAAGAAGCAGGCAATCAACAGCGAGCGAAAGTGGGTGTTGGCGCTGTCAAAGCAATAAGCAGTTGAAAGTTTTAGCCGTTTTATTGAATGGCTCAAAAGAACAGAACGATTTGTAGTTTTATTTGCCAACTGCACAGAGCAAATAAATTAGCTAGCCTGGCTGGAGCTGGCGAGTTTATTAAGAATGTTATATGAAATCAGACTGAAACAAGAATTAAGTAACTGTCAAAGTCTTAAATCGTGTAGGTAACAAAGCTACACAATATTAACTGTAGGCAAAAAACGAAAAATGAATAAATAAATAAATAAATGAATGAACAAGAACTAATTAAATTCTGGAGTTTTAGGAGCTGTTTGTTGAAACATAAAATACGCTTCCCACTAATTATTGTGATGGGATAGCACATCCAAATTAATTTTGAAATAAATCTTAAACACTTCTTCACTACATATATCGCCTATAATAAAAGCTCTAGTCGCGACTGCTCGACTGCGAGATCCCCTGAACCCTTCGAGAAACTGATATTTCAAAAATAATTCACACACACACACACGAACTTACACAGGGACGGCTGCGCTGCAGTGAACTGCAACTGATATTTCAATAAGAATATATATACCATATCAAGAATATATATACTTGTGGGGTCTGCCACGCCTCCTTCTGCCTGTTACATACATTTCAACAAAACCATTTCCCATTTTCAATGGGTTCAGGGTATAATTATAGTACATTGTTTCAACTGAAGCATATTTTTGCTATGAATCGTTTCACTTGAGATAGTGTAGCGTACGGGTTTGACTAAGTTGCGACTCTCTCGACGAGAGCGCTGTATGTCGCCTGTGGATGTTAAGTACAGGCTTGCTTATGGCGTGTAGAAGGCTTCGAGGTGCGCACTCTTGCTATGCTCGTATCTAGCTCGCCGGATTGTCGGGGTTCTTCTCCACCTATTCTACACTTTTGCACCCTAACACACTTTAGTTATAGTGCGCTTCAGAAACTATATTTCGAATTTGACTGTATTTGGACCAATGCGCCGACACGCAATATTAATATGGTAAACTTAAACATGACTTTGACCGACAGAGAGACAGTAGGTGTTGTTCGTCCCTCGTCTCTACCCTCCCTACCTTGACAATACTATATTTTAGTTGTATCGTCCCTAATCAAGTCTTTAAGACTATATTACACCTTACACGATCCTGGCATGGATAGTCGACAGACCAAAAAAACTTATGAATTCATATTCATTTCCATCATTTTAATTCAGTATTAAACAAAAAAAACTAATCAAACCGTCAGAATACCATGACATTCTAAGAGAGAGGTATGATGGGGAGATGATAAGGTTTGCTAATCAATACTACTCTATACTTATGCGTTAATGCCTTTTCTTATATTCTAATTATGTTTGTTTACAATATTTCTTATTATCTACAACATTTAGTTTTAACTCGCGTTACATTTTCGTTCCCATTATAATTTTATAATTCTTTCATTTCTTACTTCATTTTTGGATCTTGTATAATTTTTCATTCTATTAACGTATAAATTCATTATAATTTAAATATTTCCAACTACATTTACGCAAGTATATTATAGTTTATGTTTATGTTTTTTCCATATTTCTTATTTACTTTTGTTGAAGTCTATCAACGTTAGATTTTAGAGAACTTTATATTTTTCTTGTTTTCTTATCCTTCAATTACTTACATAGCGTTTTTATTGTTTTTATATATATATCTGCATACCGTTGTATCCCTGGGCCCAAGATGACGATAGTATGTTGATTTTAGCTGCTGGGGTTAAAACATAAAAATATAAAGGTCTCTTGATCTAATTATCTTTTTTTTTTTTTTTTTTTTTTTTTTTTTTTTTATAAAAACCTTTTTAGAGCAACGCACATAGTCTGCTCTGGCTACCTTCGCTGTGTTCCTGCATTAGCGCATCAGCTGACGCAATGCTCTACCTTCCGTCGGGTCCTTACTTAACTAAGGTATTGGGACAAAGCCGAGATCTAAACGAGGTTGTCCTACGTCATGGGATAGGTTGTTTTAGAGATCCCGATTTCTTTATTTCTGGTTGTTGTGGGTGAAGTCTCTCTTTTGGCCGTTAATGAAACTGACGTCGTCGAGAGTTGACTCCGTGTCGGTGAGGGTATCTTGTCTTCGTGGTAGGTTAATCTGCTGCGCAGTCAGGTCTTTTATTTCATCGCTGCATGCCGTTGACCGCACGAGTCACATAAAAAAAACCAACTACTCTTTCGCAGTCTTTGGGCTTTGGTGATAGCTCTAGCTATTGAGCTAAATCAAGGTGGTCACCTAAATTATTAAATAATTAGCGAATTACAACCACTAATACTTTAACGTACCTATTGCCAAATCACTAGACACTTATTTAAATGGTTTGCTGTTCGCACTATCCACGGATATAATCTTTTTGTGCAGTATAATAATTCACCCACGTTTTGCTTTTAATTTAATATATGATCTGAACGTCGCGTCTGCTATCGTCAAAGATCTTTTTAATTATGATCGGCAGCTTAGCTAATCACGCTGGTTTAAGTGGCGCTAAGCGCAGTCGCGCGATCATCTCTTCTTCGTCTGCTTGCGGTACAATCGTACGATCAAAATCTGTGCTTGCGGTGCAATCGTATGATCTGTATGTCTTGCGCTATGCGAATGATAAACAAAGATAGATAACAACAACGACCGTAGGGTGACTCATGACATACCGAATCGTATTTTATTATTTGTTCCCACTATTCTGTGTTTATACCTATGACTCGAATTGTTATTTATTTTCGGTCACTACAGCACAGATAATGTTGCAAGACCTGCTCGAAGAACCATTATCTGAAGACCATATGATTTTAATTTAGGTACGAATCTGTATATCTTTTAGGTGGTATACCCCTAGGTTCTTTCCGTCTTCTGTTTTAAGTACATAGTAATTTGGACTGCGCTTTTGGTGTACTCTCGCTGGAATAAATACTGGTGCCAGCTTAGCGCTAAATCTTTTAATAGCATTACTCTGAGTAAAGTTCCGTGCATAAACTGTATCTCCTACACACAGCTGAACATTACGACTACGTAAATTATATCTATTGGCGTTTGCTTCATGACATTTATTTATGTTTTGTTTTGCTTTTTGTCGCAGCAACTGTAATGTATCTTGATTGCTTAGTTTGGTGTCATCATTCAAAAGATCTAGGTTCCTTAATAGAGAGTAATCTTTCCCATTTAAAATCATGTTTTGACCAAAAGCAAGAAAATAAGGAGAATATCCTGTACTTCGGTGTAATGAAGCTCTCAAAGCTCCACTAATAGCATTAAGATTTACATCCCAATCGGTATGTTCAGAACCTATGTAGGCTCGTATAGCGGCTAACACAGATCTATTTAATCGCTCACTAGCATTAGCTTGTGGTGAATAAATCGCGGTGCACTTTTGAGTTACACCGAAACTCGTTAAGAAGGCCTGAAAAGCACTGGATTTAAATTGAGATCCATTATCTGTGAGTATCATTTCTGGTACTCCAAATGTGTAAAATATAGCGTCTTCTAAGAATTCACAAATTTTAGAAGCCGTGAACTTCTTAAGCGGACACAAGAAATGGAATTTCGTGAAATGGTCAACAACTATAAGCATGCCAATATTACCTTTTTTGGAACGTGGATAGGGTCCTAACAAATCAATATATAATTTTTGAAAAGGTCTATCAGATGAAAAGGGTCTACCCATTGGCGGTTTAAGAATGGTATTTGGGCTCTTTGTCGTGCGACATACGATACATTCGGATATATATTTTCGAATCTGACTAACCATTCTAGGCCAAAACAAATATCTTTTTATCTTTTCCACAGTTTTACTCATACCACAATGTGCTGAACTTGGCGCGTCATGTGCCTGCTGTAAAACTTCAGTCACTAATGTTGATGGTACCCAAAGTTTCCAAGAACTATTTTCTTGTTCTTCTTCGCCAGAAGAAAACTCTGTTCTTTTGTAAACGAAATCGTCAATTACTTTTAGATCGGGAAATCTGGATTGATTTAATTTGACTTTCTCAATTAGACTTAAATATTCGGGTGATTTGAATTCTCGTGACGTTAAATCTATTATCGGACAATTAAAAGTCATCTCTTCAATAGCTGGGTCATTTTGCCGAGATAAGGTATCTGCTACCACATTTAGTGAGCCTTTTCTATGCAAAATACTAAACGTAAAGGTTCGTAACTTCATGGACCATCTGGCAAGTCTGCCGGATAAATCTTTCTGATTCATTAACCATTTAAGAGCGGCGTGATCAGTTATCACTACAAATTCCTGACCTTCGATATACGATCTAAACTTTTTGATGCCTTTAATGACTGCTAAACATTCTAATTCTGTCACAGAATAATTGCGTTGTGCTTTTGAGAGTTTTTCAGACATATAAGCTATAGGCAGCTCAACTCCGTCCCGTTCTTGAGCTAAAACACAACCTATTCCATACATGCTTGCGTCACAAAGCAAAACAAATGGTTTCGAAAAGTCTGGTGTGATCAGAATTGGTGAAGCTGTTAAACAAGACTTTAAAGATTCGAACGATTGTTGGGCTTCTGGATTCCACTCTATGCCTTTCTTTTGTTTTAATAGCTCTGTCAAAGCAAAACTAACAGTGGCGTAGTTTTCAACAAATCGTCTGTACCAACCTGATAAACCTAAAAATCGCCGTAGTTGTTTCACAGTGGTAGGAACAGGAAACTCACTGATGGCTTTAATCTTATCGGGATTTGTTCTTATTTGACCGTCTCCGATTATGAATCCGAGATAGGTGACTTCTTTCATACAAAACTTTGATTTGCTTATGTTTATTGTAAGATTTGCTCTGCGTAAGCAAAGTGCTATTTCTTGCAACAACAACAAGTGTGAATCGAAGTCGTCAGACAAAATAAGGAGATCATCTAGGTATACAAAGACTCGTGTTCGCAAATGAGCTGGAATAACTTGATCCATTAATCTACATAGTGTTTGTGCGGCGTTGCATAAACCGAAGGGCATCATTTTATACTGATATAAAGGTCTATTCGGGACCGTGAAAGCCGTATATTGTTGAGATTTCTCGTCTAGAGGAATTTGCCAATATGCGTGTTTCATATCTAAGCCGGTAATAAAACGAGCTGGTGGTAAACGACTTAAAATGCCATCAATATGAGGCAAAGGGTATGCATCCCGCCTAGTAACCTTATTAACTTCTCTCGAGTCTAAACAGAGTCGATATTTTTCTCCCTTTTTGACTAAAACACAATTGCTACTCCAAGGACTGTTTGACTCTTCTATGACATCTAGTGCCAACATGTTATCGACTTCAGCAAACATAATCTTTTCAATAGCTGGCGAAACTGGCCAATGACGTTGTTTTATGGGTATTGCAGAGCCAACATCTATAGAATGCGTTATTAAGCTGGTGCGACCAAGACCTTCAGTAGCGAAAGATGGAAAAACTGCTATGACTTTATCAAGTCGTGCCTTCTCTTCTTTCGACAATACGTGATAGTTGGGTGGGTCTATATTTTCATCTGCGGTACCTACATCTAATTCTGCTACACCGTCTTGTGATGTTATTTTGTCTAAAAGTCCAAATTTATCCCAAAAGTCAATGCCTAGATATACGTCTTGCTTCAAGTCTGGAATGATAAACATTTCTAGATCTGCTTCTTTCCCTTGGTATTTAATTTGACTTGTAAACTTGGCTATTACCTTGCTAGGTGTTCCATTCGCGGTTTTAATGTATCCCGAACATTTTCTAACTTTTTTGTTCAATAACAATTCTTTTGCTGCCGAACCGCCAATACAACTTGTTGTGGCTCCTGAGTCTAGCAGGGCTATATAACTTCTACCTTCTATACTAATTTCAGTGAAAAGTCTATCATCTGAGCTTAGAAAAATGGCTGATATAAACCTTCTCCTAACCTTCCGTATACTTTTCCAGAATTCTCTTAAACGTTTAGTTGAACGCTTAGGCTTAATTCTATATCTAAATTCATCTATTTTATTGAAAATTCGGTTACGGGCTACGTTGTAATTTCGTATTCTTTCATGTAAAGGTGCGAATGAAAAGTGAGTGTTGGAAGAATTATATTGGTGGTCCGTTTGAGTGCCAATATCCTGACTATCAATGGGTTCGGAGGATGTGTCTACTTGGTGTTGGTTGACACATCCCGTTTCCGGTTTCCCGAAGGGTTACATTTCGGACACATAGGCTTGAATATTTCTTTAGCTCCACAGCCAAAACAAAATATTTTTCTAGGCCCTACGCAATCGTCGAATCTGTGACCAGGTTTGTCACAATTCCAACAAACTTGAACTGTTTTTGTGGTATGTCTTTGTATTTCGGATAAGTTCTCTGAAACGTTAGCAACATCCGATAACTGTTCGGAATCGTTGGGTACTGACAATTCTGTGACGTATGAACGCACAGCCCGAGGCTTAAAAGTTCTAATGTCGTTATAAAACTGTTCGTGTTTCCTAATTTCTCTTCGGAGCTGCGATCTGTTTGAAACATTTAAATGAAGTAATTCGTGATGTACTATAGGCTTGGCGTTTCGAATCAACAGATCAACTAATTCATTTTCAGGTATCCCATTTTGGAGTCTATCAACAAGATCTTCTATTGAGTATTGGCAGTCATCAAATGGTTCGTTTTCGCCTTGGCGACGTTTCCTAATCTTTTCCCATATGTCATAATCGGTTTCTATATCTTCAAATCTTCTCTTGAACTCTAAGCAAAAGATTTCCCAAGTAAAGTTGGAGTGAGTACGATGAAATTTCCAGTACCAATCACTAGCTTTACCCGTAAACAATAGATATAAATGGTCACATAAGAGTTGAAATTCGTTATTCAAATTTTGTTTGGTAAGAGAACGAACGCGATAAATAAATTCGTCTGTTCGCATGCAATTCTTGGACCCATCAAATTTGATGTGCCAACTTTGCATAATGTTGGGTACTTTCCCAGGTGAACTATTTAAAATGGAGCTATTCTGATTGACACTAGACCTTGAGATGTTCTCAACGTTATTGTAATGAGACTGTTGTATGTCTGTATTACTGATCCTAAGGTTGCTGTCGTTAGCAGAGGATGGTGGTTGTTCTGGTGGGACCAGTTTAAGAGATTCTAATTTACTTTGCAGAGATGTCTCAATAATTTTTGATAAGTGTGTCGTGAGTTGTTCTACCAATTGCTGCTGTTGAATATTTATTGAAGCTTGAATATAGGTAGCTATCTCGTCTTGGTTGTTAAGTCCGATACTAGTAGTGTTCAAATTACGGTCAGATTCTTGTCGAGTGGTGGATCGAGTTTGCATACCCCGCCTTGGACTTATCCCTCGACCTCTAGTGGATCTTTGGTTTCTCCTAGGGTAATTTAGCCTATTGCCACTTGTACTTAGGGTTTCGTTTGCACCAGGTTGTGGGCCGGCTTCCGAGCGAAGCTCTGCAAACAAGGTATTGTTCGAGAATGTTAAGGCCATTGCCGTGCAATCAGCGTTACATGTTGGGCATTTTGGAGTTACCTTAAGATGGTCTATAATACAAAGTTTATGGAAAATATGCCTACATGGGGTTTTTGCTACAAGATCTTTTCTATTTAATACTTCGTTACACATACAGCAAAAAGGTTCTTCCGTTTGCAATGCGGATGCTATATCTTCCGTGCTATGGATCACCGACATTTTGCTTGGACTATTTAAAAACTAATAATTAAGGATTAAAATTGTTTGGGGTACTAATATGTCTGTCTTTTTCCATGCCAGAAACTATAAGATGGTGTCAGTCTAGTACATAGTGGTCTACACCTATTATCGTTAATTGTTCTATTTCATTAACCAGAACATTCAATTACTGGACAGCACTCACATTGAAGTAAATCTACTGTGTTCCAAAAATAATTGAGATGTATTCTACAATTTGTATAATATCAATCATATACTTATTGATCATCACCCTCTGAAGCTGTAGGTCTATTCAGGTCGACCAATCCAAAACAATGAATTGCAATCGCTAATTCCACGAAAAAGATCCTAAGCGTAAGAGAATGTTGTCTGCACAAATATATAAATGACTTTTAGTTCACTAAAACATGAATTGTATGGATGGATTGATGGGTGAGCTTTAGGAACCCAGACAGTACTAAAAGGTTGAAAACTAAACTGTCTATGCTCCCACAGTGGTATTTGATTAAAGTTGTGTACTGTCTCGGGCCCCACGTTGGGCGCCATTAAAGTTATGTAGCGTACGGGTTTGACTAAGTTGCGACTCTCTCGACGAGAGCGCTGTATGTCGCCTGTGGATGTTAAGTACAGGCTTGCTTATGGCGTGTAGAAGGCTTCGAGGTGCGCACTCTTGCTATGCTCGTATCTAGCTCGCCGGATTGTCGGGGTTCTTCTCCACCTATTCTACACTTTTGCACCCTAACACACTTTAGTTATAGTGCGCTTCAGAAACTATATTTCGAATTTGACTGTATTTGGACCAATGCGCCGACACGCAATATTAATATGGTAAACTTAAACATGACTTTGACCGACAGAGAGACAGTAGGTGTTGTTCGTCCCTCGTCTCTACCCTCCGTACCTTGACAATACTATATTTTAGTTGTATCGTCCCTAATCAAGTCTTTAAGACTATATTACACCTTACACGATCCTGGCATGGATAGTCGACAGACCAAAAAAACTTATGAATTCATATTCATTTCCATCATTTTAATTCAGTATTAAACAAAAAAAACTAATCAAACCGTCAGAATACCATGACATTCTAAGAGAGAGGTATGATGGGGAGATGATAAGGTTTGCTAATCAATACTACTCTATACTTATGCGTTAATGCCTTTTCTTATATTCTAATTATGTTTGTTTACAATATTTCTTATTATCTACAACATTTAGTTTTAACTCGCGTTACATTTTCGTTCCCATTATAATTTTATAATTCTTTCATTTCTTACTTCATTTTTGGATCTTGTATAATTTTTCATTCTATTAACGTATAAATTCATTATAATTTAAATATTTCCAACTACATTTACGCAAGTATATTATAGTTTATGTTTATGTTTTTTCCATATTTCTTATTTACTTTTGTTGAAGTCTATCAACGTTAGATTTTAGAGAACTTTATATTTTTCTTGTTTTCTTATCCTTCAATTACTTACATAGCGTTTTTATTGTTTTTATATATATATCTGCATACCGTTGTATCCCTGGGCCCAAGATGACGATAGTATGTTGATTTTAGCTGCTGGGGTTAAAACATAAAAATATAAAGGTCTCTTGATCTAATTATCTTTTTTTTTTTTTTTTTTTTTTTTTTTTTTATAAAAACCTTTTTAGAGCAACGCACATAGTCTGCTCTGGCTACCTTCGCTGTGTTCCTGCATTAGCGCATCAGCTGACGCAATGCTCTACCTTCCGTCGGGTCCTTACTTAACTAAGGTATTGGGACAAAGCCGAGATCTAAACGAGGTTGTCCTACGTCATGGGATAGGTTGTTTTAGAGATCCCGATTTCTTTATTTCTGGTTGTTGTGGGTGAAGTCTCTCTTTTGGCCGTTAATGAAACTGACGTCGTCGAGAGTTGACTCCGTGTCGGTGAGGGTATCTTGTCTTCGTGGTAGGTTAATCTGCTGCGCAGTCAGGTCTTTTATTTCATCGCTGCATGCCGTTGACCGCACGAGTCACATAAAAAAAACCAACTACTCTTTCGCAGTCTTTGGGCTTTGGTGATAGCTCTAGCTATTGAGCTAAATCAAGGTGGTCACCTAAATTATTAAATAATTAGCGAATTACAACCACTAATACTTTAACGTACCTATTGCCAAATCACTAGACACTTATTTAAATGGTTTGCTGTTCGCACTATCCACGGATATAATCTTTTTGTGCAGTATAATAATTCACCCACGTTTTGCTTTTAATTTAATATATGATCTGAACGTCGCGTCTGCTATCGTCAAAGATCTTTTTAATTATGATCGGCAGCTTAGCTAATCACGCTGGTTTAAGTGGCGCTAAGCGCAGTCGCGCGATCATCTCTTCTTCGTCTGCTTGCGGTACAATCGTACGATCAAAATCTGTGCTTGCGGTGCAATCGTATGATCTGTATGTCTTGCGCTATGCGAATGATAAACAAAGATAGATAACAACAACGACCGTAGGGTGACTCATGACATACCGAATCGTATTTTATTATTTGTTCCCACTATTCTGTGTTTATACCTATGACTCGAATTGTTATTTATTTTCGGTCACTACAATAGTTCTTAGTTAAAAACATAAAGGAGTGGATTTAATTAGTCAGTAAACTCAACTTCTCGGCGCGCATCATTCATGCATTATGCGAGCTGTGAGCATGTATTTCAATCTCATATAGATTGCAATATCATCCACACGCCTATTAGGCAAATATTATAGTTCCAAAGCCTGTCTTTGCTCGGAATATTCTTTTGTCATTTACATTACTTTAATTACATACATATGTCGTAATAGATGTGTTCTGACACATGTTGGACCAGGCAGGCGTAAATAACCTGATGCTTGCGATAATTAATTCCAACAAATTCTACCCAATACATTAATTTTAATTTACAACCAAATTTAGAAATGGCTGCATGCATAGATATTTCTTTATTGAAACGAACGATTATTTAGAACTTTACATTGAAATGTTCTAGTTGAAGTTAAAGTCGTTTAATACGACTTTGGCCGAATCACCATTTGTGTGAACTTAAGCGAATTTGAATACCATGCTATTCTTTTAATTCCACTCCCAACATATTTTAGTGCATATCGTCCGTTTAAATCACTGAAATTATCAAGAAATCAATAGGGCATATACATAGTTTCAAGTGTTTTACTTTTTCTTTTTACCACTTCAAGCATTTCTTAAACCACCAGCCAGACCCATAATCTGCTGCACAGTTCTTGTCAGATAAATCGTTATCGCGATCTTTTGTTGAGAATTTCATGTTTTTATGATATTCTAAGGCATGGCCAGCATTCCCAGAATAATCACCAAGCTTCTTAAGCTCGTACGACTCTTCTTCGTTGCCAATGAGGAAATGGCTGTACTGGGCATATAGGGTTTTGTTATTAATGTCCTCCAAGTGAATATATAACTCATGCGGCTGCGACTGTGTAATTAAATGGATCTTCTCCAATCCCATGAAATACTCATGTTCCATGTTCCCAAATCCTCTCTTGTATTCCTCCCAGTTGCGATTAAAGTCTTCAGTTCCATCAATTCTACGCTGAATCACGATCCAACCAGATCCCACAAGCTTAGAGTCGCAGGGTACGAGGAATCGCCCGATGTTGGGTAATATCATTGCAGATGTATTGGATTTACCTTGGCAGTTAGGTTCCTCTAACTTTTTCATATTTTCCATATATTCTGTTTGCTTCGATTGAAGATCTTTAATTTTCGCAGCATTTGCAGCTGATTCATTTTCTAAGTCAGATAATTTGTGATCTTTTTCCTCTATCAGAGATTTTAATTTCAATATTTCGTTATCTCTTTCAATAATAGTAGTATCTCTTATTCTTCTATATGTGTCGATTAGCTCAGTCTGAAGAGCCAATTGCTTATCTTTTGATTCAATTAATTCAAGCTGAGAAGCCAATTAATTGCTTATCTTTCGATTCAATCTGAGAAGCGAATTGCTTGTCTCTTAATTCAATTAATTCAAGCTGAGAAGCCAATTGCTTATCTTTCGATTCAATCTGAGAAGCGAATTGCTTGTCTCTTAATTCAATTAATTCAAGCTGAGAAGCCAATTGCTTATCTTTCAATTTAATCTGAGAAGCGAATAGCTTATATCTTGATTCAATCAATGCAAGCTGAGAAGCCAATTGCTTATCTTTCGATTCAATCTGAGAAGCGAATAGCTTATCTTTTGATTCAATCAATGCAAGCTGAGAAGCCAATTGCTTATCTTTCGATTCAATCTGAGAAGCGAATAGCTTATCTTTTGATTCAATCAATGCAAGCTGAGAAGCCAATTGCTTATCTTTCGATTCAATCTGAGAAGCGAATTGCTTATCTTTTGATTCAATCAATTCAAGCTGAGAAGCCAATTGCTTATCTTTTGATTCAATTAATTCAAGCTGAGAAGCCAATTGCTTATCTTTCGATTCAATCTGAGAAGCGAATTGCTTATCTTTGGATTCAATCTGAGAAGCGTATTGCTTATCTTTTGATTCAATCAATTCAAGCTGAGAAGCCAATTGCTTATCTTTGGATTCAATCTGAGAAGCGTATTGCTTATCTTTTGATTCAATCAATTCAAGCTGAGAAGCCAATTGCTTATCTTTCGATTCAATCTGAGAAGCGAATAGCTTATCTTTGGATTCAATTAATTCAACCTTTGCAGCCAATTCTTTATCTTTTAGTTCAATTGTTTTCTGTAGATCTTTTACACTCTGCATATCGCTATCCAATTTCGATTGTAATTCTGATAGAGATTTATCTTTTGAGAACACGGATGAGGCGTGTGCAAGAAGGGGCTTCACAATCTGATAGCAGTATTTTCCACAGTGTGCATCTAGTTCTCTATTGGCTTGGCATTCCTATGGTATATACTATTTTATATTTATATCTATTTAATATATATGCAAATACTTACCGAACTTTCCATTGTCACAAAGGTCACACTGAATGATGTTAAGATGATGAGCTTCAGATATATTTCCATTTTGAACTGTTTCACAATTGAATTTATTTCGAACTGATCCAAGCTCTGCATTCATCTC
Source organism: Drosophila navojoa (assembly GCF_054131105.1). Lineage (NCBI taxonomy): Eukaryota > Metazoa > Arthropoda > Insecta > Diptera > Drosophilidae > Drosophila > Drosophila navojoa. The sequence continues at coordinate 25,798,275 of NC_142891.1, read as the reverse complement.
AATAAAGAAAGCGCGTGTTTCGCATTTTGATACTATTTGAAACATTGATTGACGTCAGCAGCCAGACAATTTATGAAATAGTTGATAATATAAAGTCGTAGGTTAAATGACTTTGCCTGATCTCAAGTTGTTTAATACCTAATGGGGCAAATGGCTCAGCTTATCAGTGGCAGATGATTGCAAGTGAATGAGAATGCCTTCAAGGCGTCAACACAGTCAGTTGAGCATTGTCAATCGATCAGTAGGGAATACCTGACTGACAGATATCCGTTAAATAACTTAAAGTAATGCAAGCAAAATATCAATGATTTCAACTAGTAAGAAGGTTTTAGTCGAGACTGCTCGACTAGGAGATACCCTGAACGATCCATTCTGCACTTTTTTTATGCACATATACATACATACATACACATTTATCCACACATACGCATAAGCCCATGCTCTGCTAACTGCGCAGTAAGCAGCGACTGCGCTTGGGCTGCGCTGCAGTGTGGGCAATATTATGAGTATCTATTTGTTAAGAAATTTAATTTCTAGACGTACACTCTTAATGAACCTTTCAGAACGTAATCATAATGTATGTATATACCAAAGCACAGTTATCGGATGATTTATCGTAAAATTAGTATACACGAGTATGCATGCCAGAATTAAGCTTGCCAGCTTTTGTATCTTCTGAGATCGACGCACTCATACGGACGAACGGACAGATGACTCAGAATATATTTACTTTATGGGGTCTTCGATGATTCCTTCTGCCCGTTACATACTTTTTCACAAAACCATCAAAGCCTGTAAACTTCTCTACTCAATTAAATAAGCATAGGTGTTGTAGAAGCGGAAGTGTTCTCTTTATTACAGTGAGCGATAATCGCTGTAATTCAAACATAGGCTTAATAATAGTCGGGAATAAGCTATATTTATTTTCTCATAAATCAATAATTTCATGTTAATATATAAAAGTTAAACTCGCAGGCTAGACATTTAAAGCAGAGAATGATTGAAATCTACGATAATTTAGGGCTACATGTATATGCGATGTACAACCACTCCTAAATCAGCTTGATATAAATTAGCATATTTCTGTTTGATTCAAACGTGTCTGCATATATTCAAATATTTAGTCTATATATACTAAAACTGCGCTACTCGAATATCGTTTTCCATAACTTAATTGCTCGACTGTTTATGGGCATGATTATGGGGCGCGATCTAAACGGTTACCAAAAAATTGTTACAAACCGTTTAAATAGGAAAAGCCACAAATCAATTTCGCGCTAATAACGCCGTCATTTCAATTAAAATGCGGTTAAAGTGCGTATTAATCTGATAACAACGAAATACCAGCAACAACATAAAAACGACAACAACAACGACAGCCAACAAAACGAATAAAATGAATAAAATGTGCGGAAGCGGCAATGGAATGCAGCTCGCATGTTGCACATCAAACCAGCCACAAAAGCTAACCGACAAATTGAGGGCAGGAGAGGAGCGGCTGGTGGGCCCGCAGGGGGAGGAGTAGGTTAGTAAACTAAGCCACAAAATACAGCCGCAGAACACAACCCAGCAACAATTTATTTTGTATTTTATTCCATTTTCATTTCGAATGCACGCCAGACCTTAGCAGCGGGCCGTGAATGCTTCACACCGAAACTATACATATGTGTGTGTGTGTGTGTGTGAAAGAGAGGAGTTCGATGTGTTTGGGTGAAAGAAAGCGCTATGTGTGTGTGTGTGAATCTTTGTGTAAAGCGTGCAAGAGAGCGTGGGAGAGCATTGTGATTGCCATGTATTTATGTCGGTTTGTGTGTGTGTGTGTGTGTGTGTGTGTGTGTGTGTGTGTGTGTGTGTGTGTGTGTGTGTGTGTGTGTGTGTGTGTGTGTGTGTGTGTGTTGTGTGTGTGTGTGTGTGTGTGTGTGTGTGTGTGTGTGTGCTCGCTTTACCGTTCAAATAAATCCGCTGCAATAAAAATGCCATCAATCGCATAGCCAAAATGCAACAACAACACTCAGAGCAGAGGCGGGCAACAGCTTAAACGCTGATTGACACTGACATTGTGACGTTGTCAATACCAATATCCACGTCTGTGCGGCCACAGGACACCATGCGTGTCCTGCCTCCGCTCCTCGTTCACTAAAAACTGGTGCATGTCACAAATTAGTTGCGGAAAAAACAAGAACAAACAACAAAACGCAACGACAAATTAGCCATAAACAGCGAGTGGTTTTATTTGCGGTTTATGCAACCAGTTTTAATCCTTGAGCAACAACAGCACCGACAGCAATAACAACATGGCTGGCTGACCAAAAATATTTGCGAGCAAAAATGTTGATTGCATTTAAAATGCAATTATTTAAGGCATGCGTCCGTGAAATGCCGCTCAACCGACTGCACTAATGAACTGGATCCGAACTGAGCGAACGGAACTGCCAGTAGGAGAGTGTGGAAGAGCGGGTGTGGGAGTGGGAGTGGGAGTGGGAGTGGGAGCGGGAGCATATCGCTTGTCTGGACAAAGGCCATGTGCAAACAGCAGACGAAGAGCTGCAAACGCACTCGTGCATCGAGAGTGCCTTAAAAAAGAAAGCAGAAAGAGCAAGAAGTAAAACTGAAAGAATAACAAGGGTAAAAAAAAGCTGTTTGCTCCGACGGCACATTCGATAAAAACACTTGAGTTTGTTTTCGAAAGAAACCCGATCCGAACAACAATCCCATTAAGCACAATGAAAACAAATATGATGTAGTAGCTATAAAATCGTATGCTTCTTATATTCTGAATTAAAATTATTTACAGAATGCAGACAGGAAGCGGTGTGTTGACTCGGTCGTCATTCCACCACATAGATATTTATTTCAATTTTCTTAAATTTATTTATTTAAATATTACCTAAATATGTATGTACATATGCATGTACGTATGCAGCTCTTTCTATTAGCTGCATTGGTTTCTGCAAGCTCATAAAAACAGCTTTGGAATTAAAAGTAAGCAAACGCGCTCAGCACAAGTTGTACTCGTTCCACCCTGGAGTTATTTGAATAAGCAACGTAGCCAAGAGAAATGGTTGAGCTTTGGATCATAAGAGAAGAGTCAGGCACTCTCAGTGGGAAGATAAACAAAGAGCGCTGCGAATAGAATTTGCAAGTGTGCGTGTGGGAATCAGCTTGGAGATATATGTATATGTATACGTATGTAAACGGCATAGGCGAGCAAGCAGACTTGGCGCTAGAGCGCTTCTCTCCTAATTGCTGGAGGATCCACAACCTCACACATACCAGCACGATGAGCAGCCGCAAATCACAATTGAGTGATAGGATCCACTGAGTCTTTTAACAGTGTGGATTGCAAATGGCGAGTCTATTAGAGCTGAGTCTTTTAGCGGTGACTTTCTGGAGCGCTTCTCTTATGATTGCTGACAGGATCCACAGCTTCACACACACCAATAGAATGTTATGTGTAGATGGTCGGCAGTTCGTAATGTTACTTATTTGAGCACTCACACTTCAGTTACTCAGTTGTCAACGAGCTTTTGCTTCGATCGCAGTTGTTGAAAGTTATGAGTGCAAGTGATTATTATAATATGGACACACATACACATACTTATAATATTTAATATTTGTAAGTATAGCTATATTTAATTTCATTACAAATTTAAAAAAATCTCAAGTCAATAATGATTATTATTAATTATTATTATTAATTAAGAAAAAATCAACTAATTCAGATTCTTTTACGGCACACATACACATATATAGGTACACATACTCACATACACACACATACACAGGAAATTTCTGACTCAAAAATAATTGAATAATAAGCATAATGATAAAATATAAACAATTTGCTAGGTTTCTATTTTTATTTTTTTTTTTAATACACGTTAAACAACAGTATTTGCAAAACAATTGTCCAATTATTATATTAACTTTTTGTAATTTCATATTTACCTGAATCCCGTTCTACTTAACTAACACACATAAAAATGTGCTGCAAGGCAGGATAACTTTCCGCAAAAATCTTTAAATATTGATTTAAGTCAGGCCCCAACTTGAATATATAAATATAAATTCATAAAAATAAGAATTTCATTTAATCTCCCATAAAAAGAAAGAAAAGGCAAACAAGCAGTGCCACAAAATGGCTTTTTGATTGATTTGCGATTGACAGCTTTGACGTAGAGTTTTCAGCCCTTTGTTTTGTCATCGGCGCCGCTTATAAATAAAACAAAATGCACACACATAAATATATAAATAAATACATGTATGGGACCTATGAGCTAAAGTTGAAAAATCAGAACAAAGATGCGTGGCATGCACAAAAAAATGGGGAATATTTATTGCCTTGAATTGGCATCGAATGAAATATGCCATCAGAATTGTCTGAATGTCGGCTCTGACACCTTTTCAATGTGTTCTCAATGAAGCGTGAATACGGGCACCCATATGCACACAGACTCTCTCTCTCTCTCTCTCTCTCTCTCTCTCACACACACACACACTCATGCATGATATTTATGTCTTTGACATCAATCAAAGGGCAATGCGAATTTCCGACTCAATTTTGCTTCGAGCCTTAAACAAACAGCTCAAGGCTAAGTTAGGCGTACGAATTTCGTGTCGGTGTGTTTGTGGGTGAGTATGTATGTGTGTGTGTGTGTGTGTGTGCGGGGGAGTGTGTGGATAAATGGGCATGTGTGTGTTGTTGCTTTGTTTGTTTGTCTTTTCGCTTTTCTTGACGCTCTTGAAATTGCTTGAAGTTTGGCTTATTTGAAGTATTTGCGCTCTGTCGAATCTATCACTTTATATTTATGACTTTGACTATGGTCGAAATTAACATCAGCAACAACAACAACAACAACTGCCCATATAAGCAAGAGCAGAACAGCTAATGTAACAACAACAAGAGCCACAAGGGCCACAAAAAGCCAGCAGGAAAATCAACGCAATGCGCGCTTAAATACCACTTTGTTGTTATTTATGACGCCAGCTGATGAAAAGCCAAATGCCAAAAGATTAAAAGCTGATAAAATATATTTAATAGCCCTCATATGTATGTACTTTCGACCAGCCAACACTATGAACTCCCCAGATATATGTAGCTGAGTGGCTGGGCACAGTGGGACGAATGCGATGGCATAGTGAAGAAACCTTTGTACATTCAAAAACAAGTATATCAAATTGATGTGAATTCATCTAGTCAAAGTTCAAAATCAAACCAAATTTTAAAAAAGAAATAGAAATTTTAAAAATTAACTTTAATATCAGCGGCAAACATTCTTTTAATTTCCAGTAAAACCTGCTCTGAAAAATTAATCCAAAGAAACTGTTCAGATAATATGAGCAAACAAAATTTTCGATTATTTAGTAATTAAAAATAATAATAATTGCATTAGAGACATCTTCAATTTTCTACTTTTCAACACTACTCAGCCCACTGTGCCTGCAATATATCAAACATTGACATGCGGTCAACAAAGTGCGTTCAATGACGTGCATAAAAACCAAAGGCAGCTACAACAGCAACGGCAGGAGGGAATGTGAGTGGAGAGGCTGGGGCAGGGGAGTGCTGGCTGTGGGGAGTAGCACTCAATCAAGCGTGGAGACAGGGGACACACGCTGTCCCAGCTTTGGGTACATTGACTGTCCGCCACATAAAGACGCACAGAAGCAGCCAGAGCGGTAAAATATTGTCGAGTAATCGCTGTCGAAACGCTCGTCGAATGCATTGACGCTATAAAGACACACAATGACGTTGTAAAAAGGAGAGAGAAGAAATAACAGTCAGATGGACAGAGAGACAGGGGCAGACAGACGGAGCGACAGGCGGAGAATACGTATAAAAATGCTGAGACGAGTCCGCGTGCAAGTAAAAGATGTCAACAAGCAGCAAGCCGGAATGGAAGCCATTCGGGTGGCGCTGGCTTAAGTGAGCTCCACAAATAGAGCTGACCAGAGGGAGAGGGGCGACTGAGCGAGTGAGACAGACGGGGGGCAATAGGGGCGGCGTGGGGTCGCTCCTTTGGCAGTTGACCAGTGCACATATACATGTATATAAAAAAAAGTTTGGATTATTTTTGTAATGTTTTCAAATATTTTGCGTATAAATTTTACAGTATTTTTTACTTGCTCAGATTTAGAATTTTAAATTAACAGAAAAATGTTTAAGGGAGCCAGCAAAGATAAATATATACATACCTATATATGTATATATATGCAGTACAACAATAATAATATATATATAATTTATCAAAGACAAACAAAGAGTCACATTCAGTTATTATACAGAATATTCAAATATATATTTTAAAATGCATAAAGTATATATTATATTTAACGTTTTTACAAAATTGATAATGATTGGATTTATTCGAAACATTATTTACTGGTAGATATATTTAGTATATTATATATATTTCATATTATTTATACACTTTATTTGTTTTTAGCATTTTATACAAACTCAAAATGGGAAAACTCTTTTCCCCGCCCCTGTATATTATTTGCAGTCTGCTTATTTCGATTCCATAATTTTGATTACATGTGCTCCAGCTAGCTCGCTTTGATTATAATTTGCTTGGCAGCTGCATTCGATTAATGAAATCCCATTGCTGATTTTGAGGTTTATGAGCCAAACGTGCCAATTTAGCTGTTGGCCAGACAAACAGCAATTGGCCCAAGCCGCAGAGTGCAAAATCAATAAATTAAGAAGCAATACTCATATTGCCCATCCCAGCTAGAGGGGCTAGCCTAGGCAACTACTATTAAATGCATTCCACCACCAACGCACCAGCCATAGCAATTTTCTTCAACGTTCCCTCATCTGCCTGGCCCCCGACCCGCCCCGGCCGGCCCCGCCCGGCACCGCCTCGCCTGGCTGAAGCCAATGTCGTTTTGGCTTTGGTAACGCGCAAAATAAATGAAAATATAAACCCGACTAACCAAAAACTGATTACTACAAGAGCTCAAGCACTCATGAAGCGCCCGCCTCTTATTCACTCCCCCTACCGCCCTCCCGCCCTCCCTGCTCTGCCACCCGGTCCTCTAACTCTGCTTTCTTGCTCTCATTCGCAGGCAACCATGGTGGCAACACTGGCGATAACAATCAAACGCCCGTGCGTAATCCGCCCGGAGCATTTCACAATTCTGCAGGCTCACTGGCACAGCATAATCTACTTGGTAAAATAATGCGCGGCATTAAAACGCAATCATTTGGGATTTTCAAACGTTTATCGAGTTATTTGCCGGCGGCGCTGCTGGCGTCGCTGCCAGCGTCGACAAGTCGATGGCGTATGAGTAATATGAAAAGCCAAGCCCACATTCAGCCACTGGAGACTGCTGTCAGCGTGCAGTCAAACATAAACAGCAGCAGCAGCAGCAGCAGCAGCAGCAGCAGCAGCAGCGGCAGCAGCCAAAGGACCAGCCACAGTAGCAACACCAACAACAGCAACAACACCAACAACAACAACCAGACCAGCAATAGCAATCGATGGGCGTGGCAGCCAGAGCCGCGCATATTTCACATAGCTCATACGCCGCGTGTGACGACGCAATGCGATTGGCCAACGCTCATTTGCATAGTAATATTGTCAGCGGGCATTGTTGTTGTTGTTGCCACGGATGTTGTTGTTATGCCCTTGTTGCTGGCGCTGCATTTTATCGGCAGCCGGATCGCATTTTCTATTAGTGCGGCGCATAGGCAACATTTAATGCTAACATTTTCGGCTGTTGGTAATAAGGTTGCCGCATTGTTGCCGCAAATTTATACAACAACAGCAGCAGCAATAGCAGCAGCAGCAGCAGCAGCAGCCGGAGCAGGAGGTGCGGCAGGAGCAACCCAGCCAAACACATTTAGTGTGCTTTGCCAGCGCTGGCATTCGAGATGAAATCAAATAATTGCAAAAAACTCATTTAGGGCACAACAACATGACGGAGCGGATGAAGAAGTGGAGCCAGAAGAAGACGAAGAAGAAGTAGTCGAGCTAGAAGAAGCAGCAGAACAAACCGCACGCCAAGAGCGTGCAAAACAGAATCAAACTTAGACAAGTAAGTGAAAAGTATAAAAAACAGCATAAAAGTTGTGCAAAGCAAACAGCACAAGAAATACAAATGGCATACTCATATGAACATATACATATATCATATGAACATATATATCAACTGTATAGCACTAATCGTTAAATGTTTCTCATGCTAAATGGCAACTGCAACTGGCGTGGCCTTTACATACATTCAGTTTTAAATTGCCAATCAGCAGCAGTTGAAGAGCTCTTGGCTATTTCGTTTCTCAGTTTCCAAACAGATTCTCTAATGCAATTAATCAAGCATTGAAATGCGAAGCAATGCCGCAACGACTCCAATTCATTTTAAATCAACTTGCATTCAAACGTCCTTTACAAATCAAAAATAAATAAGAAATTCCCAATCAAACCCAAGCTGACTGCAAGCTTAATGAGAGAATTGGTGTTCCTTATTATTATATGATATTAGATATTATTATGATATTAGATATAGACATTAGAGAATAATTTGCGAACCCAACTGGATTACAGCTGAACTGCTTAAGCTGGATGATGAGGATGTTTTATAGGTCTGCTTTCGCGCTTTTGTTGTCTGGACTTTGGATTATGCTGACAGGTGCTCGCCATAAAAAGGAGCGTGGGAGGATTGATTTCAATGCTTTGGGTATTGGTTGATGATATCATTGATAAGAGTAAGAGTAGTAAGATGTTGGTTTCTGAAATTATTTATTGTATTTGCTTTCGTAAATTTTCCTTTTTCTTTTTGTTGAAAATCCAGTCCCGAAATAAGATCACACAGTAGTTGTTATACTTTGTATTATGACTTATATTTTGATTTAAGCACGGCACAACACATCGATCTACACAGCTCAAGAATCGCAGCAAGACAGATCGCGACGCAGCAACATTCAATGCGTGCTAGTCGAATTCGTCAGACAAATAATGTTTCTAGACTAGCGTTGCGACAGCCGACATGACGATCGTAATCGATTTAATTTTTAAGATTTAAGATTTTGTGTTTCTTATTAGTCTGTGCATCGTATGAAGGGGTACCTGCGTCAATAAGTGTGTCTGCGGGAGTTCTGTTCGCTGTCAAGCGTTTTGTCTTGTGGCTGTAAATGTATAGAATAGTTTCGAATTTAGTCTGCCTGTTCTCTATGTCAGATTTTGTACTAATGATTCTTAATTTCTCATTGATCGTTCTGTGAAATCTTTCTATGTCGGCGGTGCCTTTCTTACTAGTGGTTATACTGATGTTTACGTTTTCATATTTTAGCCAGCTTTGAAGGGCTGCGCATATAAGCGCTGAGTCTTTGTCTGCTTTAATTTCTGTGGCTTTTCATTTCATGTCATTGAAGATTTTTATGATTGCTCTTTTAGTTTCGAGTCAATCACGGCCTTTAAGTTCAACTAAATTTCCCAATTTTGAATATATATCGATACAAGATAGAAATTGTTTGTTATCGATTAGATAGAAGTCCATGACATATTTTTCTCTGGGGCTGTATATTTCTGGAGTGATTTCAAGGTTTAATTTTGTGTTTCTATTTTCAGATTTAGATAGATTACACATTTCAATTTTGTTTATGATATTTTGTATAAGCTTTTGTGGTCTGGGAAGTAGAATTTTTCTCTTTGTGATACCGGGGTGAGGAGGTTCTTAAGGTTTTGGTTTTACTGTCGAGTCATGTTTTCTGCGTACGCTTTTTGAAATGTTTGGAAGTCTGAGATGCTTTCAAAGTATAATGCGTTATTCCTTAAACAGAGATATTCTTTAATAGCGTCTTTGGCAAATGTGGCAGTCATTTCTTTCATGAGTTCTATTTGTCTGCTATATGAGTTTAAGAGTCTTTCTGAAATGGAAATAAGCTTTGATTATCTTCTTGACCACTGCAAATGGTTGCTAGCGAGCTATTAACTTCTTCCTAGGAGATTTTCGTCTAGTTTGATTTTAGAAAGGGCGTCAGCTACATAGCTTTCTTTTCCTGGTAGGTATTTGATATCGTGATATTTGATATTTGATATCGTAGTCGTATTCGCTTAGTTTGATCATCCATCTTTGTAGTTTCGTATTTGGTTCTTTTATATTATGTAGCCCCATTAGTATGGGGCTAAGTATTTGGAATTTTCGACCGAAGAGATACGATATTTGGCTGCCCAAACGATAGCTAGTAATCATTTTTCTATCGTGTTCGTTTAGAGTTCTGCAAGCAAAGCAAATTGCTTTGTGATCTTGTGAAAGAGCTGCTCCTATAGCTACATTGCTTGCATTTGTGGTTAGTGAAAAAGTTTTATTGAAGTCTGGGTATATTAGTATGGGGTCACTTGTTAGGAGTGCTATTAACATTTCGAAGGCTGAGATGAAATCTTGGTTTCTTATATCGATTTTCGTGTCTTTCTTTAATCCTAATGTGAGGGGTTTTGCTATTTTAGCAAAGTTTGGGATAAATTTGCGGTAGAATCCACAAAGACCTAAGAAGAGTTTGATTTCTTTGGGTGTCTTGGGAATTGGAAAATTGATTATTGCTGTTATTTTTTCAGAGTTTGGTTTAATTCCTTCTGTGGTAATAATATGTCCTAAGAATTCTGTTTTTTTCCTCAAAAATTCACATTTATCTAATTGTAATAACAGGTTAGCTATGTGCAATCTGTGCAATACTCTTATGGAGGTTAAATGTTCTTCTAATAAGGATGAAAAGATAATCATGTCATCGAGATAGATAAACCATCTTTATAGATTAAATCTTCTAATATGCATCTTTGGAATGTTGCTGGGGCGTTTTCAAGACCGAAAGGCATATAGTAGGGTGAGCGTGATTTTCCATAGATTTATCTAGGTGTTTGTTGTGTTTTTTTCGGTGAATATATCACTATATATTTATATTATATTCCTTCTATTCTTATCATACTAGTAAAAAGGAGAACTTTAATTATTATATACATTTTTATAAAATATTTTGAAACATTTTGCTGATGTCACCTGTAAAGAGAAAGGCAAATATGCTCTTCTTCTCTTCTTTCTTAGACTTTGAGCTTCATTGAAGTGGGGCTGAAATGCTGTCTTATATTACATATGATAATATATTGGAGAACAACTTCTTATTGATTTGCTTTGATCTACTTAGGCTTGAGTTTTCTTATGTAAATAGATGGAATCTCGATCTTCAAGATATTGAGATTTAAGGGAGTTCGCTTATGATTTTTAGCTTGATTTGTTTATTGTGTCAGAATCGCTCCCGATTGGTGACTTTAAGATATGCTGAATACTGGATTCCCACCAAAAGTGTGCAATGTGATCTTTTGTTTATGGGATTCCGAGTGTGGGAGTGAGTGTTATAGCCTCTTTGGTATGTCTGTACGAGTTTTGCATTGTTTATAAAATTAGCAGATGTTTTTGTCGGTAAGCTTGAGCTTAGGGTGAGGTCCTGAAGATGTTTAGCTAAGCTGGAATTTAAGGATTGATGAAGTGGGCTTTAAGCTTAGAACCAACGGCTTTTAAGCTGAATAATAATGAAATTAAATTCAGCTTCCTGAAAATATCGGCATATGTTATCGAGTCTTAGAGATAAGCTCGATATCCGCGCGATATATATGGACATTATTAAAAAAGTTAAAGTCTCTAGCTATTATATCTTCTGAGATCGACGCGTTAAAACACACGGACAGACGGGCGAAAGCAACTCAGCTCGTCCCCTGATCAAGAATATATATACTTGTGGGGTCTGCCACGCCTCCTTCTGCCCGTTACATACATTTCAACAAAACCATTATACATACATATGTCGAAATAGATGTGTTCTGACACATATTGGACCAGGCATAAATGACCTGATGGAGAGTAAAGTACGTAATAAATGCTTGCGATAATTAATTCCAACAAATTCTGCCCCATACATTAATTTTAATTTACAACCAAATTTAGAAATGGCTGCATGCATAGATATTTCTTTATTGAAACGAACTTTACATTGAAATGTTCTAGTTGAAGTTAAAGTCGTTTAATACGACTTTGGCCGAATCACCATTTGTGTGAACTTAAGCGAATTTGAATACCATGCTATTCTTTTAATTCCACTCCCAACATCTTTTAGTGTATATCGTCCGTTTAAATTACTGAAATTATCAAGAAATCAATAGGGCATATACATAGTTTCAAGTGTTTTGCTTTTTCTTTTTACCACTTCAAGCATTTCTTAAACCACCAGCCAGACCCATAATCTGCTGCACAGTTCTTGTCAGATAAATCGTTATCGCGATCTTTTGTTGAGAATTTCATGTTTTTATGATATTCTAAGGCATGGCCAGCATTCCCAGAATAATCACCAAGCTTCTTAAGCTCGTACGACTCTTCTTCGCTGCCAATGAGGAAATGGCTGTACCGGGCATATCGGGTTTCGTTATTAATGTCCTCCAAGTGAATATATAACTCATGCGGCTGCGACTGTGTAATTAAATGGATCTTCTCCAATCCCATGAAATACTCATGTTCCATGTTCCCAAATCCTCTCTTGTATCCCTCCCAGTTGCGATTAAAGTCTTCAGTTCCATCAATTCTACGCTGAATCACGATCCAACCAGATCCCACAAGCTTAGAGTCGCAGGGTACGAGGAATGGCCCGATGTTGGGTAATATCATTGCAGATGTATTGGATTTACCTTGGCAGTTAGGTTCCTCTAACTTTTTCATATATTCCATATATTCTGTTTGCTTCGATTGAAGATCTTTAATTTTCGCAGCATTTGCAGCTGATTCACTTTCTAAGTCAGATAATTTGTGATTTTGTTCCTCTATCAGAGATTTTAATTTCAATATTTCGTTATCTCTTTCAATTATAGTAGTATCTCTTGTTCTTCTATATGTGTCGATGAGCTCATTCTGAAGAGCCAATTGCTTATCTTTCGATTCAATCTGAGAAGCGAATTGCTTATCTTTTGATTCAATCATTTCAAGCTGAGAAGCGAATAGCTTATCTTTTGATTCAATCAATGCAAGCTGAGAAGCCAATTGCTTATCTTTTGAATCAATCTGAGAAGCGAATTGCTTATCTTTTGATTCAATTAATTCAAGCTGAGAAGCCAATTGCTTATCTTTTGATTCAATCTGAGAAGCGAATAGCTTATCTTTTGATTCAATCTGAGAAGCGAATTGCTTATCTTTTGATTCAATCAATGCAAGCTGAGAAGCCAATTGCTTATCTTTTGATTCAATCAATGCAAGCTTGGAAGCCAATTGCTTATCTTTTGATTCAATTAATTCAAACTGAGAAGCCAATTGCTTATCTTTTGATTCAATCAATGTAAGCTTGGAAGCCAATTGCTTATCTTTTGATTCAATCAATTCAAGCTGAGAAGCCAATTGCTTATCTTTTGATTCAATCTGAGAAGCGAATAGCTTATCTTTTGATTCAATCTGAGAAGCGAATTGCTTATCTTTTGATTCAATCAATGCAAGCTTGGAAGCCAATTGCTTATCTTTTGATTCAATCAATTCAAGCTGAGAAGCCAATTGCTTATCTTTTGATTCAATCTGAGAAGCGAATTGCTTATCTTTGGATTCAATCTGAGAAGCGTATTGCTTATCTTTTGATTCAATCAATTCAAGCTGAGAAGCCAATTGCTTATCTTTTGATTCAATCTGAGAAGCGAATTGCTTATGTTTTGATTCAATCTGAGAAGCGAATAGCTTATCTTTTGATTCAATTAATTCAACCTTTGCAGCCAATTCTTTATCTTTTAGTTCAATTGTTTTCTGTAGATCTTTTACACTCTGCATATCGCTATCCAATTTCGATTGTAATTCTGATAGAGATTTCTCTTTTGAGAACACGGATGAGGCGTGTGCAAGAAGGGGCTTCACAATCTGATAGCAGTATTTTCCACAGTGTGCATCTAGTTCTCTATTGGCTTGGCATTCCTATGGTATATACTATTTTATATTTATATCTATTTAATATATATGCAAATACTTCCTATCACTATTTGAAACATTGATTGTCGTCAGCAGCCAGACAATTTATGAAATAGTTGATAATATAAAGTCGTAGGTGACATGACTTTGCCTGATCTCAAGTTGTTGAATACCTAATGGGGTAAATGGCTCAGCTTATCAGTGGCAAATGATTGCAAATGTTATGAGAATGTCTTTAAGGCGTCAACACAGTCAGTTGAGCATTGTCAATCGATCAGTAGGGAATACCTGACTGACAGATATCACTTATTGCACTTATTTTAAATAACTTGATATGATTAAGCTCTGAAAGTTTCAAAAAGATTGTACGTTTAGAAATTGAATTATTCAACAATTAAATTCTTATCTTGTCCACACTGCAGAGCAGCCCAAGCGCAGTCGCTGCTTACTGCGCAGTTAGCAGAGCGCGTTCTATGTGTGCCTAAGAGAAGTTCAGATTGTTCAGTTGATTAGAATGGCAGATTGGAGGGTTCAGGGTATCTCCTAAACGAGCAGTCTCGACTAGAGTCGTCTTACTTGTTGTACTTAACATGCTATTATTATTTGAGAGGTGCTCTATATTACGAAATTACATTTCAATTTGTAAACCCTAATTTAATATAGAACTCGTATGCTCCAGCATGAGGACATCATAATTATTCAGCCATTCAACCTTGCAATTATAGTTTGCGTTTGCCCTGCGAGTGGGAAGTAATTCAAAGCGAAATTCAACAAAACTAATAATATATGTATGTATTTTCATTTGAATGCGCTGCGAACTGCGAACTGCCAAAAGCCAATTGCTGTTGCAATATTTACAAAATTGAAAGCGAAAATGTTTGTTTGCCATTGCCTGCAACTATATTCGAAATCAGTGCGAAATATGCGCGCTATGGAAATATGTCCACACAAATAAATGATGAAATATGCATGGGGTCAATAAACAAAAGCCGAATCTTAAATGAGAGACACGAAGAGGCGGCCTAGCATGTAAAATGTAAAAACACAACAGAAGCTTTGCCCCATTAAATGAGCATAAATTAATTATACTAAACAATATGAATTCAAAGCGAAATATGTCGAACTAAAAAAAGCACTGTTAATCAAATTTGCATTTAGGTGGGCGTATTTGCAAACACAAACATATACATACATAGCGAATTTACGTAGTAAATTTAGCGTCAAAACTAAAAAAGTTCAATACAAAAATAAAATAAATGAATAAAAAATGATAAATATATATAGAAAATATATATGTTAAAACCTTAGAGAGATATTAGCTAGTGATACGATTTATATATACACAAAATTCAAAATAGCATATTATTATAAATTGAATGTGTTGCATTAATGTTGAAATTATTTGTTTGATTTAATCAGATTTAATTATTGTTTTTATCAATTACATTCTCCAATGATAATTGTAAATATTTCAATAAAAAAATAATAAAATAAAAACAAAACAAAAACAAAACAAATTGCATTACTTCCATTGAAATATGTTTTAAAGTTGCTCTGTAAATAATTGAATTGACAAAATAAAATAAAAAAATATTACGACTATATATACATATATACATATGAAAAATTCTGCTTTGCTTTAAAAATGTTGTAAATATAATTAAGTATTAAATTATGGCAGATAAAATGAATGTTGAAATGTTAAAATGAATTAAAATTATATAAATCTAAATATATAAATATGAACTATTTAAAGCTAATTAAGTAGAACTTAAATTCCCAATCAGCATTTATACACAGGAATAAAAAAAATAAGAACTAAAAATTGCTGTTGATGAGAAAGCGATGTATATGAATTTATATATAAGGCGTGCGTAAAAAACATAAAGAAGCTCAGTTATGTATTCAAATGTATGTGCAGCTTACACATACATCTAACTATATACATACATATATATATAAACTAAGTACATACATACATATATATATAGCTAGTTATTATGATTTCATAAGCCTATTTATTATGTGAATATATAAGTTGTGGCATATCTATGTAACATAAATTTATATGTAAATGTATGCAGAAAGTTTACAATAAAAATAAAAGTGACAACAATTTGTGTGAAACTAATACCCAAGCATTATGTCTGCTGGAAACTTTGGGAATGTAACTGCAGTCCAAGGCACCCACACTCACTAGCTCTCAAGGACACGCACAGGGGGAGTCATCTGAAGAGAGGCACGTGCGCGAATGTGTATGTATACAAAAATAAATACTTGTGTAACTAGCAGCCAGCCGACCAGAAAGCAATTGTGCAATTTGCCAGAAGAAACGAGAGGCAACAAGGGCAACAAAATAGAAAAGGTAACACAGTGAACGACTTGCATATATCTAAGGTTTTTTGGGCGCAAGGATATGGGCGAGGATCTATGAGGATTTCATAGGTGGTGAGAAGAGATGGTAGACCGTAGAACATTTATAATGATTGAATTGATTTAAACATATTCAGATTTAATCAGAATTATTGTTTTTATAGAATTTCAATTATCCAGAAGAATTCATCAATTCAATTCAATTTTCATATGTATTTTAGACGATATCTATTTAGACGACACATACAGCGGTATTTAACAAAGGCTTGCAATCAAATAAAATGCATATAGTTTACCTTCATTAACAAACTTGTCTTGGTTCCATTTACAGGGTATTTGGAAAACAAAGCACTGCAGCAGCCAAGCACATAATTGTTGGCACAAACCGCACAAATTACCAAAAAAACCCAACACACACACACACTAGCACACACACAAACACACATACACATGTTACACTCCTGCACTACAGCTGGCAGCAAGAGCTCGTCGTCTTTATTTAAAATTGGACCAAAAGATGTTGGCCCAACTGGCATTCGTTTGTTAAATATTTTGCACTTTCTACGGGCAGCGCTCAGTGGAATTTGTTGCGGCTGCCATTGAAATGTTGTCGTGTGGAAGTGAGCAGATTTTCCAAGCAATTAGTGGCTGGAAAAGCGCATGCCAGATGGACAGCAAAGCCTAACGACTGGGTTAACAGGGCGACACATAAGAAGCCAGCATTTACATATGCTAAATGTGCATAAGTGTGCGTGTCCGTGTGCGTATGTACAGTCTGTGCGAAAAGTAAGTGGTTAAACACTTGGCCTTGGAATGAAGTCGAGATATTAAAGTAGCATTGGTTGTTTTTCGTTTGTAAGTTTATTTATATGTAAATATGTAAAAAATATACATATATTCTCTTTAAAAAATATTTTCAATTATTTTTTCTTATAGATAATCCTTAACCTAAAATAATGAGCCTCTCCATATTTAGTATTTCAGAAACATGAGTCTGGAGAGTACGACAGTATAATCATAGCATAGCCGTGGTAAGTCATATAATATACATATATGAGAAGATTTTCAAAGCTAATCTCCTTTAATCTCTTCTATTCCATAGGTATATATCTGTACGTAGAGGTGCCAGAGCTTTGTGGCCACTGACAAAGCTCTAAAATGTCGATTGCAAGCGGAAATTAATGTTTATCAATCTAGAACTCTCATTAGAAATATTAGACTATGCCTTATAAATTATAAGCATTTAAATAATTTATATGTATTTATGAATATGAAAAAATGCATTACATTTTTGTTAAATTCTGATTTTGCCTTTTAATGCAAGTACTCCTAAGCTCTGGAAATCACCTGATATAGATTTTAATTTGAATACGGTATAAATATGTTAAATACTTTTCAAATAATAAAATTACACTTTCTTCTGAATTTTTATCCTTAAATTTGGTTGAAATAGCGGGGGAAAAAAGTCGATTTTTGAAAATTTGCAATTAATACATTCCGTTGCATACTTTCAAAGGAGGACTAATACGGCTCCAGTTTAGATGAATATTTGACTGAAATACCAGGCGAACAGAGATGGCCAGCAGGGAGAAAAATATAAATCAAGATCCCACTGTTAACTTAAAGATTGGAACGTAAGCTCTCTGTTAATTAGCAGTCTATGTCCAGTAAGAGATCATAAGTGGAAATCAGGTTGAAAATGTTAATCAACAGAGTGGAACGTAAATTCGCTGCTAATGAGGAGAGCATTTTGGTTGAGTGATTTTAATTGGGTTACTCGAGAGCAGCTTCAGGTGCAGTTCAACTGCGTCTCTCTCTGTTAAACTCCTGTAAAATGGATGGATTGCTAAAATACATTAGGATGTTGAACATATGACCGAATTGGGAGCAGCGGCATGTGACTGGAGGCTGTTGACCATATTGCATATTGTGGTCCTGTAATACTATACGCTTAATCCAAAGGCTTAAATTGTTTGTAATCAATATTGCAAATTAATAGCAACTAGCATTAAATGAGAGATAGAGAATATAGTTTAAATATTGATATTTACGCACCGATTTACTTCCATGTGATTATCTGGCATATCTAAAAATAAATACATCAAACTATTAAATATTTGAACAAATAATTGAAGCTATTTACTTTTTCAAAACCAGACGAAACTAATATTCATTCGAAATTGAAGTTGAATTATATTCAGGTGCTCGCAATCAAATAACTGTTTATTCACCTGTAACAGATATCATACTCGACAAAGCAGGCAGCTCTTTAATGGCAAAAAGCGAAGCTGTCTAAGCCCGTTGCAACGAGAATGGCATTTGGCTGCATTTCTTGGCAGCACCTTTGTCTCGCACATCCCTCTCGGTTGCCAGTTAGCTCGCCGGCGTGTATGCGAGTGGAAAATTCAATTTGCAAAGTGCATAAAAGTGAGAGACGACAGCGTGGCCGATGAGCGAGGATGCAACGAACGTGTGAGATTTTTAACTCGACGCGTTCCATGTTTGCTGCTGTTAAACAAAAGCGTCAGCTACTCTAACCCAGTTAGCTGCACATACATATATGTGTATATACATATATATAAATATATTCTATACATACATAGGACAGACATAACCAGATGCAGACGCTGAGCATCGACATAGACGCATGCAACAAACAAGTGGCATAAACGTAAACGTAAACGTAAACGTAAGCGCAGCGCCCGAGTGGCGCAAACATTGTAATTAAATCTACGTCAACATAAGCGACGAATGCGAATGCGAATGCGAATGCGAATGCGAAAGTGAATGGAGCTGGGGGCAATGGAAAGCATGAGAAGAGCGTGCCGAGGATGAGTGAGTGAGAATGAGAGTGAGAGTGTGTGTGTGTGTATGTGTGTGAGCGAATGCACAGGGATATATGTACATATGCATGTAGGCATGTAGATATGATACCATTTTGTAAGTGTGTGCATGTGTGTAAGCTTAAATACCCTGGCACTTGAGCATTCGAATCGGTCAGCTCGCTCACTGCAGGAAATTAAATCAATGAATAAAAGTAATATTAGAATTAATATCAATAATAAAAACATATCATAAATATGTATAATACTACTTTTTTATTTTTTACAATATTCTATTTATACTTTTATTTTATTAATATTACTTTTTTAAATTTTAAAAAAATATAAACAATATAAACAAATGTAAATGTGAAAGACAAAATTCTTTTATTCATTTTAATATAATAAAAAAAAAATATAAAATAAAAACAACCTAAATAAAAAATAAAAAATTAAAAAATGAATAACAGAGGAAAAAACACAAAAATAAAAATAAATAAGCATAAATTAAAATAATAATATATGTATATTTAAAAATATAAAAAAAAAAAAATAGAAAATTAAATGATATATTTATACAAGCTCCTTCTCCACTCGTATATGTCATTTATTAAGTATTTTTCCATATTTCCGTATGTTGTATCAATATACGATTCACACAATATATAGGGCATTGCCTAGTCGTGCCGCTCGCAATTCTGACTAATTGCTAGTGCTGTTAGCTGTTAGCTGTTGACTTTTGAGCCAGAGCTCTGCACAGCTTGGCCAGAAAAGTGACGCAGACGTTGTCAGTGCGCTGTGTGTGTGTGTGTGTGCATGTGTGTGCGTGTTAGCCTTATGACTGGCTTTGTTTAGCCGCCAAGGTAAGCGAAAGTTTCTATACTGTCAATGCTGCTGTTGCTATTGTTGTTGTTGTTGTTGTTGTTGCTGTTGCTGTTGCTGTGTATTTAGCTGGCTTTAAAAGTGAAAGATATGAGTAAAGCATCCATTTCAATTGAGGACTGCGAGTTGATCTCGAATCTGTGCTTTGTGAATGTCCTTTTTGCAGCTCTCACGTTCAGTTAATCCAATTTGTTAGCTCACTTTCAATTACAATTACACTCCGAGAGACAAGAGTTCTGTTTGTGCTCTGTCACTGCATCAGATTTCTTTTTACTTCATGTGTTTGTAGTTCCCTCTCATTGTTGCTGTTGCTGTTGCTGTTGCTGCAGTTGACACTTTTCAATTGTTTGCTTTTTTGATAAGAGTAACTGAAAAGTTAAATTGAATTTAGCATAGTCAGCAAACAAATGAAAAACAATTAACTTACAGTTGGTAACGAGTAGTTGGCAATTATTTAAACCTTCCACTTGAGTATCCTCTTTAAGGCCTTCAAGTAAATGCAATGAGCTCGAAATGAATTAGGGTAAATGAGTTAATTTTAGCAGAAAACGTTTCTAATGCATGCGTGGATGATAGGTAAAATTGGTGTCTGGGCCCAAAGGCGTCTTGCTTGTTTGACTTGACTTTCTGAGAGCCGAGAGCCTGACTTTAAGTCATATGTGCCATAAATGGCCTTTACACGAATAGCTGCAGCAATTAAAACGTGGCCGAAAGGCATAAATTACGCATACGCCCCATTGCGTTCGTGCATTGTGCATTGTGGCATAAAAAAGGCAGACGCATAACAATAACGAGAGCTCAACTTGAACAGAATCTGAGCCAGCTGACCCAATTTGTATCCATTAGACAGGCGATAAATATGGTTAGCAAAGACTCTGCTTAACTTGGCCAGAAATCGGTAGGCGGCTCTCCTCCCAATGTAACTTATGGCCGGACTGTCAAGTGTTTGCCCAGCCAAAGGAGAAGGGTTGCGCTTCCATGCGGCATATCAAGTTGCAGCCTGGCTTTGATAAAGGTCAAAAGCGGCCGGCAATTAGATGGCCAAGTAATATGATGCCGGAGCAGGATAGCGCCACTTACAGCTAATAGCCCCATCCTGGCTGGATGGATGGATGGATGGATGGAAGGATGGCTGGGCGGGACGAAAGGATGTACCAATGGGGCAATAAGTTGGTGCGTGTTGACGCCGATATCCTTTTGCCCAGCCACTTATCATAACGCTTACGCGTTGATGGCTATCCACACTAGGTTCCGCACGCACACGCTGCTCCCCCTGCTGCCGTCGTTCCCGCTACTCCTTCTGCTGCTCCTACTCCTGCTGCTTATGCGCCTCCTGCAATTATGCTAAAAGCGTTAAATTTATAGTTTTCCCATACTCGAACACGGCTTCCCATGTCTGCGTCTAAATAAATGGCCTTTAAAGCACGCGTTAATGATGTTGATTGTAGTCCTGGGAGCAGCGACAACAGCACCAGGACGAGCCCTGGACCCAAACCCAGACACAGTTGTTTCCCACCTTTTCATGTTTAATGTTTTCTGACTAATGCTTTATAGCTGGAACGCGTCTGCCCCGCTTCGCCTACCTCTGGCTGCGCTGTCTGGTTTATTTTTATGATGATATATGGTCAGAGCTTTCAGACCTCACATCGGCCACTCGCCTGGGCTCGTTGCAAAGGATTTAAGGCCATATTTATTATGGCGGCCTGTTACCTGTTTATGATCGTGCAGAGCTCAAAAGCGGCTATAGCTCCAACGAGCGTTCCTATTGTATATGCGATAATAATATATTTTAAAATTCTAAAAAATATAAATAATGAATATTATTTTTTATTTATTTATTATTTTTTTTTTTTAATTTTATTTCACAGGTAAAAGTTTTGAATAGCACAAAGACTAAAGTAAATGGCCTCAAATATATATCGTTGAATATTTTCAGTTTCATTAATTAAAATATATATATATTTTTTTTAGAAAATTAATAGAAGTCAAAAACTTGTGTATTTTCTACTCAAAGGCCGGCTGCAGTAAGTAATACCCCCATTATATATAATTTATGCACGTAATTTAGCTAACATGAGGTTAATTGCCTGCCTTACCATATACATATAATTAGACCTTTATTTATATTCTACTGCACGATATGTAATAATTTATAAGAATGAGAATGGTAAGCGAGAGCAGATAAGAAAATTTGTGCTAGCATATGTATGTGTGTATACATTGGTGCATATGTATGTATGCAAAGCACTTCTCATATTTGCAAATTTTACTCAATTTACTAGCGACTTACACTCTCCTTAAAATATATTATGTCATTATAATGTTACTCTCATATATCAATTGTACCGTCTTTAATTCAGCACTGATATTATTGGAAATTAAATCAGTTTATTATTCAATTACACTTTTATTATAATATAAGAGCTAAATGCTCTTGTCAAAATGCGCTCAATCACAATATCAACTCAAGAGACGCGCAACGAATATCCCACGCACGCTCCTCTTCATTTATCCGTTAGGAAGTGATAATGAGATACAGCTTGTATGTGTGTGGCATCACGATTGAGTAAAACTGACTCTTGAGACTGTTAGAATATCGCGCAGCTCTAATTTACATAGTTCAGGCCACGCCCAGTGTTTTCTGTGCGCCCGTTGTGGATTTTAAATAAAACTAAGCCTTAAGGCATATGCATTCATAACACTTTCTGTAATATAATTAAAGTTACAGTAATACTAATGCATACATACAAACCTGTAAATATGCTTAATGCATGCTCATACATTTTTACCTCTGGTTAGTTTTGCCGTCTCTTCAATATACACACACGTCCATATGTGTGAGAGCTGTGGATCCTCTCAGCAGCTGTCAGGCAGCGTGCATAATGTGGAACGCGTCGTGATGGCTCTCGCATTCTCTTCGCTCACATGTGTATTGCAAGCTCACTAAATTTGTTCTTGCTCTGCAAGTATTCAAATGAGTGAAAGAGGTAAAAGGCGTAAATGCCCTTGAAGTTGCGAAAACCTTTTGGATAAATAAATTTAAAGAAGAGTAATTATATAGTGCTGACCCATACTCCTATATTCATGAGCACAGCTGGAGGTATGACCAAGTGTGTGATAATTTAATAGTTCATGCACGACTGGGAAATACCCTCAACGTACAATGCAAGCGCCTGTCCTTTCAATTGTCTGATTGCATTAACTAACAATAAGTTTAGTGCAGAGCCCATAGAGATAAAACTTTCTGCACACAATTTAGTGTATCACTGAAACTGCACGGAAACTCACGTAATAAAGCAAAAGTTCTCGGCACACACTCACAGACACACACGTACATCTATGCGCTGCTGGCGGCCGTAATAAACCCAACAAAGGCAACAAAATGCGCTTAGTATGCAACTTTTTGCGCCAACGCCCCAAATAACATTAGCGAAAATCACTTAAATGGCTGTAATTTGTTTGGTGCACGGGGCGTATGCGTTACCTGCAGCAGACTCACAGCAGCAGCAGCAACAGCAGCTTATGGAAGCGCAACCAGCTGCAGCACTCACCGAAAAACAAAAACAGACTTAATACAACGAATTTCTGCTATTTGGGCGTGAAACAAAACACATTTAAAATGTTTAAAGTGCAGCCAAAGTGGTACCAGCAAAACCTTTGGCCGCACTCACACCACCAACTAGCAGCAACAACAACAAGAACAGTAAAAAAAAGTCAATTCGGCGAAAAAACTCATCACTCAAGCGCTGCCCAGTGCACGGCCCACAAGGTCCAACAAGAGCGCCAGCTGTAGTTGAAGCAACAGCAGATCCTCTCAAACAATAAGCCAGTTTTTTAACACACACTCGCTCCACACACACACACACACACACACACACACATACTTACATACATACATAAACAAACACGCAGTATAAACAAATCTCGCTGCGGCGCTGGCCCCAAACAGCCAGCAAAATGGTTTAAAACTCAATTAAAGTTTTAGCCGCAAAATAAATGCAAAAACAGCGGCAGCAGCGTCAACAACAGCTATGGAAACAATGATATGCCCTCCCCCAAAAAAATAAAGAAAGAAAAGAGATGGTAAAAATTTGCAAATTTACAATCGAATAATGAAGAGATTTATATGCCCTTTGCGCAAGTATTTGATGGCAAAGCAGATGAAGATAACAGATAAGTTATCTGACACATCCTGTAGGCTGCGTTTGCGTTGCAAAACCCTTAAATTATAGGAAGTCTAAAAATAATTATTATATAAGAAAGTTAGTTTTAATTTAATATTAATTCTAATCTATAATAGATTAATGTTATAATGGTAATTATGACAAATTATTGCCTGATATTAAAAACAGTGTTGCAAAACATTTGTGTCTACCACAGCCATTGTTTAAATAATATATGTAGTGTAAATATTCAAGTAGTTATTTTATATTATATTATTATATATTAAAGTGATATGAATGAATACTACTCTTTGGTATTAGACATAAGAACATGTTTTTTATATGTACATAATATGTATTATGAGTCAACTTTTATAGATAACAGTGTTGTACAGCACTCTATCACTTACTCATATCTTATACTTACCTATATATCTATACATATCTGATATATCTACTCTTATGGATAACAGTGCTGTAAGGCACTCTATTGATGTGGGCTCATTTACCCCTCTTTAATCCTAATATTTACCTATAGTTCGTTATGGTATAATTACTACGTTTCTTCCCCGCACTCGATCGTTCCCAGCCGTGGAGCTCTTCCAATGTTTAGCTAGCTAATAGTTTACTCTAATATGCACTTAAAACTAATTTTATGCACTTTTGTATACCCTCACCTAATTGAAAATTGTAAACCAGGTGCATAAGTAGGGGCACAGGTGTTCCGTTGAAATTTCGCATGTTTGTTTTTCGGCATTTGCCACGCCCACATGCCCCTAGCTGTAACCGCAGGTTAGCGCAGTCGATTGCTGTAATTCAAATGAAAATCGTGCAATTGAATTGCATTTCCAAAAAAAACATTGAAAAAGAGAAAGAGAAAAGTGCCAAAAACTTTGATGAGCCTTCACTTTTGGCACTCACTGTGTATATGTATATATATATGTATGTGTGTGTGGGTGCGGGCGCTTTTGTTTGTTTGCGATTAGTTTACACGTTGTGGTGTCTAGTTTCCCTTATTTTCTAGTCCAATTTTGAAGTTGTTGCTGTTGGTTTTTTTTTTTTTTTTTTTGGCTCAGCTATGTGAAGTGCAGTTGGCAAAACAAATTGCTTGAAGCTTCGCCCCGAGTTTAATGAAGTTTAACAACATTTAATGGTGCATTCTTCTTACACGCTTTCACAAAAGTTCTCGGCGCTTATTTTATTAGAGCGTAAAATCGCATTTTACTTTTTTGGCAAATAGTTGAGCACAACAATCAAATGCTGTTCGATTGCCATGGAACCTTTTCCTTTTGATTATTGCTCACGAAGTTCATAGTTGAATGAATTTTTTGAATGAATTGTATAAGGGCAGCGATGCAAATGCCTAATTATTCATTATAATAAACATTCATTTTAATTAAAAATAATTCGAACTATTCTTCACTCATATTTTACGAATAACTTAACTTTCCTTAACACTAGATAATTGATTTACTTTAAAATAATAAAGTATGAAACAATGTGACTACATATTAATATAGACATGATACATATACAAATGTATACTAAAATTTTGAGTTGGAATTTTCAATATATTTATTATTTTTATAAAGAAAAATAGTTCATCCACTTTAACATAAAAGAAAATGTAAAAATTGTATTTTTATTAAAATTTTGTATGTATATTTATTTTTAAAATAACTTCCTATGTATTTTTTTTTTTTTTGAATTAAATAACAAATATGTATATATTTATATATTTTTGTTTTATATTTACAAACATATTTATTTGCTCTAATAGACATACATTTTTTTAACAGATAATACACTACGAAATTAAATTTTAAATATAATGTTAAGCCAATAAAATATGCATTTTGTTAGTAATAATTTGTCTTTAAGTATATCATGGACTCACTTAGTTATACTACTATAATGACACATATATAGTTATTTTCTAGTTGGCTAAAAAGTCAGTTCTAATATTTAACTAAATGGACATATGTAACCATATATTTCAATATATTTCACATCCAAGGAAA
Source organism: Drosophila navojoa (assembly GCF_054131105.1). NCBI lineage: Eukaryota > Metazoa > Arthropoda > Insecta > Diptera > Drosophilidae > Drosophila > Drosophila navojoa. The sequence continues at coordinate 25,772,088 of NC_142891.1, read as the reverse complement.
ACTCATTTTCAACTTATAGTACATTTTTGTTCTTTCAACTGTTTTCAACATAAATAAAATCGCCTGGCACCTAATTTGGAATGCAGAAATATCAAAACAAAAAAGTAAATAAATGAAATTAAAGTATATAGTTTTTTATTTATGAAAACTTAAACTTTTCCACTGCACCATGTTAATGACTCATTACACATGCAACACAAAACGAGGCGAATGTGGCAGCAGCAACAACAACAACAAATGACGCAAACGAATACGAAAATGGCCAACAAAGTTGTTCACAAATTTGTTACCAACATGAAACGTGGCTTAAATGCGGCAAAACGTAAAGTTGAATTATGCTATAAAAAATAATACAGTAATTGTGGCAAATTGTGGAAAACTGCAAATGGCACACATACAAACATATCATTTTAGCCAAACTCTTTTTGTTGTATAGCTTGTAATTGTTTCGCTTTTATATTTTTTATTTTATGATATATTGTAATTCTAAGAAATTACTTTAAGGCATTAAAATATATTTCTTCTTTGAAGTTTTTTAAAGTGATTATAAGAGCCGTGTTCAATTCTGATTTAGATAGACGTTAATTTATTTAAGCTAATGTTTATAATTTCATTATATTTATATGTATGAATTTTATATATTTTGTACACTATTTATATATATGTTATTTTAATTTTTATAATTATTATTATTTTATTTCTCACTATAAACTCTGTAAGCTGTTTAGAGAGAGCTCCATCCGAAGTACTCCAAATTAAAAAGAAAAAATGTTAAGCATAAAATATTTTTCATGAATATATATTGAATTTTGTATTATTTTGTGTACTTTATATTTTTATATATTTTGTTATATTTTTGTAGTTTTATGCTACTGTACCAGATTATAAATAACTCACATTAAAACATTTTCATAAATTTTATTGAATTTAAAAAGCATTCAACACGTGTCAGAAACTGAATTGCACAATGTTTGAAGAGTTATTAAATAATGTAGTTAAATGATTAACGAATCGCAATGTATATATTGAACGTCTGTTAATACTAATAACGATATTGAAAACTGGGATCCGAACCATAGACAATGCAAGCACATGGATAACCTGAAAAGGGCGTTCGATTAGAAAACACCCAAAAATACATAAAAATGACAAAGTCAAACACACAAAGAAACTGAAACATAAACAACAGTAACCATTAAAATTGTATAAAAATAAATAGATATAAAAACATTGAATGACAAAAAAATTTATTATAAATGACACCAGAATAAATTCAGTTTACAGTTTAATTTCATAAAAGAAAAACAAGTCTAAATACAGAATGAGGAGTAAGCAAAATTTAAAAAATTCTTTAAAGTTTAATAAAATCGAAATGGCTTAGTAGTTGTCTATATATGTATAAATATATTCAGTGTATATAATAAATCATACAAAATTGCCAAAGGGGGAAAAACGTGTCCAAACTACCTGGCCCATGCTGTTTATGTCAACTGTGTTTAAAAATGTTTCATAAAAAGAAATATATAACGTATATATTTATAGTTTATTAAGTGAAACAGAATTGCAAGTACGAGCTAGGTTAAAATGGGTTATTTTATATAAATATAAAGAAGTCGCAGTCGATAAAATGTAAAATTTAAATTTCAATACATAGTATTATATGTATCTGTATCTAGAATACCAAAAACTACCAAAATTATTACCTTGACTTAGGGACTAACATCTGAAACGAGAGAAATTTTCGATAATTTCTTTTTTCATTCGTTGCATCGGGAAAGGCATTTCATTTAAAGCAAAGCAACATTGTTTGGTATTTTTTAGGTATTTAGCAAGGATAGCACGAAGCTGATTTGGTATTAATTAGCTCAAACGTATACCTGCATGAATCGGGTTCATTAGAACAACAAAAGCACATGCTTACATAGTATATATACACACACATACATACACATGTCAACATTTAAGCATATTTCGTTTTGTTTTGATTTTGATTTTCGTTTTAGTAATCGTAGCGCTCACATGCCAACACCCAATGTACAAAATTGCAACACTTGAACTTGCCTCGCGGTTTGCACTGCAAATGCTCCTTGATATACTGGCACGGGCACTGGAATTGGCCGCAATGCCGGCCCGGCTCCAGCGGCGTCACATCCACCAGGCCGCGCAGCGCCTCCATGCCCCAGCGCGAGCCATAGCGCAGAAACAGCTGCAGGCCGCGCTCCTAAGGAGTAGATTAGGTTTACGTACATATATGTATATTTGTGTATATATATATTGACATAGAGGATTAGAGACAACAAGTTAGGAAAAAGTCAAGAGTTTCGGGTGTGAAGAGTGCGGAGTGCAGGTTAGACAGTGCGTATGAGTAATAAATGTGAGAGGAGACGTACACAAATCGTGCTGCATACTTTTTGGCTGAAAAAAAAATCTATAACAAATAACAGAAATATTCCAAATATACAGAGGTATAGGAAAACTCTCCTTCTCTCGATATAAAGTAAAAGTATGGCGGCTTCGTTTTCAACAGCTTTTTTTAATCGCAAATAAATTGAATAAAACACAAACAGCAGTGGAAGTAGTTGTGATCGTCATCGGCGCCACGCCTACAGCATACAGCCTACAGCCTACAGCCAGCAGCCCACGCAGTTGATGCCGCAGCACTGGCGATGCTGCAGACTGATCTTGATCTTGTTGCGCAACAGCTCCTCCTCGTACTGGCAGGGGCAGATCGATGACTGCAGATGTCGTGGTGTCTCATGGACGCCCGCCTCCTGAACGGTCCAATCGAGGCGGCGGCGCAGAAAGTCCTTGCCCCAACGCTGCAGATAGCTGAGAAACAGCTCCTGGGCAAAGGCCTAGAGAGAGTGGTGGGCATTTGTTCAGTGTGTGTGCGTGTGTGTGTGTGTGTGTGTGTGTGTGCACGTGAGAGACAAAAAAGAGAATGTGTGAGCATGATGCATGATCAATGTACAGAGCGCGCGAGAGAGACAGAGAGAGAGAGATGGTTTGAAGCGGCGGCGAGTAAAAGAGAAGCAAGAGTAGAATCAGTCTCAACTACGACTACGACAACAGGAAATCCAAAGCGGCCAGGCAGACTCACCTGTTTGCGGGACAGACGCACCGGCTGCGTGCCCTGGATGACAATATCATCGACATCAATATCCAGCTTGGCCTCCCAGCCCGCCTTGATGGCCTCGCCGCCATTCTGCTCGGTGTGCTCGAGGAATTCGTTCAGGAAGCTGACGCACTGCGTCGCATCGAAGTACATGAAGCACAGGTTGACCTTGTGACAGGAGATGCGGCCCCGGTCGTCGAGCACCAGCAATATCTTGTGCCGCATCAACTGCTTGTTCACGCGCGCCAAGCACTTCTCCAGGCCGCGCGACAGCCGCAGCTTCAGCCACATGCACAGGAATATGGCCGCCGCATTGAGGAACAGCCAGCCGACGCCCAAGGCGAACAGCGCCACGCCCTGCAGCCCCGAGAAGAGCAGCGCCAGCAGCACGGCGAACGCGAACAGTATCCAGCAGACGAGAATGCGCTTATAGCAAATGTTGTACACCGTAAAGCGATAGTCATTGACCAACGTCTCCATGGCATTCACATAGTCCTCCACAGTCAGCTGCAAAGAGTGAACAGAGCGGGGGCTACAGGTCAGAGCCGACTCGGGCAACGGCTGATTGATTGACTGCTCGCTTACCGTCAGGCCCTGCGCCATCAGCTCCTCGGGCACCAGCTCCGGTCGAAATATGGCCGGCGTTATCCAGGGCCATTTCGTGTTGGCCGGCAGCAGAGTGACAATCACATCGCCATTAGCTGTAAGTGAGAGAGGGAGAGAGTGTAAGTGAGTGAGAGAGAATTGTGGCATTAGCAGCTGTCGCTTCACTCTCTAGATAATTCAATCCAATTTCGACAATTGCCAATCATAACTGGGCAGATTTTGGCAGGAGTCGAGGGGCAGAATAACCTGAAAGCAATTATTTCTTAACATCATGCTTGAATAACTATTTCTATTTAGCCATTATTGTTAGCTGCATGATTATGATCCTTTATGATAACTAATTTACAACAATTAATTTTTCATTATAACAAATTCATTTATAAGATTCAAATTTGTTATACTCAATGAGTATATTGTTTTAGTTTTATGATTTATTAATTTATTTTTTAAATTATGATAATACTTTTTTTTATTATTTACTCCACCTTTGAATATTTAATATTTATTTATTATTATTTTTTTTTAAGTGTTGAATTGTGCATATTTTCATCTAATAGCATTTTCTTTGTTTTTGTTTAATTTATTTTATTTTATTTCTTAATCTTTTTTTTATCTTATCTATCTTATCTAAACTATCTTATAGATAGTTTAAGATATATAGTAAAACTCTTTTAAATAGATAATATAACTATTTAAGATAGTATAACTATTAAAGATAGATAGATTAGCTCTTTTATGCTAACTATAATCATTATTTTTCTGATTTGTGTCCTCATTTGAAGAGACATTTATAGAAACTCTGATATACTTTCTCTTATGCAAATGTCACTCTCATCGTCATTATCCTTATCATAGCTCATAGCTCATAGCTGTGGGCTCTACTTACCGAAACCCTCACGTATGCGACCCGTCGACAACTCAATTGTGCGCATTCCGGAGGCTTGATCCACTGGAATTGAGATGCTTTTGCTGTTGGCATTGCCACTGCTGCTGCTGTTGATGTTGTTGTTGTTGTTGTTGTTGTTGCTGGTGCTGCTGCTACTGCCGATGGCACCACTGCCATTTGGATGAGTAGCGGTCACTGCTGCCGCTGCTCCTGCAGCTCCGGCTGCAGTCGAGGATGCTTTTTGGTTTATTAGCTGCTGTGGGTGGCGGGGCGGACTGCTGCCGCTGCCACTGCCACTGCCACTGCCGGATGCATTCAGATTAACGTGGGTGCTCTCAGTTGTCAAAACAGCCGGCGTCACATCCGGCAATGGCGTCGGCCCAGCTGTCGTTGAGGAAACTGCCGAGCGCTGTAAAGTATGACAACAATGGGTTAATGTTCTTGGCCTTAAGACACAGCAACTGGAAAACGGTAAATGCCAAAAGAAAATGCAAGAGAGAGCTGAGGAGAGAATCACAAAAGTTGAGTCGGGGAGAATTATGCAAATATGCTAGAGAAAATCAATTCTATTGATTTGCGGCGAGAATTATAAAAAGCAACAGAAAAGAAGCTCAGAAATAGAAAATAAAACAGAAAATTGTTATTTGTTATTTTGCACGTACGCAGCTCAGCGGATATGGAGAGCTGCGTACTGCGCTCTAAAAGGCAGAGAAACGAAATAAAAACGTGGCGTAATAGGCGAGCGAGCTTTGCTATAATTGATCTTTAGCGTGCTATAAATTGTTTGCCATAATTATCCAGCTTCAAGTTCGTTAGGCTAAATCTAATGCACTGTTTCTGAAGGTCAAGGAATAGTAACGTACATTATGTACATAAATATTATGTAGTGTATGATATATTATAATTTGTTTACTTGTTACTCTAAAAACTAAACAAATTCTTTAGTTCAAATATTTGCTTTATATTGTACATAATTTTTAAATGTGCTCGGTATTCGGTTCTGCAGTTAATCTGATAAGTGGATGTAAACAGAAAATCATATTCGACTTGAGTAGCACGACTAAGAAATGCTCTTTACAATAGAAAACCACTTACTTCTGATAATATAATATAAATTCGTGTGGTTTTTTTTTTAGTTTTAATCACTTGTTCAATTTAATATAATTAATTTAAATTATATTTTGAACAAATTCACCCTTAAATAATTTTTAATAAGTCAACTTGAACTCAAATTATATCTAACACTTAACCTTAATATGTAGTCTAAATACTTCCACAAACAGGTGTTCTCTATGTACGTATATATATATACAAATAGATTACATATGTATATTTTCCTTTATACCCCGATAAATTGCACTTGAATACAAATTTGTATTGCCAATAAATGAACTTCGAAAGTGTATAGCCCATAATATACCCAGCTTTGCTGGCACTGTATATACATGTTTAGTTTCCTATATTTATACAGAATTTTAAACAAATAGATTGTAATCTAATCGAAAAACAGTTTCCTCTTTGAAAATAATTTATTAACCATTTCCAGCACTACTAAAAAAGCATTCAGAGCTCTTGTTTTTCCCCTCACGTATTCATATTTGCGTCTCTCTGTTGACAGTCCGTGTCTGGGTTGGTTTTGTAATTTAGTCTAACCGAAAAGCCGGAGACATATTGCGAAATGAGATAAACAGAAGAGAAAATAAATACAGAAGCAACAAATAAATATTGACCCTTTTATAATAATAAACATGGTAAATAAAATAAGATATAGCTGCTGAAATATTTGAACAATTGCAGAATTGTGTTGATATTAATTTTTTGTTTTTATCTCACTCTGAGCTGATACGAGAGCAGAAGAAGCAGAGCAAACAGATACAGAACTTGAAAAGGCAATAAGGGAGAAAAGTAATTGAGTTAAATATACAGCTGTGAGCAACAATAACAAATAAACATTTTGCTACACCTGCCAGCAGGCGTATTTCCATGACTGAATTGTTTATATAGCTATTTGCCAATGATTTTTATTTATTTATTAAGCATAGTCAGCTTGGTTGATATATATATGTATGTATGTATATCATTTGTATTTTTTGTAATTTATATTTAAAAAATTAGTACACTTTGAATGGGTCAATTTATATTTTATTTGTTGATTATTTTAATAAAGATTCATCATAAAAATCAACAAGTGTCATTTCAGCACTTGAATAATAATTAAATTATTAGAGCTGTATAGCTGAGTGATAGAACGTTACTACCGTAATACATATAAATATATATACATGTATCTGTATACATGCTACATATATATTTACTTATTCACAGAGAGAGGGAGATGAGGGAATGTCATACAAAGTACAGTTAGTTAGTACTGACTGTACACATGAATGCAACGAAAACTCAGATTCCATTCATGCGTGCACCTCAACTTAATGAGCAAGCCCCTTGCAGCTGAGCGCATGACGTGTCGCCTGACGGTGATGAGTAATCAATGCATGTTGCACCCGAACGGGCCTTTCTGGGCACCGCAGTGGCCTGTTGCAGGCAGCGACCCTAACCTAACTTCATTTGTCAAGCGTGTGTGTGCAACGTGACACAAAAGCATAATGAACGAAGCAGCGCTGCTTACAACTCCATTAGGCAAACGAAAACCTAAAGAAACGCAGTGATAAGGCGCTGACAGCGGCCCTATGCGTAGAGAACGAAGTGGCGGTGGTGTTTGCCGAGCGGAGAGGGAAAGAGAGTAATGAAAACATACGAAACATACGAATACTGTGCCAATGTATCGCAATGCGTTGCGTTGCGTTCACGCGCGTGAGAGCGGCGTTTTAGAGAGTGAGCGTGCCAGAGAGCGGAATGAAAAAGAGAGCGTGAGCAGAAGAAGAGAGAGAGAGAGAGCGACTAACCTGAACAGGCGCTGGATTTGCTGCAGCTGTGGCCAGCTCATTGGGACTGCGCGAGCGCGCACGTCGCTTGTTGTTGCTGCTGACCACAGACGGCGGCGGTGGCGGCAGAGCTAACTTGTTTTGCTGCTGTTGTTGTTGTTGCTGTTGCTGTGTGGCACTGTTACTGTTACTGTTATTATTTTTTTCACTGCCGTCTGCCTCGTCGTCGAATTTAACCCAATTTTTGGTCGTCAGTTGTACGTCATCAACTGCAGTCACATCGCTGCCGTTATCATTCAGCGGCACATCCTGCAGGGGATGCGCTGGCATCGCAGTCGCCGTCGCAGTCGCAGCCGACGTTTGCGCCTGTGCCTTGCCGTCGTGATCCATTAGGTTTACTTTTTGTGTTTTTGCAGTTTGAAGGAATGTGCGAATGCGCGATGTTGACGCGTGTCTGAAATTGTTGTAATTGAACGTGTTTTGCCTGGCTGAGCGAATGCGATTTGTATTTAGCGTTTTGTTAGTGCGCTTTATGCCGCTTACATAACCTCAATAACAATTCACACTTGAGTTGTTGCCGCAGCGCTGCCGCTGTGTATTTTTAACTGAGTTTTTCTTCTTCTTTTATTTAAATGTTTTTTTTTTGTTGGTTTTTTTTTTTTTTTGCGCAGCGCATAGAGCGCTTCGTTTACGTGTTGGCCGCTCACGCGTTCTCGTCGCACTGCCTCGGCACACCCAAAAACAAAAAGCCGAGCTTAGCTTGGCTTAAAGGCGTGCTCGCCGCTCAACTTGCGCTCAGCTCAGCCAAAGCCCTTTTACCGTTTTGCTTTATGTGTTCCGTTCCCACACGTTTCAAGCGCTGTTCAAGCGCACTCGACCCGCCTCTGGCTTTGACTGCAAACGTTCAACTGAGCCAGCGAACGGCTTTAGCTTTGCGTTGCGCTCACCTGTTGGCAGCAGCGGCAGCAGCAGCAGCAACAGCGATTGCGGCTAGAGCTTTGTCTTTGGTCTGCTCTCCCACACTCTCACTCTCTGCTCTCTGTCTCTCTCTCTCTCTCCCGCCAGCTCATTCATTAATGTTTTTGTTTTCCGTTGCTACTCTTGCTTTTTTTCTCACATGACAAGTTTTTGCTGTTTAAAATTGTTTTTTTTTTGTTTTCTTTGTGTTTTGTCTTTTCGTATGCCCAAACAAGTTGTGCCGCTACCCGTGTCTATTCCCTTCTCCCTCACACTCTCTCTCTCTCTGTGTTCTTCACTGCTGCAATCTTTATGTCTCTCTGACTCACAATTTGTAGTTAGCTGTTCCAGCGCCCCTTTCTCCCTTTCTCCCTCTCTGCATAATCATTTTTATCTTTCTATTCATTTGTTTGCTTGTTTCGAAGATCTTTGGAGTAGAAAATTTTGCAAAATGAGCAGCTTGTTAAGCGTGAGTATTTGTACACATGCTGAATCAAGTGCTGGTGTCTGTGTGTTGGTGTGGGTGACTGCGTGGGTGTCTATGCGTGTGTATGTGTGTTTGTCTCACGATTAGCTTCGCCACGCTGCTTCAGTTTCAATTTGAGCAAGAGGAACAACAAACAACCACAACAACAACAGTAAACAATGCCAGCGCATTGCTTATCAACAAGATGGGTCTGTAGGCTTGGGGGTTTAGGGGCAATTTGTGCTCAACGCACCTCAACTGCCTATCGGCTATCAGTCTTTTTTATTGCAAGTAAAGGGAAGCTCAACAAATACTAAGATATATGTATTTATACTCTAGTATGCAAATACTCATTAACCATTTTAAGCAGTGATGTCGCTTGCTTTAACGACGAGTTCCCCACTGCCGTAATCCAAAAATATAATCATAATAGAAATCGTTTCTAATTATAAACAAACTGAAAATATTACTGAAACTAATAATCTATTATCCATTAAATAATCCAGGAATACCTAGTATTTACTTAAGATACCTAATGTTTAGTATCTTGAAAATACCTCGATGTTCTTAGCATCGTTATGGTTCACTCCTATCATTGAGACCTTTGCGATATATAAAAACTATCATTGGTACTCTAGTATCTTTCACATACCAGAAACTTTCATATCATAAAGATACTTCAGTATCAGATACTTTTTAAAATAACTACTTTGTTAGTTAGTTTTTCGGAATGATGATAATATTTATCTGACCTCTCTATATCACATTTCTATACGCTATGTTTATTTCAATCGAATTGAAGTGCAAAATTCCGCATGAATACGGTTTTTCCTGTAAATTGTGCATTTAAAATCAATTTGACGTCTGCTCTGCCGTCCAGTCGGGCGTGGGTCCAGTTTCGGAATGTGCCTTCGATAAGCGTAGCAACATTTAATAACAAATTTATGACGTTGCGGTGCATAGTTTTCTGGCCAGGGACGACATTACAGTGGCAATTGGGCAGAGGGCCGCACAACAACTTTTGGCCGGCAATAAATTATGCCACAATATTATTATATAAATGGCGCGGAGAGTGTTGAGCGGCTGCAGAAAAGGAATTTGGCCCAGTGCCAACGGGCCCAAGCCGACCGAAGCGTTGGCCAAAAAGTTGTTAAGCAAATTATGGTCCCTGGCTCACACACACACACACACACACACACACACAGATGCACAAAAATATATCTGAAACTCTTACGTTGTGGCTCGAGATGCCGGACTTGGCCCAAACCACATTTCCAGCGCAGCCGAATGCAGTTGGCCAAAAAATTATCATTGGCCATTGAAAGCTGCCGAAACGGCCTTTTGCTTCGACTGCTAATGGCAACAAAAGTGTGCAAAATGCTCAAACTTTTTCCATTTTTGTGCCGAGAAAATTGTTGAAGGACATTTGATATTTATTTGCCGTTTTCTTACCAAAAAGTTTCCATAAATTTATATATGTAGTTGAAATTTATATAACAATTATGTAAGTTTTTTTTTGTTTAAGTTAAAGAGCCAAAATTTATATTTCCATTTTCTTTTAAGTAATGCCTCTTTAAAGAATTTGTAAAGAACATATATTGGACCATATTGTGCATATCTGTCTGACTATCCATTTATCCATTTATATGTCTGTCTCCGAGACTCATAGTGAGCCAGTTTTTTCGCCGTATTGTCCGGCTTCTATGCTCCTATTTTTCTGCCTGCCCAGCTGTAGAATTTATTTGTTTCATTAACTATAAATGCTGAAGACCTGAAATTAAAGTATAATTTCTTGTATACCATTCATGAGCTTATAATTTGTATTTTATATATGATTACAGCTCGAATGGCTCAAAATCAATTTATGGAAAACCAACAGTCATAAAACCAGAACGTATCATAACATATTTTAACTGAATGCCCTTTCCACTACTAAAGCAAAACCAAGAGCTCTACGCTTGCTTCAGGTTACCTCCTACTATAACATATATATTTGAAGTTAGAAATAATTGCCATTCATATACATTTATATACATTTTTTTTTTTTTTTTATAAATTTTTATTTATATTTATACGCATATATTACACTTAATTTACCTATCTTTATTTTCACCATAAATCTCACTGTATAAATATTTAATTTAATGTCGGCTTTGCCCAGTTAACCTCTTTGGCTTTGTGGAATACCCTTAATACCTGCTAAGATTCATAAATTACTCAAATGTAACTCGAATTGCCTTTTGTGTGGAGTTGGCCAAAAATCTTTGAGGATTGGGGCAGCCCTAATAAACTTGCTAAGCCATAAATCGCTCAACATGCAAAAATCCATTGTTCGTGGTGAGTTTTTAGACTTGGCTAACGGCGCTTTGACAAGCCACAAAAATGACATTCTCAGCCAAGATCGCAGACGCAGACGCTGAAGGAGGTGGCAGCGGCAGCCAAGCAGTCAGCCAAGAGCCTAATTAGGCCAAATTAATTGCCTGCGCTTTTGACACTTTCAGCGACCCACCGCCACCCACCCAGCTCCCCCTCCCCACGCGCGACGTCTCAGCAGCGCAGTCCGCTCAAAGTCAACAAAACAAGCAAACCAAGTACAACACTCAAAAGTCTATTTGCAGGCATCGTTTCCCTTCTGGCTGCCAGCCCCCCTCCAGTTTTGGCAAGAGTAATGTTGGCAATTTGTTGGCCGCCTTCGTCGTCGTCTTATTAACCCGCAACAGGAATCGGAGACACGCCGCAGCCGACTTGGCAAAAAGTTGCCGCAACTTTTTGGCCGACTCGAGAATGTCCAACGGGCATATAAATTAGCCAGGCTGGTAGCAAAAGACACTGCCAAGCAGCTGCTCCTCTCTCCTTATTACACTCTGTCCTCACGTCTCTCTCTCTCTCTTTGATTGTCTGTCTGCTGTCTCACTCTCGAGCAAGTGCCAAAGTTTTGGCATCAAAAAATGTTTTCAAATTAAGCTAATTTATATTATATAAACACACTAAAGACGCTTAATGAGGCTGTGGCTCCAGTCAGGCTGTGGGCGTGGCCACATAAGATGTTAACAGCACTCATATATACGGACCTAACTACACAAATACCCTGTAATTTCTGGAAAATTCGTGTAAGAATATAATGTAAACTACACAATAGATTATGTATTAATAAAAGAAAATCAAAATAAAGTAATAATAATAAGTTTAAAAAATATATTTTTTATAAAATTTAAGTAACAGCAATAAAAATTGTTTAAATATATTAAAATATAAAAAATGTTTATAAACACTTCAAACAATTTTTTCAAATTTGTAAAGATTATTTTATTTTGCAAAATCTATTTGATATGTATACAAATTTTTAATCATAAATTTATTATTTCTTATATATTACATTTTTATTGTGTTATTAGAGTATAAAACATATACATATATAACAAGTAAGAAAGCTCTAGTCGAGACTGCTCGACTACGAGATCCCCTGAACCCTACAAGCAACTGATATTTAAAAAATAATTAGCAAACACACACGCACACACACACACACACATACAAATACACGCACACACACACGCATACAAACAAACACACGCATACACACACTCACATATACAGGCGATTGCGCTTGGGTTGCGCTGCAATGTTGGCGATATTATGAGAACTTATTTGTTGAATAATTTAATTTCTAGACGTACGATCGTAATGAAACTTTCAGAACGTAATCATAATGTTAAAATGTATGTGTATACCGAAGCTCAAGTCTCTAGTATTTGATATACGACTTTTACAAAGATGAGGGTGAGGGGGTGGACTTAGGTGTGGGGGGTAAATTTAAAAAAAAAAACCGAAATTGTATAAAATTCATCTTAATATACATTTTAAATTTGGAGACTCTAGCTTGAAAGATGTAGGAGATATAATTATTTAAGTGATCTTCGATAAGGTTTTTTATCGATAAAAAAATATCGGAATGAGTTATCGTTTTTTAGTGATAAACTCGATCTGCGCGTGATATATACGGACATTTTTAAAAAAAGTTGAAGTCTCTAGCTCTTATATCTTCTGAAATCGACGCGTTCATACATACGGACGGACGGACGGACGGACGGACGGACGGACGGACGGACAGACAGACGGACAGGGCCAAATCGACTCAGCTTGTCCTCCTGATCAAGAATATATATACTTTGTGGGGTCTGCCACGCCTCCTTCTGCCTGTTACACACATTTCAACAAAACCATTATACCCTGATTTCCCATTTTCAATGGGTTCAGGGTATAAAAAAAAAAAAACAAATATGAAAATATTTTAATATTTTAAAAATAGTTTAATATAACGAAATCTTTTTGATACAAAAATAAATCTAAAATAAAAAAAAAATAATAATTATATAAGAAATAAAACAATATATTAGTATATCATAATTGCTAAGAGTGTTAAAATATACACATGCTCTATCTTGTCATTGGCCAGTGTTGAGTAACTCTTTTTTTTTGCATTCTAGCATCTGCTTTGATTTGCATAGCGGATGCCATAAGCTGGATGTTGGTTCACCTTTAATCCGTTTGGAAATGAACAAAGTTATGCAACACCAACAAACACAACAACAGCAACTTGTTGTTGTTTCCATTTTTTGTTCTTTTTTTCTTTCTTTTGCTTTCAGCTTCACAGTTCGCTGGCGAAATTAACGTGACTTGCATGACGCCCCAAAAGTATGCAACGCGGCTCTAAAGTGTCGCCATCAGCATCGGCCGGGCACCCTTTGCCGCCGCACCCCCGCGCACAATCCACGTGCATAACTTTTTGTGCCTTTGGTCCAAAACAACAACGACAACAACAACAACGACGAGAAGAAGAAGAAGAAGCAGCAAACTGCAACTGTGGAAACGTGTCACAAACTTTATGCGCCCGCCACGCGTCACGCACGCGATTTTCGCTTAGTTGTTTGTCACTTTGGGGGCGCGAGGGCCGGATTGGGTGGTGGCGTAACGGCACAGGACGCCATCGGCACAGGGTGGTTAGCGCAAAGGGATACTTGCCAGAGCACTCACAGCACCCAGCACTGGGTAGAGGCGAGCCGCTGGCACCGGTTGTTGTCGCTGCCATGGCAAAGAAAAATTGCCCTGCAAATTAAGCGAGCAGCCCGGCATAAATCAGGGAGGCGTTAGCCAAGCGCCCAGATTTCAAGAGCTATTTATTATATATATTTATATTGTATATATAATAATATCCTATGTACAAAAATATGTGGTCCAGCAGCAAATACCAAGGATAGGAAATCTATTAAGTAACTGCACTCTACGAGCCCTGGGAATGAACTGAACTGGGGCTTATAAACAAAATCGATGGAATAATGTTTCAGGAGCTATAACTGACCATTCTACAAAAGAATTTAGGAGGAAGTATTGGACAGTCAAGTATTGGTCTGACTGCTGGAAAATGCAACACAATAGCCCGAAAGAGTCAAGTCAGTATTGCGATATATGCAATGCCCCCAAGTGAAAAAGAAACAAGAACATCTGTGTAAAAACAGAGTCAAAATCAGAATCAGAGTCAGATTCAGAGTCAGATGCAGATTCAGATTCGGAATCAGAGTCCGAGTCAGAGTCAAGCACAAACGATAAGGATTTTATTGGAGTTCATTGGCAGACTTGAATAATATCTAATTGTTGGCAATGGAGTATTTAGTCAGGGTCAGCAATTCACAATATGCGATATACAATGTACATTTCGTACGGGGTCATTCAGTTCATTTGCAGATGATCCGCAGCGACTGTTGCCACAGACGTAGCTGCCACTTGGTAACCACTTGAGTTTATAATAATTTACAACATGTTGCAGCAGCAACCGCACACGCACACACACACACACACACACACACACAGAGATGATGGCCCAGTCAACAATGAAACTGACACGAGCCTGCTGTGTGTGTGTGTGTGTGTGTGTGTGTGTGAGTGTCATGTGGCAAGTGCTCGACTGAGACGGCGACTGCGACTGCGGCTGCTGTGACTGTTGTTGCCACATGTCAGCTCTCATAAAACATAAAATCACTTTGGGCTGCAGGTGCAGCCGCTCAACCACTTCAACTTCAACTCACATTGCCACCTGAATGTGGCAAAGATGAAGTGTGCTTGTGTCTGTGAGTGTGTGTGTGTGTGTGCGAGTGGCATTGTCTTCAAGATATATCAAAACTCTTAGTCCAACTATTGATATCGCTCAACAATGACAACAACAACAATAACAAGAACAACAACTGGCTAACCGCAAAGTATTTGGTTTCTGGTTTCTGACATCCATGGCAAATATTTCTCAAGTGTCTTTTGCCTAAGAGTTAATTGAAATTCGCTTTTGTTTCGAGCTACAAATGGTCACAAAACTCTCATAAATAAGTTTACATTTAATTACTTGAAATCTACACAGAATTTTCTCTTGTATTAATCAAACAGTGTCCGGTTAATTGATTGAGACTCTCAATCAAAGTCAGTTGCCATGAAATACTTGAGCAAATTAATAATCAAATTCATGTGCGAATGAAATAGGCAGCAGAATATTTATATGGAATTCTATTGTTGAGAATTTTACAATGGTTTAGTTTTCAAATTAAATTTGAATTTGAAATAATATGATAGTGAATTACGTTCGAGAAATCAAATGCATTTCATTTATTAACTTGGTAAATTATATTTGATTATCTTTCACTTTATTAGTCATTGAATTTGGAGCAATTAGGAAAACTCTAGTGGGAAGTGTCCGACGAGGAAATACTCTTAACTCTTGCGACCTAATCGAGTCAGCTATTGATAGGTGTGATATAGTTAAGCCTTAGATTGAGTCGAAAGCAACGAGCTACAATGAATAAGGAGAAAAAACTCTAACGGGATCTGTCAGCCGTTCTTCTCTTAATTTAAAACACTTTCACAAAAATCTTATACTCTGATTTCGCACTTCTGATAATTTCCGGTATATACATACATATATTATAAGATTCAACTTTCAGCATGTAAATCACTTCTCGTTGTCATTCTAATTATTCTTTATTATTATTATTATTATTATTATTATCATTGAAGTAATTACCTCATTTTTCGCACACTAGCATACGAAAATATTTGCCGTCTTAAATCGCAGCAGCATTTGCACTCAAATTTTGTTCATCAAATTCCATGGAAGCCATCAAGCCAAGCAGTGACAGACAGCGAAAAAGGAAGAAAGAGAGAAAGAGAGGAAGGGATCAGCATAAATGCGATTCGGCTGCAGAGGCAGTCAAGTGTAAGGACGAGATGCAAGGACTAAATGCCAGACAATGCACCATCAAACACGCAAACTTCAGCTTAGCACGGCGTGTGGAGGAGCTCATTACGTAGCCGCGTCAGTTGCGCCCAGATGCCCAAAATGTTGCAGCAGCCACTTCAGTGTAAATCATTACAATAATTCAAATAAAGCGCTGCCAGGGCGCGACGAAGGACGAGGACAGCGACTGGCGGCACTAGTAACAGCAGGAGCAGGAGCTGGAGCAGGAGCAGGAGCAGTAGCAAAGTAAACGGTGAAAGTTTGCAGAGCCAGACACGTTTTAAAATGGGTTAGAGTGGAGCCGAGAGGGATAGTTGGGCAGGACAGCAGACAGCTGGAGCTTTGCCCACTTGAGACGAAGCAGTGGCAGGAGAGGGAGCAGTCGAAGCAGGAGAAGGTGTGCACGCCCTACGCCAAATGCATTTAAGCAGAAAATGTTGCCAGCAAAAGGAAGAGCAGCGCAAAGGACATGCCATGATTTAGGGCTGCTTAAACGTTTATGCAGTTTGCCATTTAACTGGCGCTGGACTTACACCGAAAATTCTTAAAGCCAAGAAGAGAAAGCGTTGGCAATATTTCCGTCTGTCAGGCTATTAAACGATCTAATCTCGCTGGCTGCTTGCGAAATTTCATCTGAAAAAGTTGCTGCCCAAAAGAAACTGCATTACATTATTTCAAATTTGAGCTGGTTTTTCATTCGGCTGCAACTTTCTCCTCCTTTGTGCCACAAAACAAATCAGCTGCAAGCTGCCCAAATATGCAAAAGAAGCCGCAACTTGCTACACAAATAAAATCATATTTAAAACTTTGTGGCCATAACAAAAACTTCCTGCGCGCTGCATTTGCCAAACAAAAAACTTTCCTGTTGAAAAAAGGAAAACTCGGCAAACAAGCGAAACAAGCCAAATGAAATGCCCAACAAGCTGAACTTTTAAATTGGTAATTGTAAATATTTATCAACATTCATAAACTGCAGCCGCAAAAACTACAAGAAAAATAAGAGAGAGGGGGGCGAAGGGAGAAAGGGGGCGGCGGGAGCGGGAGAAGAGGGAAAGCAGGGGAGAAGAAGAGAAAGAGAAAGAGAAAGAGAAAGAGAAAGAGAAAGAGAAAGAGAAAGAGAAAGAGAAAGAGAAAGAGAAAGAGAAAGAGAAAGAGAAAGAGAAAGAGAAAGAGAAAGAGAAAGAGAAAGAGAAAGAGAAAGAGAAAGAGAAAGAGAAAGAGAAAGAGAAAGAGAAAGAGAAAGAGAAAGAGAAAGAGAAAGAGAAAGAGAAAGAGAAAGAGAAAGAGAAAGAGAAAGAGAAAGAGAAAGAGAAAGAGAAAGAGAAAGAGAAAGAGAAAGAGAAAGAGAAAGAGAAAGAGAAAGAGAAAGAGAAAGAGAAAGAGAAAGAGAAAGAGAAAGAGAAAGAGAAAGAGAAAGAGAAAGAGAAAGAGAAAGAGAAAGAGAAAGAGAAAGAGAAAGAGAAAGAGAAAGAGAAAGAGAAAGAGAAAGAGAAAGAGAAATAGAAAGAGAAAGAGAAAGAGAAAGAGAAAGAGAAAGAGAAAGAGAAAGAGAAAGAGAAAGAGAAAGAGAAAGAGAAAAGAAAGAGAAAGAGAAAGAAAAGAGAAAGAAAGAGAAAGAGAAAGAGAAATAGAAAGAGAAAGATAAAGAGAAAGAGAAAGATAAATAGAAAGATAAAGAGAAAGATAAATAGAAATATAAAGATAAATATAAATAGAAAGATAAATATAAATATAAATATAAATATAAATATAAATATAAATATAAATATAAATATAAATATAAATATAAATATAAATATAAATATAAATATAAATATAAATATAAATATATAAACATATAAATATAATTCTTATGTTTAATATGGTAAGAGTTACACCCTGCATTCTTGCCTTCCGCCCACTCTCAACCCAATTCACAAATAAAGCCCTAAGGCACCGCGAAAATGCAACAACAAAAAAGAAAACGCATAAATTAGAGCAAATGGTTAACATATGTAATTTGACAGCAAGGAAAAATATGTATAAAAACAAAAAACGAAAAAGGGCCAGAGTGTGTATCTCATATTAATGCAATTTAACAGGGCGTATGCATAATATTTAGCTTAGCCAGAGCCAAAAGCGGGCAGTGGGCCCAATGCAAAACTTAATTAAAAATGTGTGCGCATAATTATAACTATATTTAGCAGGCTGCATTTTAACTCATCCACACGCAGACGCATCCACACACACACACACACACATATAGAGTGCTGCCTGCATGTGTACATTAATTTCGTATGCAGCTGCATACAAAGGCGCAGCGCAAAAAAGTATGCTACAGTTTTTGTAAGCGTCGACGGCCACCAACGCTTGATGATCCAGCTCCAGGTTTTGTCAACACGGCGTCCTCGTTGCAGCTCGTTGCCGCCTTTGCTGCCTGATGAGCGGCAGCAGTTACCGTAAATTATTTTATTTATACCGTTAGCAGGCTGGCGGACTGGCAGACTGGAGGACTGCGTCAGCAGCAGCAACAACAGTTGCAACAGACGCCGCATCCCATGAGCTGTCTATGTGCTTGACTTAATAAAATAAATTTAGAAAGTCCAAACGCCCGCCCACTAGCGTAACGCCTCGCAAAACGGCAAAATGTGCATAATGCCTCTGTATATGTGTGTGTGAGTGTGCATGAGAGAGAGAGAGAGAGCGAGCTTGTCGTTTATTATTTATGCATGCTGTGCAACATTTTCGCCCAGCAGCTGCACAACAAACGCGAAATCGTTGCACGGCTGCTTGCCACAGATTTTTTCTCGCTGATATTTGTTGTTCACCGCGCACAGTGGTATGAAATTATAAAAAATCTGAATTCAGAAATGGTCAAATTTAGTGAATTTTATAAAGAAAATGAATTGAAAGTTCTGATTTTCAATTAATATTCTTGTAGATAACTTAAAAATAAATCCAATTTTAAGTTTAAAAATAAATATTCATTCAAAATTGAAAAGTTAAATATAGGGATTAATAATATTGAACAAGCAAATTTAAATTTAAACAATAATAAATTTTTTGTAAAAATATATTCTGTCGTATATAAATTATAATACAATCATTATGGTAATGCAACTAGACACTTATATTTTTTTAATTGAATGCAAATACGAAGTCCCTGATAATTTAAATATTTCTAAAAAATATTTAAAATTGTCTATGCCCAGCACCAAAAAATGTGCTTGAATTTCAATATATTTTACTTTCTATCCTACGAAATATTTATAGCTCGCATTTCACCACTCACTCAAAACCAGAAAAAAAACAACAAACAAACACGCAACAAAAATACTCAATTCAAGCACAACGAAATAATTAAATTTGCAACAAATTTGCAATCAACGAATAAAAAGAAATTAAATTTTTCTACAAAAAATCTATTGGTATTTTTATAGAATTTATTTGTGGTCTCTGATTCGTTTAGTATGGTTTTATTATATTTTGCTATGATTGCCGTTATTTATAAACAAATGTTTTTGCAGTTTTGATTTTATTTATATGAAATCAACTTCAGTGAAATATTTGTGGCATTTAGTTTGGTTGAGCACAAGCGAAATTGATGAAATAAAAACGAAACAAATAAAAATACAAATGAACAATTGTCAGTGCTGCGGAAGAGCTTGCCAGACTAGAAGATACCCTAACTATTGTACTTCATGCTGTGGCTCAAAAGGTTTTCTTTCTTAAGCTTAACAATTTTGAATCATGCTTTAATGGATTTAAAGATAGCACCAGAAACTTTTTAAATAATGTGAAAGATAATGCGAGGTAAATCAGTTAATTCGGAGATTTTCATATTTTAATTTGTCGTTTTTTTTATGTTGCTCTATAATGAATGAATTAATATATTCAATTCGCTTCGGTAATGTATTTAATGAAATAATAAATAAATATGTGTGTATATGTATAAATAAATAAATTATTATTAAAGCTGCAAAGATTAAATGCAGCATATACGTAATTATTTTATCATGCGTTTCCCTTTTTAAGCTGGCGCAGCTTTAAATTATAAAAAAAAAAAAAAAAACACCGAGAAAATTAGCCATACCAATGAATTTTAATAAGTTTAATTAAAACTTAATTATGGTGTTGAATTATAATGTAAAAAAAATGTATGTAAATATATCAAATGAACTTTAAAGAGCTGGCAAACAAATTAATAAAGCTGCTTATGAAAAAATTAAGCTGGCCATGTTTTTCAGCATGATATAAACTGATATAAATATTGATACATTAACGATTGCTGATGAAATTAAATAGGCAAATATATATCAAATTTGTTGTAATTAAATGTATAAATATATTTCATTTGCATTGGGTAAACAATTATTATTATTGGTGTCTTGTGCCTACCCCCATTCTACACAGCATTCTATGAAGTTCTATGGTAAAATAGATGGATAGACCTGGCACAGGACCTATACACTCTTTTTCTCTCCTTGGGAACAGAGTACAAGTTTCTGCCAATTTAATTTCTATTGATAAGAGTCATGAAAATACATCAAATAAATAAGATTATTCCACATTTTCTATTATATTTTCCTTAATACATATAAATAGCATATCAATTGTTGCGCCAATTAAAATCGATTTTAATGGGCTGCTTGAGCTGAGTCGAACTGAATGCAATGCGCTGCAATTTATGAGCATTAGTCGGTGGCTCTCCATAGATACGCAATGACATATTTTGTGGCCGCAACAATGGGGAGAAGGCAACAAAGGCGAGCAAGCGACAAAGCGACAAGCGATAAAAATATCAAAAGCAAAGCAAAATAAATACGAGGGCAATTCCTTAACAAACGCTGTGCTGGCAAAGCTGCTAACTGAATAACTGTATATGATAGTCGATATACCTATATAAGTCAATTTAATGGATTTAGCGCACACGGATGTGTCGCATCCTGCTTAGATACAGCGCCCGACAAAGAGCGAGAGAAACAACTCTAGCGGTACTTTAAAAATAGTCTTAAAGTTCGAAGCAAGCGGCGCAATATTATATACTTTTGAAAATATTTTCCACATTCTCTTCTTTTTTTTCGGCTGCGGCTGTTTTTTTCGGGCGACTACTTTTGGGCTGCTAAAAGCAATTTACAAAAGTTTTTCCATCAAAAATCCGCTGTCAGTGTAAATATCCTTAAAATAGCCGAGTCTGCTGCTGCAGCAGCTAAGCACACACACGCACACCGACAGGACACTGCTCCTGCTGGCCGCTTCCTGTTTGCCTGGCGTCCCGGCTGCTCGGCTGCTCGGCTGCCCGCCTGGCTGCACTCTCCAGCTGCAGAATATGATTTATGAATGCATGTGCTGATATATGCCATGTGTCCGCCTGCCCCGGCACGCCCCCTCACTGTACGCCCCGCCACGCCTCCGCACAGCGCTGCACTTGTATTGTTAGTGCCGAAAATTATGCTACAATATTTTGTGTTTTTCTTTTTTGCCTTTTGCATTTCCTACACGTTGCGCCAGTGTTGGAAAACTGTGTGCATTGTTGCTTCATCTATTCGCAGACCAAACAAAAGGCAAACGTGCTGGCCACACACACACACACACACACACACACACAAATAAACCGTGTGCCCTGCTGGTAAATCTGAACAGTTTAAATTGAGCATGTTACGTATTAGATGTGGGCATCAAAACTCTTTCGTAGTGTCTAAAGTGAAATCCCCAGCTCTGCTCTCCACTCTGGCTTTTATTTGCAGAATCTCCTCTGAAAATTGGGTTTTACGTTCAAGCAGCAGCAGCAGCAGCAGCAGCAGCAAAGGTAATTTTGAACTACGGCTTAAATCACAATTTTGTGCCTTTCTGGCTGCACAAAGAAAAATGATTTGGATTTCCAGTTGAAATTTCTGGCCTAATTTGTGGGATTCTTTACGCATACGGAAATCGTCCATGTAAGAAGTATAGCAGCTTAAAGTATTACCATTTGCAGTGTGCTTACTAAGTGTTGTACCATGAGGGAAGGAGCATGGAATCGGAAGAAGAGGAAGAAGCATTAAAGCATGCGAGCACAATTTACTGGCAAATGTAGAAATTCCTTTAAAGGCGCAGACTTTAATTTTAAGCCGAATATATTTTTTAGCGTATTGAAAAATCTAGGCAACCAAATTACATTTTTTACAAATTTGCTTATACAGATTTTTTAAATTATTAGAAAACTCAGCAAAAGATAACTTAATAGTGATAAATAAAATTAAAAACAAAAATAATGAATTAAAAATTTATGAAAAAATAAATAATAAAAAATAAATAGCACTAAAATATATAAATATGTATAACCTTTAAATATTAGTATTTATTTTAAATAATTACTAGACTAAATAAAAATAACACAAAACAAAAAAATCTTTAAAAATGTATTTAAAGTATTTCAGCTTCTTGGTAATATTTACTTCATAAAAAATATTGATAAAAAAAAATGCATTTAATTATTGCACACAAATTATGAAAAGTAATCCATTTTAATTAAAGTAAATAATACTTAATTTGAAAGCGACTTTCAAAAAGGGATTAAGCCACACCCACACACATGCGCGAGAGGAGTGAGAGAAATAGAAATAATTTACATAATGAAAACTCACAACAAATGAAAATATTACTTAGTGAAAGGGCTGGACAGAGACAGAGTCCTATAAACGGATTTAAATGCGCTTTTGTTGCGGTTGTTTTGTTGTTGCTGTCGCTCGAATCGTGTTGCATGCATAAATCATAATTAAGCACACATTGTAAATAAATAAAATGTTTATATTAATTTGTTGACAATTATGAAATTATGAGCTAGACAAAGGGAAATGCAGCAAAAAAAAGTGGAGTAACCACAGTGAAATGCGTTTAGCAGTTTACAAAGCGATTAATTAGCGTTAAGTCAGCTATTTGGCTGTCAACAAATATATTTAACTGCTCATTAGTTGGCCCAGTCCCAGGATGCATTTGCCCGGCTCCCCCTCTCCCTCACTCCCTCTCTGGGCAGCGAGTGGGCTAAATCAGCGTTACGTATACGCCGCATGCAACCGCAGAGTCAGGTGCCTCATTAGGATTCAGTTTGTGTCGCTGTCTCAAGTTAACTCCGACTCCCACTATTCCCCAAATTCAACGTATGTGTTAGTGCTAGCTAGTGCGCGTGTGTGTGTGTGTAACTACTTGTTATTCAGTGCGTTTAACTTCGTTTAGCTGGGCGAAATGTTTCAGAACTCGTTAGAACGGTGGTTCCTGGCCACAGCAGCAGCAGCAGCAGCAGCTCGTATCAAGTCTACTACACTGAATTGTTAGACCCGAGGCCAGTCTCAGAGCCTCGCACGGCTCTAATCAATGTGACTTACTGGCTCACGGCCCACACCCATCCACATTAGTGTGTAATTTATTTAGCATTAACTGTTGCATGACTCTCGAAAGACTCAAAAGACAAGTTGACGGCGTCGGTTGACACTGCGTCCGCAGTCTGTAATCGAAATTTCATCTCATTTTGCTGACAACTTATTAGGATGACATTGATAGGCTGTCACGAGCGGCCTCCAGCGGCAATGGCGAAAAATGTTGAAGCATCATTTATTTTTATCGCATTTATGTTTTACTTATACTTAGATCAAACATCTGATGACGCTGACTTATGCGGATTTAGTTAGCTCAATTTTCAATAGCTCATATTATTTATTTGACTAAAGACACGATGATTTATTAGTGTTTCGAATTAAATTAAATGTAGATAGATAGCGCACATACAGACAAATGAATTTCTCAACAGAAACATCCTTTAGGCTTTGGGATAACATTGCCTAAACGCTTCTACAACTTTTCATTCTTTCCAGCACAATTTAAGTCTGATCAGCATTTCAGCTGCGAAGCAAAGCCTCTTCAATTCCAAATTCCGAATTCAGTTCTTTATTTTTATCGAATGACAAATAAGTGCTGCCAACAACTCAATGTCAGCACATCGACTGATTGCTCAAGCATATCCAATGTTTGCGCAATCATGCGAATAAAAACAAGAAGAAGTGGAAATAAACCTCGCACACAGACAGCCAGAGATTTCTCCATGATTAAACCTTTGGATTGTCCTGCAGTTGCTGCTGCTGCTACTTCACTCTTACCAATTATCATTTGTCTGGCACCTGGCCAAACGTCGCAGTGGCTCAAACAGAAAGCATTGTCCACTGTCAAAATCAAAGTACTGCAAGTATTGAGGTAGACAAAGCACGTCCACCTGCCGGTCCACGTGCGTCCCCTGCCGCACCTCAGTCAAATGCGAGTTGTGTACGATACGTTCGTTGACAAGGGAATCGAAAGAGTAGCAGAAGAAGCAGAAAAGAACTAGCTTTTTACGAACGGGGAGCAATGACTACTTGGCAGGCACAACACACACGTACACACACGTACACATACACACACACTCAGGAGCCAGACGAGACATGACATTAGTAAGCAACTTGCTTTTTGGCGCCTTGTTCATTGATGTGACAAGTGAATTTGACAGGCAACAACATGTCACATTGTCATCGCTCACACTTCATAATTACACTCCTATTAGAACATTTCACAACTAATCAAATAATCGATACGAATTGACGCGCGCTACGAGTGAAATATATGAAGGCTAATTATTAGCTAATAAAAGAGAAATGGAATGGAAGGGAAGGGGATTGCGTCAGTGGAGCAAAAAATAGAAATATTTTAGAGCAAATTGCAAATTGTTTACTGAATGGCGGATAGAGAGAGAGAGAGAAAGAGAGGGAGAGAGAGAGAGAGATATAGAGAGAGATAGAGAGAGAGAGAGAGAGAGAGAAAGAGGGAGAGAGAGAGAAAAAGAGAGAGAGAATATACGAAGATCGTATACATGCCTCCGACGCACTCAACCACTAGCAAGAAGTGCGCTCTCATATGTACGGACTCTATAAATAGACAAATGAACTCTAACCCTTTTAACCCCAGAGTCAGGACTTGCAGATTTGACGAGCGCTGAGCCTTACAAGCTCAGCGAAAAGATAAGAATAACTGATAGACCAAGATGGAGTCTTGCAAGCTCAGCGATAAAATAAGAATATGTAATAGACCAAGCCTTACACACTCAGCAATAGATACACTAGATTTATGTGAAGAAATTATGCATGAGGCTGCTTATATAAACCCGGGCTGAAAAGAATAAAGACGAATATAAAACTAAACACGATCAAAGTCAAGTACATTCGTTCAGAGAGAGAGAGAGGGAGAGATATCGAATAAAAGTGGTACGAACTACCTTAATTGTGTTGAATAAAATTCACATGCGATACGAACTAATAGAAATTTCAAACACAATACAAAATATTGCTAAGCTTAACTAAACTAAATAATCCACTTGAAACTGCAGCTCAGCGTATAGTGCAAACATTTACGGCAGTCAAACTAATTAACGAATACCGAAGACGCATTAGACCCATTAGGCTGCAAGCACAGGTCGCCCAAGGTAGAGAGCAAAACCGAAGCAGCAAATAGCCAACAGTTGCAAAATGAATGATGCATTTTTTATGCGAACGGCAGTCAAGAAACAAGCAATGTAAAATAGAAGAAAATCTTGCTGTTTGAATTTTATTGGCGAAATTGATAAAGTGGCTGTAGGAAAATCGAAAGGAATTGCAAATGCAAGTGGATCGATCGATGGAGGTGGCGGGCAGCCAGCTGAAGTGGGTACTGGATGCTGGGGCTGCCCTGGGCAATCAACGTGCACAAGTACAAGGATTTTAAGATTTACATTTTCGACGTTTTCTTAAGCATTTCCCCTCACTCTCTCTCTCTCTATCTCTCTTTTATTTCCTTTTTCATTTTCGATTTGTGTTCCTTGCCTTGCGTTTGGCATGCATAAAAATATGAGCAATTGCTGCTGCAGCGGGGAGAGGCGGCCACTGAGATGGCCTGTTGCAGGGGGAGATTTTGAGATAAAGTTTTGCTTACCTCTGCCACGTTTTCGTGTTGAAAATCAATTTTAATTTGCACAAAGCTGTGGCAGAGACAAAGTTGCCGGCAAAAGTTGGAGAAAGGCGCAAAATAGTTTTTAATTGAAATGAATTCTTTATGAAATCGGATAATAGATGGATAATCGAAATTGTTATGGGTTAAATATGGACAATTCTCTAGTGTAGAATGAGATATTCGTACGTATTTCAAGTAAAAAAAAAAGAGAGCAAAATATTCTGCTCGGTTTCAAGATATTACAATAAACCAAAAAGCCTAAGTCGCTTTTTAAATGAAGAGTTGAACCTCCGATTTTTGCGACGCTCTTAGTGACAACTTATTACAAATAATTGTAAATTATTAGCAAGTGGTACGTCTTAATAATATTTTTTATTTGATACAAAAATATTGAGTAATTTGTTTTATTTTCAGTTTTAATCAGGGTCGAGCGTGACGTGATCAATGCGACATTTTTTATACATTTTATGTAATTGTACATGAATAAAAGAATTAGAAATTATTGTCAATATATTCATATGATTAAAATATATTGTAAAGGAAAACAAAGCATATATCATAAGCAGCATATAGTATAAAGAATTTTTACAAACAAATTTACAGATTTGATTCACATTTCCGGTTTACACACAGCGAATTGTAACCGCTGTCAATCATGATGTATGCACAACACGGCGAACAACAAGTAATGCTCGCCTAAGCTGCAGCCTTTAGTTTTTTAAGAGAGACAGAGAGAGAGAGAGAGAGAGAGAGAGAGAGAGAGAGAGAGAGAGAGAGAGAGAGCAAAGTAGAGAAACATGATTGAAAGATTTGAAGCACAGAGCGCTTTGCATAGAGATTTGTGCGAAATAACCAGAAAAACGAAAATAAAGGAAAATCGAAAAGTCGTTGATGTATGATGTTGCCAATTGTTTGAAGTAAATCAAATGGACGGGCGGACGGCGGGTAGAACGAGGCGAGGGCTTGCAGGATAAGCAAGCCAAACGAGCAAAAGGCACAGGCTGTGGTTGCCGCAGTTCCTAGTGATTGGTGCCTCCTGCCAGCTGCCTCTGGGTGGCATTAGAGCTCATCCTGCTGCTGCTGCTGCGGCTGCTGCTGATGCCGGTCTTTGGCCAATGTAAACAAAGCGCACTGAAAAATGGCACGAAATAAAGACAGACAGTAGAGAGTGTATGTGTGTGTGTGTGTGTGTGTGTTGGTTAGAAGGATGTGCAGCCCGCCTCCTCTCTCCACATGGCCCCTCCCTCTAGTTACCCCTAGCCGTGCTGACAGCTGCCTGGGGGCATGGCACTGAGGCGTAGGCAGCTGTCATTTATATTTCAGTGCCACTCCGAGTTATTCAATCAGCCCATTTATCCAGCCAAACGGACGGACGGATGGACGGACTCAACTCCTTTGCTGTGGTCAGCCCTCTCGGTAAATGGCCAACCAGCTCAACAGAGGCAAATGGCCAAAAATTAGTGCCGACATAAATCAAACTAAGCTGAAAAGAAGGACTTGGCCTTATCATACAGACAGATATATATTTACATACACATTCATAAACATATAGGCACAATAGATATCGTGCTATTGCGGCCATGTTAACGATGCAAATTATTGTACAAGTTAATGCGAATTTATGGCTGCAGTCGGCAACGATTTACCAAATTAACCTGCATATTTTACAGCTCATTTAAAATGAGACCGCAAAACGTTTCGACACTGAATAATTTATGTTAATACCAATCACAGACGCAATACAAAATGAATTATATTTCGCATACACACTCACACACAGTGAGTGTGTAGGTGTGAACGCATTAGCATACAAATCGGGCAACTTAAAAGATACTTAAGTCAACATTGGGGAAACGCTCGACGTTCGCCAGGCATTTATTCAAGATAAATAATGCATGGGTAATAAATTTTCATAAGTAATATGGCTTTTCGGCAAAAAGGGTTTTGCGTGGGCAAAACACAAACGGAAATTTGGTTTGCTTGCTGCGAAAATTGCAAATGAAAATGAAGTTCGACTCAAATGGCCTTTTAATTCAAATTTATATATAAATATTACAATTGCCACTTCAGATTAATCATTTTTAACTGCAAATCCAAGTACAAACAGAATATAGTTGGGAAAATCTTAAGAATTTTCAAAGAGCATAAGAACCGAATTCCGAATGTATAAAAAGTTTGCATATATTGTATTTACTTAAATATATAGGAATATATCTGCTATTACATATTTATAAAAAATGTTATATAACATTTAACTGTTATGAGACTCGAATATAATAATAATCAAAAAATAACCATAATTATTTTGACAATAGTATTTTAAATAAATATATTTTAAACATTTACCTGTTGAATAAATGCAATGTAGATGCTCGCACACTATACAGTTAGTGGCTGCACTTCACACACATACGAAAGCTTTGATTGATAATGCATCTGCTGCCGCTCAATTAAAATATCATTAATAATCGCCATAAGCCCACTCTGGTCCTCTCTCTCTCTCTTTGTCTGTTGCAATTCGAGCTGTGGTCCACTACTGATTCGTCACTCTCAACGTAGGTTGGCGTCTGTAGTTGTGAATACGTTCGATTGTGTATGCTTGTGCAACACCTCTAAGATGAAATGCTCCAAATTTGCCTTTCTAAACTGCACTCGACGTGCTCTGAGCGGCCAGTTGTGGATTCTACATGTGCTCTCACATTCAACATGCTTGACGCTTGCACTCCACACATCGACACATATGAGAATGCATATACATATGTATGCATGCAAATGCGAGCTTCCACAAAGACACTCAATTCCCTTCTCAGTTACTGCATATGTATGTATGTATATGTGCGTGTACTCAGAGTACTCAGTTGTCCGCGCAGTTACGATCCAAGTTGCGTTCTACAACTTCTGTGCGTTCACTTGTGGATTTTATATACATATGCCTGCACTCTCTTTACTCCGTAGGCGTATGTGTGAGAAAGAGAAAAAAAGCTTGTCGTCAACGAAAGCCACTCAACTACCATCTCAGCTACGATCCATGCTGTGCTCTATTTTTCGCACTCAATTTGGATTGCAGACAACAAAACAAGGCTTTACTTATGCGTGCGAGTGTGTGCACTTCCACAGACTTACATATGTGTGTGTGTGTGCATGAGCATGTGAAGCAGCTAAGCTAAACTATGAAAACATTATAATTACGTTCCACAAAGAATCTTGGATTTTCTCTGTAACGATCTGAATTTAAAATTATAAATAGTTCGGAATGCAAGAGTTTATTATAAATTTTCGTTACTAAATTATTCATATTACAAAATAATTTTCTAAGACTACAAATACAACAAAAATTAAATTCAGAACTAACCCTTTTTGGGATTTGTACACAATTAGAATAGTCAAATATTTCTACTAATGCACTCCGAATTCCCCAAGGAAATTCGTTTCGTAATATTCTTAAATATGAATAATATTTAATAATTTATTTTGCATACGAAAATTAGCGCAGCTTTGCAGCTTTGCGCCCCAAACTTTACTAAAATAAATAGGACATAAACTTAAAAAAAAAAAAAAAACTAATTAAAACAAAAAACTATGGCCAGTGTTGCCGCAACATTAGCAGAAACAAAATAAAACAAAAAATGAAAAAATCTGTGTCGACTAAAAATCTAGTGCACGAAAATTTCACAGCAAAAACAAAATTAATTTTTCGGACCAAGCTAGAGTTATTTTTGTGTGTGTGTTTTTTTTTTTTTTTTTTTTAATTTTAATTTTTGCTAGCCAACGAGAGAATGCATTATTTTGCATATTTTATATGGCGGAAATGTTGCGCACAGCACACGGTCAAAAAACACACACACACATACATACATACTCATGGCTCATGGACTCACAGTGCGCTCGAAAAGTATGCAACACGCATATTATGCAACACAAGGCACAAAAGACAAACTTTCACTGGCTTTGGCAGATTCGACAGGCAAAATGAAAATTAATAGAAAAAAGAGAGTATATACATATATACGTGAGAGAGAGATAGAGTGAAGGAAAGAGTGAGGGGGAGTGGGAGAGCTCCACAGTCCTGATGACCGCATCAACAATAAAGTAATTAAAAATTCAGCTAACAATCTAAGCGGAAGCTAGAGCTCCGCTTCGCCTCGCCCCGCGGATAGCTATACGCCCACCATTCAGCCTGCAATATTCTCGTCATAATTTATAGGCCCTGTCGCTGTCCATGAAGCAGCGGCAAATTTATTAAATATTAAATTATTTTGTTTGTGCTTTTTTTTTTATTGATCTAGATTTAAAAAATAAATACATATGAGAAATATTGTATTTGGCAAAATTGTTCTTATTCAACACAAATCTTAAAACAAATATAGAAATTATAACAAAAAATAAATTAATTTATTGATTTTATATCTTGTATATTCAATGTTAAAGCAAATGTTACAATTCAGTAACTAATAAATAAAATAAATTATAGATAAATTTAAGTCACATTTTTCCTTATAATAAAAACTGTTGTTAATTATTTTGTGTTAATATTTATTTCTAAAATGATTAATTTTATACTCTCAAGTTTTAGTTAAAACTGGAATCTCAAAAAGTTCAGATTGAAGCCGTGTTTAATTTATATATATATATATATATATATATATATATATATATATATATATATATATATATATATATATAT
The DNA here is from genome assembly GCF_054131105.1 of Drosophila navojoa. Taxonomy (NCBI): domain Eukaryota; kingdom Metazoa; phylum Arthropoda; class Insecta; order Diptera; family Drosophilidae; genus Drosophila; species Drosophila navojoa. Next base: position 25,741,247 of record NC_142891.1, on the reverse strand, counting down.
ATATATATATATATATATATATATATATATATATATATATATATATATATATATATATATATATATATATATTTTAATTATTATATTTAATATTATTTTAATTAAGCAGTCTGAGAAAAGGAAATAAAATTTAACAAATATAAAAGTAATATACAAATATTATATAATTTTCCAAAAAATTAAAGTTTAAAGTTCCCATTTATTTATTAATATTAATGAAGAATATACCTAATGCATTTTTATTTTTTTCTAAAAATAATAAATTTAGTAAATGATTTTAAATGTTACTTTTAGCCTGTATACTTTGCATACGCATAAGTATACAAAGATGATATATAGTAAGTTCTCGACTTGGCAATTGATTATTCTCCGATTTCACTAAGAATATCTTTGAAAATTGGTAAATTGTATTTATTTAATATAAATATATAATTTATTATTATTGATATATTTCATCATTCGTAACTTAAATCTTTATGGCAATATTTAAGAAACATAGATCAACTTTTTCTTAAGTTTCCTAAAAACTTTTTATGCTATAAGTAAATTTATAAATGACATAAACGAAATGCAACAGAAGTTTATATAAATAAAATGCTGCCAAACCGGTTTTGCGGTGCTGAATATGAGAAAAAAATGTAAGTAAAACAAAAACTAAAATAAAAATAAACAAAAACCAAACAAAAGGCAAAACTCGTATCAAGTTTAACGAGAATGGGAATGTGTTTGTAGTTTGTGTATTCAGTATACCCTGTACTCTATTAAGTAGATCATCAGGGGTTAAATGAAGTGCTGACAATGTTAGTAACGAGTCAGAGGATTAAACTTAAATAAAATTTGTAAAAATCTCTGTCATACTTTATACTTTAATTATTTTTTTCTTTTTCTGTCTCTCTTTTTGCTTATATCTTTCAGGGATCCATTAAGTCATTATCTGACTTTTGTATCATGTTTAATAACTAATAATAAATATGAATATACCTATAAAAATCTCTCTCTTACTCTCCCTCGCCCTCTCTCACTCTCTCTGTTTACCTCTATCTCACTACTTCCTGTCTTTACGTATCTCTCCAGATTTCCCTGCATATCTCTTTGCATATCTTTGTCTCACTCTCTCTTTTTTTTCATTCTGTCCCTTTTTCTCTTCATCTGAGCGATATGCAAATATTAAAAATGTTATTTAACAGAAAAATGTTCTCCATTTCCCACTAATAAAATTGTTCATTGAATTACAGAGTATCTCTTTGCCACACACTCCCGACCAGAGCGCTCACACTCGTATTTTGACGACATCGCGAAAAAAGGCAAACAGAAAACAAAAACCAGCTCCAAGACGAATCAATCGATCGGATCGGATCGGATCGAACGTTGTGAAGAAATCTGCTCAGGCAGTTGGGACGAGCGCGTGGAGAGCGAAAGGTGACGCAGACTATTTTCGTAGTTTTTGTTTTTGTTTTTGTTTTCGTTTCTTTTTTTATTGAAATTAGAATTAGAAACGAATTTCAAAGAGCACATCAAATGCTCAGTTACGTGCAAACCTGTTGAAAGTGCAGAAGAAATTCTTGAAAAAGAAAAAATTAAAACAGAAAATAAATAAAAAGAGAATTCTTTTCAATTGAAAATTGGGTCAAGTGCATAGTTTGCGCGGCATAGTGTGCATACAAATTGTTGAACTCGATTTAAAGTGCTGGAAAGTCCGTGAAAATTGCCAGAAGGAAAACAGATGCAAAACCACAGAGAGAGAAAATCAAAATCAAAATCAAAATCAGCTGCACCAACAGTTTGAATAGCACTGTGCAACAGATTTTACTTGATAGTAGAGCAACAATATATATCTATAATCAAAAGTAATCAAAAAAAATTTGAAAAAAGATTAACAAATACTATATCAAATCTAATAATTAAAATAAAAAATAAATAAAATAAAATAAAAAGTTTGCCTCTATAAAAATCGAAGTACGCTCGAACAGCACTGTGAACCATCAATAATACAAAAAAGGATTTTAGACAATAGCAAGTGTTTTTAAATATCAATAAATAAAAATATTTGAAAAATTATTATAAACAAAATACTTACAGTTACAGCAGCATTGTGAAGCAAAGTAAAAGGTGTAAAACTTGGCTAAGGCGTCACGGCTAACAACACGGCGGCAAGTGGCAACGCCGCACAGTAAACAGCATCAATTGAGTTAACAGCGAACACTTAACAGCAAACAAGCTGCACGATGAATCAATGTCTGCCTGTTAATGCAAAGATGTCGAAGGCAAAGAAGGTGTTGGACGAGGCGCGCGAGACCCAAAATCGGGAATTGGATCTTGTGGACAAGGGCCTGGTCTCCTTCGAGGAGCTGCCCGGATTGTGTAAGTGCCCAGATGTCACAAGTGCTGCCAATTGATTGTTTAGACTTGTGTATTATAAACAAACGCGGAATAACTATGACGCCATCGTTGTGCAGTTAACAGAATTCTGTTTGATGACGCCAGCATCTATAAACAAATTATACTAACTCAGTGCTTCAAACAACAATTCAAATAACTTCATTTGATGTATACTTACGGCCAAGTGTAGCTTTTGCTAATACACTAACTTTGTCATTAATTACCAGTCAGCAAACGCCCAATTATGTTTGATTTTCACTTATAAATAGGCGCTGCGTACGCACTATAATGTTGTCCCGCTCACACTAATGCCTGTTGCTCGCAGTGCGTCTAAAACAGCTGTTATTCATGGAGAGTATCAAAGGGCTATAGGAAATTTGTTGCATCCAGTGAATGTACAACTGGGCAAAATATTTATAACTGTTTGTATAATTAAATTAAATAGTTCTTTATTCAATCATGTTCGTCAATAAAGGACAAAAATAGCTTTGACAAATAACAGTTATTTTATATAGTAATATCAGCGTACAGCCTAAATATATATTCCCTAGTTCTATATAAACGCCGTTTAGCTGGTCTGTTTATATAATAAAATCATAAAACAGTAACACTCTCACGTATCTATAGCATCCCACCTAGCCCTAGTGTAAGCTGACAATATTCTACATACACATACATACTATATACATTATGAAACATTATTGTATTACCCACAGTCAACATGAACTACATCACACGTCTGACGCTCTCGCACAACAAGATCACCGTCATCAGTCCTGGTATTGCGAACTTGCTGAATCTGGAAATCTTGAACCTATCGAACAATCTGCTCACCGAGCTGCCCGTTTCGCTGTCTTCGATGCCGAAGTTACGGATTTTGAACTGTTCGATCAACCGACTGGACAATCTGCCGCGTGGCTTCGGGGCCTTTCCTGTGCTGGAGGTGCTCGATTTGTCGTACAACAATCTGAGCGAAAAGGTGCTGCCCGGCAACTTCTTTGGCATGGAGACGTTGCGCGCTTTATACCTCGGCGACAACGACTTCGAGTACCTGCCAAAGGAGATCGGCCAGCTGAAGAACTTGCAGATCTTGGGACTGCGCGACAACGATCTGCTGGAGCTGCCGCGAGAGGTGGGCGACCTGGTGCGGCTGCGTGAGCTGCACATACAAAACAATCGACTGCAGGTGCTGCCGCCGGAGGTGGCGCAGCTCGACCTGCTCAGCAACAAGTCGGTGATGAAAATGGAGGAGAATCCCTGGGTGAATCCCATTGCGGAGCAATACCTGTTGGGCATCAGTCATGTGATCGACTATCTCAAGACTGAAACCTACAGAATGTGAGCTTGCACAGCAAATCCATATAGATCTATATAACTCACTCTTCTTCTCCATTTTAGCATCTACAATCGCCACATGCAGGGCGGACGCAGCGGACCGCCGCCGCCCAAGGCTGACAAAAGCAAGAAAGCATCGCGAGTGCGCGCATAGTGCACAACAGCAGGCTTTACTGTACTCGTAGCTGCTTAACTGCCACCGCAGCTACATTTGTGTGTGTTTCTCTTTTTAACCAAAAAAAAATTGTTTTTTGTATACTAATTTATAAGTATTTTATAATATTAATATTTAATTTTGTCAAAGTGCCTTCAATGTTTGCTAACAAATGCGAATAAACTAGAAAATATATTTTCTAAAAATAAATTGTCTTTTATTTAAATCAGTTATTATTCTATAGAAACTTTAATAAATACAAAGAATAATTATAAAATATTTTAAGGTAATGCAAAAAAAAAGAAATATATATATATAATATATTTATGGCGGTTCTTGTAGTGATGTAAATCCGAAAAATATTATATTATTATATTTTTTTGTAATATTTTACTTAATAATATATATAAGTAAACTATATAAAACTACTTACCCACCCTATTGCAATACTTACTTCCTGCATAGAATCCTTTAAGCATTTATATTTAACACATTCAAAAAAGAAAATGAAGTTTTGTATTTTATAAAATAGTAGTTTTGTTCTTGTTTTTATTATCATCTCTTATGTTCATTCTTAGTTTTATGTGATGTTTTTTATGTTTTTTGTAGCAGTGTTTTTTCTTTAGCCTTAAAGTCAATTAATTAATTCATTATATATATGTATATATAACTAAATTAATAGTTTAAATGTTTTTTGTTTTTGTGTTCCGGTTGTCTGTTCTTGTTGTTGTTGCTTTTGTTGTTTTTGTCTTGCGTTAAACTAATAGCATAGTCTGCCTTTGTTCATCAATTTAAATTTAAATACATATTATATATATATTTGTATATATACTTCAATTTAAGTAATTACTGTTAAACTTATGTCGTTTGTTAAACATTTATTTGTTTTACTTAATTAATGCATAATTTTCTTAAATTTTTCTTGTGTTTATTTCTTAGAGACTTTCTATGTACAAGTTTTGTTTTGTTTTTTGTTTTTTTTTTTTTCTTGTCCAAGAAAAATATGTTTTGAAAGAAGTTTAATAAAAGTTTTAAAAATTAAGTTTGTATTTGTTGAAGAGTTGAAGTGCGAAATTATTGCCATTTAAAATTGTAAAATACCTTTTAAAAATAAAACTGACTCAAGTACCTTAATTATTTTCTATGGCTACAAATAGTCAAAGGAAATTTCTAAATTTGTTATGTTTAAGTTTTTAAAGATCTTTATGATGATTTTGTATTTAGTTGAGAATGATTCGAATTGCATAAGTAACAGACAAAAACAAAAAACATAAACTAGAAAATCTAATCAAAATTACAACAAATGATTGAATTTGTTTAACTAAAGTGAATATTAATATATATTTGCAATATATATATATAGGAGCTGAGTATAATATATAACATAATCAGTTGCGGGCTGGATAGAAATGATTAAAACAGCTCATTAGACATTTAAATATAAAGCTTTTAACCTAATACAAGATGACAAAATCAATACTAAATCGAATACTAAATATATAATTTTTACATTATTTTTTAGGGAAACTTAAGAAATGCTTTGATTATTCAATTTTCGTTCATTTAAATTCAGCTTACAAACTTTTAACAAATATTAATCAAATTTCCCAGTTTTAAATAAAGAAAATCATTATTTCATTACTTGTTTTTTCTTCGTTTTTCTTTTCTCTCTTCCTCTCTTACAAATGCAAAATATTTGACGGCTTTGAAAGAATTTGGCTTTTCATACATTATTTAAATTTATTTAAATGCCATTATTTTTGTTAAGGTTTTCCTTTAATTTTGTACATAAACAATTATTTGAAATTTTAAATATTTTTCGGTTGCCTTTTGCTCTTTACTAAATGTTTGACATTTCAATATTTTGTTTTCTCTTTTTATATTGTATTTTTAGCATGTTTTTTGTTGTTCGTTTTGCGTACATCTAAATATTATTTTTGTTTATTTACTTTTTTTTTTTTTTATATTCATGTTGTTGCTGCTGCTTTGTAAATAAGTACGCACAATCATTAAATATATGTATATATATTTTTGTCTGCTTTCAATATATATATATATTTATATTTGATGCAATTTGCATTTTGAATTATTTATAATAATAATGATTTGCATTCTTATTTCAATTAATTCAATCAAAAATATCGCTTATAATTTTTGTCGCTTTTCTTGTTCGTTTTCCTCTTTATTATGTTGGTACCTCAGAAATTGTTCGTCAATTTGTTGTTGTATCTCGTTTAAATAAAAATAATTAGCATAAAAATTACATTTACATTTAATTTGAGTTCATTTGATTTTTGTTCTTGTTGCAGTTGTTGTTGTTGCTGTTGTTGTTGCAGCTGTGCTAGCTGTTGCTGTTGGTGTTGCTTTTGTCGCTTTCCTTTTGGTTTTGAATGGCGCTCCGACATTAATTTTGGCTGTCAAACTTTGCTATTGTTGGGCGCCCGCCTCGTCGACTCATAGTGGCCACGCCCCAATGCCGCATAGGCATCAGCATAGGCGTGCTGCTCCGACTCCTGCTGCTGTTGCAGCTCCTCTAACGTCTGTTGCTGTCGCTGTTGTTGATGCTCATGCAGCGATGTCGGTCGACTATAGCTTACTTGTAGCGGCGGCGGGGGCGCGACGCCTAAGCCAGATTAAATACATATAGGTGAGGGAGACAAAGTCAGAGCGAGAGCCACAGCGAGAGATAGAGACAGATGGAAAGAGAGAAAATTTGTACATTAAAAGTTGTATTAGTTTCTCGACTTGTAGTTGCTAGTGGCGCCAGCTCAAGTGAAGTTGGCCCTCCCCCCCCCCCCCCCCCCCCCTCCGGGCAGCTACTTGAATTAGGCCATGTGCAGCTTATCGATTTATATTAAAGTATACACACACACACACACACACACACACATACACGCATATAGTTAAACTTGGTTTTAGTAGTTGTTAGTAGTTTTCTTCCTTTTTTCGGTTTTTATAACTATGCAAATGAAATGCCTTTTGGAAACAACTTGCATAAATTCCAGCAAAGTTCAAAGTTTTGATATTGGCAACGAAATAAAAAATAATTTTATTCGCATGAAATCAAGTTTTGAAGTTTGTTTTTAAATTAAATTTTTAAGGTTAAAAAAAAGTAAATAAAATTTAAATATACTTATTTGCATACAAAAATAAAAACCAGCAAATAATTAACTTCACAAAAGGGACTTTCATTTGCCTCAATTGTTTCATTACAATTATTTTTGTTCGTTTTCTTTCTTGTGTACTTTTATTCTTTAAAACTACTAAAAAAAAAAAAGAACTTAAATGTTATTTTTATTTGATTTATGTTAGTCATGTACTGTTTTATATTTGTTCTGATTTATACTTTTTCTTTTATGTTTTATTTATATAATTGTTTATTTCTTAATTTAAGTGCATATATACAACATTTTTATATGTACACAATTTATGGTTATTTGCATTGCATTTAGTTAGTTGAGTTAGTAAGCAACATTAGTCTTAATGATTAATAAAATCTTTTTTTCTTTTTGTGTGCATGCAATAACAAAAACAACAACAATACAAATTATGGGAAAGGGTGAAAAAATAAAAAACAAATTCGAAACATGCCAGAAACAGAAAGAGAGCAAAACAATCAAAGGACAAACAACAATAATAACCATAATAATAATAATACTAAGAGGAATACGAGGTGCTGTTATTAGAGCCGATGACCAGAAGGAAACAAAATCAAGAACGACAAAATTCCAGACGGGCTAAATACAATCGAATCGTGAAGGAAATATAAAAGAAGAGGCTAGTGGAAATTATTCATACCAATTGCAGATCAAATTCGTTTTGTGTGGGTGGGTGAGGGGGGCAAAGCCGTTTGCGTGGAACGATGGAAATGGCACGCTAGCAGGCGCGTGGAAGTTTTCTATATATATAAATTGTAGTTATGTTTGTATGGTATATGGCATGTGTTGAGGCGTTCCAATTCCAAGCGTTCCACATTTAGTAAACAATATTGCGGCGCATCTTGCCAGCGGCTGCTGTTGCCTTGTCTTTGCTGCTGCTGCGGCTGCGGTTGCTGTTGTTGTGTTTGTTGTTGTGTTGCTGTTGTAGTTGTTGTTGTTGTGTGTCTTTGGCTTTGGCACTTTTGGCTTGCTTGCTGCCGCCAGCCGCTGTCGGAGGCGTGGCCGTGGTACGTGACGAGCGGGACTTATTGCGTGGTGGTAATTCTGAATTTCAGATATTTTTTTATGATTTTGATTTGAATTGCGAATACAGATGAGGTATATATGTATACGGTTCATGGAAAAGTGGCCAAAAAAAAGGAAAAAAGAAAAAGGTCAAAATTGAAATTAAATGTGTGTTTGCTTTAGTTGTTCAGTGAAACTAATAAGAGAAACTAAACAGCAGCTCTCTGGAATCGGGGAACTACTGGCATAGAACACTCTCGTGGAGTGGCAGACGCACCTTTCGGCGCATAGAACGCTTGCGGTTGTTGTTGTTGTTGTTGTTGCGGTGACAGTGCTTGTTGTTGTTGTTGTTGCTGTGCATTTGCCGGCGGCAATGGCAGCGGTAGCTGCGCTCGCGCCACAACACCACCGCTGCTAATGGCCGCCTGCACACCACCACCCATGGCACCACCCACGCCCGATTGATCGGCTCCATACCCAGATCGTCCGGCTGCTGCGCCGCTCGCCTGCGGCCTGCCACTGCTGCTGGGCCGTGTGCCACGCCCATCGCTGCGTCGCGCCTGACTCGCCGGGGCATTGCGGCTGGAGTGACTGCCGCCCGTGGGCAGCGGGACTATCGAATGCCCGCCCTGATGCCGATCCCATTCGTGCGGATGCGCATTGTGATGATTGTGTCCACGTGATCCACCGTGTCGTCCGCCACCACCCCTCGGATAATGCTGCGCCTCGTGCGCGGGTGGTGGAATGCTGCGCGGTCCGGCACCACGCTGATTGGGATGACGCTGCTGCGGTTAAAGCATGTAGAATATAGTATGAAATAATTAAGCAAGCATCAGTCGACTGTCACCGACTGCATAATACTCGTTCAAGGTATTCTAAGGGGATTCAATTGACGGAATATATATCATTTAACGAGGAGAGATCTCTGTCTGGGGAAGGAAAGCTGAAAGCTGAAACCAAGCTTACTTGAAATTGGTATTTTTTTCGATCTGGAAGCGCTCTTGGATTATATGCATATTAAGTTGTAAGTCTCTAGCGACCATATCAGAAAATAGGTAGAAGATAGATAGACAGATGATGGATGGGTCATGATATGAGATATTGGTGGAAAACAGTTAGATGGATAGTGATAGATAAATAAATAGGTAGATAAAAATTCTCCACTATTTGAGACGTAATCTTTGCATTTTAGATACCAATTTTACGCTTGGTTTAGACTCGCCACACCCCCAATGGATAATGTATATATATATATATCCCTGAAAATATTATACTGGAGCGTAAATGTACCCAATTTCAAGCATCTAGATAAGCTGAGCCCAGCAGCTGAATGGGTAAGCGGACATACAGACGGAAATACAGCAAGAGAAAGATTTCACACTGGGTATACCCCTTTGCACTAGATGACCGAGTATGTGAGAAATTCGAATTTATCAAAGCGAAATTTACCATTCGACGCAGCGTATTCATGGGCGCACGCAGCGTTTCGCTGATGCGTCGAGCCCGGCGCTTCTTCGGATTGGAGCTGGGCGTGTGCACGGCGCAGCACTTGATGAATGCGCCCAGGACGACGATGAAGCCGACGCCAATGAGCACCACCAGATACCAGTTGCCGGTGACCCACTCGGTGACGGTGAGCAGGGTTTCCCGATTGAGCAGCAGGTTCTTGAGCCGCACCAGCGGCCCGTCGGCGTCGACGGCGCGACACTTGAGGAACACGTCGCAGTAGCCCTGGAAGTTGTCGCAGGGCGAGCCCGGCTGCAGGCTGATGCCACCCGGCTGTATGTTGTATTCGGCGGCGAATTCACTGGTGCTGCGACAGGTGGACGTATCGTTGCCATCCTGGCAGGCCAGCTCGCAGAGCTTGCGCTTGTCCACGTGCGGCAGCGTCGTCGAGGTGAGGAAGCACTTGGTCATGTTCCAGAGCAAACAGGGCGACCCACTGCACTCGCCGCGTATGCACAGGGCGGTGCCATTGTTGCACATCGTCTTGTCATCGCGGTGCCGGGGCTCGGGGCACTCGGCCGTGGTGCCATTGCAGGTGCTCGACCAGCTGCACTCCGTCTCCTCCTTGCACTTCTGATGGAAGTGCGAGGGCACAAACGCGCAGGAGTTGGCCAAGCAGCAGGGGCCCTGCGAGGGCGAGCACTGCGTCTTGGCGCGACGCCTGCAGCCCTTCGCACTCGAGTTCAGCGACTGATCGTATTCGCTGATCAGGCGCGGATAGCAGCAGTTGTCCTTGCATTCCTCCTCGTTGAAGCCACAGTCGCATTCCTCGCCCGACTCCACGATCTTGTTGCCGCAGAAGGCGCCCTCCGATGCCTTGAAGCAATCACGTTTCGTGTTGCCCACCAGCACATCCAGCACATTGGAAATGTTGCGTATGGAACAGGGTGAGAATTTCGAGTTGTTGGGACGATCGCCAGAGGTGGCGCTGGCAAACATTATGAAGTTGCCATTGGGTCCACTGGGACGGCATTCTTGTGGGTAGTCGTGCTGTGGAGCAGATGACAATAGATTAGTAAGCGTTGGAATAATGGAATGAAACACTTAAAATGACAATAAATGATATGCGCAATGAAAGATCAGCAACGTTCATGTCAGATAATTAAGATATAATGTAAGTTTACTGGTTGGTAATTTAGTGAGGAATTGTGGAATGAAACACTTAATTCCAAATTCATTTGGCGTGCATAATACATGTATACTCATTTTTGCACAATCCTATATGAAAAGCAAGGTGGAACGATGGAATAGAACATGAATTATATTTAAAAAGTTAATCAAATTATGAAATTGAATACAAATATTTTAAAAAATTATATTAATACTAAGTTAAAATCAAAATAGTAATCGAATAAATAAAGTAAGAAAAGCTGGTATAGTAATGTTAAATTTAACTGCAAAATATAATGGAATGCGGAATAAATATAAATGTTTCCTATGATGAAAACCTGAAACTAGCGAATACCTAGTTATTTCTAACTTGCATCCTATGCATCCCCACTCTCCAGCCACTCCATCCACTTACCGGTGATCCGAAATTGTGTCCAATCTCATGGGCCAGCGTTAGCTGCGACACTTTTGGTGGGACGCGACTGTTGTAGTTGACGAAGGTGATGATGCCTGTGTTCAAGGAGCGCTTGGTGCTCTGATACTGGCCGCCCACAGTTTCCGTGTAGGTTTTGTACTTCTCGCAAATGCCGCCCGAGGCGCCCGATGCGCTGGCCACCCAGGCCAAGCCCAAAGTGCCGCCCGTAAAATCTCTGCAGGATGGACACAGAGAGAGAGAGAGAGAGAGAGAGAGAGAGACGATTGAGGTTTTAAGTCAAGTAATTTATTATTTGATGTGGCACTCACCTATAGGTAAATACATAGGCTAGACAAAAGTCTGAGTGATCCTCTAACGAGTGGAGATTCAAGAAGTTCGAGACATCCATGTGCTCGTTACAAAATGCATTGTGTGGTCCATTGTAGGAATTGCGACAGGCGGAATCGTCGTCGATTTTAATGCGTTGCACCTGGAGAAGAATTCCCGAGATTATAGTTTACCAAATAAAGTAGTCTTCCAATATCAATTAATTTTAAGAAATATTATTAATATGATCTAGTTTTCATTTCTTCCATTTTCACTTTCCAGTTTCAATCTAAGCGGAAGTTAATCAATAATTTTTAGGTATTTCAATTTCTATGAATAATGTAGAGCTTCTGTACCAATAGTTAATTCTATCCCTCATAAATATAAATCTATAAGTCTATATTCAACTCGGAAAGTTTTCCAAAAACATTTCCTTGCTCCTTTAAAGCTCTATAGCAATATTTGTTCAGAGAGTTGCAGTTCCAGTTTGTTTTACATTACTTCTACAAAATATACATATGAATGCTATCATCCTTAACGAATATGAGTCTTAATGAGCTCATTTTTACTCAACTAAAATACTTCAGGATGTTCCATTAATATGCTATCGACAAATTAAATATTAATACTCAGATCAAATTTAAGCTCGAACGCAACTTAATTTAAACTTCCATTTCGTTTCACTATTGAAATCATATACAAAATATCAATCCTTTCATCTTAAAGGCCCTTGACTTTAAGGTTTACTGTACTAAAACCCATCTTAACTGGGCGCTGGCGTCAGCGCAACTCGTTTCACGCATAATTATTGGGGCTGTCTGCGCTTAAACGCTTCTCTTTACAACCCTGATGAGGTTGTCCTGGTTCCTGGAGCTGCTGCTGCTGCTGCTGCTCTGGTCCTGGTCCTGGTCCAGGGACACGCTCTTTGTTCTGTGGCCATTGTTGCCTGTGGACTGTGGGATGTGGAGCCACCCTTCGAGCAAACGCTGCTCCGTTCGACAATTGGCAACCGGCAGGGGGCGCTGCTGAGCTGCTGTTCACTCACCTCAAAGCGTATGTTGCGATGCTCCGTCCGTCCATCGAACTTTGTGTTGCGGTAAATGTAATTAACGGCCGTCACATGATGTGCAATCAGCGACGTGATTTCCTCGCGGGTCTTCACATCTATCTCGTACTTGCGACCGCGATCGTGCTGCGAATGGGCCAACATGAAAAGGGAGTCATCAAATTTTCACAAATTAATTTTACACACACAAATATAACAGCAAAAATTAACAAAATAAGTACAAAGGGAAAATTATATTAAAAATAAAAATCAATGGAGTCGACTTTTGGGCGCGAGCGGACGAGCTCGCTCGTAATAAAAATCTCAACCGCAGCGCCGCTGCGCTTGACATTTTGAGCAAACAAGGGGCGTGGCAAACAAAGCAGCCAGACAAACAAACGACCCCATTCCCCAGTTTGCTGTTGCCCGGGGTCCCAGCACGCACCCACCCGCACACACACTCCCACACAATCACACCCTCACACACACACATATACACACACACACACAACAAGCACTCTTCAAATATATTTGTATAAAAATGCAAATTCAGCTAAAAACCCGTCGAATATTTTTCAGAACTTTATTCGCTTTTATATATATTCGCGTGCGCGTTGAGCGGGTGGATTTGCGGGATTTCGTGGTTTTTAACCGTGCGGTGTGGGCCACGTGGGGCACGGTCTATCAGCGCACCGCTAACGGCAGTTTTTGGTTCCAAAATCAAAATGCCGCTGGGCTCAGTGACAAAAGGCGAGTAAATAGAACCAGCAAATGAATGGGATATGTGCCTAAGAATACCCTGGCAAATGGCGTTCAAAGAATATGTAAAAATTGATAAAAAAAATTCAAAAATATTTCATAATAAATCTCTGAGATGGCAATATGAAAATTGAATTATATTTCTAGCTCCTTCTCAGAAAATAAAGAGTTACTATAATGAGTGTATAATATTGACTGCTAATTATCTACACCCAACAAGCAAAAAGCCTCTGCAGCCAGTGCTATATTCTAGTATTATTATATGATCTCTAGCTTCTAAATAAAAAAAGTACCCACACAGCTATACAAATCAATATACCCTCTCATTTCATTGCTCAGGCCAATAAAAACACGTCACGAACGCAGCGACGAACGAAACAAATGCGCGAATTATGCAAAACTCATTGCAAATAAACAGACAAAACGGTGAAGAAAGAGCGCGAGGGGCAGAGCGAGAGAGTGAGCGGGTGAGTGAATGAGTGAGTGAGTGAAGACAGAAGCGGGTTGAGCATATCGCAAGAGGGTCGGGGCGGGTGCGCTGCAGAACGAAGCTGACGAGGATGTTGACGTCGACGTCGACGACGACGACAACAACAACAACAACTAGAAGAACAACAACAGCGTGTACAACACGAAAAAAATGAACGTAAAGTGAGGCAAAAGAATTGCTTGCGAACGAGCAAGCGTAGAGCAAAAGAATTGTCGAGCAAAATAGAGGGAGAGAGAGAGAGAGACCAGAGGCACGCAGGCTATAACGGTTGATTGCATGCGCTGCAGATATCGAAGCAGGTCAGCTGATTGGTTGATTGCTTTGAAGACGCCGCCAAGCAAAGGCGAAATTCAAGCAAATTTCAAGGGAGCTATGGAAAGGAAAGGAGGAAACAAAAAATAAAATCACCCTATATAAGGTCGCTCGGCAAATTGTGTGTGGGGCCAGGCTTAAGAGCTGCTTCAATTCTGCTCTAAATGATTTCATGTGTGCGAAACACTTGAGGTTATTGTTAACTCAAGATAATAATTATATATGAAAATTTAATTAAGCTAGGTTGCTAGTTGAGGTAAATTGATTTTGAAGTGATGTGTGCATGCTTAAGTATAATTTGAGTAAGCATGAATATAAATTAATTGACTATTATGTTCAAAATGATTGAAATAAGAGGCATTTCGATTTAAAGATCTTCGTTGCGGATCTGAAAAATACTTTTAGGATGAATAATTTATATAAACTATAGTTTATGAGAGATTAAATTAATTAGTTAATGGCTTATTAGCCCTATAGTACAAAGGTATTCCATTCTATTTGAAAATTTTGAAACTAACTTTTCTTTTGAGATAGGCTCTTTTCTGAACTTTAAAGAAATCATAGGCAACAAATAATATACCTTTATTGAATATATACAAAATTCAAAATTTCTTCATTCAGATTCCACAATCTTGACAGCCAACAACAAATTGTGATTGACTTATTTAAAAATCATAAAATATTAACTTTTAAGAAAAAACTGAATCCGAACTTATTAGAAAGAGATTTAATAAAATAAGAGTCTAAAAAAAACCTATGCGGTGAAATTTGTGCGTTAAGATTCCATAATCTCGACAACTAACGGCAAGATTAACTTGACTTTTAAAAAAATCATAAAATAATCAAGCAACTTTTCAGCAACTAAGCTGACTTTTCAGCTAACCAAAAAACAATTTTCACTTATCGTAGCGCATCACTCAATTTCTTTGAGCAAACAGAAACAAAAAATGGCGTCGGACTGACTACGCGCAGCGTACTCCCCGCCACCTCATACAGTCGTCTCGCTTGCACTCCCTCAAGCATTGCCCGCGCATCATCCAGAAAAATGGGGGCCTTTTGTTTTATGCTTGAGAGCCAAAAAGTGAAGCGTTCGCTCGTAAAAAAATTGCGAAATTCATGGATTTTGTTTTGTGTTGTTTAAGCCACAGTGAAACTGTTGTTGTTGTTGTTGTTGTTGCTTTTGTTGTTTGTGTTGCTGTCGCTGCTTCGGTTTTAATTTGGCGCACGAACTGGCAGGCCACGACCACTCCACAGTTGCCACGCAGCAAGGCTTCCGCCTTCAGCCTTCAGCCTTCAGCCACACCCCCAACCCCAACCCCAGCCCCAGCCCCAGCCCCAACAGTCGCTATCGATAGTCAGACTTACATCAGCAATACTCTCGCGTATATGACGCCAAATCAATGGATCTGTTTGTATATACAGCGAGCAGGTATTCTTGTTATCCTCACGTCCGCGTCCGGCGCCAGATGAACCGTTAGCCGCGGCATTGTTGCCACCAGCGCCGCCGTTGCCACTGGCGCGACGCACACGCTCGTGGACCAGTTGACGCCACTCGGCGACATTGGCCGTGGTGCCCAAGCGTCGTCCGGTCTCTGGATCATAGAATCCACCGTTGCCATCGCCCAAGTTTGCTTCCTTTGTATATTTCTGATGTGGCAATTTGAAATCATCATCGCTGCTGGCGTATTTCTTCGGTGGATATTGTTGCTGTTGCTGCTGTTGTTGTTGTTGTTGTTGTTGTTGTTGCTGGGCTGCCGTTGCCTTTTTGTGTTGCTGTTTCCGGTGCAGCTTTTGGACATCCTTTGACATGGGCACTGGCAGCTCCTCAACCGCTGAATTTTGTATATTCTCCATCCATTGTGAGACCTCCTCCGTTATGCCACAGCCGCCCACGTGACCTGCAAGAACAAAACAGAAACGAAAGCCAAAAATTATAGTCAAGTTGATGTGGAGTTCAGGTTGAGTTACGAGAAAGAAGCTTAAAAAATGTAAAAAAAAAAAAAAAAACAAAATAGGTCATCATTCGAGATGGTTGTAATCGACTGTCTCACGCTGGTTTAAACTTTTAATATAAATGTGATAAAATTAACTTTTTTAAAATTTTTTTGAATGATTAAGCTATATATAAGAGATTTGGTATGTACTATATAGTTTGGATGGTTTGATATTTTTTGTAAATATGAAACTAATCAAAATGTGTATAGCATATATAAGATTTAATCATATTATATTATATAATTTATTATCGAGAATATGTTGTGCGATATACAATATATTGCCACCCATAAAATCTTCAATTTCCAGATTTCCCAAATAGCACATGGATAAAATCCTATCATAGCTCCGCGCAAAGGTCAGAACTCAATATACCTTCCTTACTCACTTTTCAAGTAGGGAAGAAGATAGAAAATCTTTTTTCAAGCACGTTTTCATTTTAAGCAAATTAATGCTGATGCAGCCGCAAAAGGCAACAACAACATTTAGTTCTGTGTTCACCTACTCTGGACGTGGGCCAAATCATTTTATGCGAAGAGAAAAATGGTAATACTAAAAAACAAAGAGAGAGAGAGAGAGAGAGAGAGAGAAAGATAGAGAGAAATATAAAAAAAAAAAAAAAAAAAAACTGTAGAAGAAGCAGCTCAGCATTGCATGGGTGAAATTATTTATGGTGCACAAAATGAAAACCACGAAAATGTAATTAAAGCGCAAAACACACAGACACAGAGAAAATGCCAAGTGCGGGTGAATACAGAGAAAATAGTGCAGAAATAGGTAAAAAAAAAAACGTAAATAAAAGAATAAAAATGTATAATGTGAAATGCCAAAGTCAAATGTTTGAAATGAGAGACACAAAAAAAAAAAAAAATAATAAAATGCCGACAGAAAATAAAATGAATTACAAAAGTGTTGCATACTTTCGAGCGTCCACTGCAGTTCAAACGTAACATATGTATAAAATTAAACACACGCACACATAAATATATATATAAATATATATATATAGCAATTTGTATTTTATTTATTTTTATACACATTTAAAACTGTTGCCTGTTTAAATGCATTTACTTTTTTTCGGCCAACGGAAACAGTTAATAGCCACGAGTCCGGTAATGAAAATTTATTGTTTTATTGCTTAAACGCTCTGCGGCTCCTTCGCTTTGCTCTCTGCCCCGGCCCTGACATTTTGTAAATTTTCATTTTATCTTGACGCGTTTTCCACACAGCAGCAATTGTCAACTGAGGCACTCAGAAATCTTTTCTTTTTCCTTTTTTATGTTTTTAAAGTTGCCCGCATTTTTTTATGGCTCTGCCCATTTACATACATTTTGCATATCTGGCCTGCAATATGGGCGCACTGTTCGCTCTGGGGCAGTAAGACAAAGCCCAAAGTCACTTTAAGTGAATTAAGAATACAAAAGAAAGAAAAAACTAAAATTTTTATAAAAAAATGAAATCATTTTTAATCTGTGAGCACTTGAGGCTGGTAAGTGCTCTAGACATATAATTCTAATGCCATAACTTTAAATTTTACTCTTAAGATTTTGTTAGTAAAAAGTACTCTAATTTTTAAAATATTACAAGAGACGTAAAAGACTAAGAGTTAAACAAATTTGTATTTATATATAAAATATTAATATGTATATAAATTGAATTTTGTAATCATATAAAATCTAAAATCCTTTGAAAATACATACTTCAATAATCGATTATTTTGATTAATATTATTGAAGAAGATTCATTAATTTTTATTCAATTGTCATTTAAAAATTTCCTTAATTAAACATCAAAAGGGCTTAATTTATTTGTGCTTCTGCGCAGCATACATTAATAAAAAAATAAAAATTTCAGTTAACAATCAAAAAAATTAAAATCTCTTTGAAATATGTTAAAAACTGATTGACTGTACGCAATCGATAGCAATTAATAATTATGAATTTCAAGCCTTTCACTCTCTGAATAATATTTAAATAGCTCTCGAAATAATCTTTGTTTACTCAACCCGAATAGCCCATCACATATAGTCAAGCAGACATACATATATAAGTATATACATTTATATATATGTATATGTATGTATTCGTATATATGTTTCACTTAACGTACGTGCTTAAATCAGCGTATACGCCTGACTTTAAAGAGCATAATCGAAAGTGCGCCGTAGTGAAAATAGTAACAAAAAGAAAAAAAAAGGAAGCTTTTGACTGGACGGGTATTAAGAATTCAGTGCACTTTTCATTAAAAGTTTTTATTTCATTTTTTTTTTTTTTTATTCTTTCTGTTTGTGTTTTTGTACGTTTTTTCTTCTTCTTTTTTATTTTTGGGTTCTACTTAAATTCCATCTCGCCAATGCCGCTGACCGGCTTCAACGAACCGTTAAAACTCATAACAGGCCACCCAGTTTTACGTTGCGGCCGGTCCACTACTCCCGGACTTCCACGACCTCCCGCACCATTCTCCCTCTCTCCCACTCACACACAATTCGAAATGGGATTTCGGACTCGGGGCCACAGTGTGTACACACTGGCTACATTGCAGTTTTCAGCTGTGCCATAAATTTTTATTTGGCCGCGTGCTATTGTGTCAAGTTGGACGCAGAAGTGTGAAGAGCAGGAGTTTTGGGGGGAGTTATGACTGCTGCTGCTCCTGCTGCTCCTGCTGTTGCCATTATCATTATGCTTTTACACTGTTTTCCCTTACCTGGCCAACAGCTCTTCTTCTTCTTCTTCTTCTTCTTCTTCTTCTTCTGCTACTACTGTTTTTTATTCAAGCCAACGCACAATGCACTGTTTGTCTTTATTATTTCTTTGCGTGGAGAGTTCACGGTGTTGCCAGCCACAGCTTCAGCTGGTTGGATGTGTGGCAACGCCACAGTCGTATTGCCACAACAACAGCAATGAAAACGCGACCTATGCCAAAGCGCAAATTGTACGGCAGGTGCTAAAGAGCTAAAGAGCTCGAGGAGCAGCGGCAGCAGCAGCGGCAGCGGCAGCCACTAAATACATAACACTCGACAAGCCAAGAATCCGACAGCGCGCAGCTTCCGCATTTTCTTTTCCGCTGCATCTCGGCACTGGCTCTGGCACTCGACTCCCATCCCATCCCATCCCATCCCATTCCATTCCATTCCATCCCAACCCAATTCTCCCTCAACAACTCTCTCTCTTGGGTGTAATTTGCATTTCAAAGGCATCCTTCCCTTAATTCTCTGTCTCTTCGCTGTATGCCCTCTAAGCATTACAGCTGCACAGGGTATACTCAGCTAGGAAATTATTGCGCAATCATTTCATGAATATGATTAGAAACAATGCTAATGTGCGCTGAGAAAACCTCAAGATATTTATATTATTTTCTAGGATTAAAGTCGAAAATTGCTTGCCACAAAAATTGTGAATAACAATTTTGTGAAAAACAATTTATGTTTAGGGTATTCTTCCATTTAGATTTGGCTTTCGGTATTTGATAGCAAACTAGTTGAATTTCATAGAATTATACAAATCGCACCAATGAGTAATAAAGAGTAAAAAATAAATGTTTAATAAAACATAAATGTGCTTAAATTTTAATAAGCATAATAATGATTATTAAAGTGCTAATAAAAACAAATGAATGGTAACTGCGAAGAAAAATTGAGAATTGAGAAGAAAAATTGAAAAAAAAAAAAACATATATATAATAATAATAATTAATGAAGAAAACATTGAAACAGTGCTTATAATTAAATAAAAATTTATATACAAATAATAATAATAATAAGTATATAAAAATATAAATAAAAAATATAAACACATAAAAAAAAATCATTGAAAGAATGCGTACGATAATGCCCGTAAATATTATATTAATATAATTTAAACAAAATAATAAAAATATGAACAAAATAAATTAAAAAGAATATTATGAATTTAATAATTATCAAAAATTTAATATTCAATAAAATGTATAATAACAAAACGAGTGACATAATAAATATCATATCTAATGATAATGATAATGACGAAAGTAAAAACTTTTTTATATATTATATAATTAGACGTTAACTGTTAATGAACACTCTTTTCTATAATGACCTAACAATTCTCTAACTGCGAAAGTTCTTCAATGAACAACAGAGATCCGGCGAGTGTGCCAATCTGTGAAGCACACCTCTTTTACAGTTAGTTGCACCCTTTACAGGGCTTCTGCCTAGTCGCCTAGAATTTTGATTTGATTAGGGCAAAACGGTATGCTCATTGTATAGCGCTTTGTGCACCGCGGCATTACCATTTGAAGGAGGGAGGACTCTGCTGCTGCTGCTGCAGCATTTTCTTCTCTTTTTTTCCTGGCTTAAGAGCGGTCGCTCATCTTACTCCAATGACCCGTTTTTTATTTCGCTTTTTTTTTGCCTGCTACTTTTTGTACCTTTTTGTTGATGGTGTTGCTGTTGTTGTTGTTGCAGTGCCTTTACTTTCTTTTGGTTGCTTTTTAGGACAGCTTTGTTGTATCTGTAGCCCGTCCATCACTCTACTCGTCTGCTGCTACTGCTGCTGCTCCTGCTCGTCTTTTGGGCGCGAGGGGTGAGGAGTGGGGCGGCTTGCATTCAATCGTGCTTATCTGATGTGTTTGCCTGGACGCAGACAGCCAGGCATCAGCTGGATCCTTTTGCCCAAGATGTTGTCTGATTTTCGGTCTTTATGCTGTGTGCCCTGTTGCCTTTGAGTGTGGCCCTCGAGATGGCAGCTCCTTCTCCATGCCCATCTCAACATCTGTGTGTGTGTGTGTGACATTTGTGTAGGTCCACATAGGTGTGCGTGTGTGTGTGTGTGTGTGTGTGCTCGTATGTGCTTGGCCTCTCAGCACTCGCGCCATTTCAATCAGCAGCTGTTGGCGCAGTTTACTTCACATTTCATTTTCCAATTCTTTTTTCTCTCTCGCACCCTTTTCGCTGCCACTCAAACGTTAGCTTTTTTATACCTTTTACTTGACACACACTCACACACACACACACGCACAGTCAGTTGTTGGTTGTGCACACCCAAGAGCTAACCACACACAACCGACACTTCAATCATATTTTGCTGCTGCGTCGCAACGCTCCGAGATTTCTTCACAGAGATTAAAGTGCACTTTGGTGTTATCTCTCCCAGTCGCAGTCGCTTCGACACCCAATTCAATCCAGTCCCGCCCCCCTGAGCCTCCCCTTCCCCTTATGCCAGCCCACTTCTGAACTGAGGCAACTTGCACTTGTACAAGATTTTTTCTATATATTTCATTTTTTATTTTTCTCTCTTCTACTTTCTGTGCCTTTGGCTTTCTTCTTGTTTCTTGTTGCTCCAATTGCACAAAAGCCACGCGCTCGACTTATGAATTTTACAACTTCCCGTTGCTGACTGAGGCCGGGACCGGGACGGGGGCCGGGGCCGGAGCATTCGGGTTTGTCTCTCCTTCCTTAACATGCTACTGCCAAGGGGATTTCCAACACAACGACAACAACAACAACAACAGCAGTAGAATGAAGAAGAATAAGCGTCAGTCAGAGACAAACGGCGCTCAGACATGCAAGCGGCTTTTGTATGTCTCGAGCTGGGTAGGGTGGGGAGTGGGCTTTGGGTTCGGGCCATTCGACCCGCTCCTTTGCCACCGATTCGAGGCACTTGTGACCTCTGCAAGATGCGCAGCAAAAATGAAAAATAATCCCAAATTCAATTGCAAATGAAATTGAGGGCGAAAAAAACATGCCCTTACAAAGCAGCGCAGCAAGCAGAAAGCAACACCCGCATGCCGTACAACCAAAACAACAACAACAACAACAACAACAGCAACAAATCCCTACAGGCCAACAAAATAAAAGAACAGAGAGAAAACAACAACAACAACAAATACAACAGACGTTTTTCACAATTTGTTCGCTTTAAACATGTAAGGAATTTGAATTTGAGCCAAGCACATGCAGCTCCAGCGCCCTGCATAATCACAAGTCAACGCGGCTTAAATACCCATTAAATATGTTGGCATACAAAATGGTGGCTATTTGCGTGATCTATAGATAGATAGATATCGCCATCTTAGGAAGTTTTTGAAGATGTGCATGTTTCAGCATTTCAATCTAAGTATCTTTCTCTCTCTCTCTATCTATCTCTCTTTCATTGCATCATTGTGTCTCTCTCGTGCCCTGTGTCATTCTCTTTCTCTCCGTCTGCCTCTCACTCTCTCTCTCTCTCTCTCTCTTTCTCTATCTCTCTCTCTCTATCTCTTTCTCTTTCTCTTTTAATCTATCTATTTATCTATTTCTCTCTCTCTGTTATTCTGTATATATCTGTATTACTCTCTCTGTTCCTGTCCTTCTTTCCTTGTATCTGCCTTCCCTCTCTCTCTCTCTCCTCCTCTGTCTTGCTTCCTCAATCCTGTTTCTATCTTCGCTCTCTGTCTTCCTCCCTCTCTCTCTCTTTACCTGTTCTTATTTCTCTGTTTCTATCTTCGTTCTCTGTCTCTCCCTCCTCGATCCTTTTCTATCTTCGTTCTCTGTCTTCCTTTTTCTCCCTCTTTGACTATTAATCTTAGTCTCTGTATTCCTCTATCTCTCTCTCTCTCTTTAAAGAGAGCGCATTTAGTTTTTCATTTCTCTTTGTATCGTATTCGCAACAACTCTTCACATATTCCAGTCATACTCGCATTCCCTAAATACCCCGACTGAATCAATCTCTTATCAAAAATGTGTATTGCTCGATTACTTATAAGCATAAATTGTGATGCTGCTATTTCTGTGTTGCTTGAGCTGTTTGTTCTTTTCATTTCTTCGAATTGTTATAAGTATATAATAAAAAATTTAATAGCATACAAAAGGGCGTCACATGCTGCTAAATTCCACAGGCAAAAGTTCGCTGGGCGTTCCGTGCACATGAACGAGGCGTGGCACGCAAAGCCCAATTGTCGAGCGTGGGCGCGCGTGCTTCAGTCTCTCTCTCTCTCTCTCTCTGTGTGTGTGTGTGTGTTTGGGTGTGTGTATGTAAATACATTACATATAATTCATTGTAATTTTCTTTTATTTTGCAAATGATTTGATTATTTTGTTCTTGTTGCTCCTTTAGTTTTGTTTACTTCGTCGTCATTTCCATCCCAATCATCATGATCATTACGTTCATAATCATCGTCCGCTTTACTGTCGACCATGTCAACGTCAACATGAACGTTATTTGGCTGCCTTAAACTGTTTACTTTGCACAGTGTTTTTTCTTTTTTTCTTTTCTCTGTTTGCATTTATATTATTATTTGTTTTAATTAAATGAAAAAATGTTATAATTTATGCCAGGCATCGCATGTGTGAGTGTGTGTTCGCTGAGGATTGAGCCTTTAATGCCTCAAAGGATCAAATTTAAGCAGCTTATGAACGCCAACAACGATGCCAATATTCAGTTGGCCTGAGCAGCTTTCAAAGCAAAAGCAAAGCTCATTAACTATTTAATTTAAAGGCTTTTCAAACTCTCAACTCAATTCGATTTGATAAGAGATACTTAAGTGCATTTGCTTATGTGTGGGCCTAAGCATCAGTTGTTTTTATTGAAATTGTTGTATAAAATATATTCAGTTTTAATGTAATCCTCAACAGAGGAAAAGCTTCTAAAATAGTTCAAATTGTTAAAATTTTTTTTTCTTTCTATAATAATTATAACCATCTATAAGGTATCTTTTTAATATTATTAGAATATTAAAATTAAATTAATTATTAATATTATTAATAAATTATGCAAATCTTCTATTATATTTTAAAATAATTAACAAAAATTAACAAAAATATCTAATGTAAAATTAAGTATAGATTTATTTCAATATTTCTTAATTTATTTATCTTGTTAGGAATTTATATTCGGTATCAATTTTAAAATTTATGTTAAGAATGAATTAAAAATTTATAATGCACATAGACCCAACTTTTTTCGTATATTAAAATTAAAGTATTTCAATTTATTATCTTTAATTTTTTATCTTATAATTTTAGTAGAATATTTGTTAAAGCAATAAAATTGTTTATATTAATAATTCCAATATTATTTCGAATATTCGAATGAGCACATTTAATTTTTAAATTGTTTTAAATATATTTTTAAAATCTTTTAAAATTCTATATGATGTAGTCCAAATTTCCATTTAAATTCTAAAATTGCATTTGTCGAACCATTTTCAATTCCCTATCTAAAACCGACTTTAACCACCGCTCAGCCCTAATAAACACATTTAAATTTGGTTTCTTTACTAAAATCAAGTATGCGAATTTCTCAAGCATTCTCAAGCAATAAAAATGCCATTTGGAATGAATAGCCAGGAGAAAAAGAGGCAAAACTACAGGCAGCTGTCGAATATATATTTAATTTGGCAAAAATTAGTTTTCCCATGAATAAACATGCTGAATAAAAATTGTTTTATCCCATACGTTGACAGTTTCGAAAGGCAGATGCCTTAAGTATCGATAGACTCACACACACACACGCATATATATACGCAAACACACACACACACGTATATATACGTATGAATAGACTCCGTTTGGTTGGTCAAAACAAATCTTCAATTTATTTACACAACGCCCAAAGCCGTCTGAGTTTGTCCGTCCGTCTGTCTGCCTGTCTGTCTGTCTGTGTGTCTGTGGTCATATAATAACGTCTATGTATTGCTATTTTTAGGTAGTATATTTTGTTGGGAGAGAACTGTTGCCTAGGCACTGTAGATGCCCAGCAGCTATAGCTCTTCCTGTCGCCGTCACCTGCGCTTCAACACTTCCAGCATAAAGCCACCAGACACCCGGCCGGCCAAGCCAAATCCAGTTGCTCACTTGGCCAACTCGGGGTAGGGGGATGCGATGGCATTCTCAGTACCAACTCCACCGCCGCCCAAGTGTGATATTACGCATTTTGGCAACGTCCGACGCGGGTGTAGACCAACAAATATACGACTGACACGTGGTCGGACAGACAGACGGAGAGACAGAGAGACGGACTGACACAGTGGGTTGATTCTGGCGACAACGCAAACTTCGCCTCTTCGCATACAAATTAGTTTTTGCGACTGAGACTCGGTTTGTTGCTCGCTTTAGCCATCTGCCGCTGCCTTTTTCTTATTGTTTTGTTCGCTTTCAGCTCAAATATAGATTAATATTAAAATGCATAGCGAGATACATTAGTTTTTATGTAAATACGTTAAGACCAAGTAAGACCTTGGCTTGGCTTAGATAACCAAAATGAGAGCCAAGTTGCTTACAATTAGAGATTACTTGGAAATTATTTATGGGCAAGCATGTGGTGACCCAGCAAAAATTATGCTGCATCCGATTGAGGACTTTCGAACAATTGTTTGAGTTATCGATACATTGTATCGATAGTATGCTATGTTT
This sequence comes from Drosophila navojoa, assembly GCF_054131105.1. NCBI lineage: Eukaryota > Metazoa > Arthropoda > Insecta > Diptera > Drosophilidae > Drosophila > Drosophila navojoa. The sequence goes on along the minus strand of NC_142891.1, from coordinate 25,715,890 downwards.
CAATTATCGATAACACGTAAGCTGCTGAAATATTTATAATTATTTACAGTTTCATTTAATTACTGACATGAAGATATAACGATAGTACGAATTCCTCAGCTATCGATAACATTTAAACTGCTGGAAGATTTTACAAGATTTGCCAAAATATACGCTCATAATAAAAATTAATACACTTTTAATATAGTACGATAACTCTTTATGTTTTCGATAACATTTCATCGGCTGTTATATCTAATATGATTTGTAAATTAGCTATCATAACCTATAAATGAATAATTACTTTTCTTAGCAAATTTAATTGGATGACAAATACTAAAATACTAATTTTATTCGGGCAATACTAAGACTGATTTCATCATGAACGATAACCACGCTTTATCGGCTATCGATGACATCTAAAATCTAAATTCAAATGGGTCAATAAGACAATATTAAAGCTATTATGGAAGTCAATTTAATTCCCAAATAAGAATGGATAAAGATATAACTAGATATATAGATTTTATCACTTTCTTTCATTGCTAACATTTAAAAACTTATAAATTGTTAAAACTATCATTAACCAGCATATAGCCATACTTATCGTTGCTTTAGTTGAGTTCATAAATTATTTCCCAATTTTCGTTGTCTAATTGTTGTGGCTATTAAATTTCTAGTACCTGGGCTCCGGAACTCCGGTCACCTGCATGGAACCCCAATCAAGCGACTATTGGCCATGCTGCCGGCGCTGCTTGTCACTCAATTCAAGTGCCGTAGCCAAGATAAACAAGAATTTGTGAAGAAGACGAGGCAAAATGGTTAGTTAGAGCCTAAAAGCAAATGAAAATGGTAGCCAAAGCAATTTGTGGTCCAGCCAGGATAATGACAAGTTTGTGTGGGTAGGTGTGTGTGTGTGTGTGTGTGTGTGTGTGTGTGTGTGTGTGTGTGTGTGTGTGTGTGTGAGGGGAGGCAGAGAAATGTTCATATAGCAATGGAATGACAGGACATCAGTTCCGAGTTTCAGATACACAACTTTGAGTGCGTGCAAATGATGTAGAAATAAGCCAAGTCCTTCGACTGCACGTGTGTGTATGTGTGTGAGTGTGTGTGTATCGTTCACTAATTAACGACAGAATAATTTGCCATGCCATGAATGAAAACGAGGCTGCAAACCGTCGGACAACTAAAGCTCTTGTTAAGAGTCTACGTTGTGGGCCCAAAAGCCCAACTAGAAGCTAAGGCAAAGAGATAGAGACAGGGGGATGGGACGCTGTGAGGGTGGCGACAGGTTTCTGGTATTGCCTCTTGGTTCATGGTATTAGAAAAGTTCATTTGGCCAAGCAACTGTTTGGCTTTTGGCCCCTAAGCTCGCAGCCACAGGCGGCGCATCAGTTGCCAAAAATTTTTGCATGCAAGGCAAAGTGCAATATCAACAAGCGACCCGAGACCGAGAGACACACAGTTAGACTAGCAAAGTTCGAGCAAGTAACGCAGACAAAGAGATAGAGGGCAAGGGAGAGAGGGAGAAGGAGGGAGGGAGAGTGCAATACACATATGTATACGTCGGCTTGTCACACACTGCACAAAGTTTCAAGGGGACAACTGCCTGGAATTGGACACATGCGGACACAGATATATATACACACCCACACACACACACACACACACAGATATAACCAACAGTTAGGCTGGAATTTGCTGTGCAGACGCTGGTAATGCTCCAAGATAAGAAAGCAATGAGTAGATATGAAAAGGCGATAAAGTGGCTAGAAATGTGCTTCAAAGGACCGCATACTAAGGCACGCACACACGCACACTTAGATATATATATACACACACACATACATCACTGCATATATATTCAAATTTCCATTGCATGCAATTCGACCATAAAACAAATGAAACATTGCGGTTTCATTTGGGTTTTCCTCAATTCTTTTTGGGATTTTCCTACGCACACCTAGGCACATCGAACATCCGTGTGTGAAGAGCACACGCGGTGAATGGCCACTCTATTGTGAATGTTGACTAGCTGAGTAGTGTGTGCTGAATAGTGAATAATAGCTTATCCTGTTGTAAGCGCGCCTGGCCGAGCCATTCAAATTGATGTTTACGCAGATTATTCGCAGAGATTCGCCAGCAATTGGGGAAAAAAATCATTCCTACAATAGCAACAGGAAATTTGTGGTTTGCCTCAGCACTGAGCGAATCATTGAGTGACTATTAAAATATGGGTGGGGAATATATAGGTATGAAAAAAAGAAAACTATTTTCTTTATGTCTTATATTTTCATTACTTATTCACTAATCTATTCCATCTACTAATCAATTTTCAAATCTACTTTTAACGATAAACAACAATAATAAACTAAAATAAAAATCATATTTAACTTGAATTATGATTGCCCTGAAGAGATTCATTATTTAAATGCTTTAATAGCTGTTAGAATGTATTAATAGTTTTCTTAAAAATAAGAGTTATTTTTTAAATTAACTCTTTTCATTTATTTATATTTTTGTTTGACTGGATTGAGAATATATATATTCTTATATAAACTATTCTTTTCTTAAATATTTATAATAATATCTTAAACTTTACAGAAACAAAAGTTTGATTTTTTTAATATTAAACAAATAACTATAAGATTTATAACAATATTAAAACAAAATTCAAATAATATTTTATTTAGTTGAAATTCTTTTAATAATTCATAGGTATAAAATTTCTTTCAATTTATAAATCAAAGTTTTAAGCAGTCTTAAACTCTTAAGTACTTAAGGACTCTCAGTCTCGCTCGCTTTTAAGATTAATAAAAATAAATAAATGTAGAAAAATATTGTTGATTGCCTTAACTGTTAAGCATTATAAATTTTCAAATTTAACAAGAGAAATCTGACAAAATATTTTTATTTATGCCACAATAAATTTGAGAAAACAACATAAATTACTAAAAAATAGCCCAGACAATTGCTAAGCTGACAAATCTGACTAGACTTGTGCGAACGCAGCTTGTTGCAGTGTACAACAACAACAACAACAACAAAAACACGAACAACAACAAGGGCAACAACAGTACGAACTTCATTTCCTCTATTGCAAGCCAAAACGGAAGTAACAAATATCATCAGGCCCAATTGCATTTGTGGCCGAAAAGTGGAAATATTTACTTGGAGTCCGGAGCTCTTGTTGTTGTTGTTGTTGTTGTTGTTGTTGCTGTTGTTATTTTTTTGTGTGGAGAGATTTTTGGTCGGGGCTGGTTTGGTTGCTTTGATGGTTCGGGTGCGGGTGCAACTTTGATGAAGGATACTTAGTTAGTGGACTGCCTTCTGGGCAAAAGGCAGACCAGCAGACAAGTACATTAGATAAAAGCCAGGACAGACAGCAGGCAGGCAGGGAGGCAGGGAGGCAGGGAGGCAGGCACTGGCAGCAGGCAGACTGGCAGCAGCAGGACTCCAATGGACTCCAAACGACTCCAAAGGATATCAAATGAAGTGCAGCCGAGGAAGATTTTGTGTTTGGGCATGATAAACGTGGTTTATGACTACGGTGCTTACGTAACGTTTATGTCTGCCAGCATTCAAACATCATCTAAAGCCGTTAACGAGGCATTTGCCAAATAGGCTGAGGCTCACTCGAAATTTGCACAATAAATCCTTCAATAAACACAGGAATTTTGCATAAGCAATGCGAGGACGAGAGACTCTTAAATATATTATATTTCGTGTTTAATGAAGCATTTCCATTCAATGAATATGTATTTGTGCAAGCTCTGTCTGAAGTGAACTGAATAACTGGGAATTGTTGGGGATTATAAATAAATAAAAGTTGATTTAACTCGAGAGTTACCCAGGTATTTTCCATTTGTATTTTATGGAGTATAAATACTATATATACAATGGTATATAAACATATATGTATATACAGCTGCGCTGAAAAGAGTAGTAGTAGTAGTACTGAAGAAAAATTAGCAGTATACTCAATAAATTGAACAGAAGGAGGCGTGGGAGACTCCATAAATCATATACATACATATATGTATATTTAGGAAAATCTTTACTTTTGGTGTCATTTAATTCGTTATTAAGCATTATCGATTATGTTAAATTGGTTATTTTATTTACATTTTTGTTTTTATAAACAAGTATAATTATATTTATTTATTTTCTTATATATATATTTTTATTTTAATATATTATAATTATATTTACTTATGATCTTCTATATATTATATATTATTTTCTTAAAATATAAAATACGCATTTAAAATCTTCTTTATCCCCAATTCCACTTATTAATGTACATTTATTCTGAAGCTCATTAAAAAATCATAGGAAATGAAATAAAAATCGAAATGTTCGCTAATGCAATTCGTAAATAGTCAAGTGCTTGCAGTAGAAGATGTAGTTGTTGTTGTTGTGGTTGATGTTGCTGTTATTGTTATTGTTGTTTTAGTGGCTGCTGTTGCCTTAGCCACAGCAAATTGCACTTGCCATCGAGTCCTGTTTTGAAGACAACGTCGCCAATGCTCGCCTCGATGCTGTTGTCATCGCAGTCATTATCAAGTGGCCGACACACTGGGCACGCCCACCAACGATGCCAACGATGCCCAGAAAGTAACCAACCAGTGAAGCACTTAAAATCGACCACATGACAGCCGCCAGCGGGGCTCTAGCACGCCAAACGCCCACGCAGCCCTGCCCCACCGGCCAACCCTCACCCACTCACCCACTAACCCGCTCTTAAGCCGCCTGCCATAATCAATGGCTGTCTAGGCTAGTGTAGGAGTAGTGTGTGTGAGTGTGTTAGTGTGCCTCTGTGTGTGTGTGTTTTCCATTTTTGGATTTGAAGTGCCAGCCAAACCACAATTTTCAGTTCAATTTAAACTTGCTGAATGAAGTGTTCATTGCACTTGCTGTTGTTGTTCTTTCTATTGTTGTTGTTTATCTCCTGTTGTTACGTTTTCTTCTTCATCTCGTTATTCTTTTTGACAGCTGCTGCTGCTCGACTTGTTGTCCACAACGGTTTTTATCTCGGTTATTGACGGCATTTCTATAAAAATATATTCTCTAGTTTGATAAATACTCTAACAATCCATTTGCCAGTTCGCTTAGCTGCATTGAAATCACTAAATATGCATAGCATGCGATTGTTTATAAACCAGCTAAGAGCATAAATTGAATTTGCATTTATGAAAATCTAAATTTTGAACTAGAAATAAAATGAGATGTAAACCAAATTCTTAAAAGAATTTCTTTTAAATAAATAAATTGGCATTTTTAAAATATATATTATACATTTCCCAAACGCTACGCTCAATAAATAAAATAAAAAATTGCAAAATTATTCATTTCGTATATGTAGATTGTACATCGATTTCTTTTTTCTCTAATTTATATTTTTATGAATTCGCATATTTTTTAAAGAGACATCGAATGAATCTATAGTTCTGTTAGATTTTTGTAATACAAAGTCAAAGCATTTTAATTATTAATGATATTTTGCATCACTTGTTGTCCTATTTTTTTTTACAATATAATAATAATATAATGATAACACATTAATATAAGCAATTATAATTAAATCGTCGTCTAATTTTTTGTATATATGATTTCATTTGCATCTTTTCGGCCATCGAGCTCGCTAGCTTTTATTACATACTTAAATTATTCATTTTTACATTGTTACATATTTCAAAATTTGTGCATTTTATTTATTTAATTTCAACTCGTTTGCATTGCTCATATTTATGTTAATTTCAATGCGCGATTCTAACTTTCATTTTAATAACTGAAAATCTGTTCGCAACTCTAGTTGGCCATTAAAACATAAAAGAGGGTAGTTAAAAAGCAGCTTTGCCCTGACATTCAACTCCTCCAACTAATACACCTGTATAAACTGCACACACACACAACCACACACTCTACTTCCCGCTCACTCTCTCTCTCTCCTCTCTGTCTCCCTCTCACTCTGCCACTTGCTATTGTTCCAGCATAAACTTGGCATATACATACATCATTTAGGAATACGAGTGAATATGGGCACGTTTATAAAAGTTTTTATCCTAATGCCCCTTTTTAATTAAACTCAAACACATGACCCGTTGATTCCCTAAGCACACATTGAGTTGCCACAGTTCACAAATGTGTGTGCACACACACACACACACACACACACAGCAGACAGACACATGCATATTGAGAGGGAGCATGTTAGGTAGCCAACAATTTATAGCCATTGCCAGGGGCTCTATCTATACATGCATATGTATGTGTATATGCATATGTATATGTATGTATGTATATAGAGCCGCATCCACAAGGACACACACTCTCTCTCTGACAACTATTCAAACAGAAATTTAATATTTTAGTAGTTAAATTATTTGGCACTTGTAATAAAACAAACAACTTCCAACCACGCCTGCCTCACTCCCGTCCCCTCTCTCGCCCTCTCCCACTTCCTCCGACGATGCAAAAGTTTTCTGAAGCCGCTGCACAAACCGCATAACGGCGCATGAGTTTTTCGGCCAGCTATGTGGGCATGGGCATGGCTCCGTTACTCAGCCCCACTCTGAGTTGGTTGGAAAACCTCAAAATATTCAACAGCGAGAGCAGGGCTACTCTCTGCTACTCTCTGCTCGCCTGGCTGCAGTTGCCTTGGCTGACCAAATGTTGTTAAATAGCACGAGCAAAATGTAAATATAAATTTCCAGCTCAAGATTTATGCATATTTTGAGGCAAGACAAGCAAATTTCTGACTTCGAGCTCGAGTTTTGTTGTTGCATGGCAACACTGCCATACGCTGAACGACACCGCCCACCCCGCCCCCTCGAGTGTGGCATGTGTGCTCTAAATTTTAAAATTTAGTTGGAAATTGTCCTTGGCTGGATGCGGCTGCTGCTGTTGCTGCTGCTGCTGCTGCAGCTGTCACAAGGACATGAACTGCAGCCGTTTGAATTATGGTGCAAGACATTGGCTAAAATCTTTGCCTCAATTCACTCACTTGCTCTAGCTCTCTCTCTCTCTCTCTATCTCTCTCTTTGAGCTGACATATGTGCGTGTGTAAATCCAATTGGCCACATTACGCATACGCCATGCACCACATGGCCATGTGACTCGACTATTGTCATATCTAACTGGCTTCTTGTTTATGCACATTTGCATATGTGTGCGTTTCTAATTGGAAAAATTGCTTAACCAGTGCTATTCCATATATATAAATGTTGTTCAAGAGGTATGCCATAGCTATTTCCATATTTACAGGGTATTCAAGATATAAATAAATGAAAATTATTCAATAAAATTATACACAAAACTTTAATTAATATAATAATGAGAAATTTCTTTTCATATTAATTTACTTTATATTTATATATATGTATTTGTTTATTCTACATTATTATAATTCTGTCCTCTTTGTAAAATAATATATTAATCTCCCCATAACTAAGTTTAGTTAAAATTTCCTAAAAAGGATTTCAAAATGTTAATATACCGAATTTACTAAAATAAAAAAAATATATACAAAAGCTGTTTGCTTTCCGTCAGTGTTGGAAAGCAAACAATTTTTGGATTTATTTTTTTTATTTTAGTAAATTCGGTATATTAACATTTTGTTCTTTAAAGCGATTATTATAATTACGAAGAAATAGACTTTATCAAATTATGCCCTCAGCAATCTCAAAAAGTTTCCCTCTTCATAAAGCCAATATCCGAAATTGTTTTTGTCTTTCGAGTGAGTGAGTATGCTACATATTTGTTGCACATTTAACGTGAGCTAACGGAAATGAAGTTGATGACCATCATAATTTCGTGCCGCGTGCATTTTCCTGTCCACGCATATGCCAAGGGGCATGTCCTGTTGTTAACGGTCAGTCAACACCATCCCTCCACTCCCCCGCCATATTTGGAGGTATATCAATAAATGTTTGCGTACAGGCTCGTCAAAAATTTGTTGGAAGTCGAGACGGGCAACCGGTTAAGGATCAATGCTCTAGCTCCGGCTCCGGCTCCGGCTCCGGCTCCGGTTCGTGTGACCCAACGCCAAAAACCTCAACCGCAGCGAGCAGCGAACGAAAACGATTTTAGTGTGTGTGGAATGTCCAACAATTCAATTTACCGCAAAACTCGTTATTACAGGTGCCTAGCTGGCTGCAGAGCAGCAGCACCACCTGCATACCTGAGCACAGCCACATACACATGTACATTTATATATTGTATGTGTATGCATATATACATACATATACATACGCATATTTGGGCAAAAATTGTTGCCATTTGGTGTGGAAGCTGTTGCTGTTTTCCCACATTTCCCATTTTGCCAAGTGCAAAATGTATTTAAACCTGTCATCTACCACACCCACGCACACACACACACACACACACATACGACGAGCCACACACCAGTATACCTACACACGCCCACACCACGCCACGCCACGCCCACTACCCACACACCAAGTGCATGCACCCGGCAAGCATTTGTTGTGGCTCTCACGTGTCCGCCTGCGTATGCGTGTGGTGCGTCTGTATGCCTGTATGTGTGTGTACATTAAAATTTATGCAAATGTTAAAGTGTGTGTGAAATGGCCTCAGCTCGCCTTTGTCTGCTCGCCAACAATGCAAATTGGTGGAAACTGTTGGGCTTAGAAGTGGGCTTGGGTGGTGCGGCTGCCTTTGCCGCTGCCACTGCTGCGTGATTCTCAGGCACAAAATATGTATTAAAATATTTCGAATGACAGACTGTGGTTGTGCATCCTCTAACATGTCAACGCATTTTTCGAGCATGGTTTAGCAATTAAATGGCTATATAAATTATGCAAATGGCTAATAAAATGAGTGCGATTTTATTATTTAGTGCCTTTGGTTTAATTTTAGTTTTCGAAATGCAAAAACGAAAATGAGAGAAAGATAAAAAATATTCTTAATGCAAGCGATACATACTATTGAACGTATACACATATTGCTTAACTGATAAATATTAAATTTTGTTTCTTTTATAATTTCAGTAATTGTTAATATTCGCATTATTATTTAAAATATTATCCTCTTTTTGTTTCAAATATATATATAGTTTTTAGTTTTATAACTATCGATTTATACATTATCATTATCATTGTCATTGGCATGGCCATTTTCATTGTCATCTCGTCATTTATCATTGTAATTTGTCATTGCCGTTGTCATTGGCATGTTCATTATTATTGTCGTTTTCATTTTCATTGTAATTTGTCAGTGTCATTTTCATTATCATTATACCCTGAACCCATTGAAAATGGGAAATCAGGGTATAATGGTTTTGTTAAAAGTATGTAACAGGCAGAAGGAGGCGTGGCAGACCCCACAAAGTATATATATTCTTGATCGGGGCGACAAGCTGAGTTGATTTAGCCCTGTCCGTCTGTCTGTCCGTCCGTCCGTCCGTCCGTCCGTCCGTCCGTCCGTCCGTCCGTCCGTCCGTCCGTATGTATGAACGCGTCGATTTCAGAAGATATAAGAGCTAGAGACTTCAACTTTTTTTTAAAATGTCCGTATATATCACGCGCAGATCGAGTTTATCACTAAAAAACGATAACTCATTCCGATATTTTTTTATCGATAAAAAACCTTATCGAAGATCACTTAAAAAATTATATCTCCTACATCTTTCAAGCTAGAGTCTCCAAATTTAAAATGTATATAAAGATGTATTTTATACAATTTCGGTTTTTGTTAAAATTTACCCCCCACCCCTAAATCCACCCCCTCACCCTCATCTTTGTAAAAGTCGTATATCAAATACTAGAGACTTGTGCTTCGGTATACACATACATTTAAACATTATGATTACGTTCTGAAAGTTTCATTACGATCGTACGTCTAGAAATTAAATTATTCAACAAATAAGTTCTGATTATATTGCCAATACTGCAGCGCAACCCAAGCGCAATCGCCTATATATGTGAGGGTGTGTGTGCGCGTGAGTTTGTATGTGTGCGTGTGTGTGTGTGTGCGTGTGTGTTTGCTAATTATTATTGAAATATAAGTTGCTTGTAGGGTGCAGGGGATCTCGTAGTCGAGCAGTCTCGACTAGAGCTTTCTTTCTTGTTATTACTGTCGTTGTCATTTTCATTGTAATTTGCTATTGTCCATAAGATTGTCATTGTCAATTTCATTGTTATTGTCATTGCCATTGTCATTGTCATTGTCATTTTCATTGTCATTGTCATTGTCATTGTCATTGTCATTGTCATTGTCATTGTCATTGTCATTGTCATTGTCATTGTCATTGTCATTGTCATTGTCATTGTCATAGTCATTGTCATTGTCATTGCCATAGTCATTATAATTGTCATTGCCATTGCCATTGCCATTTCCATTGCCATTGCCATTGTCATTGTCATTGTCATTTATTTAAATCATTCCCATCTTCAATCACATCACCGTTATCAATCAATATTCCTATTTCTACACAATAAAACCTCATCTCATCTTCATTATAATCATTATGTCATATTAATAATAAGTTTTTTATTTACATCAAGAATGAAATCATTTTTCTGCAACATATATTAATATATATGTAATATTTTTATTGTTACACCAGCTTCTTTATATATAACGTACTTATATACACTCTTATCGCATAAAAGTCACAGCTGTCTGTGTATTTGCACAATTTCCAGATATTAGCAATTGCACAAATATTGCTAATAAACTGGAAGTTATAGACATTAGACAGCTGTTGTTACAGTTATTTGTGTACCGTACACAATATGGCGTTGACTTCCAATAAATCAATGCAAAAGCTATTGGAATTGCTTCACTTAGTTAATGCATTAGTTTAAATGCGATTGCCAAAGCTTAAAGAGCTGTATAAAGAATTTACTTAATATAAGAAAAATTTATTGTTTATATATAAAAAAAATTTCCTTTAAAGATAATGCAGACTTATGCAAATCTGTGGACAATTTTATTGTTATTCACCTTTAATATTCAACGCTTTGGAACCTTCGATACGAATGGCAAATCACAGCCGGTGAGTAACATAATTTTTCATGCACCGGAACAAAGAAATAAATTTTCAATTACGTTTCAGTCTCTGACCTTGTTCAAGGATTTGGAGGGAGAATGCAATACATATTGCTTGAATATCGTCAAGCCGATATTGCAGCAAACAAAGCAACATCATTTCTCGGAATTACAGGACAAAATAAGGGAGCTAGATGGGCTGTTAAAGGTGACTGAGCAACAGGTAAATACGCTTAAAATAAAGCTGGGAGTCTGTGAGAATGCTACGGCCATCAAAGAGAACCTATTGCGAGATCAATTGAACCGAAAGACCTCACAGCTAAATGAACATCAAAGGAAAGCCGATGCACAGGAGGAGAGTGTTAAGAATTTGGAGACACAATTGACCAGTCTACAGAATCGTATTGGCATCTGTGAGGAAACGGTTCGGAATAAGGAAGTACAATTCACGCAGCTCAAGGAGTTGAACGTGTCCTGTAATAACAGCAGCCGGATTAAGGATGATCTCATTGAGACGAATAAGGCCTTGATCAATAGACATAATGCCGTCTCAGAGGGTGAATTGATTAAACTGGAATTAAAGGATCGTCGCATAACTGAACTAGAGGCCAATGTGAAACTCAACGAACAAATTGTTGTGGAACAGAGAAACAAAATTGCCAAAGACGACCTGAAGATAAAACAATTGGTTCGCAAGCTATTTATATACGATAAACAAATCAAGACTTGTCATGCGACGAGCTGTCTGGGAAAATCTACAGATATACATGTTATCATACTGCCCGGAGCCGAGCCCTTTCCTGTGTTCTGTGACTCGCACCTGGTCGGCTCCGGCTGGACTGTCCTATTACGTCGTCGCGATGGCTCGGTGAACTTTTTTCGCAATTGGAACGATTATAGAATCGGTTTTGGTGATTTAAGAGGTGAATTTTTTATGGGCTTGCAGAAGATACATTTGATAACCTCGTCACGCCGCCATGAACTCTTAATACATCTTCAAGACTTCGATAATCAAATTCGTTATGCCTACTACGATAATTTCAAAATAGGCAACGAAGCCGATGACTTTAGCTTGCATGTCCTGGGCGAATACAATGGGACGGCAGGTGATGCGCTCTCAGTGCAAAAATATATGAAATTCTCCACACCTGATCGCGACAATGATCAGGCGGAAATTAATTGTGCACAGGATTTCGGTTCGGGCTGGTGGTTTCGCAAATGTTATTATTGGTGAGTAATATTTGAATATATGAATTAATATATATTTATTTGTTGCATCTTGTTTACAGTAATTTAAATGGAATATATTTCAATTCTAAGAGAACTAATCAATATGGCATCAATTGGTTTGCTTGGCACAAAAATCCATTGCGATTTGTTCAGATGATGATAAGACCCAAGCGGCGTTAAAATGTAAATGTATAAAATATATATTTTTATTCGGTTATATTAATTTCATATTTGATCGATTTTATTTATAAATTATATATTTTTTCATAGTTTTTTAGCTGCAATAAATATTGATAGCTTAATTTTGAAAATGTTTAAAGATTAAAATATATATGCCAGCGGTTTTCTTTTTTTATGAATAGAGAATTATTGTATTCATTCATACCAAAATGTTTTTAAATTAATAAAAAAAATCTATATATGTATATTTTTTCGTATTTAATTAAACTTTAATCCGTGCTTTGCTGTTCGTTTCGTCATATTAAAATCCACAAAAAAATGTGTAATCCATTTCTTTTCAACTATATTGCATTGAATATAATAATTCATACTTTGATCTGTGATATATAAAATGTTCAGCTTTGAGATAATACATATATACGGCTTGAACATAAACATAAATTGAAAAAACTTTTTTTTTTTTTTATATTGTATGTATATTCAATTGTTGTTTTTCTCCCAAAGTTATAAAACTGATTTTTGTACTCATATAAAATACATAGAAATATAATTTAAGGGCCAAAAAGTTATGTGCAAATGGAAGTAGAGAGGACAATGCCAATTTCAAAGGTGTGTCTGTGTGTGTGTGTCTGTGTGGCGACTAGACAGAAAAAACCATTAAAAGTGACTCGGATTATTGTTGTGTGTGTGTGTGTTTTTTTTCACGCTGTCTAGATCGCAGTACAATTGAGTTGAGCGCAGCTGAGGCGTTGGGGCAACTGATGGCTTTGCCACGTTTTAATTTGCACAAACATTTATTAAATTTTAAAATCTAATTTGAATTTTCACGCCACACGGCGACAGAGGTGGCCGATGGCGACGGTGGCGACGGTGGCGACGACAACACCGACGACGATGACAACAAAGGGGTATAAAACTAAGCCAAGTGTAACACAAAACAAGCGGGAATATGTTGAAAGTACAAGTGACCGACTAAAAGATATGCTGTAAATTATCTTTATATGATAATAGAAATAAACAAATTAATTTATTAATATATACGTATGTACAAGTTATGGATTTTTACATTTACAGGAAACTAAACTCAAATTATTATGCTTAAAAGACACAAATAATTTAAAAGAATTTTGAATACAAAATAAATAAAAATAAAATTGTTACATGAATTCAATATTTATATATAAAATAAATTTATATTAAAAGAGACCATACAGATATTAAAATGAAAGTAAATAAAAAACAATAAATAATCCTTTTGAAAAAAAAAAAAAAAATTGTTCATACTTTCTGGCATAAAAACTTAAGGACAATCCTAAAGATGTCAATAGAATTCGCCGATCCGCATATAATATAGGTATTTTATTGCACTATAGAATTCCCTTGCAACATTTACTTGTACAGAACGTAAGTCATCAATTTTTCCATTTGAGCCAATTGATGCAGGGTATCAAGAGACGACAACCAAGCAGAGCCAGAGCGACAATACACAACGGCAGCATTCTCGGTGCGAAGGAGTCAACGGCAACAGGATGGAACCGAAAAGCAACAGCATGGAATTGATTATTGAGCGAGTGTCGGGAGTTGATGCTGCCGTACAGCTATCTTCCTCTCTCTGTCTCTGTCTCTGTCTCTGTCTCTCTCTGTGTCTCACTCACTTTGGCATGTGGACTGTGGGTTAAATGGAACACTCCACACGGGACTTGGGTGTGCTGTACATATGCCTCTCCACGTTGGTGAAAGTTTTCCCTTCTTTTTGGTGATGCCGGGCTGACGCAAAAGTTATGGCACATTGGTATGCAGTTAATATTCAAGGCCTTTGCCTTTGCCGTTGCCATTGCCTTTGCCGCATTGTTGCAGCTGCAATGCATTTCGCAATTTTGCACTGCCGTTGACAGCGGCCCAGTGCAAAATTGCAACTGCAAGTCGCATGCATAAGCAGGCAACGTTTGGCCAAATGGATTTCAGGCTCAGGCACCGATTCGAATATACATTTTAAATGCAGTTTTTGGCCCAAAATCGAGCACAGAGCGCATATTTATTTTTGGCTCGGCTTTTCTTTCCATTCTGTTGCATAGTTTTTTGGGGCGCTACGAGCATTCAATGGGGATTAGCAGCAGAGGCAATTGGCATACAAAAATCAACAGCACAACAACTATTTGTGCCTGTGTATCACAAAATAAATGTGCAGCTATGCACAAAATTGTTGTGTGGGGATTACACAAGTTGAGGTTATGTATACAAATTGTTTCGCCAGTAAGGGTAGTCTGAGAAATCTAGAACACCCAAGAATTGGAAACAAAAATTACATATTCACTATATTTTCAATAGGTATGTGCTGAAGATTCATTCATATCTATAGAGATACTCCGTGCATATAAGGTTTAAAAATAATACCAATCACATTTTCTTTTTTTCTTTTACTAGGTATATTCTCACTTATTTAAGGTGAAATTATGCAGCATTTGCTGTAAATCAATGCTGAAAATATTTATTTATATATAAGCCAGGTTTTGTCTACTTTTTACATTAAAATGTAAATTAAGAATGCCTCAAAATTTGAATAAAATGTAATTAGTTTACTAATTAGTTTTTCTATATATTTAAATTATAATTTTGTTCAGCTGAATATTCTCACTTGTATTGACAAACAGCAGCAGACTAACCCTTTAACGCAACATTGTATCTGTTTATTATCTTTCTGGCCATTTTGTACAGCCTTTGAATGCCAATGAAGATAGAGAAATGTCATTTGATGCACTTCTCCATTACGGAGTTTTATTGATGTTGTCTGTTTGACAGAGCGAAATAGAGGGCCCAGAGAGCAGCTGCTGTTGCTGCCACACGTCATGCAACATGCGACACATGCACATGCAACAGCAGCTATAAAAGTTTTGCAGCTGACAATGAACATGAAAACCGTGCGGGCATGACGAAAGGAATTGTCAATTTGGCATCTGACACACACTCATATCAGCATTTTATTATCAGCTGTACGGCTGTCAATTAAAACTGAAGCATAGAACAAAACACACACGAATGCAGCTTGTGTAACGGCAAATAGTGTACAGACCAGACCAACTATGTTGCTCGTTAGCGATCTCAATATGGGCTACGCTTACAACGAATTGAAACTGCGTTGAAATACGAAATAGTTACATATGTATAAATATTTAAATAATATGAAGGAATTATTTTAAAAAATGAAACAAAGAATTTGTTTAATACAAAATAAAATAAAATAAATAGTTTCAGTGATATGTAAGTAATTAAAAACATTAAAGGGAAAATAAAAACATTGCTTTTTAAAGTAAATCAAACAAATATATATGTATATAAAGAAATAAATTTGTAAATAAAAAAAAATTACAATTAAAATGTTTATTAATAAATCATAACTAACAAACCAAATTATGTTAAGCTCAGAATTCAGTGGATTGTTTTGATGTACATTAAAAAAGATTAAATTTTTATTAGGAAAATTCGTAGAAAAATTTGTTAAAAGATATTTTGCTATGTTTTATAAGTCACTCCGAAAAAAGTTTTAATTTTATGTGAATTGATCTCCAATAAATAAAATAAGTTGGTTACCTTTTGCAAGAAGTTCAGGAAGCAGTCGCTGCTTTAATTTAATCAAGAATACATACATATATATTACATATAAACGATAACTGTATTTACTTAAATATATTCCTATTTAATACCGGCCACATAATTTACGAAAAACCCACAGGTAGGGTAACCCACAGGTAGGGTAACCCACAGGTAGGGTATAAACATCTTTTTTTGGTAGGGCTTTTGCTCTTTTTTTAGTTTCAACCGCTTTGAAAAGCTACATGAAAAATTAGTCATGCGCGATTTTGTTCGGTTCGGTTCGGCTCGGTCAACCCCATTAGAGAGGGCAAAACTTCAATTAATGCCCAGCCATGTAGCCGCTGGACAAGCAGCAACAATAACAACAACCCCAACAATGACAACACCGACAACGAGAACAACACGAGCTGCAAATGCTGTTCACTGAATTCAATTAACCGCAATTTTGCATAGTGTTGGTAACTCGGGCCAAATGCTTTAAGGTTTATCACATTTTGCACAATAAATGCAATCATTCTACAGAAAAACCATAAAAATATATACCACAAAAAAAAAAGATAAAACAAGCTATACAACTCTATCCAGATAATTCGAATTGCTTGTGTTTTTATAATTGTTGTAAATTTAATTATATTTATGTAGTTTTTTGTGTGTTTTCCTCTGTAATTTGTCAGTTGTAATTGCTGTGCCCTTTGATTTTGTTGACCGTTGCAGTGTAATTATGAAAACTGCATTTCAAATTTCAGTTGATGGCCCATCTCATTAATTATGCTTCTTGTTTTTGTCAAACACATTCATAATGTGGCAAATGAATTGTTGCATGAAGTTGTTATCTTTTTACTGACATATCTTTTAATGACATATATTTGGAGCATTTGGGTTGGCAATGAGTTTATCGATAGCAAGAAGAAGGCGTGGCACAGTATATACGTATGTTGTACGTATGTATATATCCAGGTTTCATTGTAATTAAGTTAAAAGGTACAACTAAAATTCCCTATTTTATAAATTCATTTCAAACAGACAATTTTTTCAGATATCGCTAATAACAAAGATTGAAGAGTTATGTATATACATATGCATTTTATTCCAGTTGTATTATATAGTTTATTAATTTAAAAGTATTTTCTTTTTTTTTTTTCAAGTTTCAGAAAAATTGATGAAAAACCTTGAACAATTTTGCCGCTATTCCATTACCAATATTCCAGTCTCTTTGCATTGCTCTGATTTATAGATAAAGCTGTCTCTACACATGATATTTTTAAGCTCAACCAGCTACAATTATCATTATCCGTGAGCAGGGCGAGCACAATGATAATAAATAAATGAAAGAAAGAAAAATAAAAACAAGATGAGGCTAAGCCGTGTGACATTTGGCAGACAGGGAGATCCTGCTTGCTGTTAACGTCGGTTTTACTGTTATTGTTTTTCCTGTTTGCTGGCCATGTTGTTTGGCAATCAGCATATTTGCCGTTCGGAACTGCTGCTGCACAGTGCTTTCGATATTAGTCAACGATGCATGAAATCAGCGTTCAGCAAAAAGTCAGGGCAGCGCTTACATACATATACATATATGTATATGTATGTATGTATGTATATGTATATAAACAGGATTTACACACAAGTTGACGCGATGTTGTTTTTCGATGAGAGGACAACGATGCTGATGCCATAGCGTACAATAATTTCCGGCATTTGATAACAGCAACAACAGCAACAACTACAACAAACAACAGCGAGAGCAGCAAGAGCAATAACAATAACAACAACAGCAGCAAGAAATGCAATACAAACAGTTTGTAAACAAACAAATTTCATGCTACGTTTCACCGGAAAGTTCAAAGCCGAGTTGAGGGTTGGAACAGCGAAATGAGAGCAAAAATACAAATATAAAAAAATGAATATATAAGAGTCCAAATTGACAAGCAACGGCCGGAAATACAGTGTCTACTTTTTCATATAAGCATGTGCATTTGTGTATGTGTGTGTGTGTGTTTGTGTGTTATTAATATGAATTGAAATCAGGCTGGCTTGCTGCCAATGGCCACGTTAATTGGCAGACATGAAGCACGCACACAATTGAAATCAAGTGCGTTGAACAGCAACAATAACCCTCTACAAGAGCACACTCTCTCTCTATATATAGCAAGTGAGTATGTGTGTGTGTGTGGGCGTGTGTGTGTGTGTGTGTGTGTGTGTGTCTGCAGCGGTCAACGTCGCGCTCTGCTCTGCGGTTGGATGAATACATTTTGCATGCGTGGCGACATGTGTCAACTTCTATTAAGTTAACGCTGGTCATTCAACTCGCACCAGTAGCAACCTCGCTCCTCTCCCATACACATTCTCCATTCTCTCTTTCTCTCTCCCTTTCTCGCTCTGCGTCGCCCACACTTTTAGCACTTGCTGCCAGCGGGCATGTGGTGGTCAGCATTTTTGCAGTAGAATTAAAAGTGAGACTTGGCCACAAGGCATTTACAGCAGAGAGCGAGAGAGAGAGAGAGGGAGGGAGAGAGAGAAACAGTTGGCAGTTCTACTCTAGGAGGGGAGGGCAGGAGAAGGGCAACAAGAGGCAGACGGCCACAATGTGGACTAAGAGCTGAATACAGCTCGGCGGGTGCAGTTTGTCAGGCGATTTAGCGACAAAAAAAGAAGAAGAAAAAGAGAAAAAAATAAGAAAAATGAAAACACTTTTAGATTAACAACATGCTTGCAAATGGCAGCCAGCGGAAATTCTGTTAAGCGCATTTACTTTACAATGGCTCCACAAATCAAATTTACGCGTCAAGTATTTTACAGAATTTAATTAAGGTTTTTAGCATGTTCAAATTTAGAGAGACGACGAAATTCGGTTCAGGAAAGACAACGTGACGATTATTATTGTATGTGGAAATTAATGGAATAAATAATTCACGCTAGAGAAAAATATTAAAATATAAATATTTAATGGTCTATTCTTATTTAGTACAGAATATTGGAAAATCCCATTGAAAAATAATTGTAAAACAAAAAAAAAAAAAAGCAATCAACGAATACGCTAAAAAAAAAAAAAAATAAATAAATAAATTAATATGCTGCTTATTCAGTTCTAGAGTATACCCATACGCTTCCTAATTACTTTTTATTTTTTGCTATTTTTACTTTGAACGAAAAATTATATTTTTATATATTTATTTTGTATGTTGATTATTATTTGATAAATTGATCTACATAAGCTTTTAAAAAAATCTATAAAATTTAAAAACACAGTTAAAAGACCTTAAGTGATCTAAATCAAATGTTTTTATATTTTTTTTATTCTTTAAAAATTTGAAAGTTCAAACAGTATGTGCTTTATTTTACAGTTTATATTTTTCCATGAATTTTCAATTTTCCCAAACTGCATAATTTAATAGTGTTTTTTGCAAGATATTTTCAAACTAAATATGTACATATTCTTTTGTTAAAAAATACTTGTAAATACTTATAAAAAGTATTTATGTACGTTCTTATTTATATTTGAATTAAAAAAATTATATTTTTATTTTTAAAACAACTTATATGTTTTGCCATATTAAATATTTACTCAGTAAATATGAAATACTGAAGTTAATTACAAAATATTGATCGCAGTGAAAAAACGAATTAAATTTTAATTTCCTTTAACTAACGCAACAGGAATAGGAAATGTCGCATAGCTAAGCGGTTGTTGACATTTATACGGCAATCGTTCCACAACAAGTGGACTGCAACCATACTCGATGTGGATACATATACATACATACTATATATATTACTATATATATATGTGTGTTTGTGTGTGTATATAAATGCATAACGCTCCAAAGAAGTGCAATAAAACAAAGTGTCATAAATAAAATGAGCCGCATTGCATTAATGGCAGTTGCAGGCAACTGCATAAAGCTGCCACGGCCAATGCACTTCGAGTCGTAAAACTAGGGCCACTGCAGGCGCCGCACAATGAAAAACTGAGATAGGGGGAAACAAAGAGTGAGAGAGAGAGCGAGGGACGAATGGAATGCCTGCCACTTGAGTTGCATTCTGTTTGGCTGTGCAAAAATTATATTACAACAATGTGTATAAATTGTGATTTCCATGCAGCATTCAAGTGGCAAGAACAGAGACTGCTGCTGCAGTCGGTTAATGGAGTCAGTGTGTGAAGTGAGTGAGTGTGTGTGGCTTTGTGTGTGCCCGTCTGTGTGTATTAACCCCTGCTGTGTGGTGGGAACGTCTTGTGTACGCTTCGCTACTTGCCAACTGACTGGCAGTGTGTCAAGCCCAAGAGTCCTGCAACATGCGTGTCTTCGCTTGGTTGATTTTAACACACGCGCACGCACACACACACGCACACACACACGCATACACACACGCACACTCTGAGACCCATTCACATGGCCCAACAATGTAATCAAAGTAGGGGCGCAAGTGGCGCCACAAGCCCTATGCCCCATTCTGTATACTTTCCTTCTCTCTCACTTCCACTCTCACCCTCTCTTTCTCGCTGCCTGCTGTCACAGCAACTGCTCATTTCTAGCACAAAGCTTAATATGCTGCTAAATGGCATTAAATGGGGTAGCGAATGGCTGGTCGAAAGGGTGCCAAGAGTAGTGCACTACATATTTGATAAGCTTTGCAAGCGTAAATACCTCGACAATGTTTTCTTTCCTTACCATACCCTGTGTCAATTAATGAAGCTATTTACGTTCGTACATAGACAGGCTGGAAGCGAAAAGTTTTTCCCTTATTAGTTCGAAGAACTTAGGAGCAAACTGCCTGATAATCGATATCGAAATATATAATATTGAAAAAAAAAGTGTTAAGCGTCAGCGAAGTACAGAGAAAGACAACTATAGAGTATAGCCAAAAAAAATAACCGATATTTTTTTTACATTAATAAATAATTATCGATAACTTAACATTTTTCTCAAAACATATTTTAAAGCATATTCTTAGACACCAAAAATCTATATATATATACACTTAAACGAGTATCACCATAGAAATCGAAATCGATAAAGCAATGCCAATAAATATCGGTATATATATATAGATATTAAATCGATTTCCTTTCGATAAATTTTTTTTTTTTTTTAATTCATCAAGTCATATCAGCATATATAGACTTTTATATTTTTGAGCATATTTTTCAATTATAGTTCATTTTAAATTAATTTTTTTTATCATATTTGTTCAATATTTCTTTGCATAAATCCATGTGAATGTCCACTTTGTAAATTAATACGATGAATACATATATGTATGAATTGAATTTTTCAAGCATATTATTCAGTTCAATTTAATTGGTTTTTCGTTCATATTCGTGGAATAAACAGCAGCAGCAATATTGATAGCTGTTTATTCCATAGCAACAATTGGGTATTAATCGAATATTTTACAAGGACTTCAGTAAAGATTTAATTGAATATTTTTTTTAAGTACATAGCTTGTGGTTTGAACAGGTGACATAACTCAGCATGCAATTTGTTTTACATTAAAATTGAGCCTGCTTAACATTTTTTTTTTTAAATATTGACTCCAACTTTGGTCGATGTCCAGTTATGTAGTAATCATCGTTTCATATACCAACCTATATACATATAATTGACTAAAACAAAATACGTACATGAATTAAGACTTGAATCAAGTCTGGAAGATATCTTATTTATTTCGAATCAATTTAAATTAAGAGTCAAATGAATATTTGGTTATATTTGCATATTTGAGCTTTAAATAACATATTTTATATTACATTATATTGCTATCCTATCTGAGAACAATTATATGATTCTTTATTCTCATGTCTAATGATGTCTCCTCAGATTTCCTTGAACAGGGTAACTATGCACCGATCAGTTGCAACTGCAGCCACCGTAGCTGATTTTTTCCCCTCTTCTTCTTTCGGCTTCTTCATACTTTGTTGTGTGCGTGCCTGGCGAGAGTAGCTAATAAAGTTGGACAGTTTAAGACGCTGGCTGAATGGCTGGGCAGCAATTAAGCCATAAAAGGCACTAAAAACTGGGTGAGTTACTGTTGACTTCTCTCGTGGAGCTGTTGGGGGCACAAAAAGTTGTGCTTTCTGTCAGTATGTGTGTGTGTGTACGTGCGTGTGTATGTGTGTGTGTATGTGTGTGTTGGTGTTGGTGTCAACAAGTGAAGCATGGCAACAGCGCACTTTGCACTAATCGAACTTTATGTCCTGCTCTTTGGTTCCAAGTTCCATGAACTTTTTACGCACTCCGGTTTACTTAACTAAACTTTTTTTCGCTTGGTAACCAAAAGTTTTTTTATTTTGGGTAATAAATTAGAAACCTTTAAAGTGAAACCCCTTAAAAGTACTAAAAAAGTTACAAAGTGCAGACAATGCAAGTTTATTTGGCGAAATTATTTATTGTTTGATTTCTATTCGCCTGGCGAAACTAAATAAATCCCAACTAATTAGAAGTTTTGTCAGCGCACAATTTCCACAATTTATACCTTTGTTTCAGTAAACCAATTTGAATTGCATTCGCTAGAATTAATTAGTTTTGGAAGTCAATTCACAAAGTATTATTTAATTTTTTTAAATAATATTTCTACACTTCATTAGCGATCAAATTTGTTGAATAATTTTTCTTTATTAAATTTCCATTAAAATTTCACTAAATGAAATATAAAGAAATAAAATAGTTTTTGCATTCTATTCTATGAAATAAAATATACTTCCAGGCGCTGTTGTCAAACTTCACAGTTACCAGTAATTACCATTTCCATTTCCTTCAATCATGAACTTAATATACATATTAAACTTTTAAAATATACATTTAATATATTTTAGAGGTATTAGCATTATAATTCAAAAGGCATAAGTTGCCTTAATTATTTAATTTAATTTCCATTCTAATAACCATCATTATATGTTATTGCACTTCAGCTGACAATTTTGCCACACTTGACTTGCCTATGTATACGACCTCTGACACCCACATAAAATTTGCCCCGCAGGCCAGTTATTATTATTAATTCAATATATCAATTGAAATGACAAGACTTTTAATTGGGCTGATTTATGCCAACATTTTGACATAACACTCGACGCTCGTGTCTAAACCTAAACACACAAAATATGCTAATAGAAGCAACAATAGCAGTTAAATGAATCTAATTAAATGCAACAGAGAGAGAGAGAGAGAGAGAGAGAGAGAGAGAGAGAGAGAGAGAGAGAGATTGTGATAGAGACATATAAAAGTGAGCTAAACAATCAGTTGGAATCGGTGTAAAGTGCATCAATCAAATGCAACAACGAACAAACTATTTGGAAGCCAGCTAAAATGTAAGTGGCTTTTGTGTAAGCTCATTAAAATGATTACACTCAAATGCACACACACACTCACGCCCACTCACGCCCACATGGCACGCCCCCAAAATTAGACACACTCATACAACAAAATACGCGACACAAATTGTCTATTGTTGTTGTTCCATCTGTCTGTCTGTCTCTCTATGAAATGGCATGCAACAAATTTTTGCCACAATTCCCTCGCGAACATTACGGGTATTCCCCCGCATGCTACAAATGTTTAGTTATGCATTAGGCTTGTTGTTGTTGCTATTTTTGTATATATGTATTTGTATTTTATTTTTCCATTGCCGGCAGCACTTTTGTTGCAGCAACAACAACTACCTGTTTTTTTTTTTTGCTGTTTTATTGTTGCTTGGCTTACACAACAAACTACAGAAATATTGTTGCATGCACAATGAACAGACATATGTGGCAGCTAGTTTCATTGCCATTGTCATTGTTGTGACGGCGAACTGCGACTGGGACTCAGATGTGCCACAGTTCTGCTGTCAGCCTGCATTGCGATGGCATGAGGCGAATTGCAGCAATGTTTGTGCAGGAATTTCTTTTCCCCTTTTGCATTGTTCGAAGGTAGAAAATTGTATGCAGCACTGTTGCCAAACTTCCTATTACATATTTAAAACGGCATACATATGTACCATGTATTTCTTTGCATGCCCATGTTTATATAGGTACAGGTAGCAGCGCAACATTCAAGGATTCATGCGCTGTTGTCGCATTTCAGCTCAAAGTTTTGGGATGCTCAAAATAAGGTGAAAAATTCGAGCTTTTTTTCAAATTTGAAGCAATGCATTAAGAATGTGCTGTAAATGAAAGATGAATGCGCTGTTGTCACATTTCATTACAGCTCAGACTGCTTAAATGTAAATACAATTCTATTGCGTCTAGGTCTGTCAAGTATAAAGCTCTTGCGCTGTTGCCCAATTTCTGTTGAGCTGATTACAGCCTGATGCCAATTGAGAATCACTGCACTGTTGCCACAAATCAATTTGACTTATGTCACTCAATTCGAATTAAATAACTCTAACAGTTCGACAATCAAATGAAAATCAACAGCCTGTTGTTGTCACATTTCAGTAGCTTCTATAAAAGGAATAGTTACTTTCAATTGTCGTAAAAATTATAAATTATATATGCGCTAATACCAAACTTTTTATTGGCTTTTAATACTAGTAAACCTTAGCCAATATATTATCAGCTTATATATCATATCCATATTTCAAAAGCTTTTAAAATCGAAATACCAAATTTAAGCACAATCGTGTAATGCTACCAAGCTTCACTTGGGATATAATAACAATATACTATTCTGCTAGAAACTTCATTACGTTTCCCCCAAGCAATATCTATATCTATAGAACAACGTAATCAGGTATTAATAAAATTGTCTATATATATGTTATTTAAGCCATTACGGCATTAATAATAAAATACCTTTTAAAGCCTTAATTGTTACGATATATCATATGCACATGTACATATATATGTATATATATATATTTGTACAAGATTTATGTTGTGTTTAATCTTTAATAAAATTCCTTTTAAAGCTTCAATTGTTATCATAATGCATATTTTAGGATAAGATTTATGCTCTACTTTATCTTTTCATTCTATTAAATATGCAAAGCACCCAAAACTCTTTCGATTCAGCCACACTCAACTCGTTAGCACTTTAATGCACATTTGTTGATGGCTATTAAGCCACTGTTGCCAAACTTCAGCTCACAAAGCTGTGCGAGAAAAATGTAAGCTACATAACGCTGTTTATACGACCCAAAAACTCTGTGACAATCTTTATTTGTTTTTGCGCTTTTTTCTTTGACAAGTTGAGGCCGCGAACACGCGGGGACCAAGAAAATTATTAGCAAACACTTGGGGAATGGACACTGCTCAGCTGTCGTAAAAGCCGAACTGAAATGTTATCAAACATATTGTCAAGGTCGATGCGGATGAAAGAGATAGAGGGGCACAGAAGGAGAGTGAGAGGGAGAGGGAGAGCATATAAATCATATGACAAAGTTTTGAGCAGACTCCCCATGCACTCCCTCGTCCGCTTCCCCCTCCTTTGCCAACCCTCGTGTCTCTGCACTTCCATAATAACGGTGAACATTTTTCACTTTTCTTATTTGACTTACCTTCGCGCACATTCTCGTAGGCATCCTCAACATGCGACTCCTTATAGATAATGGAGTGGAAATCAAGTTCATCCTCGTTTCTCTTTGTCGTTGCTGTTGTTGTTGTTGCTTCTGTCTGTTTGGTGTTGTTGTCCGTTGGATACATTGGGAATGTGTTTGCTGTTGTTGTTGTTGTTTCACCAATTTGATTCATAAAGTTTTCTCTCTTATTATCAATGGCAGTTTTAGTCAGATTGGACCCCGTTGTTGTTGGAGCTAATGTTGTTGCGGTGGTCTTTGTCGTCGGCATCGACGTTGACGTCGACGTCGACGTCGTCGTTGACGCTGACGCCGACGTTGTCCGATTTGTGGGAAAATAATGTTTGGCATGTTCAACATAATAGGCATCACGTTCCGTTATAATTTTACCCTCGAATACCCCATTGTGTATGGAACCAAATACATAACTATTACGATCCCCTATCACATCGCCCTCATAGATATGATCCGTTGAGACATCAATGGGGCCGTTGTTATCATAAAACTGAAAGATATTATATTATATATATATGATATATTAATGGGGCCTCTGCAATACTCACGTCTAACTTATCACTAAATGTATTTAAATCACGTTTTAATCTAAGATGGAAATCTTTTCCATGTGCTGCAAATTTTATATATACAAAATGATCTTTGGTCACCGATCGACGCGCTCTATTGTGACTAGCTCTGACGTGCTCATGATCATAGTTAAGTGTTTCATAGTGGGATATGTATTCGTTGAGACGTTTGTGACCTGTAAAGAGTTAAGAAACATTCGTAATTAGTACACGAATTTTTATTATAATATATATTTTTGATATATTTGTAATGAGTATTGTATTGTATTAGGTATTAGGTTGAATATAATATTTCTATAATGTTACAACAAATTATTTTATATTTTAAGCCCTTCTTTTTTTTTATACCCTGAACCCATTGAAAATGGGAAATCAGGGTATAATGGTTTTGTTAAAAGTATGTAACAGGCTGAAGGAGGCGTGGCAGACCCCACAAAGTATATATATTCTTGATCAGGGCGACAAGCTAAGTCGATTTGGCCCTGTCCGTCTGTCTGTCCGTCCGTCCGTCCGTCCGTATGTATGAACGCGTCGATTTCAGAAGATATAAGAGCTAGAGACTTCAACTTTTTTTTAAAATGTCCGTATATATCACGCGCATATCGAGTTTATCACTAAAAAACGATAACTCATTCCGATACTTTTTTACCGATAAAAAACCTTATCGAAGATCACTTAAATAATTATATCTCCTACATCTTTCAAGCTAGAGTCTCCAAATTTAAAATGTATATAAAGATGTATTTTATACAATTTCGGTTTTTGGTAAAATTTACCCCCCACCCCTAAATCCACCCCTCACCCTCATCTTTGTAAAAGTCGTATATCAAATACTAGAGACTTGAGCTTCGGTATACACATACATTTTAACATTATGATTACGTTCTGAAAGTTTCATTACGATCGTACGTCTAGAAATTAAATTATTCAACAAATAAGTTTTCATTATATTGCCAACACTGCAGCGCAACCCAAGCGCAATCGCCTGTATATGTGAGTGTGTGTGTATGCGTGTGTTTGTTTGTATGCGTGTGTGTGTGCGTGTATTTGTATGTATGCGTGTGTGTGTGTGCGTGTGTGTTTGCTAATTATTTTTGAAATATCAGTTGCTTGTAGGGTTCAGGGGATCTTGTAGTCGAGCAGTCTCGACTAGAGCTTTCTTTCTTGTTATACCCTGAATCCATTGAAAATGGGAAATCAAGGTATAATGGTTTTGTGAAAAAGTTTGTAACAGGCAGAAGGAATCATCGCAGACCCCATAAAGTATATATATTCTTGATCAGCACGACGAGCTGAGTCGATATAGCCCTGTCCGTCTGTCCGCCCGTTCGTCTGTCCGCCCGTCCGTCTGTCCGTATGAACGCCGAGATCTCAGAAGATATAAGAGCTACAGAGCTGAAATTTTGTGTGCATACTCCTGTATACCATACGCAGTACAAGTTTGCTTTATTTTTTCGATAACTCATGCGATAACTCTTTTAAATTTAAATTTTCATACTATTGCCCACTGCAGCGCAGCCCAAGCGCAGTCGCTGCTTACTGCGCAGTTAGCAGAGCGCGGGCGCGTGAGGGTGGATGCATGTGTATGTATGTGTGTGTGCATAAGAGAAGTGCAGAATGATAAGAATATCAGCTTGGAGGGTTCAGGGTATCTCCTAGTCGAGCAGTCTCGACTAGAGTCTTCTTACTTGTTATATATAAAAAAGAAATAAACTGCTTATTAAATTATTAAATTATTTGATTATTCCATATTCATTCCACAGAAAATAGAATTAAAACAAAAATAAATAAACTATATATTCTTTTTTTTTTTTTGCATGAAATATAAATTGTATGAAAATATATGCGGATATTTTATATTAATATAAAAAATTAAGTCTATTAAAAATTCGAATTATTTTATATATTATATTTCTTTTTAATATTAATGTATTTTTGTATTTATTTATAAGTTTCTATTATGATATTATAATATTATTTTTTAATATTTTAAATATATGTCAATTAGTTTTCATATATTATATAAAAATTATATATAAATGTGTATATATTTTTTTTCTTTTTTTAAAAGATCTTAAAAATATAAATTTATTTTGAATTAGTTCTTAAATAATTTAATGAAATGAGTCAAGAAATGGAAATGGTTTTCAATTAGATATGGATGAAGTACATATATATATATATATTTATATATTATCAATATTTCTCATTTCATTTGAATACAATCACTGCCAAGATTATATCAGACATAACTTGTTTTACATAACCCCCAAGCCCGCTTGTCATATCCTTAACGCAGACAATTTTCCTTCTTTCTCTGTTGCTGTACAATTCCTGATTGCTTTACAAGCTGTTAAGGTATTAGTCAACCAATCAGTATGTTATATGCTCTCAACAGACTTCCACACACACAAATATAATGTATATATATGGATGTGTATAAGACATAACAGTCCATTAGGCAATCGGGCACGCCCACACTTAAGCCAAAGGCAACCGGCAACTGGCAACAGGCGAGACCCAAAATGCGCACGAGTAATGCATTTATGAGCGAGTGTGCGTGCGTACGTGTGTGTGTGTATGCGTGAGCGTGCGTGTGTATTAAGTGTGTTTGTAAATGCATTAAAAATGTTGCACAAGCTGTTGGCAAAGCAGACATACATATGTGTGTGTGTGCGTGTGTATGTCTGTGTGTGCGTGTGTATGTCTGTGTGTGCGTGTGCCTCTGTGTGTATTTCGTTTCGTTTGCTTTGGGTGCTGCCATTTCTGGTTTGGTTTCCAGTCCATCTGCCAAAATAAATATGTGTTTGTGCCAGGGACAAGCTCCACTTTGGCACTTTTACACTTGCACTTCAAGTTCGACAGGCCACGCCCACCCAGCCAGGAGCGCCCACTGGATGAGTGCGCACTGCGAACAGTACTGGACGACAGCGGCGAGTAACTGCAACTGCAAGAGTAAATTGCATTATAAGAAAATGCATTGCATACACACAGGCGAGCACTGAAGTGCTCAGGACAGGGCCGGCACACAGTTGCTTTCAGGCCCATTTCACTGCCGGCCATTAAATGCTATGAAACGTTAAAAGTATTAAGCGCATCAACATCACGAAACAGCAGCTCAAATGGCAATGATTGTTGTCGTCGTTGTTGTAGTAGTTTTTGTTGTTGTTGTGGGCATTTCAGACGATTGTCGTTGGTTTGTTGCAATTTCCACTGCGTTTGTCATGTATTTTTAAATTGTTGCTGCACAAAAGGGTAGACGATATTTGGGGCGAGGCGAAACGGGAGAGAAGCGTGGGATTGGGCGCATGGAGAATGGGAATTCGAGGATTGGCTGGCACAGCATCCAACGTGAACGTTGTATTTCAATTTCCGGCCTTCAATTAATTTGAAATTGCGGCTAGCCGATTTGAGTTGGGATTGTGCAATCGGAATTGGGTTTACGCCAAGATTTACGTACGTTGAAATGTGCCTGATTGTTATGCGATACTTATAGGCGTGCTACGCATACACAGGCAGTTGCTAAAAGCCACTTGACAAGAGCGTAATGGGAAATGTTCTAGTGCTAGTTTGATTATTAGCTTGAAATTGTCGAAAGTTTGAGAGGTTACGAGTGTGTCAAAGTTATCGATAAATAATGATTAAAGTGTAAGATAAGCTATCAATATCAACATGGAATTAATCAGTTATTACGCATTTTTCGAAGAGAGAAAAGTATATTAGGTGACATTTATCGACATGACGTACTACTTGATGTATATTGACAAACTATGAGCATTATGAAGTTGATTAAATTAAATAGAAACCATTGATATCCACATTTATACAGTGTTAGAAACTGTGAAACAGCTTCAAAAAATTATCTACCTGAAAGTATTTTTTAAAAAGAAGCAGTTATAGCTAAAGTTATCGATATTAAATGTGCATCCATATAATGTAACTTATTTATTAAAATCATTTCTTTATTTATTAATAAGCCGCTTACAAATAAAAAATAAATGTATATACATAAATACATTTATTTTTATAATATAAATATTTTTATAATTTAAATAAGTAAACTTATTTATAATTTTAAAAAGGTTTATACTTAGCGCCAGTGAGAAAACTCGTTCTTTAAGAAATACAAAATATCGATTAATACATTTGGTAGATAAGAAGCTTATTTCAAGCTTACTTTTTCTTAATTATTCTTCTATATATTCCCTAGATCAAAAGCTGCTTAAATTGAATTTGATTTCATGCCTTTGATGATGGCTCCAATGTAATTAATTGCTAGCAAATGATATTAAAACGATTTCGATTTAATTAATACTTTGTTGTTTTATGTCGAAAGCCACGAAAACCACAAATTCCCTGAAAATCGTTGCAGAAATAGTTCAGAGTAAGTCGAGTCGAGTGCCGAGAGCCTAATCCGAATGCCGCAAATATTTGTTAGCAAATTTAACAGAGTTCATCGACTAGGGCGATGAAGAGCCCAGAACCACAGCAAATTATTGGCAAGGATTAGCAAAAGTAAATACAAATGAAAAATTGACACAAGTCGACAGCTAGAGAAAACTTCCCTGCAGCAACAGCAACAGTAACAGTAACAACAACGACGTCTAGTACTACAATTTGCTCATCTGGCCAAAAAGTTGGGGAATATTCAGAGGAAACTAAGAGGCAGAGCCCAGAGCCCAGAGCTCAGAGCCAGAAGGTTAATTGCGTTCAAAAAACCACAAAAATCGATAGGAAAATGAGAATAAAGTCAGAATAGCTGCGGTCAAAGCACAGATACAAATTATACACAAATGCAGACACATTTTCAAATACATACACAATTGTACATTCAGTTCGAAATACATGCAGAAAGGGAGACAGAGAGAGAGAAAGAAAACTGAGAGAGATAGCGAGGGAGAATGGCAAATATGCATTTGCCATCACTGAGGAATTTTAATTACTTAAAATGCGCCAAAATCATGAAAAATACACAAAAAAAAAGCAAAATGCGAAAAGGGGCTGCTGTTGGTGTTGAGGGTAGGGTTGGGGGGTGACGTTTATGGCGATGAGCCCTCAAAATGAATGCCAACAAAATGGAAGATGATTCCCCCAGTGGAGCAAAATAGAGAAATAATTTAAAGCAAACAGTAAATTGTTTGTGAGTGAGGGTGCAAGAGAGATAGATAGATAGATGATAGATAGAGAGGTAATTAAACAGAATATTTAAGCAAATCCTGTAACTACATATATGTATATTTGTATTTGGTGTACCAAGTAAATATGAATAAAGCTCAAATAGCATGCTACTTATTTGTACTTTAACTTATTAAACACAGAGCTCAACACGTTGTCGTCTCCTTAAAATATAGCATTATTTCAATAGTTGATTTATTAATTACATAAATTTGACAACATTAAAAAATGCTAATAATTAAATTAAATTTCGTATTTGCAATTTATTTTTTGCTATTTTTATGTTTACCAATATTATTATTATTTTATTTAAATTTTGTTAGTATTAGTATTTTTAGAAATATGTATTTAATTAAAAATATAATTAGTTTGTAATATTTTTTTGTTATTTAATTTTAATTTTACTTAATTTGACTCACATATATTTCTTTTAGTTTTTGGAGAAAGTAAACATAAATTAAAAAAAAAACAATCTTAATTTGACCATAAGAAATATATATAAAAATTCGAATATGATTTATTTAGTAATATTATTATTATATTCTTGTCAGCCCAAATGTGATGGACATCAATAACAATTTAGACAACAATTTAATATTATATAAATTATATCTAAACCTCAATCCAACGCAAAAAGTTCGAAGTATCGCAGTCAGTGCCACAAGTGAAACCATTTATCAAATAAACTTTGGAGCTGGCCCAAGTATATATTATATATAAATATATATGTATATACGTTATATATATCTTATCACAGCTGCTGTTTGAGTCTAGCCTGTTGCCTAGTTCTTTCGGTGTGTTGGCCCATTTCTTTTCCTGTTTTTTGGCTAGAGCTTGTAGCTAGCAGCTGCACATTTGGCCCACATAAGAAACGAGCTGAAAACGACTTTCGCTATTAACTGCAGCGAGTGCAAAAAAAAAAATCAGTGAAGATGAGAGAAGAAAAAATTGAATATGGCAAAGCGTTTGACCAACATCGGAGCCAAGCAAATGAAAACCAACTACGAATAGCCATGGCCCGGCAATTGCCCGACTTTTACGGCAAACAACTTTTCTTTTTTCCTTGTCATGTCTCTTCAGTCTCTCTCTCTCTCTCTTCTTGCTCTCTCTTTCGCTTTCATTTGTTGGTGGTTCGCTTTAGTCATCGATAGCCGAGAAAAACTATTAGGAAGCAAACCAGTTTGGCAGAGATCTCGATGAGCAAACGCCTTCAATTGCTTCTCTCGTCGGCTCTTTTTGGCACTCAAATTAGCTGCTGGAGGCGCCGACTGCTGCGCACAGTTGATTGAAAAATGTTCAATCAGCTGACACAATGAAAAACACATACATACACAGAGCTTGTTCTTGGGCCTGAGGCGGAAGTGCGTAACTCGTACGATGGTAGGCATTAGACTCAATCTTAAGTATATACTGTTCTAGAAATATAAGCACTACGACTTTATGCATTTACAGTTTCGTAGGGCTAAAAATAATTCGTTAGCTCAATTTCATGAATATTTAGTGAAAGCATTTATCTCAAAAAAACTTGCTATACTGCATTAATACATAGATACTAAAAATTCAGCTGACAAAAAAAAATTAATATTAATATTAAAATATATAGAAAGAAAATGCTGTTGATTACGAGATAAAATATTAAATTTCTGAATTGAAAATTAATAATTCATTAGACTTAAATTTTCTTTTAGTGATGAAGAAAAATAACAAAAAATTCTAGATTTACACATACATATATTAATATATAATTTAATATGAAATATAATATATAATATAATATATATATAAATTCTAAAAAATACAGTAGATTACAAAATAAAGTTTGAATTCTCTCAATTTCAGTTAATCATTAATTAATGATTATATAATGTTTTGCAAATTTTAGCTTCCGCATCAATCTAATGGCTCATTGAAATTCCATTAAGCCACAATTCTTGATGCCCTAAACGATCCAACATTGGGTTCGGGGTCTGTCAAAACGAGCATTTAATACGTTCGAATTTTGACCGCTGTTCGCGCTTAAACATTTGTCGCTGCATGCGTGTGCGTGTGTGGGGGAGTGTATATGTGTCATATGCAGAGGAGAATTTATAGTTTTCTGGGCATCAACTGCTTGCTCGCATATTAAAATGATGATTCAATTTGGTTGCAGTAGCTCGCTCAAAATGGGCTCAAATGCGATCAACTTGAATATTTTAAGCTTTAGGTCAGCGTTTTGGGTGGTTATATGCTCATTTTGATTGATAGGCTTAAGGCTGTCAGTGTGTGTGTGTGTGTGTGCCTCTGTGTGTGTCTAACAGAGCGTATGTCTGTGTGCGACTGTGTGTGCAATCTCGTTAAGCTGATTTCACTTTGAGCGCTGCCTGCTTTGCTGCTGCACTTTTCCAGTACGCCACGTTTTAGATAAGACTTGCCTCCCCCTGCTGCTCTTGCACCGCTGCTTCGTCCCTCTCTCACTCGCCCTACTCAGACTCACTCTGACATCAGAAAATCATCATTCCAGCATCCGACATTGCATTGAGTTTCAGTTTTTGCTTGGCCTTTTTACAGTCTGAAGTTGGATGATGGATGATGTGGGCACTGGGCTCTGCTGCGTCGTCCTGCCTTGTTGGCAATTTAAAACTGTTTTTCTCTTTGCTTGTTTGTTTGTGGTATATCAATTTTTGATGTGTTTCTAATATGCTTACGGCTTTTAGAAGTTATGAGAGGCTTTTATGTTGTTTGTTAAATACTCAATAAAGCATTTAAAAAGTGTTTTGATGGATTTCATTGGAAATATTGAAGAATTTCTTTAATTCACTTCAAGCTTCCATATCTTCCATATTTTATGACGAATTTTCCAGTCGCTTTTTAGACAGGACCTCA
The DNA here is from genome assembly GCF_054131105.1 of Drosophila navojoa. Classification (NCBI taxonomy): domain Eukaryota; kingdom Metazoa; phylum Arthropoda; class Insecta; order Diptera; family Drosophilidae; genus Drosophila; species Drosophila navojoa. The sequence goes on along the minus strand of NC_142891.1, from coordinate 25,681,784 downwards.
GCTCAACTAGACAGGCCCCTAACGTAAATACAACAGGAGAGTTTCGTACGCAGTTCGTGAACTTTGCAGTTAGAATGAGAGACAAAGAGAGAGAGAGAGAGCGACAAAGAGAAAGAGAGTGAGCGGGAGGGTGCGATTGTGTAGGGTGGGTGGATTGACCGCAGCCGCAGCGCTGCTGTAGCGCTGGAAAAAACCGCACGAAAGCTTGTCAAATAAAATCTAAGAAAAGTGCAATAAATCACGTTCCACTGCAATCATTTCATCAGCGTCAAAAGTTTAAATAAAAATAGCAAAAAACGAAAAACAAACTAAGCTCAATAACAAACGAAGCTGTAAAAAAAATCCAGCTTAAATTGAAATTAAACCAAAATAAAATTTATATTTATTTGCCAACAATTTGGAGAAGCTTTAAAACGTTTTAGCAGTCGTACGATTTCAAGTTGTGTTTTCATTTCCATTTTCTCTTTCCAAATTTTTCCATTTTCATTTAAAATAATTTCGCTAGCATTTGGCTTATAATTTGCTTTCCATCTGTTCTCGTTTTCCCCGTTTCCGTTTGCTTCAGCCATTTCAATTGCGGTTTATTTTTGATTTCGTTTCGATTTAACTTTTTTCCTGCTGCTGCCGAAGAAGTAGATGGAAAATGAAAACACATCCAATCAGTTGAAAATGTTGCTTCAACTTCAGAATTTCGTGCAATGAAAATGAATCAATTGATTCCTACGTTTTCCTTATGCATTCTTATATTTATTTTCAATTTTTTTTTCCTTTCTTTTTTTTAGCTCCTTCGACTTCAGTTGATTTACATGTAAATTGATGGAGCTGCCAACCTTACGCACGCGCCCAATAATTGAAGTACATTTCGAAAAGACTCTCCAGAGTGGGCTAAAGAAGTGAATTGAATCGGAAGGAAAACTTTTAAATAAATAAAGGGTACTCAGTCGGTGATTTATGACGAGGCGCCATTTTGTAAGAAATTAATACACTTCAAACTGCTGAGAGAGAAGAAGCGTGGGAGGAAGAGAGTGACAGACAGCAAAAGAGAGAGAGAGACGGATTTTGGTGTTCTACTGCCAACTAAACTGAGACTTTTCACACAAAGAAAATAAAATATTATTTTATAATTTTAACATAAGTTTTTATTCCATATATCAATTGTTTCAGCTGGTATTGTCGAAGAGAAAAACACGATATATTTGTAATTTGTATAATTTTCGATAGCTATATTCCATATTACAAAATTGAAATCTTGTTCCAATTCCATTTAATATCAAGTCTGTATAGTTCCTACAAAGTGCTTTAAGTATATTTATTGCAAATTTACTGTCTTCCTCATTTAAATCTACTGATACTTAAAGCTTGTTCCAATTTCAATCGTTCCCTAATATTGTGATGCCAACTCAACTCACACCCGCTCTAAACGTTCGTTTGTTCCAATTCCATATTGTTGCACTTTACATATTAACATCATTGGGCTGTTTCGATTCCATATTAGACTAGTTGGCGCTATGATACAGCGTAAATATTCCCCTGTCAATACCAAATTGTTTCACATCAAATTCACATCATTTTTAATTCCATATTATTTACATATGCCCCAAAGTTCGTAAATTTATTCCAATTATGCCATAAATTATAATAAACATGAATGCGTGTACATACTCCACATCATTCCATTTTCAATGTCAGTTGCTACCTGCTGTCAAAATTACATTTCACAGCCCTTGAAAAAAGTTGTTGTTCGTTCACCAGGATTTTCAATTTTTAATGTGTCCTTTGCCGTAAACTGGCAAATTGCGTTCAGGTAAAAATTGGATGTTGACATTGTTTGCACTTCAGCGTAAGCTGCATACAATCTACAAGTTCACAAACACAACAACAGCTAAGCGAATCAAGGTGCGATGCGGGTGTTTCCCTCTGTAAGGTGCATAATTTGAAAAACCTTCTTAAAAAGCACGCAAATTGCAAAGTCAGCAAGGACCAAAATATGTAAGCAACTGACAAAAGACTTTTATATACTGAAAGCAGACACATACACATACATACAAGTGTGTTTATATATTTTTTGCATGTAAATGTTCCATTCCACTTTCACAGCCATGTGCTTTCGAGCTCATCAGCAACAGCAACAGCAACAGCTAGTACTTGCACTGATTTAACTTTTATTTTCGCTTTTTGTGCATAATTTCTGTCTCATTTCTGCACACGCTCCCTCTCTCTCTCTCTCGCTCTGCCAGCCACCCACTCTCCCCGTCTGTTGCGGGCAAAGCGTATTAAGTCTTTAGCTTAAAGGCAACAGCAACAACACAAGCAACACAAACAAACAGGCTGCTGTAATGGCAGCAATTACAACAGCAAAGCATTGCATATACATACACTTATGCATATGTGTATGCATGGACACATGTATACGTATATAAATACATACTCGCATACACAAAGCCATAGACAAAGACACATTAGCAGCTGCTGCTGCTGCTTCTACTGTGGGCGTATAGCCAACACGGCTCGGCTCGGCTCAGCTCAGCCCAGCCTGCCTGTGGGATAACCCCAAACTAATGCAACATCAAGCTGCCTCACACATGTCCATGTGTGCCTCTCTCTCTCTCTCTCTGAGTGTGTGTGTGTGTGTGCTTTGAAGACAGGGTTTTGCTGCTTTGAGCTGCCCAATTTGTACGCAGCTTAAACATAAAATCCAATGGCAAATGCCTAAGCTCTGCTGCACAGCTGCCGCGCTTCTGCCACTCTATATACATAGTATATGTAGGCTACATAGCCCACGTCTGCGACGTTCAATTCACTTGGCCGAAAACCTTTAAGGCGCCATATTAGCCAGGTTCATTAATTGTTAGCTTGTTGTGCAAAAGTTTGTTCAGATATAAAGTAAACAAGTTGCGAGCAAAAACAGGCGACAAATTCACATAACTATAAAACAAAACAAAACTCTGTAGAGTAAAAAAAAAAACTGGTTTGTCTTTAGAAATAAAAGAAAATGTTTTACAATTAATAAATTATTAATCACTTAATTATTGATTATATCAAGTTAACAGTCAGGTTTTTTTTTCTTACTTCCATGAAAAATATTATTTAATATTTGTAGGTAATTATTCCATACTCAACTTCGTTTTAATACATTGTGATAATTATTATTATTTATTTATATTATTTCTTAATTTCAATTATTATTATAATCATTTATTGATTCATATTATTATTTATAAAGTCACATATTTTAAAGAGTAATTTAAATATGTAGTCTAATTTTTTTAAAATTTTAAATTTTATTTTTATATGTTACTCAAATATTTCTATATGATTTATTTCATTTACAGATTAATCGCATTAAATTCCTTTTATATATTTAAATTTATCTTTATATATTCCAGTTATACAACATTTATTTCTGTGTTGTTGTTCATTTCTTTAATTTTAATTATTTTCATGCCCATAGATATTTATATTTGCCATTCTATGAGATTTATTGACATCATTTGTAATTTCTGATTTCTTTATTAATTGGTGGACGTAATTAAAAATAGGCTTACATACATTTATACATATATACAAAATATCTGTATATGCATGTGAATTTGTTTACCTTTTTGTCACTTTGAATAAATTAACTGTAAATAAATTGTGAATGAAAAACATTTTCACAACTCAATTACAGCAATTTTCGCCGCCAGACAACAACAGAAGCAAACGAACAAACAACAAAGCACAATTTTCAGCTGCCGTGCAAAGTAAATCAGCTTAAATGAAAATCAAAAAGGAAAAACAACAAAGGAATTAAAGCCATATGTAGGCAAGAATGTATAAAAAACAACGACAACACAAAAAGGGAAAAGCACCAAAAATAAATAACGAAAACACCAAAGAGAAAATGAAAGAACTCGACTGCTAGATGCTTAGACGGATTACAAATTAATTTTTCTTTTTTAAAGTATATTTTTAATTCTGTTTATTTAATGCATGTTTAACTAATTTATTTAATTTTTTTTTTATTATAATTCAGTGTATGTTTTTTTTAAATATTATTATTATTATTATTATTATAATTTTATTACTGTAATTAGTATTTTCTTATAATACAAATTGTAAAAATATATTTTTAAGATGATGTGCTATTTTATACAAATAAGATTTTATAAATGCATTGTTTATTTTTTGTTAAATGCAAAAAAACAAAGTATAAATATTATTATTGAATATTCTAAATTCATTTATATTAATTATATATACTAAAAATAGTAAAGTATTTTCACAAGAGATTTGCAAACAAATAACGGCAACAAATATTAGTATATAATATGTTAATGTGTATTAAAATAAATCCTAGCACTTTCATTACTCCCCCTTATATGTAATATCCTCTACCAACCTCTATCAAAAATCCTCCATTCTTTTTAAGTCTTTTGCTAGCATTTTATTTGACTGCATTGTAGTTTTTTATGTTGGCCGCATTGGAATTAAAGCTGAAAAGTACTTGTACAGCAAATGTGTAAGCCTTTTTGGATGTGCGAGTGTGTGTATGTATGTGCCATTCTGTGTGCGTCCTGTTTGTGTGCTTGTCAGCCAACATATTTCTAGTATTTATGGCAGCTGATGCGGGGCCGTTAGACCGCACGCCCAGCCCGAACAGTGTTTAAGACTTGTTTATGCTTCTTGTTTTGGGCTGCCGCTGTTTTAGGCCAAAAATTCATTTCGATAATGTGTTTTTCAGGGCTCTCAACTGACTGCCAGCCGCATATTTTTCCTTCTTCTTTCTTATTATTTTTCTGCCTTTTCTGTTTACCACATGTAGAAATTTGTGATAACAAAATTAGATGTCAGCATCAAAAACTTTGTCAAAGTGCATAAGAAGAGAAAAAAATATATATATATACTTACAAACATATATATATATATATATGTGACAGCGGCAGGATGAGCAGAGCAATCAGCGGATTATACGGCGTATGCGTAATGAGTAATGAGTGCTGGGTATCGAAGCGTATGCGTTATATTCCGCAGGCACCCAACAGCATTACATCACGCATACGCGAGCGAAACATTTAAAAGCATTTTTCGGTTAACGCCGCGCTTAGTTAATAAGCCGCTCAAGTGCTGCCTGACTAAGTGTGTGAAATTTTGAAAATTGGGTTGCCTGATGGAGTGGCAGGAGATTTTGATGGGGTTCCCGGTGGTTGGTTGGTTTGGTTTGGTTTGTAGGCGTGGCACATTGCGGGCCAACATGCAAATTAGACAGGGCGACTGTGCATCAGCCTGTGCTGGGGCTTTATAGCTGCCTAGCTAGCTGGCTGGCTGGCTGGCTGGCTGGCTGGTTGAGAGCATTTTGCCATTAGGCGCTCTGCCTGTCAATTTGCATAAACATGACTGAAACGCTGCCAACTTGCTTCAATTTACTTATTAACAACTGACACAACCCACACAAGTTCACATAATATTCCATTAGAAAAGAAAATAAAAAGATAAGTAAAGAAAATAATCGATTGCGCGCTGTGATCAAACCCGAGGTTAAACGAGGCACGTCTCAGTTAAGTAGAAGCTCAAATATGATTAAATTACATGCAAGAGAAGAGTTAAGAAATATATATATTCGAGAAAATACTTTGCTCTTTTTTTTTCGTTTCATCATTCATTTAAGCACATGTATTTAAATAAATTCTTACTTTTTGATAATAAGTAAAAACTATATACATACTCTTATTTCAAATATTTTTTTATCAAGTTACTAAATCATTTTTTTTTTATTACAAAAAAAAAACAGCGAAAAAAATAATATAACAAAATATAATTAAATAAACAAAAATATATAAATAAATAAGTATTGAAAAAATCTACTTGAATATATAATTAGATGAACCTTCAGCTGGATTCGTTTATACCAAAAATATTGAACATGCATAAAGAAAAAGAACATGCACAAAGTTGTTAAAATTAAAATTTGTGAAAGTATTCCTGCAAAGAAATTCTTGTATCAAATAAAAAATAAATATACTAGTAAAAAAATTTGTCTTTTAAAAATTTAAATATTGCAGAATCCATTCAATTATTTTATTCAAAATAAATTATAAAATTTTATCAAGGAAATAAATAAATAATTACTTAACTTGTATACATCATTTTTCATTTGAGCTTTCAAATTTATTAAAGTAACTGAAAAAATTGCTCTAAGACATTTTTTTGTAAAATAAGTGCGTTAATTATAGACTAAATTAAGAACAGTTAAATAATAAAAACTTGTTTTTCTTAGAAATTCAATTTGACAAAACTTAATGAAGTTAGACGAACGAAATATTCTTAGTTGAATAAAACGTAATTGAAGTCAGTTTCAGTGTCAACGAACTTTTGAGTGAATGAAAGCAGCTTATTGCTTCGCAGTCTTAATCGATGTACAAATACATGTGTACACACTTACACTCACACACGCCGTGGGCCATTAGTCTGTGTTAGCCCTTAATAGCCAATTGACTTAAAAACCAACAAATTGCAGTCTTAACGCAGACTGCAATACACTGTTGGCTCGTTCGCTTCGGTCACAAATAATTACCATATTAAATTCGCACAGAGCTGAGCGGCAAAACTTTGTCCAGCATTGACGTCGCAAAATAATCAAGACAAAGTTGACCAACAAACTTAAAAAAAATGGGAAGAGAAAGAAGAAAACGAAGTAGAAGCCGAAATAGACAAAGTCGAAAGCTGCATATCGAGAGATAACGCCACGAGGGCAGACAGGAGACAACGCCAAAGGGGGAGCTCGAGTCGAAGGCATAAACCAGCCAATAATCTGACAGAACTAAACTTGAAGCTCGAAACCAAAATTGGTTTGCTCGCAAGCAGGGAAAACTATAGGCGAACTGCAGGCGAGAGTTGGCTGGCTGGCGACAAAGCCGTTTCAAAATAAGTAAATGCGACACAGGATGGCCGGGCGGACGAACGAACGGACGGACGGACGGACAGACAAATGCTTAGCAAGAGTGGGCGCAGGCAATAGAAAAGTTTTTTGCCTTGTAATGCATTACAAGCAATTTCACTTCGAAGAACCACACAACAGACAGAGACAGAGCTGCTCGACTTGGGGCGGCTGAAAACTTGAGTTTAAAGCAAAGCGAAGAGTCTCACGCCACATCTATCAGCAGGGCGAACTAGATAAATCTATATACATATATTTATATGAATGTGTGTGGGTGTGTGTGTGTATTACAATAAACTAAAACTAAGTAAACACATAGAGCGTATAGCGAGAAAAAAGAAGAACGCTTAACTGGGTCAGCAGCGACAGGAGTGGAAGCAAGGCTTGCCATGTTATTGTTTAGCCAATTGCAATTGTTAAGCATTTCTGATGGCGTTGCGGAGTAGTTAGCTCTTCCACTGTCTCTCAACCCCTCACCCCCTCCTCTCTCTCACTCTCTCTTGTTGGACTTCACATGTTTATTATATTGAATTTATGTTGTGCTTTGTATGCAAGCGACGTTTTGGCTAACCCAAACAGCCACCCGCAACCCAACCACCCCCCAAAACCCCAACGCCAACCCCAACTCCACTCACAGCAGTTAACATGGCATGGCATGAAATCAGAATGAAAATGGCGACTGTTGCAGTACGCTACGACAGTTTCACTGTGTGTGTGCGTGTGTGTGTGTGTGAATTTCATTTTAAGTGCGTATTTGGTTTGTCAACGCTTTGTCCTTTTTACCCCAACTGCTGTTAGCTACACAGCCAGCGTATTATTATGCTTATTGACCGAGATTTTTCAATTTGCATGCATATGAACAACAACTGTTGAAAACGAGCAGAAAATGTTACATAAATGCCATACAATGGCAGGCACAGATTTCATTCCAAATGTCAAGCTTACTAATTGCTTTGGCTCACTTTGCAATGTTAGACACTGAACAGTAATAGAGTTTCATTAAAAGTTTGCCGTTGCTTTGTGCCAGCATATGTGTTACAGAAATGCCAAGTGAAAATGAAATATAATACCTAAGTTCAGAATTAAATAAAACTCGGACAAATTATAAACAATATACAATTGTGTTTTTAATTCCATTTTTATACAAGGAGTTCAGGGCAAATGCTTCTGTTAAATTTCATGTTATAGTCGTTAATTTACAATGCATGTCAGAGCACATGCTAAATACTAAATAAATAGATGTCAAAGGACAGATAAATGTGTATACGATATTCATATCTATATATTATATTACTTCTGAATTTTATCCTCAGTCTCAGTGGAGTATATTTGCAATTGTAAATTTTTCTGAAGCAAAAGCTTCTTCTGTATATTTTTTATATGCTGCGATCTCGAAATTTATTAGAGCTGCAGACATAATATTTTAAATTTATGTTCTTTTCTAAAATAGATCGCATAAGGTGTGAGTGCACTTGTCGGAGAGCTTCGTCAATTCTAAAATATATATTTTATATATGTATAGTAGAGCAGTGAGGGTATATTCTAATTGAATATACACTACTAAACTGCTGTTATTTAAGCAATTGTGGCCTATATTCAACGGGTTTTATCTAGACTTAATCTCAAGTAATTAAGAAAATCTTAATATTTCAGTTCGATTGTTGATAGTTTCATAGAAAATAAGTTTGAGACTAGCCAGATATATTTATTTAACTAATTAAAAGCTCTTCATATACAATATAAATATGAAATATTCAAATGTTTAATAACCAAGCTGTCAGTTTTCTGCATAAAATTACTGTAATTTCCAATGATTGGAAATTTATTAAGCTGTTTATCCACACAAAAGACGAACCAATATATTTAATGCATCTACAAATACATTAGTTTCATATGCAAACAACAAAGAACAATCAACTCAAATTTTAAATAGTTAATCGCTTTCTCGACATTATCACGAATAATAAACTATTTAATGAAATACGAAATTAAACAGCTTAAGCTTCAGACAAGCTGTTAAATAGACAAATGAAAAGAAAAACACTGTAATATTCCAATATTTAATTCATTTAGGCTTTAGATGACAGCGCAATATAATAAATGTCATGTCGGATGCAAATTGTGCAAAAACAAAAACAATATGAATATACGTAAAGCAAAAACCAATCGAAGAACGTATTCTGCAAGCAGCCAAATGGCATTTAAAACAAATCCCATCAAATGGCTTAAGACGACTATCAGCAGGGACTAGAGCTAAGGAATTTGCTAAGACGCCCTTGGCTGATCAAATGCAAAATTACAAAAACAAAATCAAACACACACAAACACACACAGGCAGAGAGTCTAAGAGTTAAATATATTTGCGGAAATCTCAAGCGAATAAACGGAAATAACAGCATTGCATTTCATTTAGCAGAAATTTAAGGAATTTATCTAACAAGTAATTGACACGGCCGGAGACAGCAGCAGCAGCAGCAGCAGCAAGAGAGAACGAGAAGAGGAAGAAGAAAAAACAAATAGCCCGCAAATAGTTGGAAGGCGACAGCAAATTGCACTTGCATTGCCAGCTGTGAAAATAGCAAATGCAAATATGACAAGGACAACGAGGACATACATATGTATGTATATACATATATATGAATATATATTTGAAAATGTGGAAAATGCCAAAAGCTTAAATTGCAATTAACAGCAGCGTTTAGCAAATCTAGTACGAGCTACAGAATATTTGATATTATCATGCATCCTGCATTCTCGCTTGGTATTTATATAATTTGACCAGGCTGCAGGCCATGGCCTGTCTATGTGTATGTGTGTGTGCGCGTGTTATCATGGCATATCTCTAATCAATATTTAATGAATTTCTGCCTGCTGGAAAGCAATCAAAAATTATTAGACATAATCAACAGAGCAGCAGCTGGCTGGCTATGTTGGCCAGGCTGACTAGGGAATCAGCCTGGCCAAAACACGTTACAAATTAGTGTTGAGATATTTGCGTCTCCATTCACAAGTTGAAATTAATTAAATTTTTCCTGTCTTATGATGTTTTCAAATTCTAAATTGAAATGAATTGCATATCTAAATAAATTACATTCACAAACTGTTATTACATTTCAGCATTTGACATGACTTATGTGCAAATTGTCTTCTCTTGTGGCAAACGCTCACAATTTCGTCTATGCACCAGAACGATTCTTTCAAATGAAATAATTCAATTACTTGACAAAGTCTCTGACGTGCATCAACTCGAATGCACACTCAACCGTTTTAGCTTGCAACTTAATTAGATTAATTTCGCATTTTGGCCAAAGTGTACATTCAGAAATTTCAAATAAATTCAAATGCTCTTTTGATTTTCACTACACTCTTTATCTTGCGTCCTTGGAATACTAATTGATGTTGATTTTTGTTACTAAGAAAATAAACATTGAATAAAACTGTAATTAAACTAAGTTACAGTACTTTTTATATATATTTTGAATAGGTGATTATATTTCTATTTACGAATATTTTTCCATTATGTATTTTTTTCTTGAAAAGTTTTAAAATTTAATTATTAATCATTATAATTTATATTAAATAACAAATTTATTTTTTTTTTAATTTTAAACATGTGCATATTTTTGGTAATTGACTCATTTTTTTTTTGTGTTTATTTTGCAATATGTTTTTATTAACATTATTTTATTTTTATTTTTTTTTTTATCATATTATTTCATCTTTTCTTTTTATTTCATGTATTACTTAATTACAGCATTATTTTTTGTTTTATTTCATAACTTTTTTATTCGGTTAAATCTTGTTAATTTATTACAATTTTGTTTTTAATTTGATATATTTTTTATTATATTTAAAAAAATGTATGATTGATATAAGCAAATTATATTACAATCTATCATTCAAAAGTTAATTATAATTTTTTTTTTTTTTTTTTACTTTTCTTTTCATTTAAAAAAATTAATAACTTCTATATATTTATATACAATTATATACTAATATATTTATCTATTTATCAATATACATACATTATCTTATATATTCCTAATGCATTTTATTTTTGTTCCCATTGCAGTAAAAACTTATTTTGCTCACTTTATATGGCTGCGCAGAGTTTTATTTACGTCAATTTTCCGTAACCGACATCGCTATCGCTCTTTAATATGCGATCACAATGTTTTCTTAAGCACCTCAGGCAAATCGTAAAATGTTGCAAACAAAGTCATCATAAAAAACACATTCAATCGAAATGATTATGTGGTTGCGGCGCCCACTTGACCTGTCCTTGCGCCTGGCCGAAAGAAGGCCACAGACACATGCATGCACACACACACACACACGCACACAGAGTCCGGCTAGCGTGGCGTATGAGCAATTTTCGTGCGTCAGGATTAGCACATCATCAGCGGCAAATGGCGTCTGCTCGAATGCGGCTAAACGAAAAATTTCTATTTATGCAAAAATATATTTTGCCAGACTTAGACCCCGAAAGGACCTTTAACCTTTTTGCGAGTCTTTCTGGTATGTTTTTTTTTTTTTCAGATTTAAATGCGGGTCAGTGGTTGGACAAGCAAATCGGAATGGAGGGTGCATAGAGGGCACAGTAAAGAGGCGCATGGAGCAAGTAAAAATAATCATAAATTGTTAACAAAAACACGCCTCTTTTTCCCCTCCCTCTCTCTCTCTGTCTTTACCACAGATACACGGGGACACGCCCCAAGGCAGACGCTCGCCCAATCTCCAGGCCGTCGTTTAAAGCCACTTTAACCCTTTAGAGCCGAAGCGTGCGATTTGGGTTTCTGGTTCTGCTTCTGATGCTGGTTTTCGGTTCTGGTTCTGGTTCAGTTTTTGTTTTCTTTTTTTTGGCTGCCAACCATGCACTTTGTTTATTTGCTGGCCAAACAAACCGCAGCGGGACATGAATGGGCGTTGGGGCGCGTCTTCATGCGGGTTAAACAGACACAGTTAGCGACCACATATACATGCAAAAAGCAAACACACACACACACACACACACACCCACTTCAGAGCTGTAAGTTTAACTTATGGATTATGGGCGTGACTCGTGCAAAATGTTGAGATAACAGAAAAACAAAACATTTGCCTACATTTGGGCGTCGGAAACAACGGCATCTACTAAAAGACCCGCAAGCAACATACTAAATGGTATTAGCATAAAAGTATGTTGTGACTGTCTTTATGTGTGTGTGTATGTGTGTGAATATATGTTTGGGTGTAGACGTGTGGCTTTTGCGGTTAAGGGCAGCTGCTTTTTATCCCAAAATACACAATTTGATAGATTCATTTTAAAAAATAAAAACAAATAAATACATATACAAATTTTTAAATTTTAGATGATGAGATAATACAATAAAAAAAATGAAGAATAAATAAATTAGTTTTAATTTATAACAATAAAATTATTATTATATATAATATTATATTATTATTATTTACATGTAAATGGCAAATTTTATCTGCATGGAATTTATATCTTAAAGTTTTAATATAAAAATATTAAATATCCATAGTTATATATCTAAAAAAATTATTTTTTTATGATATAAAGAGATATCATTTATTTGTATTATAAGAACAATACCAACCGAAACAAATTGTGACATGAAATATTAAGAAAATAGAATTACATTAAGAATTTTTTGTAATCTACGTCAAGTTGTTTAATACGGATGAATACCTAATTCAAAATGATCTTGAAATAAATTTTATGTTTTAAAAATATTTATTAAGGAGCAAAAATTTAAAAAAGGAAAAACTTGTATTTATTACAAAATACAAGCAATGAACATAAAATATTCATAAAGTTCTGCTGCACCACTTCAGACGTATTATTCATTTCAGTTGAATATCCTTACACAGAGCATAACAACACCTCGTTGAATATCTAAACATTGAATCTTTAATCATTGCGGACAATCGACCCTAATGCTTAATGAATTTTTGCCGCTTTCCGTTTTACAGCTGGCGGGCCCCAAAAATAACTCAATCAATATTTCAATTTGCTAGCAAAAAGAGGACGACGGGAATAAAAGGAAATGGTGAAAAAATGGAAAACTTCTGCAGCCAAATGCTAACTAGTCAAGCAATTAGTGCTGGTTACGTTACATTTTTAGGGTGGATCCCGTGTCCATAATTGTTACGCTTCGGCCACATCCGGCACACGCCCCCGCCCTGCTACCGAAACTACTCAATGCCCAATTACTGCCACACCAGTTGTCCTTTCTCTCGTCCTCTATCTCCATCTCGCTCATGCTCTCTATTTCTCTCTCCCTGCCTGTGGGTGTCTATCTGCCAAAGTCCATTCATTGTCTAGCAGGATATTCCGCAGCCATAAAGAGCAGCCCAGCAGCCACGCAGCTCTGTCCATTCGATTGCAGCTCCATTGATTACGGAAATAGCGTAACGCTAAAATCAAACTAATCAGCTGAATGATTGGCGTTTCGACCAGCATCGAACGTTGACAGCCCTCGCACAATGCTCCACATTGATCGACTGCCCCCCATCGAACTCAACCCAAGCAGGCGCAAATGAAAATTGTCCCCCCTTTTTTTTAAATACCCTGGAGCTACTTGGGTGTAATATAAGTGTATATAAGTTTATGTGCCAATTTCCAAGAAGGTAAACAATAATATAAAATATAATCACTCCGATTGCCAGGGTAAATGTGATGTTCAAAAAAGAATTAAAAGCGGGATAAGACTGAGTCAAATACTTGTAGAACAAATTATATTATAATTTAGAAAACCTTACACATACAGCACGTATAATATTTAAATTCATATAAATATCTCAAAAGATCTCCAGCTGTAAGAGACTAAGAAATCCGTCTTTTTGGTATTAAATAATATAAATAATTATTACCAAAAGATAATGAATAAATGAGGTCAGAAAAAATAAATTTTACTAATATAAGATTTTTCATAGCATTCATTTGATGCTTGCCATCAATAAATTGAACTCATTTAACTCAGTAATATGTTGGGCATTCGATTTTAATGGGTATCTGCTAGTCGAGCTCTAGTCAAGCCCTGCACCACTAACCTTTCTTATATTGCGCCACTCGCTGAGCTTTTCATTCAACTTTGCTACCTTTTCTTTTATTCGACAGCTCTTCTATTCCTTCTCCCTCACTCTCTCTCGCCCTCTCCTTCTCTATCTTTCTCTTTCCCACTCTACCTATTTCCATCTTTCCTATGCTCTCCTATGTTAAGTTTCTTTTGTATGCCGTGCTGTTAACGAGTTTTTCTCACTGTGCCCGGGCGGCTCATTAAATGTGTGTAAAACGTCCCTTCTCTGACTTTTCTTTTATTTTCTTCGTTTTTTTTTTTTAGCCTCTCGTCGACTCAACTCACTGGTCGACATTTAAATTACTTTATAGCTGCCTTCATTTAGTTTATAATACGCCGATTTGCTTGGGCACTTTTTAACTGCATTTTATTTTTTATTTATTTTTGTTGTTTTTTTTGTTTCTGTTTATATTTTTTCGCTATTTTCCTTTATAGGCTCAAAACATTTTGCTTGGGCACTTTTAATTTGTCGTAATTTGTAGTTGCTTGACGTTAATTATGCGCCATGTTGCTTCATGCTTCTTCTTCTTGCTGTTGCAACATTAACAACTTGAATTTGAAATTTCTAAGAAAAAGCAAACTGAATAAATTTGTATAATATTTTACAATATATATGAATTGTAGATTTTGATATTATGGAGTCTTTAAGTCTTTAGTAGTGTGCAGTTAAGTCTGTCAATCAGAGAGTATATATAGAGAGTGTTATTAGTAGAACTCCTGTGCCTTCTGTTCAATCAAAATTCGAATCAATAAATTATCACGTTCCGATAGTCAATTTTGTCTAATGCGCAAACAATAATTAATTACGAATATATTGTTCCAACTGATGCTAAGCATTTGTGCAAGCAAAATACATATATAGACATATGTGTATATGTATATAATATACTCACTGTACTATACTGCTCAAACATGCATCTAATGAGCTTCAGAATCGGGCACATCAAAATCGATGCAGACCCCAGACAATGGCAGAGGCTCAAGTAACAAAAGCTTTTGGACAACACAACATCATTATGATGTATATTAATTATAATATTCGGTTAGACAGATAGATGGTTAGATTGTTGTCTAGTTAGTTAGTTGGCAGGCAGTCAAGCAAGTGCTTTAGGTAAACATGCTGCATGTTTACTATCCTTATTGTTTATTAATACCATCTAGATATCATGTTGAGCATGCAAAGTGATATAATATAAGAGCGATTGATGAAATTGTAGTCAGTGCATGGGTGTTTAGTCAATTGATAAAGTAAAATAATTGATAATGATTAAAAGAGAAACTAATCATCAAACAACAGCAGCATTTTCCCAAGATCTAGTCGACTATGAGGGGGGAATAAGGAATTTATATTGGCAAATACCTTGCTAATTGAAGTTTATTGTCTGCAAGCAATGTGCTATTTAATTAGATAATTAAATTAAATGATTTCCAATTATTGACGACTTCAAAGTGAGCACTAAGCAAACGAATATTAAGACTTTAAATCAATGTGACAGCAACATGAATTTAATTATTAATGATATTGATAATATTGATGATGGAAATCGGATTAAAAAGTTTAGCTAGTTTATTCTCTTTGTTATTCAATGATTGTACAATGACTTAAGACTGAAGCAAAACAGAATCCATTGAAAAGCTTGTGAATCGAATATGTCGGAGCAAAGTCGGAAGAAACTTTTATCTCGTAATGCAGAACAGATGTGGAAAATATAAAATCAAGATACTAAATCTTACCACAACCATAAACTCAGCTCCGTTAAACATTCTTCAAATGCTTTAATAAAAGCATAAAAATATTTATATATAAAAAAAAAAAAAAAAAAAAAAAAAAAAAAAAAACTTTAACAAAACTTTAACAAAACTTTAACCACACAAATTTTGTCCACTTTTGTTTAAAATATAATAAAAATGCCTTTTGTTGATTTGAACTGAAAATGGCAAACCAACTGAGCTGAGCTGAGAAGTGAGGCAAACGAAACGAAATCTTTGTATAGTTTTGATTAGTTTTCTCTGTTCGAGAAGTAAAATTCAAATCAACAACAAACAATTGGCTTTTGTTTTAAAATAAAAGGAGAGTAGAAGAAAAATGCAGAAAGCCGGGCAAAGGGCAAAAAGTTATCTGGAATCTTGAAAATGTTTTAAGGGGTTACATTTAAGTGGCACAAAAGCGTAAAAGTTCTTGTGGCAGCTTCTTGGGATGGCAATGGCAGATGCTGCTGGGGCTGGAAAACTATTTAATAGTTGCACGTTGCAACATCTGTAAGCCGAGACGGCAGCATGAACTACTTGCAGCAAACTATGTTGCACACAGCAGCAACAATGTGACATGCAACAAATGTTCAGGGCAAAAATCACATCTGCCAAAAAAAAGTACAAAAAAAAAGTAGCTAGAAATGCCTTTCAATCACAGACGCTCACAAGGCATGCAAACTATGCCAAAAAGGAGCTGCAGCTGGAACGTTCTGACAATTGGAAATAAAACGAAAAAGCAGTTTCAGCTTAAAAAAAAATCGTCTACAAACAAAATATTAAAAAATAACTCAAATATTCACTCAGCAACAAACAAGCAACTCAAACTTAGCAAGAAAATAACTACAAAAACACATTTTTGTTCGTTTTTCCCCCTATTTTCTATGTTTATTGGAATACCCATTGATAATGCACTGAATGGGTATTTCATATAATCAAGGTGCAATCATTTTTGGTTAGAAAGCTGAGCTATCGATTTATCGATTTATGTCATCTAAGTTCTTTTGGCATCTCCATTGAAAATACGCTTTATAGGCATAGCTGTGTTTGTTTCTACGTATGTGACAGGTAGAAAAAAACTTGTTACCCGTTCAATTTATATGCGATCTTGATCTAGGTATTTATCGATCTATCGATTCATTTATGGCGCTTGTCAAGCTGTCTCCTCATATATCTGTTCGTCTGTCTATGTGCAACAATTTGGTAAACAACGTTAACCATAGACCAGAGAGTATAAGATGTTAATACTTTATTCAATAGCTCATTTTAACTTTGATATTATTAATAAATATCGATCAATTTCGTTGTTTTCAGAGCATAGCTTGGTTCACTAGAGAAATCAATAAAAATTCTATACATTAGCTTTGCTAGTCAAGGTATCTGTTGGACGAGCACTCCTGTCTTAAAGACTCGTAGTGGTTTTTTTATTTCGTGAAGTGAATAACAAAATGGCAGAGCAACAACAACAACGATAATAACAGCAACAACAACAAGAATAGCACTTGATGCACATGAATAAAGTTTCAAATGTGCCCGAACAGGCGTAAAGTTTTTGTTTATTTTACTTAACTATTGTGCGCAATGTTTGCATTTTATTTTTGTATATAGACTCCTCGCATATTGCCAAAAAAACAAAATAATGAAACATAGAAACGAAGAAGAAATAAACTCTCTACACCCGCTCTCTGTATAACTTTCAGCATAGTTGTAGCAGGACAGTGTTGAACAACGTTCAGCTATGCAGAAAAAACAAAAACTAGGTCGTCTAACTACTACACAAAATGTCCACATCAGGCTGCTGTTGTTGTTGCTGTTCCTATATAAATAGTAATTAAAATAGTTCTATCATGAAATGTGGGTCCGACGGTCCAACGCATCAAAAGGGCGCGTTGCATAAATACCATGGGGATCAAACAAAAATATGGAATGTTTGCCAGTGTTGGCAAATACTTCAATTAAACTAGAAATTATTTACAATTTTGCCGCTTTTACGAGGAGTATATACACATAGATGGAAACTGTAGTTATACATGGGAAAAACTAAAGGTAAAATAAGAGCATGCTACGGTTTCTGTTACTATTACCGTTAGTATTAAGTTCACTGTCATTGTTACTGTTACTATTACTATTAGTGTTCGTATTACTATTATAATTATAGTTCCTGTAACTAAATGTTATCTGGACTGGTCCTTCAACAACTTTTACTTTTAAAACTACTTTAAATTTGACTTAAAATATTACAGCTTCCTTAACTTCTACTGTTAATGTTACTTTAACTTCCATTAAAGAGCAAGCTGATTTAGTATTTACATCTCAGCTAGAAAATTCGATTCACTTTTTCCATCCTTCGCATTTCAATAGAAAATGTTAAGTAACTTGTACTCGAATAAAGAATAAGAAACAAGACCCCTTAAAAAACCTCACTCAACACAAATAATCAAGAGGAAAAGTCACACACACACACAGAAAGAGATAGAAAGACACACACACACATTCACATGTATAACAAGTACTGCATACAGATGGAAAATGAGAAAAGTTGTCAACCGCATTAAAGGAATTGTTGTCGCTTGTCGTATCCATTGTCTGCCATAGAGTTGTCAAGTGCAAGTACAAAATGCAAAATTATATATATTTATATGCATATATAAATGTTATATATATACATATGTATATGTTTACACATATGTATGTATAAATATTTGCGAGCATGGCGTATACGCATTTCCAACTCTCGTTACTATTTGCAAAGCGACTCCCGATTTCGTGCAGTGATAGCAATCAAAAAAGTATCAACAGCTGTACACTAAAAGTTAATTTATTTGTTGTTGATGTTGTTGTTGCTGTTGTTGCTGTTGCTGCTGCCGCTGTTGACCAATAGGGAGTTTCTGTGTGGCTGGCTGATGACAATTCGAACCAACTGTCCAAACGATAGCAAAAATGTGTCGCACAATTGAACTGTACAACTTTTGCTAATTGCTATGTGGACGGACTTTGTGGCTACCAAACGCATAAATAAATTGGTAAATAAAGTAATAAAGGAAAAAAAAATCTATAAAATCAAATAAAGTTGAAGCTGAAGTGAAGTTTTCATATAAAAGCTTTGCCCTCTGCCTGTCATTTGCCTTTTACGCTGGCCATTCATTTTTAATGAACTTTAAATGACATCAAATATGTACTGCATTCTCTCGTGCTCGCCGCTTCTATTTTACCTTGTCCCAGCTCTGAGGGAAAAAATAAAATAAATAAATCTCAGCGTCGAGTCCTGTAGCAAATAATTGAAGGACAAATCTCATTTTTTTTTTTTTTTTGTTTTTTTGCTTTTGTTTTATGCTTTCCTAGCGACCAAACGACATTCAATGTAGGTCACGTGCTGCTGCCGCTGCTGGTGCTATATGAGACGGACTGTAAAAATAAAATCGGACAATATATCGCTGCCTGACAACTAAGCCCAAAAAAGTAGGCAACATAAATTGTTTATAAATTGTGATAAATGTTAAATTTATATTTGATTATAGTTAGTTATAGAATTGCAATTTGAATTGAGATTTCAGTTAGAAGAATATGAAACAGGCATTAATATCAGAATAAATTAATCAACAAAAAATTCTTGATTCGAAATGTTTTGCAGCTATAAGCAGGATATTTATTGGAAATTATAAACTTTTTCAATTCTGTTTGATGAGAGATTCCAATTGAATGGCATTACAGCAGATAAGAAGCTCAGAACAGAATGAAAACTAGAATATGTCAACAGCACATATGTAACATATTTTCAACATGATTTGTGTAATTTTATAGATCCCATATACAGAACTATTTAAGACTAATAAGTTAACTAGATTGAATAGATGGATCGTGCTGTCATAACATTCTTACGATTCGAAGTATTGATACTAAGTAGCCTAGCACATTTGACCGACATTCTGTGAGCAAAGTTTTCCCACTCGAATCCAGTTTGCTTGGAGTTGCGCAAGAAATGTTTTGCCGACTTCAGTTTCAATTGCTGTTAAGGCTTCAAACCCAATGCCATAAAATTAATACAAAAATGCACCGCGCTGACCTGCATTCGATATATAGCGAATGCACAAATAGCAGAAACTATACGGCAAAGCAACAAAATTTGTTGGGAAAGGGAAATAGTAAAGAAAGTTGAGCCAAGTGATTGAAGTCAGCCAAAGCGTATAGTTAAAGAGAGTTTGATTTTCTTTCTGCTCGCTCTCTTTCATTCTCATTCTTTGTCTCCCTCATTCTCATTCTTTATTTAAGCCATTTTAGACACGAACAGACGCAAAGAACAAGTTTTGCCCACTCGCACTGCCAATGCTCATAGGGTAAACAAAACTCCAAGTGGAAAAGTAGTTGGCTACGCACGAACAGCAGCGCCCACATCTGGAAGATGATACAACAACAACAACATATGCCACAGCAGCACTACGTGTATCAAGTAAATACTCTTCAGGTGTAACTGAAATATATAGTCAACGAGAAAATATATATCACTCTGATTACCAACATATTGAATGGATATTCAAGATACATTCACATTATTATTGTCTTGCATAAAAATAAAAACTAAATAAAATACAATAAATAAACTAAAATAAAGTAAATATAAACAAATAAATAATTTTAAAAAATCTAATGTAAAACATACATATTTAAAAATAAATAATACATATTTATACATGTTTAATAATAAAATAAAATTACTTAAATACATTTTTATTTATTGTATTTTATTTTGTTTACTATAAATAATAAATGATATAAATAAAAAATAATATTTGAACTACTTTTTCACTAATTCAAGTGCAATAATATTCACATTATTTTATGTATAAAATTTAAAATTATATACAAAAATTGTTTATTGAATCTGAAACACAAATTCAAATTACACATGTTCTAATAAATGTTTAGAAATCCTATATACCCCATGGAAAGAGCATAGAACCATATATAAAAGAGAACTTGACGTCGACTTCATTCCATGATTAAGTTACCAGCATATCGATTTCCTTTCAACAGACTTTATTATGATGAAAATGGAAGTCGCTGGAGCTGTGTCTGTGCGGTTGCCAGGCAGGCCAAATGCCAGACTCCATATATGTGAGTGATTCAGACTCAACTGAGTGACGGACCGACTGACTGAGAGAGTGACTGACTCGTCAGACTCAATGAGCCGGCGCCATTGTCGCCCCACTGTAAACAATAGCTGCCATCGTCGTCATCGTCATTGTCGTCTAATGCCCAAAGAAAGGTTGCAAAACATGAATAAATTGTGCTGGGATTGTAATTGTCGGTTAGCATCTTGGCTATTTGTTGCTACCGTCGCACAAGTTGAGTAAACAAATAAAGAAAATGCCAAAGATGAGACGGTACAGTGGGACGACACAGCCATATGTATTGCATATGCATGCAAATATTTATAGTATATAATTATATATATGTATATTTATATTTATTCTCATTGCATTTCTTATTGATTTTCTTCCAGATTATATTTCACTACAAAGTCATACATGATAACAGAAATATTTTATTGCAAGATTTTAAAAAATTGGTGTGAAATTAATGAGATGAAAAAATATTACAAAAATATATATATTTACAAATTTTTTCTATACTGGAAAATATTTTACATGAGTGACGCTTATTATTTGATTTAATGAAAAATAAATTGTGCACATGAAATATCTGTACATGTAACTCAAATTCTATATATAAACAGATGTGTCTAGCCGCATATATAATTCAATCTAAACAAGTGCTGGGCTGGGGTAAGTATACATATATGTCGAAGAGCAAGTAGTACTAATTTGTTTGCGCGCATTGTAATTGTGCTTCTATTTCCCTTTATGCGTGCCTTCGAACTTGTGCGAGTGTGAGTCGAGCCTGTGTGTTCGATGCCCTTGAACAAAGAATGCTCTATGACAGAGTATGGTGGTTGTTTTGGTCACACATGAGCGCAACTTGCATAGTGAAATTATTGAGAGTATTTGGTGGTCAGTATGTGAAATAAGAGTTGTTTGCTATTTCACAACTATTGTAATTTCATAAGAATATTGCATCAGCCGTTTGGTGTGTTGTGACTGGAATATGATTTTTAGCATGGAAATGTCCCGTTGTAGCTGGGCGACAGCGTTTGTAGCTGTCGCTGAGTGTGGTTCGGTGGCAAGCACAAGAAATGGTTCAGACAAAGAGGTCAGTTACGTTTAGAACTTGTCCGCCGCCGAAACTCGCTGCACAATGGAAATTAAGCAAGAGAATACTAGTGCTTCAACAAGAATACTAGTGCTTCGACATCAGAAGTGGGATTCGGCTCACTATCTACCACTCTGAATGAGCCTCTATGAATATTAATTGAGCAACAAAATAAAAATTTAATCGAGCTTGTAAAGCATTGCAACTGAAACAACAAATAATAAGACAATAGTGTTGCCAAAACTCAACGCAGAAGTTGCTGGCGCCGACGCAGCAGCATGGTGCGCTACAGTGAATATCATCATGGCGGAAAATCTCATAAAAGGCAGTGCATTAGTGATGGCTTTGAGTGCAGCGTTGGATGGCAGTGCATCGCAGTGGCTTTCACAAACATGTTATCCTGACATAACTTGTGCGGAATTTTCATTGGTCAAAGAAAAGATAAGTTCTAAGTTAATTGGTAAAAGAATTAATAATGTAGTAATTTTAAAGGGTATTGGCAATGGTAGTATTTGTAGTACATTGCAAATACTTGGTAATGTAAAAATTAACAATTTTTTGCATTGAGATACTATTTCATGTTTTGGGGGATGAAAACTTAAAAAAAGGTGTCGTGATTGATCGAGAAATATTGTCTAATGGGTTTCATATCATTATGTCTCCCGGAAAATTTGAAGTTATCAGATCGAAAATTGTAAACCGTTGTTCAAATGATGATATATTTGGGCCTTGCTGCTGTTCTGTGTGGGTGCACGCGCACGCTCGCTCATACATGTATGTGTTGCGGTTGTTGTGTCTGTCTCGCTCTAATTTACTGTCGTGCCCAGACTGCGTCAGACAGAGACGTCTGCCAGGTTAGGATAACGGATCGGGGAAGAAACGAATGGAATTGAAATAACGGCAGTCGCATAGTCACACATACAACCTTAAGCGTTATTGTGAAGTACATTTTATTCTTTCCTCTTTACGCTCTTAATCTTGAAATATAGTGATGACACGATGCTTATAATAGTGATAACACGATATTCATAATATTGTGAAGACACGACACTTATATTTTTTTTTCTTTGTATAAGTCGGTTTTGGCCTTGAGACAATTTATCGGATTGGCATCATATGTTCGGCAATTTATACAAGAATTTTCGTGTTCGATGAAGCCATTATATATTTGGACGTTGGAAAAGAACGAGTTTGTCTGGAAGCCAGAACATAAACAAATAAGAGAAAAAGTTGTTTCTCTGCTTACGCAGAAGCCAGTCTTAGTAATCTTTGACCCCCAATACCCGATTGAGTTGCATACGGATGCAAGTGCTCCAGGATACGGAGCCATTCTATTACATAGAATCAACAATAAGGCTCATGTCGTTGAGTTTTTCAGTAAGGCAACTTCATCTGCTGAGTCACGATACCGTTCTTACGAATTAGAAACTCTTGCGGTTGTCATGGCTATAAAGCATTTCCGACATTATTTGACGGGCAGAGAGTTCGTCGTTCTTACTGATTGCAACTCACAAAGGTGGTGGGCATATTTACAAACGTTCACGTTTGATTTGCAGTATAGAGAGGGCAAGAGAATGGTAGATCCTTGCCAATTGTCCCAAGAGCGTTCAGATGGTTTGTAATAAATCAGATTCATGAATCAATTATGCATTTAGGCTGGGAGAAGACGTTGGATAAGGCCTATGACTATTACTGGTTTGAAAACATGTCCAAGTATATACGAAAGTTCGTCGAAAACTAAGTGGGAAGTCTGATCAAAAGGAGTATGTTATTGTCCAAATAGATGCTTTTACTAAATTTGTCTATTTAACACACACGGTCAAGATTGATGCTAAGAGCTGCATAATTGTTGTGACATCAGCTGTATCATTGTTTGGAGTACCAAACCTCATAATCGCAGACCAGGGTAGGTGTTTCGCCAACACAAAGTTTAGCGAGTTTTGTTCTAAACAGAAAATATGCTTGCATTTAATTGCGACGGGAGCAAGTAGAGCAAACGGACAAGTTGAACGGACTATGAACACCTTGAAAATCTGTTAACTGCAGTTGAGACTAGCAATCGAGAGGTCCAGTTAGCCTTAAATTGTACAGTAAGTCGTGTAACAAAGGCAAGTCCTTTAGAATTGTTTATTGGTAAGGTTGCTCGTCCTTTGGGGCTGCAAGTAGAAACGAGAGCACGGGCAGCGGAAAATATTTCAGCAGCAGGAGCTTACAATAAAGCGCGATTTGATAAAACCAAAGCTAAAGTAGTTAGATATAAAATAGGCGACTAGTGTTGTTGAGGAATGAAGAAAGGCATCAGACGAAATTAAGTCCCAAGTTTAGAGGGCCGTTGCAGATATCTGAACTGTTAGACGGAGATAGGTACATTCTCAAGTCATTGACGAATAATAGAAACTACAAGTATGCTCATGATGATATAAAGAAGTTACCGGAGGGGTATGTACCAATTGAAATGGAAAGTTGCGACGAAGATTTGAATATAATTGAAAGTGAAGCTGTTGAAAGAGACAGTAATGGATTGATTGAAAGTGAAGCTGTTGAAAGAGACAGTAATGAAGTAATTGAAGCTGTTGCAAGAGACAGTAATGAAGTAATTGAAGCTGTTGCAAGAGACAGTAATGAAGTAATTGAAGCTGTTGCAAGAGACAGTAATGAAGTAATTGAAAGAGAAGCTGTTGCAAGAGACAGTAAAGAAGTAATTGAAAGGGAAGCTGTTGCAAGAGACAGTAATGAAGTAATTGAGAGAGAAGCTGTCGCAAGAGACAGTAATGAAGTAATTGAGAGAGACACTGTTGCAAGAGACAGTAATGAAATAAGAGATGGTGAAATGTTCTGATCGTAGCGTGTGGCACATGAGATAATTTGATGTAGAACGAGCTAAGGTTATGATAATGCGAACAATTATGAAGAATTTGAGCTAAGTAGGAAGATAAATTTATGTCAACCTAAGAATAAAACTAAAATCGGAAATAAGATTTTATATAAAACTGTAAGAAGAAAAAAATGTAAAAAGATATTCAGTTGTAATGGATCAATTTATGAGATAAAACGGAATCTTATGCTTAATATTTGGTAAATAAATTGATGTATGTGGAAAAGCTTGGTATAATATTACACGAGGCCGTGTTAAGGTCAGGATGGCCGTGTCGAAGAGCAAGTAGTACTAATTTGTTTGCGCGCATTGTAATTGTGCTTCTATTTCCCTTTATGCGTGCCTTCGAACTTGTGCGAGTGTGAGTCGAGCCTGTGTGTTCGATGCCCTTGAACAAAGAATGCTCTATGACAGAGTATGGTGGTTGTTTTGGTCACACATGAGCGCAACTTGCATAGTGAAATTATTGAGAGTATTTGGTGGTCAGTATGTGAAATAAGAGTTGTTTGCTATTTCACAACTATTGTAATTTCATAAGAATATTGCATCAGCCGTTTGGTGTGTTGTGACTGGAATATGATTTTTAGCATGGAAATGTCCCGTTGTAGCTGGGCGACAGCGTTTGTAGCTGTCGCTGAGTGTGGTTCGGTGGCAAGCACAAGAAATGGTTCAGACAAAGAGGTCAGTTACGTTTAGAACTTGTCCGCCGCCGAAACTCGCTGCACAATGGAAATTAAGCAAGAGAATACTAGTGCTTCAACAAGAATACTAGTGCTTCGACATATACATAAGTGCATTGAAATGAATAACAAGTAGATTGCGTGCCCAAGTGGATTCAGTTTATTATTGAATTTAACCGAGTGTAGATCGTTCTCAGCTAGCTGTTCCGTATTATTATGTCTGATTCAGGTGGAGCTGGTATTTTCCTTTGTATTGTATTAGCGTTTCTCTTTTTTAACGACAGCTCTAAAAACCTCAATAATGAATTTGATGTGAATGCCACAGAGCAAACGCAAAATTTTATCAAAGATATCAAAGCCAAATGGTCGGAATATTTTGTAGATCATATAGAACCTTTGCTGCACGATGGAAATCCTGTGGATATAACTATAAATCACATTAAGCATGTGCACAAGCCTGTGAGTCGAATCGAAATCACCTACAAGATTTCTGAAGTTGACAAAATAATTGCTGCGAGCTGCTTGCCGGATATGGGCAGCTATATACAGGATATCAAAGTGCCGGGCATCGATACATTTCCGGTGTTGTGCGACTCGATTTTGGCTGACAGCGGCTGGACTGTCATATTGCGGCGTCTGGATGGCAGTGTTAATTTCAACAGAAACTGGATCGAATATCGCCGCGGATTCGGGGATCTGCGCTCTGAGTTCTTCATTGGACTCGAAAAACTGCATCGCATGACCAAGTGGCACAAGCACGAACTAATTATATATCTGAAGGATGTGGACAATGAGGTGCGACACGCACAATACAGCGAGTTTCGAATCGATAATGCGGCTGCATCGTATGCATTAAGTGAGCTCGGCGCATATTCGGGCAACGCAGGCGATTCATTAAGCACACACATTAATGCCACATTCTCGACGCCTGATACGAATGAAGAGTGCGCCATGGCCTACAAATCGGGCTGGTGGTTTCACAAGTGCATGGACAGGTATGTTTTGGCTGTTTCTCTGGCAGTTTTACCATTAACATCTATTTTGATAGCAACCTGAATGGCGTATATGAATCGAATGAAGTTGACGCCGATACAGCGGGCATAGTGTGGAGCAGCTGGCAAATGAAACCAATGAAATTCGCACAGATGATGATACGACCTATATACAATTAAATTCACGTTTCACATGAACCTTTTTTTTTAAAAAATAATAACAGCTTTTTATAGAAAAGTCCCATCGTAGCTTTTTCAAGCTGCAAGTGTCAAACTGTGTGACAGACAAACAAGCAACAGCAGGGCGCACGATGGGCCCAGGGCCGATCCAGCCCCAACCCGGACGCATTTGCCTTTTTTGCGGCGAATGACGCATAAGTCAGTTAGACAGAGCGACGAAGCGTGCAACTGTCGGGCCACTCTGTGTCTGTGTGAGTGTGTACTAGTGCGAGTATATTTCATATTGGATCACATGACGTTTCATGCATCTATTTGCAATATATGCCACACACACACAGACACACACACACAAACAGTTTTTGAGGACACAAATGCTCTGAAAATATGCCATAAAATATAAAAGTACACAAGTACTATATATACGAATGTACACATATATAAAGACTCGTATATACAGTATATATGTATATACATCTATTTGTATGTAGGTTCTTTTTTCCAGACTTTGCATAAATTCATAATGTCAAAATGGATGCCGCTGGCAGCGACAAAGCCGCGTCGAAATTTAACACATAAATTTATAATTTATATATTTGCAGCACATTGGCGCTCTCTGGGGGGGCAGGCGAGACAGAACGAGAGAGCTCGATGTGAGCGCAAATGCAGGAACAAAATTTATTAAAAACAATCAAATATAATTATAAACATTTGAAAGGCAAGCAAACTTTTTAATAAATTTCTATTTTAATTTTGTTTATAATATAATTATTCATTTTCCCATCAATTGTAAAGTGAACAAAAATTTATTATTATTTATGAAGTCAATTCGAATTTGAGTTTCGTATTTCTCAAATTTAATATTAATTTGAAATTATATAGATATATTTTTTTAAATATATATATTTTTGAAAATATATTTGCTCAACTTTATATTTTAGTTGAATAATATCTTTCTTTTAAATTAGTTTTATGACTTGGAAAAACGAAATATAAAAATATACATTTATACATGCATTAACTCTGCTCTAAATTATTATCTATGCATGCATACTAAACGAAAAAAATAAATACAAAATAAATAAATATAAAAAAAAAATAAATATTTAATTTAATTATATTTAAAGTTAGCTGTCTTTTAAATAGAAAAACAGAAAACAAATATACAATGTTACTTAAAGTAATTTTGATATTATATTAAATACAAATAAAAATTGAAAATTATTTAAATTAATTTATAAAATATTTAAATATTTAGGAATATTAATACTGTGAAAAGGCACTTTGGTTGCTGATTTACTACCTTTAAAAATAACTTTCTCGTAAATAGAAGCGTAATCAGTCTGATAAGCCTCGAATAGTCATTATCAATATTCGGTCATTATCAATAGCCGACTCAATGGACTCTATGAACTCTCTTTGTCAAAATACAAATATGAACAAAACTTTTGGGCCGCACTCAAATGGATTACAACTGTCATAGATGAGCTATGTTGATATTAAATATTAAATATTTACCATTATCATGCTACATTCTAGTATATTTCCCTCTTCTGTCTTTAATCACTGAAAATGCACAACCTTTCTCCTTTTCGCCAAGTCAAAAGTTAAAAAACATTTAAATAATATCGAAGCGTAACCCGTAACGCAGCCGGAATTCGACTGTGGCTTTGAGGCGAACATGGCAAATGAAATCAATTATTCATGCCTTCATTTTGTAGCTCTTTATATTGATTTAAATGCCGCACAGCATCTGCAAAAGCGAGTGTGAGTAATTAATAAATAATTTTTGCCCGTACACACAGACACACACATACATATACATATATATGTGTGTATATATCATCTACTGCGCATATACTCTGACAGCTTGCTGTTTACCCGCCCGTTTGTCTTTTGCAATTTGATTATGATGTCCTTTAAATGAATGGCTTCTGGCCATCGATCAGGCCACAATCTTGTTGCTGCTTCAATTTGTTACTCACTTCACTTTGCTCATCCACTGGCGAGTCCCATGGGAACTCTTAAATATTGTGCGCTCGCGTTAACCCAAATTGAAATTAAGAAATATCTTAGCTAAAGTAATAAAATCAATTTATAGTTGACGAAGGTATTTTGTTATAAACATAATTTTAAAATTAAATATAAAAGCGGTATAGATATTTTTTAAGTCACTATAAAAGGTTGGGTTAAGCCTCCATCACGTAGCGTACAGCTTACCTATAAAGAAAAAGAAGGGGAAAAAATGCTTAGAATACAATTTCTTTATTTTAAATAAATCAAGAATTATAATATATATATATTTATTGTAAATAATGAATAAATAATATTAGAAATTGAGAAAATTTCAGGCTTTCTTTCTTTACATAATTTTTATAATTTATCAAAAATATAAATTTAATATTAATAATATTTTTTAAGGACAAATAATAAAGTTTTATTTCAATCTAAACAACAAAGCATATTTTTCAACATAAATTATCCATACTATTTTTTTGTTACTTTTAACTTTTGTTTACTTCATACAACATCTTGCATCTTTTGGGAGGAAGAGGACATATAACTCTTATAGTCCTTCTCCAATAGATGCAACCGCAAATAGTTATTTACAAAAAAAATTCACATATCTAGCATAGGCCTCTTATCTAGGCCAATCCTAAAATACCCAAAGAGCCAATAAAAAAGAGCAGCCGCAGAGTAGGTTTTTCGTTTTCAAATATTCATTTGCCGCCACAAAGGGAAAACAGCAACGGAACGAGCAACTGAATAGGATTTTCTTTACCTTATTTTTTCGCATTTGGTAGACGAAAAAGAAGGCCATAAATAAACAACAGGTATAAAATGGACTTAAGAACGTAAAAGCAGAGCGCGACGGCTATAAAAATGCAATTTTTCACTGCTCAACCCTACACACACACACACACACAAACACATAGATATATGTGTGTACACATGTGTGTGTTTGTGTGTAAGAGCATAAAAACTGCTTTAGTTGGGTAACAAATGTTTATGCAATTTGTTTAAAGGCCAGTTCGTGGTGCAAATAAGTAACATATGAGCCGCTGCCTAAGGAAAACTGCAAATTTGTGCACTAAATGCACCACAAAGCAAGGCACACGCCCCCTAGTGCGCCTACCACTCATAGGTGAGTTGTGCAGAGTTTTCATTTTTTTCTATTTCTTTTTTTGTTGTTGTAAAACTTTTTTTCATGTGCGACAAAGGCCGAGCGCGCAAATTGCAGCAGTTGCCTACCAAAGGCACAAAAGGCCAACTTAAAAAGGGAAAAAAGGTTTATCATCCTAAACCGAAACTTAAATACACTATATATACAAATTGAAAGTGTTGCCATGTTTTATACCTTAAAAAAATATTTATTTTATATTCCATAAAAGCTTTCTCTAATTTTATTAGTTTGTTATTGTGTATATTATTTTCCGTATAGCTGTAATGCCCTGTGTTAGAGCATCCATAACGAATATGGAGCAAGTGCAAACAATTGCAGAGTGTCGTCATTGCAGTGCGCCATTCCATTTGCAATTCTCAATTCTCCCGACACGCCTCCCGCCTACCCGGTCTTCCGTTTCTTATTGCCTTGCGCCTTGCAATGCAAAAATGTGTGTGCGTATGTGTGTGTATTTTTCCAACTGAAATTGAAAGGCAGCTCTTTCTCTCTGTCCCCCCGGTGTGGGCGTGGCCCGCATCGCTCCTTTGGCGCTGGGCGCATTTTATTGCCAGCTTTTTGGGGCGTAAATATCTGTGCAGCAGTGAGAAGGGGCTTCAGCTTCTGCTTCAGCTTCTACTGCTGCTGCTGCTGCCAGCTGCCATTCGTGGCAAGAGTTATGCCTTAAGCTAGGCGCTTGAAAACAGGGGGCAGACAGCATCAGCAGCAGCAGCAACAGCAGAGAACTCAATGTCCACCCACCGATTCTCAAACAAGCATCTAACGGTACCAAATAAGTCAATTGCCAGAATGATTTAAATGCCAGCTCAAGGGGAATGTCACCAGGATCAAAGGCGACAGAGGCTAACGACATGAATACAGTGAACATTCCCCAATTAGAGACCCGTTGCTAACCAGAGATGACCAGAGAAATTTAAGCATTGTAAAAGTTATACAAATTGTGGGGTATAAACTAGATATCGAAAAAAGAGGTGAGAAATCTCCTGATTTATTTAATTCTTATTACTGTTCAGATAAAAGGTTTGAAAAATGCGTTGGACACGTTGGAATTCGAATTATTATACAAAAATATAATATATAAAGAAATATGGATAATATACAAAGGCTTATAAAATTTAAAGAAACTGTACAGTATTAATACAAAATAAATAAATAAAATAAAAAATAAAACAAAGCACTAAAAAAAAATATTTATAAAAAAAAAAAAATAAATAAAAATAGAATAGAATAGAAGAAACACTGAAAAACAATGTTGTTAATAATATTATGATATTAAAAAATTTTAAAAAATTTATATACATATGTATATTACATAAAAATATATATTACACAATACAAATTAAATACATATAAAAAAATAATAATATAAAAAATATATTAAAAATAATAATATACAAAATATATATATGAAAAAATAATGAATTTATATTTTTTAAAATTAGAAAATAGTTTAAAATTTATTGATCAATTAAAATTTTATGGAATAAGTATCTATTTTCGTTTTTCTTCCATTTATATACACACAAATTTCAGCTATTGTTCCCTTAATATTATATTACAAATTTTCCATCTATTTCCTTCATTTTCTAAATGCAAATTTCATTAAATTACATCCCATTCTTCTCTTTACCTTTAATAAAACAAAAAAAAAAAACAGTAAAAATTTTATAAACTCAAATGACGACGTTGTGCGCCTGGAGCCTCGTGCCTACTATAGAGATTCTAGGGGATGTTTTAGCATAACAATCAGGTCATAAATTGTATATCTAATTTTGTAAAGCCCATTTAATAGACTCCCAGCCCCAAAGCCAAAAGGCTCAATGCAGTTGCATAAACTCGAAGCTAATTAACAACAACATTTGCGCATAAATAAAATGATAAACACATCAGCAACAGAGGCACAGGCATAGTGGTAGGGAAAGAGACAGAGAGAGACGCAGAAGCGGAGAGTGGGTGGGCCCTCTGTGAGACTGACAAAATCTATGAGAAAATTTAATGTCTTAGGCTCAACATAAATTTTAATGCTAAAGCGCTTGGCTCCCGTGTCGCAGCAGTCAAAACAAACAGACAAGAGCAACAGAGACAGAGACTGATGGAGGGCGAGAAGGAGAGGCAGATGGTTGAGTGAAATGCAAATGCAGCTGCAACATGGCAACAGCTGCTGCCGCTGCTGCTGCTGCTGCTGCTGCAACCACCAACAAGGCGACTCTGGTTTCATTTGGTCGACACTTTACACAGTGGCACAAGCCATAATCAGGACAAGTGTCCTGCTGCAGCATCAGCAACAGCAACACCAACAGCAACAGCAGCAGCTGCTGTTGGTGCTACTATGCTGCATTATGCATTATTATTTGATGCATTTTGCATAGAAGGCAGAGTCGAGCTGCTCGCTCTCAATGCCCCAGCTGACATTACGGAGCAGTCGCAAAGCAAATCTGCAGGCTAGCACACTTAGCCTTGAGCAAAATAAAAAAAAAAAATAAGAGAAAAAGAAATAAAACAGTCCTCATGATTTATGCACGTGTTTAGTGTGAAAAAATGTGCATTAAAAGCAAAGCACAACAACAACAACGTGTAGGAAATGGAACCCAAACAACATGCCACAAGCACAGCTCTTAGAGAAAGTGTTGCCAAGAGAGCATGTTGCTGCTGCTGCTGCGTGATGGAGGCGTCTCGCCTACCCGGCAGGAAGTGAAAGTGTGTTGGAGGACGCGCATGTGTTGCACGTTTCTTATATCGGGGTCACTGGTCATTATCAAGATGTTGCCAAAGAAATGCCATAAAGTGGTGTGGTGTCCTGTCACTAGTCCTTGCTGCTGCGGATAGCCTGTCGTCAGCAGCGCCCCATTTGATATGCAAGGCAGATAAAGGCCAACGCGCATTCAACGCGCCTGGCTGGCCAAAAGCCAAATGGCTGCCTACTAAAACCAGACAGACAGCGAGCCAGCGGGATAGGCAGCGTGACAGAGAGAGGGAAGGAGCCAGAGAGAGAGAGAGAGAGAGAGAGAGGGAGAGAGGGAGAGAGGGAGAGAGCGAGAGGCCTCAACTTGTCTTGAAAAGCCAACAAAACCAACAATATGAATATAGTATGGCAATAGTTTAATGCCAGCTCAACTGCAAGTGAACTCTGTAGAAAATTTGTTGACTAAGCAGCTTCTTTATCCACAAAACAGCCCACGGAGTAAGTGTGAGTGTGCGTGTTGCGTGTGTGTGTGTGTGTGTGAAAGGCTTTTAGTTTTGGCTTTTACTTGTTAGCAATGGAATTAATGCGTATAAATCGAATGTTTAGCCAACTTGTTGGCTTTGCGCCGCACAGCTTCGATAAGTGTAAGCTGACTTGTTTCTATTATTTAGATAAGATTAGATTTGTAACATCTGCATATGTAGGTGTACGCGTGCATGTACTTATCACGGCCCATAAGCAATAAAATATACTCAAAATTTGTATTTGCCACGTCCCAACGGGCGTATAATATTTTTTAATGGCTCGATCTGTGGCCTCCGGGCGCGTGCTTAAAAAATGTTTGTGTTTCAAGAAAAAAATTCTTAAATCTCTCAAAGCAAGATTTAAAGCACAAAATGATATACAAAACAGAATGAAAATAATAATAAATTAAATAACGATAAATTTATAAATTATTTAATAATAAAAATCAATAAAGTTGTGTACATTTATAATTTTTCAAATATTATTCAACAATTTTTAATAATACTTTTAATATTTTTTAACAATACTTTTTATTATTTTTCAAATATTATTCAACAAATATTATAGATTATAAAATTAAAAATATTAATATTTTCATTACTTTTCAACTTATTCTTCTTATATATTTTCAACTATTTTTAAAAATTATTTTAAATTTAAAAAATATTAAAATGTTGTTTATCTAATTTAATAAAAAATTTAATTATTATTATAAATTTTGAACTCAAACAATATTAAATCTGTTTTATTGTTGGTTCTTAAATATTTAAAATTTTTTTAATAAATTTAAATTTAAAGTAAAATAAAAGCTAAAACAAATATTCTCTAACTTTTATTAAAAACAAAAAAAAAAAAAAACACATTCTTTCAGCACATATTGAAATTGCAAAGTTGTTCTTTGCAAACTTCTTCCTATAAAAAGCAATTTCATGTGCAGCTCTCAACGCATGTTGACAAAGCCCCCGAAAAAGAAGCGAGCCTTGAGCAACATCTCTTTTATTATTATTTTTTTTACTCAGCTAAAACTAATTAGTTAAAATTTTCAGCAAACACATTTACGTAGCATGCTAACAGAATTTTTCTTTTTTTCTGCTTAAAATAATAGAGAAACAGCTGCTGGCTTTTGTTGCTCTGGCTAAGTACTTAAAACTTTAATTAGCCAAAGTAAAAAAAAAGAAGAAATGAGAGCAAAAAGTAGGCAACGATGACGACGAAGAGTCTTGCCACATGCGAGAACGTGGATACACTTTGATATAATTAGCGGCATTAGCCATTAGGTAATTTTAAAAATTAATCAAGCAGCCAGAGAGCTGGCCAAGCGGCACATTGTGGTGCCAGTTATTGGCCAAATTAAGACAGTGGGCAATGGAGGCTGCAGGAGCAGCAGGCGTGTAGCGTCAGGTTAGCTCAAGTAGCTAGCGCACTGCTAACCCAATTAGCACTTAACACATGACAGAGGCACAGCCTAGGTAAATAAATGGCAAACAACAGCTCAATTGATGGTTGCAGCACGTGTCCTGAAGCTTCAACTGAACGTTAAATGTTTTCGCAAAAGTCTTGCGCCGCAAAGCCCCCCACTGAAATACTGAAGCCTCAACAGCAACCTCTTGCTCTCTCGCTCTCTCCCACTGTCAGCAGCGGCAAAAGCGACTTTCAATTTCCCAGGCAGGCAGCCAAAAAGGCAGTCGTCAGCGAAAAGCCAACCAAAAGGCTGCCATAGCCACAGCCACAGCAGCAGCAGCAGGCAACTCTGGAAACTAGCACAAGGACGTGTGCCACACGACACAGACACATACACACACATTTCACATACATACATATGCTATACATACATACATCGCTTAAGCCATACACACGCAAGCAAGCAAAGCTCAAGTTCCCATCTAGGTGGAGCACTCATACTCTTAAGCACTTTGGGCGTACTTCTTTCTACAATACAGCATTTATATGCGTGTGTGTGTGTGTCTGTGTTTCGTGGTGGGAGGGACCAATGCGAAAATCTTAGCGCTCAAGTAGCGTACGTGATATGCGCGTAATCAATATTTACACACAACTTTTTCCAAGCGAAATACATACATCTATGTATGTGCTAAAAATGAAAATGTAAGACAAAAGTTCAGCGATTGCCTGGCAATACACATATATACATACATACATACATATGTATATACGCATGTCTGTATTGGATTGCCACTTGGCCAAAATATCATGCATATGCCATTTAAAGAAACATATTTTATTGCCACACAATCGAATTAGTTGAAGGAAGATATTCAGTGCGACATCTGAGAATTGCATAGAAAGGCAAACAAATGGAATTTCTTCGGAAAATTACAAATAAAATGAAAATTGGATCAACACATTTCAGTGCAAAAATATACGCATAGAACTGTAACTCGAATACACAAAATGTAATTTGAGAACTGTATTTGCCGTAGCGAGCCAAAACTTACATTTTTGCAAGAATTTAGAAGCTACTTAAAATAACAAGTACTTAACGTAAGGAAATATCAAATTTTGAATTAATCGACTCAATAAAATAAAAAAATTAATAAATTATAACCATATTCACACTTATTTTGTGAATTATTTAAACCAATGGCAAACGGAAATTAGAAATTAAAATAATATCTTAAATAAATAAGTGAAATAATGTTATAAAACATCTTATAAAAACTGTTTATATATATTATTTTATTAATTGTATTATTAACTTTTTTATAATATTAGCATTGAATATATTTTTATATTTAGGAAAAAAAGGACAAAAAATAAATAAAAATTAAACACGTTATTACAACAAATAACAAAATTTTTAAATAAATAATAATATAATATTTTATTAATACTAATTAATAATAATAATACATATCAATGTGTATAATACATATTTATTTTTCTTAAATTCTAACACGTTTTTTTTTTGTCTTTTTGGGGCGTTTTAATCTAAGTTCAATAAGCATTTTTAAAATATTTTTAACGGATGTGAATACAATTAAATAAATCATGAGCAACTGAGATAAAATTACAGCAAGTAGATTTTAGTTTTAATGCATATTAATAAAATCGTTTTTAAAAAAATCAATATTCAAATTTGAAATCTGTTTTTAATTTAAAGATTCGAATATTTTAATAAATATAAATACATAAATATATATGTATGGAAAAAATTGTTGCTTGCAGGCAATTCGGCTATATTTATGAATGGCATTGACGGAAGATTGTTTATTTATTCGCTATGATTGGTATTTATCTATTCGATTCAGAGGTTTATTAGAGACTGACGCTTATAACAGAGTAATGTTCGTTAACATATAGTACTTATCGATATATCGCATTGTAACAGAAAGATTTTCTTTAACACCCTTCCTCAATGCGATTATGATTTCAAATTCATTTTACATAATCGACTTCAAATTAACTTAACATTAACATAATTCATTTCAATCTTAACGCTTCAGTAAATTTAACATGCTTGTTCTTACAAAGATTCTTGGTCATGATATCTGCAATCATATCTGTTGTACAAGCATACTTTAAGTTAATTTGACCCTCGTCAACTACTTGACGGACAAAAATGATATCTTATATCAATATGCTTAGTCCAGGAATCCCGCATCCAATGGAGTTGCTACTGGCCTACAATTGTCCATACCATGAGTCTGCAATAATTCCTTGATGTATTGCGAATGGCCTATGGTGATAGGCCCAAGCTCATCTTCACGCATCACCTCCATGCTCAGTTCAGGCACGCCTTTGTCGACACATTCAAACGCATTCGAAATCGCCGACTTGATGCTAACCAGGTCCTCTTTGGATTGACATGCTATAAGTAAATCATCAACATATACCAGGATTAAAGACAACTTATCCTTTCCTATATGCTGGTAAAGACAGGGCTCGTTTTCGCAGGCCACGAAACCCAAACCAATCAGAACATCATTTAGCTTTGTGTTCCATTCCCTTCCTGATTGCTTCAATCCATATATAGCCTTCTTCAGCATCAACACCTTAGCTGGTTGAGCCCGATCAATGTACCCTTCTGGTTGCTTCATGTACACTGTATCGCTCAGGTCACTGTTGAGGTATGCCGTGCATACATCCATTTGGTGTATATGCAGTTTCAATTTCACTGCCAGTGCAAAGATGAATCGCACGCTCTCCAGTCTGCATACCGGAGAAAAAGTTTCTGCATAGTTTATGCCATACTGCTGGGAGCAACCTTTTGCCACCAATCGTGCCTTAAATCGTTCTACTTGTCCATCTTTGTCACGCTTTAGGCTGTATACCCATTTACATCCAACAGCTCGCTGTCCTTTCGGCAAATCTGCCAATTGCCATGTCTGGTTGGCCATTAGTGCGTCATACTCCCGCTTCATCGCATCACACCAATCTGATGCATGAGCACTCTTCAACGCCTCCTCATAGGATAATGGCACCTTCACGTTGCTGGCAACCAGAGCCCCAAGTACGTTGTGCTGCTTTCGAGGTCGGCCTGGCTTGCCGGTTCGAATCAGCCTTGGTCTCCCAGGACCAATGCGAGGAGCATTAACAGTTGCGTCCACGCTTACTTTCTCTTTGCGATCTCCATCGCTGCTGCGCCCATGGCTGCTGTCCCGATCGCTGCTGCGTTCATCAGGGTCGTGACTTTCATCATTTTGCTCGCAATCAAGTTTTTCCCCTGGCTCAAGGATTAGCACATCTGACTCACGTGATGATCCTTGGTCGTGCTCCAATCCTTTCCTGAACTTGTGCTCTAAAAACACAACATCTCGGGATAACGCAACGCTTCTCTTGACAGGGTTGTACAGACGATAAGCTTTGGCGGTTTCAGAGTAACCTACCAGTATATGCTGCTCGCCTTTTGCTGAAAACTTGTTTTTATGGTTTTTATTTAATACAATGGCTTCGATACCAAATACTCTTAGATGAGAAACGCTCGGTTTTTTCCCATACCAATCCTCATATGGAGTTTTGCCAATCAAAGCTGCGGTTTCAGCCCTATTGCGTAGATACGCAGCCGTCATTATCGCCTCGCCCCATAAAGATTCACCAACTCCAGCATGCACCATCATACTTCGCGCCATCTCCATCAGTGTTCTGTTGGCGCGTTCCGCCACACCATTTTGTTGTGGAGTGTGGGGAACAGTTAGTTGTCTCTTTATACCATGGCTCGATAAGAATTTTTCAAATGTACCGCTCAGGTACTCACGCCCGTTGTCGCTTCTTATAGCCTTTATGCGTTTTCCAGTTTGATTTTCAGCTAATCTTTTAAAGTCCTTAAATTTCTCAAACACATCACTTTTATTTTTTAGCATGTACACCGACATATAACGCGATTTATCGTCAATAAATGTTGCAAAATAACGCGCTCCACCTTGTGATGTCGTACGCATAGGACCACAAATGTCTGTATGAACTAAAGCTAGTAATTCTGTCGAGCGATTTTCTGACACTTTGGGAAACTTCTTCACGCAAATTTTGCTTTTTGCACACGTTTCGCACACAAAGTCATTTGTATTACACACACTAGCTGTAAGTCCATTAACCATGCCCTTTTTAATCATTTTGTTTAGGCTATCAAAGTTTAAATGACCGAACCGATCATGCCATTTCACCAATTGATTCATATTTGCATTCACATTAGCTGAAACTACATTTTTCATACTACTTTCAAATAAAAACAAATCGTTATGTTTTTCTGCAACTAGCCAAGTGTCATTGTTACCGTCTTTAACAAACACTTTGTTTTTCTCAAAAATTACTTTTAACCCTTTTTCAGTTGCTTTTGACACAGATATAAAATTGCATTGCAATTCTTTCACATATAAAACGTCGGCCAATTCGATCGTTTTCTTTTTCCACTTAATCAACACATTCCCGCAACCTTCAGTTTCTATGTAATTATCGCCTGCTAGTTTTATCTTCTCTTTGTGCTCACGCATATTAATAAACATTGATTTGTCCGCGCACAAATGAGCCGTAGCACCACTGTCCACACACCAGACATTTTTTGTCAATTGGATTTTTCCAAGAAAAGAGAACATCGAAAAAACCGTTTTACTGTTCTTTTCGGTCGTTTTTTCGCTTTCGTTGTATTTATCAACCTTTCTCTCTCTTAATCTGCACTTCGCCGCGAAATGCCCGTTTTGCCCGCACAGCCAACACTTCACGTCTTTCGGGTCTTTCTTTGTCTTGTTCCTTTTACCGTTTGTTGGACGCGACGAAAAAATTGTATTCTCGCCCTTTGCACCTACTTCGCCTATGTTGCGCCTCTCTCCTTCTTCCAACAATTTGATTTTTAGAGCGCTAAATGAAGGCAATGTGTCCCGTGTTTCGATAGCGACCACGAAATTGTCCAACTCTTCATGTAAACTTGCTAGTAATATTATTACAAGCATTTCATCAGCCACCTTCACTTGTATTTCATATAATTTTTCTACGACATTAGAAAAATTATCCAAATGTTCACGTACACTGTCTGTAGCTGACATTTTCATATATAACAATTGCTTGAACAACTGTACTTTACGCGCGGGTCCCGAAGGCATGTGGATCTCGGACAATTTTATCCAAGCTTCTCTCGCGGTTCCACAATGCTTGATACAGTTTATCTGCGATGCTTTTACAGACAACAAAATGCTAGCTAGAGCCTTCTCATCTTTGCTATCAAACAACGCTTTCTGTTCCACTGTATCGTTCTCATTTTTCAATAACCGGCCACATGTCACCGACCACAAGTCAGAATGAATTAACAAACTTTTCATCTGCACTGACCACGCACTATAGTTTTCACTATCTAGTTTCTCAATTGCAAACATTGAACTCATTTTGCACAAATTAGTTTAACACACGCTTTAACTAATTAATCGAGTCTCATATATGTTTTTTCCAATCACCAGCACAGCTTTCACTTTTCGCTGCCTGGGCCCATAACCTATTCGATTCAGAGGTTTATTAGAGACTGACGCTTATAACAGAGTAATGTTCGTTAACATATAGTACTTATCGATATATCGCATTGTAACAGAAAGATTTTCTTTAACATTATCTCTCTCCATCTTTCTCTTTCTCTCTGTGATAGCTGCAACGTGAATTGCAATTGATATAGCAAATATTTAATTGACTGCGCATTCCGATGCTACGCTCCAATAAAAGAGCTAAGTGAGTGCCAAACGTTAAAATGTCTGCGAGCTTTAACTATCAATGATATAATTGCCCTAACTTCAGCTGCTGTTGCTGCTGCAGTCGAGTCAAAGCCTTGGCAGGGATACGCTGCCATCAAGCAAATGCAGTTACTTTGGCACACATTAAATTTGGTTTGATTTTTGGCCCGGCCCGGCCCAGCCCGGCCAACAAGCCGAGCCAATGCGAGTCTCTGTCTCTGGCAAACAGACCAGCCAAACAATGGATGGATGGATTGGCAAAGGAGTTGCCGGCGGGGTCCAAAGGACTACGAAATTTTCGCACAAAGGCAGTCAGTCGACGCCAGCTTGGTGGAGTTTTGGTGAAGTTGAGCCAACCAAGGGGAAAATCAAGTGGAAAACGTATATTGTGAAAATCAACTATTGGCAGGCAGCTGTCAGCCGCATAGCAAAAGCGCTGTTCAAACAACGAAAACAATGGCCAAAACGCAGCTCAAAAGACGCCGGCGAAAGCTTTCAGCCAAAGTTGCTACCATAAATATATAGAAGAATACCAGAGGAAGTACCAGAAGAAGTAAGAGGACCAGACGGCCAAGGCGCAATTTTATGAAAATATTACATCATAAACAGTCGTCTGCTGAAGATGGAACAGCTATATACATATATATACATATATATGTATATAGATGGCAAATTTTCTAGCCTGTCTGGCACACAAAATGCTGCTCACAAAATATTTGCCAAACAACAACAAAAAAAAAACAAAATAATAAAAAAAAATAAATCTAATAAATTATACAAAGCCAGCTTTATACACAAATCAGTGCAGACACAATAAAAAAAGTCGAAAGAGAAAAGAGATAAGTACATAAAGCGAATTTTGAAGGTGTGAAGAAAATTTTAAGAGCAATTTAGTTAAATTGAAAATATTCAATCTTCCACGAAGCTTACAATGAAATGAAATCCATTTTGGGCTATGTCTATAT
This sequence comes from Drosophila navojoa, assembly GCF_054131105.1. Taxonomy (NCBI): domain Eukaryota; kingdom Metazoa; phylum Arthropoda; class Insecta; order Diptera; family Drosophilidae; genus Drosophila; species Drosophila navojoa. The sequence goes on along the minus strand of NC_142891.1, from coordinate 25,640,583 downwards.
TGATAAGCAGAAAAGTAAGACAGCATTATTTTCGTATATTACTACTACATATATTATATTACCAATATTAAGAAGTCAAGTTATAAATATAAAAAAAGAAAATCTTTTACGAATAGAATTAATATATATTTATTTTAATGAGATTCATCATTAAATTTTAGCATTTCCCAAACAACTTCAATTGATTTTGTTGTTCCAATTAGTTTTCATATTTTTATTTTTTAATTTTTTCTTTCGTTGTATGTTGTCTTTCACACGCCATAAAACTTATTCTAACAAAATGTTGCAGAAAAATGTCTAATTAGAAGTTTGAACGCGTTCACAAAAGGTGCAGCTGTCAAAGTTTTTCTATAATATTGTTCCATTTTTTATTTTAATTGACAAATGCTGTGCGCGCTGTCATATGCACTGGTTCGAGTCTTGCCAGTTGCAGAACTTTTGCCGCTTCAAGTTTTCAATCAATTTGATTATTATTTGGTAAGCGGCATTCGTGGCCATGTTAATAAAACACGCGCACAATTCAGAGCGAATGTTATTATCATATTAGTAACTCATCTGCAAAACTTGAGCCATGAACTGGTTTCGTTGCAGTGCAAACTTCATCAACTTGTCCAAAAACTAACAACATAGGACGGCTCGCAGAACTATTGTGTATGTGTGTGTGTGTACGCCATGAGGTTTGGCTTCTCCCCAGTCAAGATGGAGAGAGTAAGAGAGAGAGAGAGAGAGAGAAGGAGGGAGGGAGAGAATGAAACATGGAAGGAATATTTTGGTCGGGGTTGAATGAATGTTGATAAAAAGTTTTGTTGCTTCACTGTTGGCAAACACATAGTTTCAACATATTGCCGCCACCTTTTGGCAGTGGCAGACAAAAACATGAGCTCGGCGCGCCCACGAAATACAAAACAATTTGAATGAATATACGGGTTGGAGGTTCAAAACTTTGTCCTTGCTGCCAAAGCAAGCCGACTGACTGTTGACGAGACAACAATAATGATTACTGACTCCTCGATGGCTGTCGGCCATAGAAATACTGTCATCTATACATATACATATACATATACTTATGTATTTGTGTGTGAGTGTGTATATATCTTCTTCCGAGAAAACATGGCTTGAGTGCGGTGATAGTGCAGTCGGCGCTATAGAAAACAAAACTTTTGCTCAAAACTAATAAGCTTTGGAAATATCATAAAGACCGCACAGACCATCGCCCTCAAGAAAACAGGGCTAATGGCCCAAACTTCTGACAATGACATCAGCAACTGTGCTTTTTCCAGCCAGCTCGGGCGGAACAGTTGCAAATTTATTAAAATATAAATTTAATCAACTCGCAGCGGTAGCTGAATGAGTCTGCATAAATTTATTTCCACTCGACGCTTATAGACTAATTATGCAAAAGTTTCAACTCCAACAACAATTCAATTCAGTGAGCCTGCTTGCAAATTAATTGATTGCAGCGACTGACACTGAGATTCCACTTGAAAAGAAATTGAAAGTTGAAATCTAAGTTTTCTATTCGCTTAAGCTCTTGCCAAAAATATATGAAAACCAAAAAATGGCAAAATACCATTTTTAAATCATATCAATTTTAAAGTTTAGTTTGAAATTTTAAAACGTTAATTAATAATAATAATAAAATAAATATATCTTTAAGTATTAATTAAATCATAATAAAATATATTGCATATTTTTTCAATAATTGTATTTAGATCAGCAAATGTTTTTCGATTTTGTATAAAAAATATATATATATAATTTTCTTTACAATTATATATGAATGATTTTGATTAAAGTAGAAATGCTTTTATGAATCTTAATTTTATATTTAATATTTATTTAATTATTATATAATAATGAAAATATGTTTTAGAATGACATACGATTTTATTAAATAAATATCTATTTTCACATAAAATACAAATAGGTTAATTATAAACTATATTATATTATATGTATATTTTTTAACTTTATGGAAAATACATATTTTATTTTATTTATTTTTTTATATATTATTTTATTAATTGTCATTTTTAACTTCAATATATTTATAACTTGTTATTTTCTCCTTGCTATTATTAAAAAAATAATAATAATTATTGAATTTATATATTTATTATTATTATTAATTTTTTATTTAATTATTAAAAAAGATATCCTAATTATAATTTTCTGTAGCCTTTATCGCCCATTTCAAGTTTTTCCATTATTACTTTTTCATTTCAATCAAATTATATAAAATTTGTTAAACTAGTTTCAAGCACTTGCTACAATATTTTCATTTGCTTTTTTTAAGCAGAGATTCGTAATCAAACCGGAGGCAAGTTGCAAAGTTTTTTTTTTTTTTTTAATGAGTCTCTTCAAACTGTTGCAAAGATTGTTCTATTACTTTTGGCAAATCTTCACAAGCTGGGCTAAAATTTAACTGAAACTCGTTTTGAGCCAAGCTGGCTTACCTACGTTAACGCAGGCACACGCACACATATACCACCTACTGCAGGCACCGCACACTTTTTGACCTCAGAAAGGGACCGCAGATGAAGCCAAGTGCAAAATTGCCTGGCAACACTTGAAAACTTTATGCAGTGCTCAATTGCAAGCATAAATTGCTGCCAGTTGTGGCAGCCGCAATTTGAGCGTAGATTTGTAATTAAAACTCAAGCCAAACCCTTTGCGAGCTCCACAAAAAAAAAAAAAAAAAAAAAAAAAAACATATTATTCATTATAAACTTCTGTTGCAGCAGCAGCAGTTTGTCTGATTTAAGGCTGCAAAGCCCACTTGAGCTAATCACACAAAATTCTCATTTTTTTCGTTTCTTTTGAGCTCAACAACTTTGCCACAAAAAGTGGCAACTAGCTGCTCTCTCTCTCTCGCTCTTTCACTCTCGCTGCAAATCAGGCCAACTTTAAAGGACTTGCGGATTCCAGCCAATGGGCAAACAAACACCGCCAACATAATTTACAAATTAGTTTTTAATGAATTCCTAAAGCACAACATTTTCGCACAGATAATCTCGAGTGCCATCATCAGCAAGAAAGTCAAGTTTCCGTTGACACAACTCAGCTGCAGTGTGTTTTCACCTCTTTGCGTTGACGACGCTTATAGTTACATTTTATACTTCAAAAATCTAATAAAATTGCGTTACTATGAACAAGACGAGATTTTCTTTGAACTGGCAAACTCGAATTTGAAGCCTACTTCTGTGTGACAAATTAGAAATAAATTGAAAAAGACAAGAATCAAATTTTAATTCCTTTCTTTATATGAGATTATATTTGTCCTTAAATGTGTTTAAGCTTGAGGGTAAGAGAGAGCAAAATTTAATACAATGCATAAATCATAATTTTTAGCAAAACGATGAACTGCAAATGTTTTTTCCTTTGGATAGTGATCATAATATTTATTCATAATAATAATGATAATTATGAGAATTTTATATTTAAAGTGATTATAGTTTAATGATTATACTATACCCGATAAATAAAATAAACATTTTAAATCGTATATAAAACTTTCACAATTCTGCCTTGCATATTCACAACTAAACAATTAGCTCAATAAATTTAAAAAATTTAAATTCTTTTATAGCTTGATTAGTTTTTTTCATTTGATATTATTAACTAACTAAATATCAACCACACGAAGAAGAAGCACGCTGCACTATAAGTCTTGATCGCCCTGAGCTCAAGAATTTGACTGATTGCCAAAAGCAGCTGGCTCGCCTTTAAATACACAACGATACTTCCATTCAAAATTTAACTAAACAGGACCGAATGTCCTAAGCAAGGCTCTCAGGGCGTATTAAAAGCTTGATCGTGAAGGTACACATTTTTTATTTTCAGCTGTCCCAAGAATCCAAGATTAGTCTCAAAAGAAATACTATTAAGCTATTCTCTTTAAATAGTAAACAACAGTGATTCAACTCTTACAATAATATACATCACTATATTAATTATTATAAATATATATAAATTAATGATTTTTTATTATAATATATATTAATTATATTTTTGATATTCTAATATTATACTGTGCCTGAATATATACATCTTCGTCAAATATGTTTTCAATGAATTTACCTGCAAAGAAAATATAATAAAAATCTCATTAGTAAACAAATTATTGTAAGTTAATTTTGTAAATATTTAAAGAATATGTGATGGCACGGAGAAAAGTAATATATGAAGTATTATATAACAAGTGAAATATATATATTTTTAATAGTATAGGTATTTTTTAATTCGAACTTTTAACTGTATTATTGTTCACCTAAGACTAAAACATTAGTCTAGGATTTGTTTTTAATATTTATTTATTTTTAAATTGATTCATTATTATTTGAATTTATATTAATCATTATTTTTTATTTCATATTTAAAATTATATATATAGAATGTGATTATTTCTTTGCTTATTCTTTGCTTACAAATTATTTATTTGTTTAAAATTTTAAGCTATTAGCAATCGCTTTCTGTTTAAGACTGAGCAACGCATTCACTTTGTTATTGCTGAACCGCCTCTGAGACAATATTTCGAACTAAAGTCCGAGTATTGCTCTCTAGGCACCCACACACTGAAACATCCACATATTTCATGGTGTGCAAGCAGGAGCGCATCGCTTTGCAACTTATAATTGGATTTATGAGCAGGCGGAACACAACGACAACATGGAACTGAGCAACTAAACGAACTCTGCCACCGGACCAGACCATCCATCTACATAAGCCAGCGCTGGGCGAGGGTATCGTAAGTAGCTGTTCGACGATACTCGTAGCTCCTAGTTTAATGGTCCCTGCCAGCACAGAAATTGTCATGCTCATCGTCGACGACGACGACGACGACGACGGAAACGGAAATGCTGCAAAAGGTAAAGAGAAGAGCAAAAAAATGGAGGAAGTAGGATGAAATGCATGCGATGCAAGCATAGGAAATGGCTCAGGGGGGGATACGACGGTTGAGCAGCTGCTGTGGTCACTTCTCTCAGCACGACTGCTGCATCAGTTTGTTGCAAATTAATCACTGGGGCATTTACTTTATTTATTAAATAAAGCTTTGACATTGTTCGAATAATGGCATTAGATCTAATGAAAGTGGACTTTGTTACCGTTCAGTACCATATAAATTGATGCAGGTCTCTGCTAAGGTAATTATAGCACATAAATAGGTTATACATAAATTTATAAGTAAATTAATGGTTAACTTCAATTCCTCCAAAACTTATAAAACAGAATAACTTTAGGAAAAGTGCATAGAAGTCGATATCTTAAAGAGTGAAAGAGCGGGCAGTTATAATGGCTGAGTAAAAAGTATAACATGAATAACATGACATAAGAAATAAAAGAAAGCAAAATGAGATACGAAAACAAACGCCCAATGGTACTCTATATTGAACAACAATTTTTGAAGAGGAAGCCATAAAAGATTATATGTTTTAATAAGCAAGTAAAATAAATAATATAAATGAATAAATAAATTAATAAATTAAAAAATAAATAAATAAATGCTAAATTACAGTTAGCGTTGGCAAATTGAAAATATATATATTATATTTTATGATATATTATAATTACAATTGGTGTTTATGTATTATATTAAATTATACGTATTAAATTATATTATATTAAAGTTGCTTGACATTATTACATACAGAAAATGATATATTATGTATCTAAACATAATTACAGAAATTTGTATAAATTAAAATATATATATATATATATATATATGTATATTCCTATAAAAATATATAAATAAAAGTCAGCTTTTAACATTGGCATGTGCAAGATTAAAAACAACTTTCAACAACTTTTCAACTTTTATACCGATACAACTTTTAACTAGACAGCACTTAATACGCCCTTAACACTGTTAAATTGCTGAAAACAAATTTAGGAAGCACGCATACTGCTTATCGAGCAAAGTAAATAAACTATAAACAAGAGAGCACAAACAATGCGTAAAGTGTAGCGCTTAGATAAATGTTAATAAATATTCAAACGAGATTCTTATTCATGCGCTGACGTCAAACGCTAAGCTAGCTGCAGAGATTCTATTATATCTGCATTTCTTTATATTATATTTTATTTTGCTTCTCTCTTATTTTTTGTTTATAACGTTTGGGTACAACGCAAGGCGTTGACTGTTCAAGTGCTCTGAAGCAGCCTTCTTTCATGTGAGGCGCGGGGCGGGCGTCTCTCTGTGTGTGCATGTATATGTGGGTGTTTCTTTTCCACTTAGGTGGCTTGTCTAACTGCTGCTGTGTTGTTGCCAGCTTAGCACCAACAACAAAACAACAACAGCAACGACAAAAACATTAACAATAACAACAACAACAACAACAACAACAATAAGCAGCATAAGTAGCATGTGAAGCGAAGAGCAAACAACTAAAGATCGCAACAAGGAACAGCTCTTGTCATACACTTTCTTTTATGGCACTGACACGAGTGAAGCATAAACTAGAGAGCTAATATGCAATATGACAACATGATAATTTCGTATCATTTGACATCAGTTGGCAGCGCTATAAACGGTGGAAACAATGATGGAATTATATATGAGTTAGAAAACTCTTTTAGATAGACAAACCAAGTTGACTGAAATTAAAAATTGATCAATTCATTTATAAATTTCTTAGTTTATATCTAAAATGTATTTTTTTTTTTTTTTTTTTTTTTTAATTTACCTTTCATGTTCAAAGACAATTAAACAAAAAGTGACAGACATGTAATATATTTATATGCATACATATTTCTTATTATTATTTATTTCCATATTAAATACTTGATCAAGCTGGGGCATGGGATCTACAATCCTACCCAATGAAAGAAGTTCGAGGTTGAGCACTACAGAAAAATACATGAAAGGGAATGGCAATAGGCATATGCATAAATGATATGAAATAGGGACTGAGTGATACTCAGCTCAGCATCAAAAAATTCTCATCCCTATATTTCTATAATCTGGCTTTTCCGAACCTCCCCACTTGATACTCAGAGAAAGCGTAGCAGCGATGTGTTTAAAACAGACTCTCCTAAAGTAAATATTTGAGTAGAGTATAGTGCAGTAGCTCAGTCAGTGGTCTAAAACCACATACATATAGCAGCTGGCAACACTCAAACCTTGAGCTTAGTCTAGTTAAAAGTCTGCAAACATTAAACTAGCTGACGATAGAGAAAGAAATGAATGATGTTGGGCCCTCTATATAATAATAATTATAATGATATAATTTAATAGTATCATTTATATACAAAAAAAAAAAAAAAAAAAAAAAAAAAAAAAAAAAAAAATTGTTTAAAATATTTAATATTTATATTTTTATTTTATTTTAAATGAGTTATGAAACTTTTTTGTCTCCTGTTAACTCTGAAGAACTTTAGTTTATGTGAGGTAGAGAATATCTGCCTAATATTTCAATAGAACGCCTTGTTCATGAGCGTTTAATTAATAATCGATAACTGAAAGTGATTCACATTCATTTTAGAGCTCTTTAGGTCTTAACACCTAATGTGATTCATTTATCGATGTCTGCAAAGAATATATATATAATTGATAAATTTCAACAAAAAATATTGAGCTAGTTAAATAGCAGCGCATTCACACGTCGTTGCGTTGAAAATAAAAAAATAAATAAATAAAAAATAGAAGCTTAGTTCTAATTTCATGTTGTTGCTGGCATTGTTGCTGTTGTTGAGTTTTTCAGCGTGGGTGTCGAAGCGCAACATGGCTAAGTAAGGGGCGTGCCAGGGCGCTACGTGTGTTTGTGTGTGTGTATGTGTGTGTATGTGTGTGTGTGTGTGTGTGTGTGTGTGGGTCTCTGTGTACTCTTAGTTTAAAGCAGTGGGAAACTGGGTTAATAATGTCATTTACTGCACTGAAGAGCAGGCAACCGAACCAACGAACGAACGAACGAATGAGCAAACAACCAAACAACTTGGCAACATGAGCTCCAGCGCATTGGGCATTCGAATTTAAAGCTTGTTGTGTTTAAGCGAATGTCATAGAACTAAATGCTAATTGCAGGAAGTTGGCAACAAAACGTTGTTGTTGTTCTTGTTGTTGTTGTTGGTGTTGCGACTAATGCAGTTTGGCAATTAGTTGTGCTTGTTGATGTTGTTGTTATTGTTGTACCTTGAGCGACATTGTGTTGACCTAAGCCTAAATGCGATTGGCATTTTTGCAAATGTATGAGTCTGTGTTTGTGTGTATGTGTAAGTGAGTAATAGTGTCTCATATGCTGATTGGATTGAGATGACTCAAGTGCCTTATCTTATCAATACAAAATAATAAAATAACAATTGTGAACGATTCGAATTTAAATGAAAATTAAATGTGTCTACTTGAGCTATTATTACCGATAAGAAATATATCAATGTTTATGTATATATGTACATACATACATATATATATTTTCAGAACACTCTCTTTGCAATTTCAGCTTCTCTAGAAATAACAAAAAATGTAAACTAATAATTACAATTTCTTTCCTCTTGTTGAGGCATTTAATTTATAGCTTCTTTCCATTCGTTTTGTTTCATTCGTGTTTCTACAAGAATTCACTTTAAATTGTTAATGAGGCTGAGCGTTTAGCACGTTTACAGCGCTTGGCTAAGCGCATCAAAATGCTTCAAACCTCTCAAGACGCAGACGCCGCTGTTCCGAGTCTCCGAAACACTCATACTCATAAATAAGAAATCCATTATCAAATGGCGCTGTTAATGCAGCAGCAGCAGTAGCGGTAGCAGCGGCATCAACTCAGCTGGCAAACTATGCATGCCCATGCCTATCCTCAAGTTTGTTGAACAAATCCTCAGCATATCCGCAGCAGCAGCACAAATAGACAAAGCGCGTGAGGCATCGGCAACAACAAAAAATGGTGAACAAGATGCTAAAGAGAGAATGCAAAAAAAAAAAGTTTTTTGTTCTTTTTTGCAAACTGACTGACTTTAGTAAAATGTTTTACATATCGAAGTTGGGGCAGGTGCAGTGCAGAAAAACTCTGCCACACACAAAGCACATTTATAATGAGCATATTGCCAAAGTAAAACAGAAGAGGAAATGAGCACTAGCTGCTCAAATATGAAAAACAGTGGATATATCAAAAACTCTAACCGAAATGAACTAAATTCACATAATAAATTCTTATTTCCATATACCTTTGAGTACACATAGTATATATGTAGAAGTATTTTTTGGCACTAATTAATTTATATTAAATATTAATGTGTTGCAGTTAAAAATAATTGTGTGCATTTATTCGAAAGGAATTATTTATCTAAAAACGTTATATTAAATATTTTTTTTTATTTAAATTTTGTTGTCTACTTAAATATATTAAATTTATATAACAATAAAAATATAGAATTTATATGTAAATATAATATTGCATTTGACATAAAAATAAATAATAATAATAATAATAATAATAATAATAATAATAATAATAATAATAATAATAATAATAATAATAATAATAATAATAATAATAATAATAATAATAATAAAAATAATTAAATAAAAATAAAAAAATAAGTCGTCCAAAACTTCTTGTTCTTTAATAACTATTTATATTTTTTAAATTTATGTTTTATAAATTTATATTATGTTATTTTTCTATTTTTTTTTTTGTTTATTTTTTTTTTCGTCATACAAAAACTAAGTTCCTAAAACACAAGCTTACAGATATGTACATAAATTTATTCACAAAATACAAATATATTGATTATATATTTATTTAACTAAATATAAAATGAATAGTTAATAAAGTGCTAATTAAATTAAAGTTCGTCTTTCGTAAAAGAATAAAACTCAATTCTAATGTTCACTCGGGCTTATTCACAGAGATCAAATGCGACTAATGGAAATGCATCACACTACATTTGACAAGAATAATTCTTTTGCTGCCCATTGTTCGTGGCAAACAGTTGAAAACTTTTCATTATGCTGATGGCTTTAGCATGGCCCATGCTACAGGTACTACGAGCACTGCTCCATGACGCTGTCTAAAAGTTGAGAACTATGAGTACGCAGTCGGAATTGTCGCTGTCGCTGGCGTTGTCGTTGTCGTTGTCGTCTGCAAGTTGGCAATAGAGTTGGAATGGAGTTTTTGGTGACGATGCCAGCAATTAAAAATTTGTTCATTACGCTGCAGGCGAAACACACACACCACACCACACCACACACCACACACACACACAGAGACACTTTAGCCAACGAATCATGAAACTTATTAATTTCACAATTATAAAATAAATTGTGAGTGTGGCAATTAATTTGCGGTTAGCAAAAGATACACAAGAGTCCAGGCCTCAGAGCTCCTCATTAGGCAGCGTTTGTATTATTCTTTCTCTTCTCTTCCTTTTTTTCGGTACGTTAATTGGAAACAGGCGAACACGGGAAAAACTGAAGGAAAAAAAAGTTGGCCAACACAGGCTCAGAGCCAGCCATAATTGTTGTCGATTGTTTGCCAAAAATGAAAATCAAAAAGAGAAAAATTATGAATGAACTTTAAATGCTCTTCAACTGGCAAAAGAGATTTTTTATTTTGTTCAAGTAAATAATAATTAATTATTTTATAAATGTTGCCGACAATCTATCCCATTTATCTTTATATTATAGATCAATTTCTTGGCCCCCTTATAATGTAGATTACAATCTCCACTTTAAGTCGCCTATTTCACATCATAATTGGAATACCCTTAGCAAGCGTATCAAATGTTCAGCGAAACGTAGCACAAGTGCCAAAAAACTGTGAAAAATTAGTTTGAGTCCCCATCTGAAGTCGTCTTGTGCGCCTTTGTAGGGTCTGCTACGTGTCGCTTCGTTCCAAATAATTCCTCATCTCTTCCTCTTCGTCTATAACAAAGTCTCTCATTTGGCGACGAAAATTTCGTAATTTAAAATTGAAATTGAGCTGAAGTTATTAGTTATAATGCTTATAAAAACTGGCATGGGTTGAGCAAAAAACTTTACCATAATGAATCAAACGAATTTTCTTCGTAATTTTTTTTATAGTTAAGTTTTAGTTGAAACAGCTTAGTAAATGATAAATCTAAGAAATTTTAATTGCGATCTTGTGCATAGATACTCCAAAATTTTTAGGCAGAGTTCAAGCAATTTATTTTATTATTTATTTATTATTTAGATTTATATTACTTTAACTAATTCTTATACAAACTTGAATATTTGTCATATTTTCAGTTACCTGTATTTTAAATATATTTTGTTTTTTATTTAATAAAATTATTGATAGAAATATGTATGTCAAACATGTATTATTATTTTTTTTTTTCTTTTTTAATATACAATTTTTACTCTATTTTTCTTTAAATTTATATGCTGAACCTCATATTTTTTTAATTCCCTTTTCTTTTAATACCGTATTCGTATTTTTCACGCTACACAAAATTTAAAAAATGTATAACTAACCGTATTGTTTTTTTTTTTATTTATTATTATTATTATTATTATTTTTTTTTTTTTTGTGATAGTTTATTCTAATTCATGCACATATTTGTTTTTATATTTAATTTTAAATGAATTTATTATGTTCTTTTTTTAATTCACATACATACATATATTTACTTCGTTATTTGTGCACTTTCTTGATCAACCCTCGCACTTAAAATGTCCGAAAAGTCTGAGCATTTGTGCAAATTTTTGGCACCGTTTTTCGCAGTTTTCTGTTAAAGTTTTTGGCAAGTGGGCTTCATTCATTTTATGCGCCAGCTATTTGCACATCTAGGGCATAAATCAAAATGGATATTACACGCAGGAGAGAGAGAGAGAGAGAGAGAGCTGGGGAGGGCGACTGCACTTTAAAGTGTCATCAAGTTAATTGGCAAGGAGTTAAGACGAAAGTAAAAACTTTATGATTTTTTCTATATAGCCGGAAGGGGAAATAAGACTCAGCTTACATAGCGCTGGGCGTTTGTAACTGTACTGTGAAAGAGCATTAACTTCAAATTACAAAAATAAATAGAGTAGATATACGTATGTATGTAAGTAACTATACACTATACATGTATACATATGCCTGTTGTTGTTGATACTGCTGTCGTTGGGCTACAGGACCCGAGCACAAATTTATAGGTGACATAAAATGAGCACAGACAATGCCAATAACAATAAACGCAAATAATGTTTATGGGAGCGCTAAACAGGCAACTGAGCTGACACCAGCCAAGTAGAGTAGTCGCACAGGGCCAACAACAACAACTATAGATTATATAGCCCATTTTAGCCAACAAGAACAAGAGATGGCAGAACAACAACAACTATAACAATAACAGCAACAAAAACAGTAGCAGGCAGCATTCCTGGGTTATAAACTGTCCCATCGTATGGCCGCCGGACAATGCGAATATCCATTGTCGAACCGCTTTAAAAGGACCTCAGACAAAAACAACAACAGCACCCAGATTCAGGACCCATCATCGTTCTGCAGGCTGTTGCTGCTTTTGACATACTGCAAATACCACAGGCTTTGCTAAGGCAATCTGACACAAATAACCAAGAGTAAACCGTATAGCATGTATACAGAACACTTGCAGATACCCTGTACTTAAATTGAAGATAACCAAAAATAGAAACCAAGGTTTTTTTTATAAATTTAATTCAATTAAAATAAAAGTAATGATTAAATGATTTTAAAATTTATAAATTTTACTCAAAATGAAATAATTTAATGAAGAAAAATAAAACAATGTATAAAATATAATTAATAAAAAATAAAAATTATAAAATAAAATAAATAAAAAGGAAAATAAAAAAAAATTACATAATTAATGAAAAAATATAAAACCAATATTTAAAAATAACATAATTAATTAAAAATAATTCATTTAAATACATATTTAAATATTCAGAAGTATTATTTAAATGATAAAATTAAATAAAAGTAACTTTAGTAAATCAATAAATACTTATTATTACATTTATAGATATAATTATAATAATTGAAACTATAAACTAAAACTAAATTTATGAAAAAATAATAATAATAATAATTATTATAATGTCATATAGTGACTATACAATTTACATTCTTTAATTTAATAGGATCTAATCAGCAGCAAATTCGTTTACTCAAAATAAATGCACATTTTTTTTCAGCATCTAAACATATATTCATACTACAAGAAACCTTCAGAATAACTGATACCATCCAATGATAGGGTATTTAAAAATAACAAAAAACAGTAAGAAGAACAAAAAATGGTTTTAAAAGGAAGTACGCTAATGTACGTGCAATGCAATCAATGGGGCTGCCAACTTCTTTATCCACGAATTGTCTATCCCTCTCTCCCGTTGTGTGTGCGTGGCCTGCATGCGGGCGCCTGAAAGGAGCTCGATAAGGAGCACTAACAACAGGATACAAGAAGAACAGTTGACGGTTTCAATTCGATTCGTTTAGAGCCTCAATATTATTTACGTTCCACTAGCTACAGTTATGAATTGTCAACAAAGGCAAACAGAGATAGAGTGACAGTGAGTGAGGGGGAGAGAGAGCGAGCTAGTCCGAGAGAGAGAGAGAGAGAGACAAATGATTGGGGCATTTCTTATGCTTTACGTAGCGCGCCTGTGTAACAATAGTCGGTGCGCTAGAGCCTGGGCAGCTTGTCATGTAACACGTAACGACATTTCGAATTAACGAAGCATGAGATTTGATTATATAAACTGTGACAACCAACAATGACAACGACAATATGTTGAGTCAACGCCAACATCAGCTACAATAATAATAACAACAACAACAACACTCATGCAACACACACGCACTTCGCCTCACAGTGCCACACAACAAACTGGGAGTTTCTCGTCGTGCTCCTTTATTATTGTTGTGCGATTGTCACCGCCGTCGTCATCCTCGTCATCCTCATCAACGTTGTCTGTGTTGTCCTCTTGGGCTTGGACCGTTTCCTGCTGCTATTGCTGCTATGCTTGTTGTTATATTCTCTAGTGCCTGGTTGTCTGTTTATTATTATTGTCATTATAAACATCATGACAACGGCCGAGGCTGCGTTGTTAGGTGTTGAACGCTCATATGCGTACGCAACGGACACATAACATAGCCACACACACTGTGTGGGTGTAACTCGCTTGAGAGTGAAAAGTGAAACGTTGAGAGCTCAGCTACTGTCAAAGACTAAGCCATTAAAAAACTAAACAAGATACAACACGCAAGACTCCACAGAAGAACTAAATTTGTGTGGTTATTATAAATATTGGCATCGTTCACATATAAAATTGAGTATTTATAGATATCTCATGAAAAGGAAGCATTATAAATAGAAATACATCTGTTTATAATCATACAAATAATAAAAATAAGTTCAAAAATAATAACCAATAATAAAAAAGTACAATAAAAATAAAAATAAGTAAGTATGCCATATAAAAATATATACATATTATAAAAAAAAAATAAATAAATAAAATAAAACAAAAATATATAAAGAAAAAAAAGAAAAAATTATATAAAAAAAAATTTTTTTTAATTAAATTACTAAAAGGAAAATAAATAAGAAAATAAATATTTAAGTGTAAATACTATATATAAATATATAGATTATACACTTAAAATAAATCAAATAATTAAATCAAAAACAAATTTCGTATAAGGAGACAGAAATAAAATATAATGTATGCATATATCATTTAAAATGCTTTTTAAAAAATTAAATAAAATTAAGATATTCAATCGCAATTTAAATTTATGAATTATTTCTTGTATAGAAAAAAGCAGACTCAACTTGATCGTGTAAAATTTTGTAATCAATCAATGACGTAAAATTTTGACACAAATTGTTGGCATGTCAATCAAATAAAAATCATTCACTTTAACATACTTCTCAGAGCATAAAAGTGCATAAATGGAAAAATGTTTGTATTTATCCATATAAATATATATTTAACCCACTATTAGATTATGAGCATAGGTAAAGTACGTTCGGTTGAGTTCAGCCATTTAATAAGCAATTAATTAGCAAAAAAATTTTAATCAATTTGTACTTCATATAAAAGAATAAAGAGATGACAGCTTCAGTGTAATTATACTTAACTTATATAGGTATAAATAAATCTGCTGGTAAAAGTGTCTGTACATCGCTCATTCTATAAATGTTCTAACTGAACTTGGCTCATGATTTGCTCTTTACTTTTTAATTAAAAAATAAATGGGCGCATTTAATAAGAACAATAAAGAGCCACAGCGATTTTCGCTTTAAATTAAAATCAAGCAAAACAATACAATAACAATAACCAAATTGGAAAACAAAGAACCAAAGTACTAGCTCCATAAAAGCCATAAAAAAGAAAGAGAAAGATAAAGGAATAAGAAGTAAGATGTAGTTGGTTAAGAGCACTCGACTAGAAAATACCCTAACTACAATTTTAATACCCGTATAATCATATAATACTTTATATATTTAAATTATGTTATTTTAAATATAAAAATTAACATAGATAAAAGTGAGGACAGGCAACTCTCCAACTGGACTATCAAAGTCCAAGAAGAGGACTTGCTAGAGCTTGAAAGAAGATATTGACTTTAGTGTCATTTGTATCATTATGATTTAGGCACAAACCAATATGCCCGCCTTCGAAAAGCCTGTAGAGTATAATCAGAATTCAGGCCGGACCAAAAGGAAAACAAATTTTCGGCATGTTGCCATAATTTAGGCAAAAGCGCAAATAACAACGAGCGAGAGAGCGAGAAAGCGAGGGAGAGAGACACAGATAAAGACGCATACATATATCTTTATAGACAATAGGTTATTTGTCTTATTTTGTTTGTGTATTGCCCGCACACACATAGCGAAAAGTCAGTCTGAATTGGGGAGAAAAGAAAAGTATGGCCCAGAATATATTGACAATCGCTGGCCATTAAAATGCCAAAGCATTAGGCCCTTTCAGCATTTTTTATGGCCCGGCCGAGGCATGCGTCAAGTTCAAGGTAACAAAACAAAAGCCGATATGTGACGGAACGAATAGTCGATATATTATACATCCATTTGATAATATATGTATATGCACACATACATAGGTATATATTATTGCAAAAGAGAGCCCAATCAGCGGGGGCAGCAAAGCTCAATTTGATGTCACATGGCTCGACTTGTCCGTGCTTTGCTGTCATGGTAGCTGCTTCCATGTAATTGGCTCAAGGGTCAAAGGTCGCATGTGTATGTATGTATGTGAGTGCAGGCTAAACAATTTGCCAAGTTGCGCCATAAGCCTTTGCCAGCTGAACTAAATAGATGCTTTGCCTTAAGCTCACGCTTACAATATATTTGTTTAGAGCCTACGAAAAGAGGTCAGTTGTTTAATTAGCCACAAAATATTGTGTAAAAACATACAACTAGACTGCAAGCCGCTAATTAAAGGAGGGCAAACAAAAGCCAAAGAAATAATTATTTAAACACAAAAAACAGAATTTCGACTTGCAAATACCCTTAGCATAGTAGAGAAATTGTTAAGTGATATGCTTAAAGTATTTTGGAAGAGTATATGTATATTAAAAGTAATAACTACATCGTAGTAGTAGCTTCATTTGCCCCGACTGGTCCACTGCAAAATATTAGCTAGTAAATAAAAGTCCACAAAAACCTTTTTGCTACTAAATTTTCTTTAAAAGCTCTTCAAATTGGAAAATACCTTGCCGCAAAGAGAATATCTAATGGAACTCGAGTGAAATTGAGGAAAATGAATAATTTCATTATGAATAAATTTATAATTTATTTATATTATATTCTTCTTTATCAAATTTTGTCGGTAATCGAAAATGAAAAGCTGTGGAAAATAGACAAATTTCCCTAGAATCATTCCCCTTAATTGGATGTAATTTGTAGTTTGATTAAAGCCGTTCGCATTGCTCTCATTACTAATGAGAAATGAAACACGGTTGGCATTATGCTCGTAATCATGGCTCCTCTCTCACTCTCTATCGGCGCTTCTCTCCCTGTCTCTCTCTCTCTCTCTCTCTCTCTCTCTCTCTAGTTGGGCCTGTGCCGGTTACTAAATTAATTGCATACAAATTATTTAATAGTAATAAACATAATAAACAAGAGTGTGCGCGGCAGTAACGAGCCAGAGAATGAATCCAGGAGGCGGCGGTGGCGGACACGGTGGAATTGGAACAGGAGCCCGCAGCAGCAGCAGCAGCAGCAGGAAGATGAGGCTTATGGCTGGAGCGAAAATGTTGGCATCAGTAATGCCCACGGCAAATGGCAACAAAAATGCATAATGAGCATTAAAATGCTGCGGGAAAAACAGTATGCGAAAAATGAAAATGCAATGGCAGTGCCAGGGACGTGTCCCCGTACATACATACATACATATATATGTACGTTTCGCAATGGTCGTATTTAACAGGATTATACAGCACACGCACATAGATCTGTATTTATGCGAATGAGTCTAACCAGCCAAACGCAAAGGCTGGCTGGCTCTGGCCCGTTCATCTATTTTACTGCTACTCACGTTCTATTTGCTTAACATTCTAAACGAGTCCTTTTCATTAGTGAAGCAACAAAAAACATATATATATGAACAGTTCAGAAATAAGTCAGCAAGACGAACATTTATTACACTAACTTATCAGAATTGTGCAATTGTCTTTGGGATTGAAATATTTCTCAAAAATTTGAAAAGAATTATGAATGAATTTACTTCATTATAAAGCGGTGCAAAACTTATGTTAATTATTTAATTATTTGATTTGGCCCTTCATTTTTAAGTTTTTCAAAAATATATTTAATTAAAATAGGAGAACTCGAAGAGTCTATAAAAACAGACTTCGATATCTTCCATTGAAAAGTAAAAATTTATTTCATAGCTGCAATGTTGAAATATATATTTATTTAATTATATATAAACTGTAAAATGCAAGAATACAAAAATAAGTAAAATATTTATTTATTTATTATATTTATTTAAATTTATTTATTTATAAAAATTTGTATATTTATTAAAAATAAAACTGCGTTTCTGTTCACGTAATTTACTAAAAATTGTAAATACGTTTATTATGATCAAAATCATAATAATGAAAAATAATGTTGATTTTTTAAATTTTAATATTGTATTATGTTTTATCAATTATTTAATTTTAATAAAATAGGATCCAGGCAATAAGAAGTAAAAAATATAAAGTTTTAAATTTTTAAATTAATTATTTTATTATTTAATTGCAATAATATTTAAATTTCAATAAAAAATTAAGAATTATTTATTTTACTTTAGTACTTCATTTAACGTTTTTCCCGTCTACATTTCTTGCAATTAAAAAAAGCCTCTATTTTTATTACGAATTTCAACTGGCGCAAGACCCTTAACATAGTTTATATGCCTCAATTGAGCCGCAGCACACACACAGCCCTCAAATGTGGGCAAAGGGCGTTCGCTTGGTTCGCTTGCACTATGCAAAAAAAAAAGGAGGAAGAATCGGAATAAGAGGAGGGAAAAAAATAGGCGCATATAAAATTGGAAATAAAAAGCATAGAGTGCAGCCGAGGCACATGAAATAAAATGCAATTGCACTTTGCACAAAAGTTCAACGCATTCAGGGCTGGTCCAATATCAACATAGCCCCAACTACCCACCCTATGCGCTCTCTCTCTCCGGCACTCTCTCTCTCTCTCTCACCCTATAACTGCAGAGAACACAGACCCTATACGAGTAGTATCCGGACTATTCGTAAAACTGGAAATCAAAGCGCAAACGGCAACGGGTCTGCTAGCAAACTCACAACTCAATGGCGGAAGTTTGCATTTTCGCAACGAATTCATAATCATGTTGAATCGCACTGGCTAAAAATCCAGCCAGCTACACGCCCACCGCTCCACCTCAATAGCTCCCCTTCGCATACACACACACACTCATCCACACGCACACAGATACAGATGCAGATACAGGCTATGCCATTTGCCATGTTAGCTAAAGCAGAGTTTATCCTTTTTGATTTGCAGCCACTGTGACTGGCAGCGGGCGTTCACGGCGGGGAGGAGTGACAGTGGGTGATGGGGCCTGGACTGTTTGTGGAGCGTCAAGCGCGCATTGCATGTTTTGGCCGCTGCTGCTGTTGCACTTCGCTCTTCAGCGACTGAGTAGTAAATATTATTTCGTTTCAATTCAAATAAAAAATACACACACATACAGATACCCGCTAACACACACACACACACACACGCACACTAACAAGCGCGCACGCACACTGGCATAAATAGCGGAACATAGAAAGAGGCACGTATGCCGAAGCATTGCTTGTGTTTGCATTTGTTAGAGGATGGCCGCAGAAACGCAGTAGATCGACGGCAAGATACCCTAGATAACGTGAATGATATTTTCAAATATTAAATTTTATATAAATATTTTCAAATTTAATTTAATAATATATATTTCAAAACATTTTTATACTTTTAAATATTTATACATTATCAATATTTATTTTTTATATATAAAAAAAATGTGGAATAATTAAAACATATTTTTTAAATTTAATATTAACATTAAATAATATACATAAATTAAAAAAAAAAAAACATAATAATATAATTATTGCTAAATAAAAATTAAGAATTAAAAATATCCATTATTAAGCAATATATTTTTGTACACCCTACACCTTTTTATCACTACAGGGTATCAGCGATGATGTAGAAAAAAGAAAAACTTAGACCAACCGTCCGCCGTTGATATTTCAAATGAGCGGAAATTACACGTTGCAAAAATATGAATTATTAAATTTTCGCTCTGAAACTGGCAATAATAAAAGAACTAACAGCCAAACGGGCAGCGCACGAGCTTAGCATTTTTCAAGCTCTCGTATTTTGTAATATCCTGAAAAGCCAACTAAAATGATAGCGCAAAATTACATTCAATAGAAAAGTTTTTAGACACTCAAATGAAAAAAACTAAAGATTAGTTAAAATTGAATTTAAAATCTGTTTACATCAATATAAAATACATTTTTTTTTTTATTATTATTATTTATAGAGTATTTGTGAGTCTGTCTTATTTAATATTGTATATTTTTCTGTGCCTTTGTGTTTTGGTCGATTTTCGTGTTGTTATAAAACTTTTGAAATTTTTATTATTAACTAACACTGGTGCACGCATCCAGGATTTATAAGGATTTACAAGCAAGCGAAAAAGCGAGATAGTGATAGAGCAGGGAGAGAGAGAGAAAGCTTATGCAGGCTAGAAAAACTTTGAACATATGAGAATAAAACAAAACGTGTCGAAATGTTTTCAAGCACACTATTTAAAATATTTTTAATAAAAATGTGAAATATTACTTAAAAAAAAATAAATAAAATATATATCTAACATAATGCAACTTAACAGCAGTAAAAAAAAAAAGTTTATTTCCATTATGTCTCTGTTAAATGAAAGTTTAATATAATCTTAATAAATCTATAGCAATATGAATGCTTAAAATAGCAAAAGTTATATATTAAACCGTTAATATTTTTGAATAAAGCAAATCCCTGAATTTCTTATAAAATTTTTATGTTTTTAGCGTTCAAAAATCCTGCCCTGTTATGATACGCATACAACCAAGTATGTGCGTAGGATGTAATATGAAATTTTGTGACTTTCATAGCTGACACAAAAGGTATTTGCCGTATTTTACCTGGTTTCAAATATTTTTGCCATTCCCAGAGAAATGTTAAATGGAAATGCCTTTCCAAAAGGGAAAACGGCGATATAAATATCTTTCAAATAGCTGTAGCAAAAACTCAACTCCTGCGTGAGTGTGTGTGAGCATCTGTGTGTGATAGCGAAATATTTGTGTGCGCGAGTTTGCTTGTGTGTGTGTGATATCCTGTTACCGGATATGGATGTCATGTTGTTATATTTTTTCAACATTTCGCACGAAAATGCATGCAAACTGACAAAGCCGAATAGAAATGGAAAAATGGGAAAAAAAGAGAAAAGAATTTTATATAGCATAATGCGTGGGTACTCAATGGGTTAAGCATTTGAAGTAGGATTTGTAGTGAGCACAACAGATGGCGCTGTTCCGCAATTCCATCAACGCAAATTTAAAAATAAAAATATGTGAGACTTATCTGACTTTTTTCAACTATACAAATTGTTTCAAAAACAAATGCACGTCAGAGAGATAATATATATAAAAAATAATAATAACGACCCTAAATTTATAAAGATTTTATATAAAACAAAAAATTTTATAGAAGTTTAAGTTAGCTTAAGTCACGAAAAGACTTCTGCATTTTGTAATTCAAATTTGTAAAATTCTATAAAACGCAAATAACTTCAAATTTTCCCTTGCTTTATTTATTATTTAAAAATATGTATCGAAATCATATATATATTATAATATTTTTTTTTTTTTTTTTCAATATAATCAAATCAAGATATTTAAATCTTTATTTGACATTCTAAACTTT